>NC_139728.1:29781211-30381211 GCF_964211835.1 Anser anser
TTTGCAAAGCCAGATTGTAACAAAATACCTAGCCATAATTTTATGCACTAGTTACTGAAGAGATGACCCTTGGTGGCTGGACCCTCTACCAGCCACCGAGGAGTTGATCACTGCAATACATCCTCACCGTGCCTTGCAACAACCAGCTCTGGCCAAACAGCAAGGCGGCACATTTTGTGAGATGAACTTGGATAAGCAGCAGGAAATCGAGTTTATAATAGAGTGTTAATATTTGCCATGCTCTCCAATTCCTGTAATATCTTGCATTTCTGTTAAGAGGATCCTCACTTGTTTGAACTGAAATGGGACAATGAAAATTCTCTGTGGTGACATACATATGATTAACAGGCAAATTTGCTGTCATCAACTGACATGATGACGAATTTATAAATCAGGGTGGCAGGTTAGCCCTTACGCTGTGAAAAAAAGGCACGAAGCAGGGCAATGTGCTTTTCTTCTCTCAATCTTTGAGAATCCTTGAGATCTCGAAGGCACCTGGTGGAGTCCCGGCGGCATCGGAGGGGACGCCTGCTCCCCAGCATCACACCCAAGCCCCCAGCACCCCGCCAGCTTACTGGCAGCAGGCCTTACTGGGGCAGGGGGAGGGGGCTGCTGGTGCCTTGCCCCTGAAAACCCTCATAAATAGAGATTCCACAACAAGGAGACTCTGTGCAAAAGGCTAATTACAGCCTGGGGCTGCATTAACCTTTAGTGTGGGTTCCCCACTGGGATCTTTGTAAGGCTGTGTGTGCTTGTGTGCGTGTGTGTTCATGTGCATGGGTATGCACACACAGCCCTTCGCCCTGCCCTTTATTTTCCTATTCTGCTCTGTGCTCTCCCTTACAAAGATTCTGGAGGTAGGGGGAAGAAAACCTCCCGCACAGTCCAGGGGAGGCCGAGGAAGGGAGACGAGAGCTCCCCAGCTTGCCGTGGTGCGAAGCAGAACTGGCCACACAATTCCCTTCCCTGGCAGAAGCCTGCAGTGCAGTTCAACACAAACGGGGAGAAGTGGCTTGTCTAGGGAAACCAGCTGGTACCCAACCCCACTGTCAACGGAAAGCCATCAAATTCTCTTTGGAAAAGCAGACAGAACACAATTAATGTGAGCCAGGTGCAGCAGTAAATATTATGACAGTTACAGTTATTAGTACAACTAGCAGTGGTCTTACAGTTAGTATGAAAGCTCAAAGAGATGGTGTACAAATCTCTGTGCTTTTCCCAGAGAGTTACCATGAGGTGGGTGAAATTGAAAGTAAAAAATTAGGAAGAGTTAATCCACTAAGTTTGATCCTATCAAACAGCTATAATGGAGACCACGGCCATTCCAACCTTGGAGATCCTATGAGGGAAAATGCTGTAATTAATCTGATTTCTGGTCTTGCCCACAGAGTAAAACAGCTGAGAGTGAACATGCCCATGCAAATATCAGCCTGTATCAGATCCTTATTTACCTGAAATCCCTCAGAGAAGTTACCGAAGTCCCAGCACAGCCTCACCTCGCTGGCAAGAGTGCGACACCCGCACAGCTCCCAGGGTACGGCTGCAGCAGGGACTGGTTTCACTTCTCCACCTCCAGGTGCAGAACAACCGGATCCTACTGAGCAAGCAGTGCTGGTCGCTGCTGGTCCTGAGGTGCCACCGGCTCACTGAAAGAGCGTCAGAAAGCCCTGGAAGAAGGAAAAGTGATTTATCTGAATCCTTCCTGCAGGGAAATAGACAATAAGGATCACCACCAAACCATTTCATTCACTGAGGGCCTTTACTTAGGGCTCCCCAAAAGACCAGTTTCTCCCCACACGTTTTAGTCACACATTTAACTATGCAGAGCCTTAGTCAGGCAACAGGGACCTGAGAACCAGCTAGAGTAAGTGAAACTGTGAAGCTCCCACACACACGCCACAGCCAGGAGCATCGCTCGCACTCCCTGCAGCCGGCGAGGACCTGGCCCCATTCCCCCCCGGCCTGGCCCGTGCCTCTGAGCAAATGGACTCAAGGTAAACCTCAGTGCCCTTCCCTTATCTGCATATCTTTTTTTTTTTTTTTTTTTTTTTGGAGTTGCCTTTGCAAACATTTATCCCAATAGGTAGTTTCGTGCAATGAAACAAAACCTCAGCAAAATAAAAAAGCCTCCCATGCAAACGATAAATCCCTACCAAAATAAGGTATGCCACTGAACATCCTCCCTCCTTGGGGAGAGTAGGAGGGAAAAAACACATGACAGATGTTAATCACCTTCTTTAATGAACTGCTTGGAGATATTTAAATACGGTGGTGTTGATTGTGGTATAAGAACATATGTACAATAGTATAAAACAAAGTAGAAACATGATGTATTATTAATACCCGCTAATTCCTTTACATCTATTTAGAGGCACGGTGAAGGTAGAACATACTGTGTATTCTCACTGTAGCTCTTCTTGGATATAAAGAGACCCTCTGAAGCAAATTCTTCAGCCTACTATACTTCAAGAAATAGTAATCTAAGGCATCAGACATTTCCTATTAAAGTTTTAAAAACATAGCTTTAAGTCATACATTACATTGAATGCTTTAATATCTCATCTGATTCAGTAGGTTTTAAACCCCACAGAGGTCACATTTTGAAGCACTAGTCACTTTTTACAGCATCTCCAAACATTAAATAAAAATAAAAATTATTAGGAGGAATAGAGCCATCTGTAGAGGCTAATAATGTGTCAGTTTGATATTATTATTAATAATACTATTATTTCTGTTGCATATTAGGGAGATCATGACTGCTAATGGCTATAAACTAGGAGTGATAGCCTTCATTCAGGCCCATCTGTGTTGCAGGCAGAGCGGAGCAGGAGGATCCGGTGTCAGAGCAGTTGTTTCCCCGCACCCTGTTTGGTGTCCGAAGCCGTGGCGTGCCCAGCTCCGGTCCGTGATCGAGTTGCAAGGGGCCGGGGCCTGAGCCCTAAAACAGGTTTTAATGATCTCA
The DNA here is from genome assembly GCF_964211835.1 of Anser anser. Taxonomy (NCBI): domain Eukaryota; kingdom Metazoa; phylum Chordata; class Aves; order Anseriformes; family Anatidae; genus Anser; species Anser anser. Next base: position 29,784,174 of record NC_139728.1, read on the forward strand.
CGGCCAGATCAAGGTCAGCCACGTTGTGATCGGGTACCCAAGATGGATTTGTTCGCATGCACGGTACAAGGCCCATGTAACCATCTAAACTTGAGCGGCAACAGCAGGAAAAACTGTCCAACCTTTGGCAAAGAGACGTGGTGGTAGAGAGATGAAGGTGGTGGCTTGCTGCCAATATAGAAATAGGAATGTAAGCCTTGTTCCTGGTTCTTATCAAGGGTTTCCTTTGGTCAGCTCAGCCGTGCATCACCTCGAGCCTCGGGGTAAGAAGCGATTCGTGTGACACCAGCCACAACAATCCTCTCTGCCCAGTGCCTTTGCCACACGAGTCTGAGGGAATGACCCGGATGCCAATTTGCCCGCGTCCTGCATTTCTGCTGTTTCTTGGGTTCAACACCTACAGTGAGTTACTTAAAGAAAAAAAAAATAGGAGCTTTTAATTCAATTAATCGTAAAGATTATAATAAGCATAAATGAGGCAGTGTCTGTTGTCAAGAAAATGCTCAAGGAAACGCCAAGCAGGCAGCTCTTGTTTAAACATTACAGCCATATAATTTCATTATTGATTAAAACAGGAGTACCCTGAGCAGGCAGTTTCCTCCTCTCTACTGCCGAATACCTATAGACAGCGCTGCCTTTTCCCCTCTATGTTACTGTTGTGGGTCATATTTAGTGCTGATGATTTGTAATTTATCCAACAGGTACAGGCACATTTCCCCCAGGTAACATTTGTAAACAGAAATAAAGCTGGTGGTGTATTGTTTGCCTCAGAAACTCTGCAATTCTAGTGTGTCATAGAGTAGGCAGCGATGTGTAACCAAGACCAGTGATAAAAAGAAACTGCAATTGTTTTTTTTAAGGTACAGCTCTAAAACTGTACTATGTGGATTTCCATGGTGTAGCAGCGCAGACAGAAATGACTTTTTTTTTCCCCTCTATAAGAACTAGTTATCTGATTCTCTTTTGTTTCCCTTATTCCAATGTTCAGTTGCATTTTAGTGTTGAGAGCTATAAGGATGCATTGAAACTTATGGAGCCTGACATTTTAACTATCTCATCTTAGCATGATTCATCTCAATTTACTTTCTTCAAAAATGCAGCCTGGAAGAATATGAACCATTCTGGGGGCTTGCTAGAAGGCCATAAGCTCCATTAAAGAGTACAGTGCCAGCTGCCTTCCAGAGAGGGTTTGCTTGTTATGGGTCTCATCCTGCAGAAGTAATAGGTGCCTCCCGGGAAATGCCACGTAGTCTCAAAGGCTGTATTCGCAGGGCTGGGGGAGAACTCGGCCCTGGGTTGAGTCCTTCACCCTTACAGCGCTCCTGTGCCCTGCTGTAGGAATATCAGAACAAAGAAATCCTCGGCTGCTTCTGCCCTGCGTTTCAGCATTAAGCAGAGCAGAAGAATCTCAACAGTTAAATAATGAGGAGATTAAAAGAGCCTCAATAAATTTGATGGGTTGATATGAGCAAACAAAATCACTCATGTGATATTACACAAGTGTCTGTTCAGAAAACACATGATTTTGGAACTGTGGCCGCAGTCTGACAGGTATTCTGGGGCAGATCCTCCGCATACATCAAGTGTCATCGCTCCGCTGAAGTCAACGGAGCTGTGACAACTTACACCCATGGGGGCTCTGCCCTTTTGTGCACAATTCCTGCAATAATCGGATTGCACCGCACACAGAGCCCCGGCTGCGTGACCATCGTGGCACAGAGCGCTCTGCAGACAGCGAGCTGAAGGGCGGCCCAACTAATAGCCGAGGGCAGAGCTGACTCCCCTTCAAATTTCAGATCCGTCTGAGCTCCGGCTACAGGTATGAGCACACGCTTGCAACGTGCCTCGTTCGGGATCCTTCCTTTCCAGCACGGAGAGCTGAAGCCCAAGCGAAGGCAGAGGCAGGCGGTGCTTGGAGGCAGGAGCATTTTGGGGTGGCGTGGGCAGGAGGCACGCAGTGCTCGCCCACCCGAGCTCGGCGACACTCGGCCCGGCCTCTTCCCTCCTGTGCCCGTCGTCACCGGTACAGTGAAACAATAATATATCACCGGGCCTGACCCTTTGGCCTTTATGAATTATCTGTTTTAGAAAGATGTGAAACCACCTTTTATATCCAACATAATAGATATTTAGACATTGTAGATCAATAGTGAACAAGTTTCCTGGTTATAGTTAATGGGTGCCAGAGGGGCATTCTGACACTGACCTCTGACACCCTTGTTGACAAGAAATCTATAGAGAAAAAAAAATAGGAAGGACTGCCAGGTTTTAAAGTTATGAATATAGATCTACAGCGAATAATGGTAATTTTCATTGAGCAGAAATTTTTCATACTTTCAGTTTCAGATGAATTTCTCCAAAATCCTTAATTCTGACCAATGTAAAATTAATAACTGGCCCTTGGTGAACATCTGAAAACAACTGTTCAGCTGTATGACACATTTTTCCATTTGTTACTCGTATGATATTGTTCTGCTGTCAAAGAAGACTTTTCCCTTTATAAAATAGGCTGTCATTTATAATTCCAAACCAGCACAGATTTGTTAAACAGCCACATCATAATGGGTCTGGATAGGAAGAAATACAGGCTCCTGGTTCTTGAAAGAAACTAAGCTAAAGTGATTTTTAAAAGAAAATAAGTTTACAGGAATTTAATATTGTGACTTCTCACAAAATTGGTTGCTCATATGTATTGCTATCAAAGTACTAAAATACACGCTTATTCCCTAGTTTATCAGATATTTAATTAACTTCTCATGTAATTAACTGATGCAGCGAATGACTGTTAATAAAGGTGGCAATAGCCACGAGTATAAAATTATTCTGCTATATCGTACACTTCGTGGCACTGGGTAAAGAAAGTGGTGTTCACCAGCAGCAGTGGAAGCAAACCAGAAAAACAGAGCTAATTTCCAGCAGCCTGTTCTACGCTGCAGCACAATCCAGCGTGCCTCCTGGTAATGAAATTAGCTCTGTCATGTCAAGTCAAAATGAAATCCGTGTGAAAGGAGGGTCGCTGGCTTTCCAGAGGCTCTACCCACCAACGTACCTACTGTATTATTATGTCACACTCCAGTAACGCCGCGCTGAGGTCTCAGTGGCCTTCCTGCAGCTAAGCACCATTGAAAACACATTTGTCCTGGCTGTTCTTTTCTTTTACCCCTCCTCTCATCTTGGGCAAGATGAATCGCTGCTGGATCCAGACTGACTCTGAGGGCAAAGCCAGGTCTTGAGGAGGTAACCTGCCTCCTACGGCTTAAACATTTTAATTAATTTTAACACTAATGCACAAATGAGAGTTAATCACTCTGCTGCAGTGCTCTCTAATTTACCAAGTTTATTCATTAAAACTTTCCTCCCTGAACTTTGATTGAATGTCATGCTTTTTAAAAGGCCTCTCAAACAGCCTTAAGGCTTTTAAAACCGCTGGGTGGGGGCTACTGTCAAAATGTTCCTTACAAGGGGCTCTGCATGGCACAATGCGAGCGTGGGGAGGCAGAGGGGCTGGGACACACGGCAGAAAAAAGGTTACTGGGGCAGCACAGAGACAGGGTACCCAGGCGTGACTTCAATTACCTGCTAGACAAAACGGGCATTGCTTAACTTTTACAAACTCCAGGCCAAAACTGTCCACAAGCATAAAACTGTCCGCACGGTCATCATGCTGGCTTTTGTCATTCGGAGCAAGAATGTAATATATGCTGTATGACTCTTAATTTTATGAGATTGCTTTATTGCTGTGCTATATAACAAAAGCACTCTGATAATGTTATTTGTTTTAGATAATATATTTGCAATGTGTTTGCTAATCTAATTATTTTAGAGTCAATATAATAAAACCTTAGGTACACAGTTTGGTCTATTAATTGCTATAACTAAAATCTGAAATTTATTGTTTAAATGGAGGTTCTTTATTTCAAATTAACTGAAGCAAAATGTAATCTTTACCTTTTTAATTAACTGTGTTCAATATTAGGTAAAAAAATACCTCACATTTTCAGTTTCTTAATGAAGGCTGCGATCAGAAAGGCTGACATTCAATCATACATTTAATTGGGTTTTTTAAAGTCACTTACATTACTTGGCTCTCCAAGGAAGCTGCAGATAAGAAAAGATTCTCTGCATATAGTTTTGTGGGAAAATTCATCCAAAATGTAGATGCGCAATGCTTTTATAAAAATACAACAACACCTGCTGGCATGTCTGTAAAGCTACGTAAAGCAAAGTACAAATATTTGCTTATTCCCACCTGTGCCTACCTTAATCGCCAGCACAACTTGTCCCTTAGCATGTAAGCTGTCCTAAGCATCTAAGTCATTTCTGTTAGGTGGACTCCTTCCAGCCACGCTTCCTCCATTCATTGTGAACGCCCCTATGCCACTGTGGGTGGTTAAGTTAAGAAAACTGACTGAAGTATCTCTGTTAATGCCAAATTCCTGCCTCTGTAACTAGTATGAGATCAAAGTTTATTCAGGCAATGAAAATGTCTAGCTAGAGATTAAGTCTAACCTTCTTCAAGTTTATAAATCATACCCACTTCTATATTTGAATCAATTTTAAATGTGAAAGTGCTGTGATTCTTACCTATTTTATTGCCTTTACACTTCACCCACTGCCCTACCACATTTCCTAGCATCTGTTTGTGATTTCCAGTAGCAGTAGGTCCAGCAGGCCCCTCTGGGAGCCAGGAAAAGCGGTTTTGTGCAAGAGGAAAATGACTGCCGTCCCATGAGGCTAAAGCATCGGGGACGCTGGCTTCACTGCCCTTGCTCAGGACAGGGATTTGCACACACCTGGCTTGGCAGGGATGCACTGGATTTACACACTCACTGCCCTGGAAAGGCGACAGGAGCTGGGCACATCCTGCACGCTCCCTTCGGGTGCCCAGGGTGCTGGGTCTGTGCCTGTCCCGCGTTGCTCTGATCCCCAGTCAGGGCACCCCGGTACTGCAGCAATACCAAGTCCACGTTCTCAATTTCCATCACAGCTGCCTCAGACTTCAGCCAGCCTCTTATGTTTTGGTTTGCCTTGTCTACCTCATCCTTTCTGACAAATGCAACTATCAAAAAAGGCCATTTTTAACTTAGCCTTCCTTCTGCCCCAGGAACATACTCCCACAGACTGCCTTACACCACTCTTTCAGCACATTCCCGGGCAACTTCTCACTTGCCTGGATGGGCTGAGAACTGCTCTGGGTGTTTCAGAAGCAAACCAGGCACCAAAATTTTTCCTAAAATTCCTAATCTAAAATTCTCACATTAGTTTTTCCTTAATGGCATTCTCCCCTGCCTATTCATATGGTGCTACATTAAAAGCCTTCCGAGTCTCTTTGCCTTTTGGTACAAACATGCCCATTAGAATATTGTATTCTGGGATGGAAATGTTCATCAACTTTTCAGGAATGATTACATAGTTTTTCTCTTCTTCCTAGGAAATTTATGAATCAATATTTTCAGCTTCATTGCTGCTCAGGTTCTGTGAAACAATCCTTATGTTCAGATCTTTCTATGGGCTCATCAAACTGAAAGTCCTATTGACTTGGCTGCATTTCTGTGTTCCACCTCATTATGGTGGGTGGCACCGTAACACATGTACAATTGTACCAGGAGTTCTTTCTTTCAATTTGAAACAGGAAACTTTATTAGAATAAGAATTACGGTCACTGATTGAATTACTCTGTCTTTTGCCTTTCCTCTGTAGTGCTTTTATCTAAAGCCTGCCCAGAGATCCTCCTCCTCACTTCATGATATGGATTTAAGCAAACACATAGGTCATAGTGACTACCTAAAATACCAACACACCAACTGCGTACTCATTTCCACATATACACGTGTCATATTTAATGAAAGGGCTAGAAGGAAAATTCTACCTCAAATATAAATGCTTACACTCCAAGAGCTACAACAGCTGTTTTTCTATAACCTGCGTGAATGCTCCTGTCCAAACCACAAAGTGACACCCTCTGACAAATATGCCTCTGCTCAGTCATGTCTGCACAGAACATCCCTAAATGAATCTCACATAGCAGGTATGTTTGTAGAAATAGGACTTTGTAAGCAGGCGATTCACAAACAAAAAAATGCTACTTTCTTTTAAATACGTTAGTCGTTATGAATAGCTAAACCAGTTCTAGTCACTACCTAGCAATGAATAATTGACAATAGAGTTATTAGGATAATATACTCAATTAATAGAAATATTAAAAGATTCTCCATTAACCTGCATTTGCTCAGAATGCCAGAGGGGTGATTAGTTAGCATGGCACAGAATACTGTATAGTACTTACTGCTCTTGTACCGAGTCAGAAAACAGAGATCCACGCTGCTACCGGATTCAAAGTAAGACCTTAATGGTATTCAAAGTTTTAAACAGGAAGGAAGATAAAGATGAGGTGGAAAAACTATACCTTGAATTTACTAAAGAGATTAGGGCAGACCAAAAAGATAGCTTTTTTTGTAAGCTAACTGATATTTTAAAATCAAGCGTTTGGACTGGAGACAACTATCTGCGTTTAACGCTTCTCACAGTTCAACATCCTTCCCTAACTATCAAATTTTCCCTGCAAACACTACAAACATCCATCGTCTATTCACCGTACACATGACGTAAGATGCAAAGCATAATTCTGTGAGTCAGATAGGCTGGGTACCACTGTCTCAGATGTAAAACACGTATATATTCCATGTACCTGAACTTCAGCAAGGCATAGTGTTAAGTTCGTAGTAGAAACTATTTGGTAAACTGTGGAAGATGAAGATTAGCAAGGGTTTTATGCAACGTATAAAAATTTGGTTCAAGGAAAAGTAACAACAGAGTTGGCAAGAAGAACCAGAGAAGTATGCTGCAGTTTATTAGTGACCGTGGCACACAACTGGCTTTTGAGGAAGCGGGAACTGTCGATGCAGGCAACAATAACAGCTGGATTCCAGAAGATGCAGAGCCTCAATGCATTTCTCGCTCCCAGTAAACTGATGCGCTTTGTCCCCTTTTGTTTTATAACCTCTGAACAGTTCAGGCATTAATAACAGTACAGTTAAAAAGAAAAAGAAAAGATCCTACACCTCATTATCAGGCTTCCTGTTTGAGAGATGGTGTGAGACCAAATTAGTGTATGTTTGGAAAGCACACTGTAAGAGTTAAGCATTCTATAGAGATGCTAATGCAGAATTAAATAGATCACTAGGAACCAAGTTCACCAACAATAAATTTGAATTCAGTCACCTGGAAACCCCAACAAGGCTTTGAAGCTATAGAAATTGCCTCGATTCTTCTCCCTAAATGTCTTCCTGTAGGCATGCAAAATCACTTAAAACTAATATGTCAAGACAATACGTGTTGTTTCCTTGCAAGGTGACCAGTGACTCATTAGGGATGGGTATAAATTGGGAGTGTGAACTGAAACTTTTAAAACTCCAGTTTCAGAGTGGAACCTCATGTACAGATTCAAGTTTACAGCTTCAACATCACTCTTGTTAAGCAGTGTTTGCAAAATGGTGAAATAAACAGAAGTCATTGGAGTCCCACCCCAAGCCCTGCAACAGCACATATATTCAGCACAGAGTTGAATGGATGAGAGATTGAGAAAGTTAACAAAAAAACACATTTTCTTCCTTAAAGAAATATTTCCTACTGACAGATTTTGGATTGCATGCTCTTTGAAATACTGAAGCTATCACAGCATGTTCCCAGAGAAAAAAATACTAAAAGCTGGTAGCAGTAAGTGCAAAATATGTGACACACATACAGACAAATACACCTCCGTGTATGCATACATATATAAACACACCCACAAGGTGCCATATGGAAACACACCTACAAAAGAAATGCACATGTCGATAAAAATGTTTGAACAAGTAATTTAATTTCTTGGGGAAGGTCCAAAGAAAACTGTTCTTGGTCATGTTCAGGAGTGACTGCTTAGCAAGTCAGTCTTGTCCTGAACACTCCCTGCTGCTGCAGGAGTGCCTGGGGTAACTTGGTGCAGCAATCTGCAAGGGTGAGCCGACACTGGCAGGGGAGGGGGAAGAAGGAAGCCTTTGGGGAGGAATTCGGGGAGCTAATCTGGGTGTACCCTGGCTGTAATTAGTCCTGCCATGCGGCCTCACAACCACACTCAAGTTTCATTTTTGAGCTATCTTTAAGTTAATTTTAAAAATAAGAAAATGAAAGACAAATAGCGGACATTAAGCAGATTGCTAAAATGGAGAAATGCAGTGAAAAGATGGATGGATGTCACAAAGTTCTGATTAATGTCTTGATTTTGCTGTATGCAACCTCAAGCAGTGAAAATGCTGAATGAGTCTGTCATGGATTACCCAGGCTTCGAGCAGGGGTTACCTTTTAAAATACAATTTCTTACTGTGTAATTAACATCTTTCACCTTGTCACAACATTAGGGCCAATACATCAGACTGCAACTGTACATTTCTGATTATACAATTCTTACAGTGTTATTTATTCCAGTGATCATAAAGTGACAGAATAGTCAAGAAATGTTACATCTAGCTGCTCCTAACAAAGAAAAAGTGGCCTCTAGTTAGTTCACAAAAAATAGGATGTATTGGGATGAACGAGCAATTTTTTATTTTCACTCCTAGAACATACATAGGTAAAACACTCAAGCAAAAGATTCACCTGAGGCTTCAGAAACAGAATCGGTGTGGGTTTGCTGCCCAACAGGCTTGAATTAACTAACGCAGGGTAGATTTCTGATTAAGCCAAGATGACCTTCAAGATGCTTTATATCAATTTAAAGCTAATTTTTATCTATCTGAATCCTCACATAAAAACTACAAACCTCCCAGTCCCCCAGAACTTTACTAGGGGTCCATGTGCTCAAAATAAGATTGTTTTCTTTGTAGTGATGACAACTCAGAAGCCAAAGAGAAGGAAAAAAACAGAGCAAAAGAGGGAGGAAGCCTCCTTTACCCCATGTGGGGAGAATTGCACACGAAGTACAGAGTGGCGCTGGAAATCAACCCATGCTTTTTTGTGTCTAAACACAGAGTAAGAGGTGAGGCTTCAGAGAATTAAAAACGAAAATATTAAGCCCAAATGAGATATCTCCATGCACTTTTTGATTGCTTTGAAAATTGCCTGCCTCAAATGTTACCTGGAGTGAGCAGGACGTAAGTTTTAACACGGAACCTGTGACCATAACCTCGCTTCCCTCTCTGTAAAATGGTGTTAATGCCATTTCAAATGAATTCTGCAACAATTGAATGAAGAGTTCAAACTATTTTAATAATGTTATAAGTACTTTCAAATTTTGTTGCTTTTATTTCTTTTTTTTTTAAAGCCAGTAGTGCGTAAAAGAAATTAAGCAGAAAATTAACTCTCCCAAATCTCTTCAATAAGTGGAAAGAAATTCCAGCAAGCACCAGATATTCAGAACAAAAAAAAAGTGTCTCCTGATTTTGGCATTATAATCCAGAAATTCTCATTAGCTTCTTCAATTCATTTAATATAATTTACCCCTCCCTGCAAGTTTTTAAGTGATGAAAAAGATTAAAAATGATCCCATAACAGTCTGTACAGTATTTTACATTCACTGACCTTTTATGTAATTTGGTATGTTCCTTTGGATGTCTATTCCAAGTGTGGTGGGTGAGAGCTTGATTTATAAACAGTGTATGCACACAGGGTTTTTATGTACCTTGTTCACACCATCAGTTTTCCTCTAGTCACTTATGGTCTATATTGAATTCATTAAAGCACTTTTTGTTAAAATTGCCTTTTTTTGTTAATGTTTCTGTACCAAAGTAGTTTTTTTTTCAAGAAAGGAAAGTCTTCAAATGCTGTCTTGTGATATCCGTCATGGGGTCCCCTGCTTGTACTTCATATTATAGATCTCACAGCTGGAGTGGAAAAGGGGCAGATTTGCTTTGCAGGAATTTTTTGATAAAAATCCAGCTCTTGTTACCTCTGCCTTCAGTGTTAAGTAACGGAAGACCATTCTCGCTAAAATTCAAAGAAAGTATCTTTGAAAGAGCAGATTCCTGGTTCTTCTTCCTGGCATACATCAGACAACACAGCGAACCTAAGAGATGACCCCAAGCACACAATGCAGCTGAGGGAGAAAATCTGATTTTCACCTGCTGTTGTACATGCAATAGCAAAAGTGCTCTTGAAAGCGATGTAGCTTTGCACGTGTTACACTATGCTCTTGTAAACAGTAACAGGACACTAATTTATATTGGGAACTTTGCAAAGTATTTCCTTTGCTGGTAATACTCAAGCTATGTAACTATTCGAACCTCTCTAACTATCACTCCAGCAAGAACTGAATCATACAAATTTCAGCAATGACAGATGCACAGGAAAACTATTGCACAGACAGAAGAGGACCAAGTGCAGGCAGTGCATAACGTGTATAACACATGCTTTATGCTCTTAGACTCTGGTACAAGTCCATTCTGTTCTTCAAAGTGGAAATGACCTTTTAGTGGTTGTCATTTACTTTCTGCCTCCTGTTTTCCATTTCATTTTTTGAGCTATGTACATAAACCTTTTCTTGTGCTTTAGTTTTTATTTTTGGTATAGCAGAAGGGTTTTTCCCCTGCCCATAGTAAGACTTTAAGAATAGCATAGCATGTAAAGATTGAAAGAACCTAAAAATTTAAAGCTTCTACCAATTCCTCTGTAGTCAAGCAGCAGCTAGGTATGCAGCTCTTCCAGTGCATAAGAAATGGAGATCTTCATTAGATGAAATGCGGAAGGAGACCTCTAGGAGGTACCTACAGCTCTCAAAAGATTTAGGATACTTCAATCTCAAAATAAGTAAGGCCCACCTAACCAGCTGGCCAACCTTTATGAATTTTTGGGGACCTAACTGATACCTGTATCACTATAATGCTTACAGGGACAGTCCCCAAACCACTTACAGATGCAGCCATGGAACTGCATTGAATTTTTTTTAAGAATTCAATGTGTGACCCAATTTTCTCTTTCTCTGCCTCTTGCATATGTCATAATTTTCCTTGAGGAGAAAATCTCCTGTATGAAAATGCTTGCTGGCAAGAAATCTCCTTTTGTTGCTGGTTTCCTGCTTTGCTACTCCAATCTGAGGGATTTCAGAGAAAAAGAATGGTTTACTCCCTCTCTCTAGCATATCAGCTAATGCAGAATGTTTCACTGGTCTGTGAAAGGCTTTTTCTCTGTCTTTGGGGAGTGTTATTTCTGATCCCCAATGTAGCAGTTAATAAAGTCTCAATAGTCTTTCCACCATTTCCCTCAGCACCAGTTTGCAGTCCTAAAACTCCACTGCTCCTGTCACTCTCCAGCCTCTCCAATCTTCTCTGCCAAATGATGTTTTCCTTAGCAGGAACTTCCAATGTAGCCCCAATTGTTTCTGTTTTATTGAGGGATTCCTCCTGAGTGGATTTTTCGATAGCACTTTTAACCACACCAGCAGCCACGCTCCTCTAAAGCAAAATTATCTACAGCTTCTTCAGATTTAATAGCAGCAAAGTTTTTAATGCTATCTTACTGAAGTCCCCTGAGCCTGCAATAGGTTCCTTCTCTTAATATTCCATTATGTCTGACATGCTCTTGCCATCCATGGAGAGAGATTGGATCTTGTACTCCGAGCTTCCAGGCTATCACATTTCCTCCCTTTCCTAACGCACATCCTGCTCTCTCCTGGAGGTCACTCCGAGAACGGAGCTGGCGTGCAGAGGCACACCACACAGAATGAGACTAGCCAAGAAATCCAAGTTTGAAGAATTCTCTTTTTTTTTTTGGCAAAGGCAAGTATTTTTAGACTATATAACAACTTCTGGTCTGGCCGTTTTCCTTCTCCCTCTCACAAGAGGTGTTTTGAGTGAGAATTTTCTTGGTAGCCCAAGTGGGTCTCAGCGTGACGGGCAACTGCTGGCCCTCGTCTGCTCCATCAGGTGCCAGCCAGACCCCACCGTGTGAGAGGAGGACGTTGACACTTGTGTGCATTTGGTGACAAAATTAAGATCTGATGGAAAAGGGGAAGACATCAAGTGGCCATAAAAACATGGGAGTAATACTCAGCGGACAGGCATTCAAGGGCTAGCTGCGTCAAAACCAAGCACTGCTGGCACTCTCGTTTTACAGGGCTAAATGCAGGGAGCACACTGCTGTCTGCACAGTGAAATTCAGAGTAAACGAAGGCTCGGTTGAGAGGAACGTGCCAATGACGAGGTGTTCTAATAACTGTGATGATATTAGGGACAACTCGGGTAGAGGCGGTGTTAAGAGTTTTATCAGCCAGTTTTAATTAACTCTGCAGGCAGTAACATGAGAGCACAAAGGGAGCTGGTTCACTACTACTTGAGATTCTCAGATAAGAAGCACTCAGTGATATTGTGCTGTACTTTACTGTCTCTGAATGATAGATTAACATACTATATAAATAATATAGTATATACATGTGGATATCTGTAAAGAATCAAGGATTTAGTTATAACTTGCCACATTTCTACAGTCTCACCACTTTTTTGATTATCTACTTATTTTCAAAGGCAAATTAAGACCAAATATTTGGAAACCTTTCTTCCATTTATAAGAATAATTTTTTACATTTATAAGAATACTTTTACTAAGCCCAGTTCCAAACTCTGATGCTTAAAAATCAGCTATCTTGCTGTTGATCCCGCTGATGAAAGGATCATCACCTGTACCAATAACTGCTATGTTTGCGGACCTCTGCTCTCACCCATGGCGAACAGTGACAAAATGTAATGATCACACCCTGGGTTCCTAGCTGCTACCACCAGTATCTGAGCTGTTTCCCTGCATATGGGCAGTGATGCCACGTTGTGAGGACGGGAGCAGCCAGGTGGTGCCTCTGCGATGCTGTGCACAGGGCAGAATGGAGCCCCACAGACTCAGGTCTGGGGATGCAGCTCCGAAACTTCCATACCCAAGCTCACATCATTTGCTTTTTCCATGTGCTGTCATTATAACTCATGGTGGCTTTCTTTGCTTACTACCAACACTCCTTACAACATCCAGAAATTCCAGTGTTTTCACACAACACGGAAGCTCTGCGTAATCACCTAAGGACAGTGACACCATCAGGAGCCACCACGTAACTTTTGCTGTATGCATTTCTGTATTATTACTATCATCTCTGTTATTCCAGCATGGCAGGCACCAACTGCTAGTACTGTGCTATAAGTTCTGTCATGTTCTCTGACGTCTGGCAGCTGTATTTATTTGTTTAGCCTCAGAACAGGATTATTAGAACCCATAAATTCCGAGTTGGTTGGTACAAAAAAAAATAAAAAATCCTAAGGCAGTGGGAAATTAACTGTAGTCACAGAGATAAAACTGTGTTGTGTTAATGTACCAAACACACAGCTACTAGAGTGCAGAGCTGTGCTTCAGCTGGATGTATTTACATTTTTCTGGTCAGCACTGCCTGTTTCTCCCTGACACTAATGCAATTCTACCACTGGCGATAACCGTAAGGGCTGAAGCATTTACCTCCCCTAGTAAATACAACACCGTGGCAAAAACATTGCACTGGCCATGCTTTACCTGTGTCGTTGCTTTCACAATTAGAATTGCAGGAGTATTAGCAAGGTTTGGAAAAGCGATGTACAAAAAGGCTCTGGATTTAATGGGGAGCCAATGCAGAGAGTTGCTGAAGTATTCAGACGGTTATGACCCACCTGTAAGCACACAAACAATCCTAAAAGGAATAAGTCAAATCAACCCCCCAGCTACCACTGTGTTGTGAGGGAAAAGATGAATGCATACAGCAACTGCAGAAGCAGATGCACCAAAAGTTTATGTGTATCTTGCTTTAAAATTTAGTAAGAATACTTCAAAACGCTGCTGTACCACACCTTTTGTCTGTGGAAGAAGACCGCTGATGGTGTGGTTCTAGAGTAAAGATGGAGGGCAATCTGTATCCAAACCGGATGTTCATTTGGCATATAAAAGCAAACTTCAATGAAATAAGTTTGCAGTGAGCACTGAGATAACTGAAATTGGGCCATTCTTTGTCTCCTCCCTGGATTTTTGCTGAATCACAATTTTCCACATCTCTGTAACCTCCCGTGCAGTTTATATATGTTGCGTGATTTAGCAAATAAAACTAAACAGCACCTTTACTGCTAATGATGTGAGATACAGGCTTTTACTTGTGTCCGCTGCTATTTAATGACCTAAATATCTTCCACACTTTTGATAGCCGGCTTAAAAGATATTGATTCCCTGAAGTTTCTGTTGCTTGCATTGCAAAGAGCTGCCGTGAAAAGCAGTGACTCAGCTAGGCAGAACATACAGCAGTTGTTAACATGTCTCAGGCGATACTGTAGTAAAGAAATCTTAAGAGTAAGAAATTCAGGACTCGAGCATTTGTTGACAACCTCTCTGATCATTCTCCTTTTGCAAAAATACCGCCAGCTCAGAAGAACTGAAACAACAGGCACTTCTCACTGCAGGATTCATTTACCCAGCAGAGTATGGCGCTGCTCTACACTGCTTTACACTCCTGCGTGTCTTCCCAGATACACCACAAAACCTCACCCCTCATCTCTCTTGCTCACCCACGAGGTTGGCTGCTGGGCTGTTGCATCCCTTGAATTCCACAGAACATATATGTCAAAGATCTTCTTACCTCAAACCACCTCGCATCCTGGTCTTTTTGTCTGCCCGGTATTTTGCCAGTGAGAATTTCCGTGCCCTCAGGGGTTGGTCAGTTTGCTTTTGCTTACTTTTGTCTTACTTGCACAGTGCAAAACTATACAACTGAAAGGCATACACCTGTACAGAACTATGGATTTGAATCAAATGCTACGGTAGTCAGTTTTTCTTATAATCATTTAAACTGAATTGTCTAAATTTTGTTACTCTAAGTGCTAAAAATTCTTCATTCCATCTTAAAGCGACTGGGTGAAACTAAAGAGTCAACATTTAGAGAAACTGGCCTTCTCTGGGATTTATATGAAGAATGAGCATTTATCGTACCCATAAACCTACAAAATCCTGACTTACTCCCTTCCGTCAGCATTCTGAGTTTTCAAGGCTCTGTTTTTGAGGCAATACTTGTTTCAATAGTTCAGAAACACTGGGCTGTTTCACGGCAGAGGCATTTTTCAAGTGTCCACGTTTTGTGCTGAGATTCTGTCTGCAGAAATCTCCCCCCCCTTCACATTCAGTTCAGGAAGGGCAGCTGAATCAAACTGCGCTTCAGGATGCAACATTCACAATTATTATCACTTCGTTTTTCATCAGCACCTCCAAACTCCACTTTTGCTACCAGGGTGCTTCTTGCTGGATAGGCAAACACAAGCAGGCTGTGTGGCAGAGCTCAGGGTGCCTGGGCTGAAAACGGAGGGCGTGAGCTGAGGTGGAAGGAGTTCAGCAGAAAAATGGAGAGCTGAACTCTTCGCTTGGCAAACTGGTATGAAACAGTAATGCTTCGCAGGCATTGCAGAACAGATGATCTTTAAAGATTTAAAAGAGAATATGTTCTCTTATTTAAAAGAGAAATAGTGACTTTTCAGATTGGAGCAAATCCTTATAGTTTCACTTGCAGTTTGTATGCAGTCAAATGACAACTCCAGAAAAAAATCCCCTCTTTACCTCTAGTGATCTATCGGATATTGCAATTGTCTGGCATCTCTTCTAAAGCATAATAATAAAAATAATAACAACAACAGTGGTTTTCTATCCGCATACTTATAGTTACATTTGAATAATATTCACTCCATTTTCATAATAGAAAATAACATAATGATCTGGCAGGTTCTGCTAGTCTGGGGGTTACTTATGTGCAGATCAAGAATTTTCTTACAGACTGGGAGATAGAAATTGGAGAGATCTTTATTTCAGTATCTCTGATTCAAATGAGATTTACCTCTCATCACACCACAAGGCTACAAGATTTCTTCCATGTGAATGCAGAAGGTGAGGATTCTCCTCTGTTTACACTGGTGAAGGCAACTGGTTTTTCTTTTACAGGCAGGTGCAGCTTTGCTCTTCTCTCATGGCCCAGTGAGGGACAACACAACCTGTTCACTTCTTAAATGGCTGCCAGCTTGGTGGGGGGCACGAGCACTTACACTGGACACCTCCAGAGCTGGCAGTGCACACTGCAACTGCACGAGCTGGACTTACCCCTCTTGGGTGAGCACCACAGCTGCTCTCCTGGCTGCAGCCCTACATTGGAGATGAGGGCTGTGATTCCCTGCCCATGGCCAGGGGATTAGAACTAGGTGATCTTCAAGGTCCCTTCCAATCTGAGTCATTCTATGATATTATGATTTGTTGACAGAGGTTGAGTCCTGCAGCTCCTGAGCTGTTGGAGATTTTTTCTCACACCATGGAGATGAACCCCAAAGACTTGATTAGAGACTCACCTGGGAGCGAGCACGCATTACTCCACAAGCCGTCCATAACAGCTAGTTGCTGTTCAGAAAGGAGAACTGCGATGATATACACAATCCAACATCGGGGTGACTGAGTCCTATCAATAACAGCACTATTGCACGGAACATTTCGGTCAGTGCAGGAAGAAGTTATGCCCATTTTCGCAATGAGTATCAGGTGCTTGGTAATTGTATTCAATCTGAATGCAGAAACAGCAGCTGCACTCCATTTAAATACTGTGTCTTAAAGCTTTCACCTGGATTTGTTCCAGCAAATACTGTATATTTAGTAACAGCTGATAACAAAACATCGTTTCCCATGCTATGACTAGTCTTTAAGCATCAGTAAAAATGTACTTAATCAATTTATATTAAATTACTGTGCAACCACCATGGCAGTTTAAGGCTTTGCCTATGTATATGAGACATTTTACCAGATAATTATTACATTCCCTTAACTAAAGTGGGGGAGCAAACCCCCACTTCTTCTACCTTTTGGAGCTGCGTCCTCTGCGAGCGCCTTTGGGGGCAGTGACCCGCTCTTTGCTCCTGTGGTACACGCCTGCCTCGCTGACGAATGTGAAGACAAGCAATTCTGCCATAAAGTAATCATGAACCAAGTCTATCATTCCCCATGGCTTCACTGGGCTTTGAATACAGCTCTTAAGGTACCAATACAAACATCAATTTTGCATTACTTCATAAATTGGAGTGGTGCAGTTGCTCTCGCCACTTATGGAGCTGGGAAACCTTGATCTTCCTCTACCCCTCCTACCTGCTTCTGCTGTGATCTTGTGCAAGTCCCTTCGTTCCTCCCTATCTCACTGTCTTACCTTAAAAAAGTAAAATAATGAAGCACATCTGCTATTGAAATTTTTGCCCGCAGTGCCATGTCTATTTATGCACAGGACTATGTATAAAAAAGCTGTACGCATTTCCTTTGTGTGCCCCTACCAGTGTAAGTTTATGTTTGGATGTGAAATATAACCATTTTACATTACTACAATTTTAAACGTCTTTTGTTAGGACCTATTTATAATTACTGAAGTGTTTCCCTTGAGTACCCTTAGCAACTAATTTCGGGATCTGGGTAAATAGAATATAAACTTATGCTGGGCTGTGTAGACATTTATCAAATCAAATGATTACAGAAAATTAATCTTTCTACAGTGGTCTATCAAGTCACAAGAAATCAAGTGCATTTTAAATGCATGTATCTAAATGTTAGCAAAAAACAAAAACAAAAAACAAACGAACAAAAAAACCCAACTCACATGCAAACAACCCTACAGATGGGCCCTATGAATAAACTTAAACATGAACCATGTCCATCTTTTCCCACTTACCGCCTCTCTAGACTCTCACTGTGAATTTCTTTAGCAAACAGATTGACTGGATGGGCAAATATTTGCTCAGTTTTCCTTGCTCACATATCCTTGGTCTGTTTTTTTTTCTTTTCTTTCTTTTTTTTTTTTTTAGTTGCTGTCTCCCTGGTCATTTTGTTTTTAAAAGCTCTTTTGGTGACTTTAAAACACAAACTTACATTGATGTGGGTCACTGGAAAACAAAAGGTTAAATGAAAGGCTAAATGCACTTCTTCTGCAGAGGTTTTGGGTGCTCTTTGAAGGAAGAATTTGCCCATTATTAATTGAGATAATTTCATGACATTTGGGGGGCTTTAGCTTATCTGTATATACTTTTTTATTGTATACACTTTTTTTTCAAGTTTCTCATTAGGAATTATGCAATCTTAAATACTAAGGGCCAAACCTGATAGGAGACTTGATGTTTTTGCAGCTGTGCCACTGTAAAGAAGGTCAGAATTTTGCCCCAGAAGCACTGAGAGCATTTCCAACCTGCCCTTGGCACGAACAGGCTCTTCCCAAACCCAGCTAAGACTCTGCTCATACATCTGTTGCTCTCCTCCCTTTGAACCCTAACCCTTCATTTCCAGACACCCATGCCCTCCACCAGGCGACGGTGTGGATCTCTTCAGAGGTTTTCCATGCCAGGCACCCAGAAGTAGCCTCTGAGAGCTGCCCGTGATCCTGCTGCACGTGAAGGATGCGCTCCTGCAGGGCCCGTGAGCTCCAGCTGGGCTGGAGCAGCTCAGCAAGCCCGGCCCCACCACGGGCTCTGGTTCTCCTGCACTCCAACAGGCACATTCCTGCAGCCACATATTTATTTAATGTTAATGCCTTGTCGTCTTGACATTCATAATGTGCAAAGCTAGGAAAGTAATTAAAGTTAATTCCTGCTTGGGGGAGGAAGAGAAAGGTGGGGGGAGCATCCTCACTGTAAATTCTTATTCATATTTCTTTCCTGTTTTGTGATTCTCAATCGGAGTTTTCTAATAACAGATCATTTCTTTTTGTCTAACTTTAATCTGGCCCTGCTTGACAAGCACCATCCTTTTCATTGAAGGGTAAGACCACTTAAAGAAAGGCCAATAAGCCCTTGCACTGCTCAGCTGACTAGGGTGATTTGTCACCCTGTGCAGTGGTGGTCACACCAATGGATTTATCTCAAGGTAAATGGAGATGCTGAGACCTGGGACCTGGAGCTTTGATTAAGGCCCCCTTTTTGTAGTGTTGATAGATGTTGCTTGTGTTTATCTATTTGAAATGCCACTAAATCTGTGAATACAATGGAAAAAGAGAGTAGTTTGCAGCTGAAAACATATTAGTGATTTATGTTTCACTAAGAAGCACAATAAAGAGACAGAGGCTATTAAGAGGAGCTATTTTCATGAGAAATAGTTCTGCTTTAAAACATTATCAACCACACCTTGATAAAGACCTACATGCATGCATAATCATGTTTACTTATCCCGTTAGTTGAGTGCAATATACATTTGGAATGCACAGCCCCAAATTATTAATAAGCCACTAGATGCTTTGCCATGCAAATGCGTAAGAATAGGATACTTTGCATGTTAATTGTCTTTCAGAGAAAAAGCAAGCATAATGCACTGACCCAGGACTTCAGATGGACTCCACATCCCTTAAAACCACTTCAAATCCCACTGACCATTATTGCCAGCATTTATTCACAACATTTTAGTAGAAATAACCAGTGGGGTGACACAAAAGGATTATAATGCATTGATATAACTTATAACATGAATCAATGTCAACAAGACGCACCCATTTAAATGAATAGGGTCAGATGAGAATGCTGTATCACCCTGACTCGTGTGACAGTTACAAATGCATAAGCTAGTATGCATAATAGGAGTGTACAAACCAGTAGAGATTTGTAAACTTGGTTCATTTCAAGCAGAACTGACCCACAGGAATGGAAAAAGGAAAAGCCAACTGAGCTGTCTAGAAATAAGTGATTCTGTAGGTTGTTGTTTAACGAAAGGCATAATGAGGTTTCATTTTCCCAAGCTTGAATAGAGTACATGGACCTAAAACACTACTGGGTAGCCAAGCTGCTATTTATCTACAGTGCTCAATTAAAAGAAAAAGATAACACATTCACTTCCAAACACATTTCTGTTTACAAATGCAAAATAAAGCTTCATTGGTCTGCCTCGTATATGCAAATATATAGGCAAACTGCAATTACATGTTTGGAATTAACTGTGCTGTGTTATGATTTATTGAAATGTTCTGAGGATTCCTCTTCAGCACTAATGAACAGCGGGGGGGAGAGGGGGGCTATATAATGCGTGTGCACCTGGAGCATGAAAACTAGTACAGTAAGTTAGGTACCTGTAGGGCGATGCTCTGTCTATGGCTTGGCACTGCAGTGTACTGACAGTCTAGCAAAGCTCTTAAATCTGGACAACACCTGCACCTCATTTGCTTTACAGAAGCGCCATGACCTGACTGCTGATGGTGAGCCCTCCCTTTCATCCTCAGGATTATGACAAGTTATTAATTGCCACCATTAGCTGCAGCAGCCTGCTTGAGATCTCTGCTGCTCTCTGGAGGTGAGAAACTATGTGCATGTGAATGCAGAGAGAAAAGATGTGAAGCATTGGGGCAAACAGAGCAACAATCTGCCCGAAAGGGATTGTGAGATTGTGAATAATTTATTAGAAAACATTTTTCTTTGTCCTTCCCACAGACCCACAAATCCTCCCTAAGCGCTCTTTACCAGCCTTGCAGATAATGTACTTACACATCTCAGAGCTTGCTAAATAGACTGAACAGGCCACAGAGTTCACTCCTAACACCGCATCTTCAGAGCGCCTTACACAGATAAAACACTTTCATCCTTTCCTGGAAACCCTTCCTACAGAATTTTTAGTAATTAGGTAGAAAAGTGAATATAAGATGGAAATTCAATTCTTGGAAAATATTAATGTTTTTTTAACTGAATTTGTCAGTTCCTAGCTACAACAGACCAAATTTCTGGGTGGATTCACACCTCATTTCACCCTGCTGCATGCACATGCTTGAAAGTCCTCAACCTGTCTCATTAACATTTTTAGACACCAAGCGTCATATCTCACCACCTCATGGTGGTTGAATCTGAGACATGAGGAAATGCACGTTCAAAACAGGGTAGAGACAGGAGCACCAACTTTGGTAACTTAATTTTTATACCCTGGGAACTTCGTGCTTCTATCTCTATGTATAGCCACTAGCACACAATGGGTATATTTGGGTATAAGCAAAAGATCACAAATATGGGGGCGGACAGGGAGGGAAGATGACAAGAAGCACAAAGCATTAACTTATGTCACCAAAAATAGCTTTGAGGGAGCTGTGCTGGTGTAGGGCACCTGCAGGGTGTCTGGAGAGATGCTGACGTGTGAGCCTGCCCCAGGAGCCCACCCTGAGGACCAGGCAGGTGAGGACTCAGTTACAGATCAGCTGCATGCTGGGCTCTGCTCCAGGGCTCCCCTCCGCTGAAATCCAGAGACAGGAGCAAGGAAGAAAAGAAGGGACTGGTGTACATCTTAGTCTCATCCAGACCAAGAGTTAGGATGTGGTGAGTGGTGGCTGCCAGGCCTAGAATTCAAAAGGCCTTCAGGAATAGAGACGTAGCCCAGCAGTCTAAATTAAAGAGAGGAGTTGAGTTGTCAGAGGCCCAGCTGCACCTTAAGGAACAACTACAAAACAAAAAGAAGCTGCAGTTACAGCTAAATCTTCCCCCACCTAGCAACAATAACAGTGTTGAAGATGACATAGCACGGCCTCCCGTACAGCATGCAAACTGGAGTACAAACCATGAGGACTCCAGGAATCTGTTCTTGTCACCACAACGTGCTAAAGCCCTTGACAATGCTTTACTGTGTTTTCTCTCACACCAGACAAAAGCTGCTACCTTAAGTACACCCAGTCTTACTACTCACCTCTAGGCTGCAGAGGTACTCCCTACTCTAAAACAGGATGCGGAGGTGAAGAAAATTTCTGAAGAAACCTGAACTACAGTCCGTTATTTTGGCAGTCCCTCCACAGTATTTGCAAGACACCCAGTAATATAATGTTCAACCTCTAATAGAAAAATACTCTATATTTAACAGAATATATTGTAAACACAATACATTCTATTTTTCATTTTTGCTGTATGTCTGAACTTTTCAGTTCCTCTGCCTGGTCACCTTAAATAAAAAGTTTCAGTGCTTGCATTTATGTGTGGAGATAAATTAGATACAGAACTCCCACACCTAAAATATTATCACTTATTGGCTGGGCTTTCACAGCACTGAAATGTTGAAAGCAAAACTCAGGATTTTCCAGGTTGGCCCTGTACCTTTGTCCAGATGCAGTCACCAGTCCTTCGATCCACAGGCCTGATCTTCTAACTCCCCATCTCTTCTTTCTCCTTAAGCCTTAGAGCGTGCCTAATACCATGCGTTCATCCTTTGTAACATGCAAGAATGGCAAATGTTGCATTTTTTTTCATAATTTTTACATTAAAAATTACTGTAAAAATGTGTTATAGTTCAAACATAACTTATAAATGTGTTACGACAGTATACAGAAACGGAGAATTTGTTTTCTGAATGTACTGCAAATCTACTTTTAATTGTCCTTTTGTTATACAGCGATTTTAAAGCTGACCTATAAAATTACTGTAAATGTTTTGAATCCTTTATTTGCCTACTGAGTTACACATGGAGAGGTTAGATTGGAAGGGACAGTTACAGACTAAATGTGAGATGGATTTTCACATTTAAACTCAGAGGCTTTCATTCCTGAGTATTTCAAGAGCAACAATTATATGTTGTCAGTAAACACAAGAGATGCAATGGAATAATCAGAGAAAAAAATCGTGAGGTATGAAAAATTATCATAGCCAAATAAAAATAACTATTTTCTTAATAAAAGATTGACAGAGGCGTTTTCTGTTGGTTGTATATATGTAGACTAGGCCTGAATCCTATGGCATCTAACTTTTTAAATCACATAATTAATCCAAGTAATTATTTATCACGGATAAACAAGCAAAGAGCGCTCATCCAAACAACGTAACAGTGCTAAGGCAGTTACAGGGGCAGACCTCCGCACTTCTGCACCACTGCAGGCAGGACGTGGTGAGGTGTCAGGAGCCGCATGAGGCCTGGCACAGCAGCAGTCCTGCCAGGAGGGGCAGGCCGGGGCTGGTAGGGGGGTGGCACTCGCCATCGCCAGCATGACGTGGCCCTGTGCCACGCAAATTCTTTGTTATGGGCTGAAAATGGCTGGCTCAGCTGCAGGCTGTGTGCTGCTGCTCCTCTGGCCTGAACACCAGTTCCTGAGAATGCCTGGAGTGGGCCTCTTGCGTCAGGTGTTTTGGGAAGAGGCTAGGGCTGGACTTCCGTGTCATGAGCCTAGGGATGTATGGATGAGACAGTGTTTGGTACTAACAGTGCAACAGAAACTGCTTTGCTAACTGTTTTATGTAGCAGAGTGCAGTACCCGGAGAGGTGCGGAGCGTATGATCTCCTAATGCCCTCATCAATGTGCTTTAACTGGCCGTTAGCCCTGAGGTGGTCAGGCAGTTGGACTGGCAGATGATCTTTGTAGGAACCTTCCGACTCAACTATTCCACTCCATTCCATTCCATTCCATCCTATCCTATCCTACAGAGATTATTCTGAGGTTCAGACTGGTGATATGAAAGTACTGGTGAATTTTGGGAATCTCTCTCAGACAGCTTAAGAGATAATTAAAATTTTCACGTAGTCTGGCAAAACAAATCGGTTCTGCATTTCTGAGATCAATATGGTAACATTTAGAACACACTATCCTGTGTGGGACATATAACATGACAAGTGAGACATGCTAGTTTTGATCTAAATCTCGTTTGACTACACAGGAAAACCTCCCAGTGAATTCAAGTAATCTCTGCTACTTATATATTACTCTTCACCAACGGGTGCCTGCTTTTGCAACTGAAATAATGATCTGTTAACACTGTTTTCTTATGGAGTACATAAAAACACACTTTTCCTTACATTCATCATCCTTTGATATAACCATTAAAATATTTTAAACAGAAAAATAAATTACTTCAATTTTAACAAGCCAGAATGTTATGTTGTCCAATATGGACAATTAACATTTCACTGGCTTCATTTTCCTAACATAAAACTTTGTTTTCATCTGCTCCCCCAAACCTCTCACTAATACAGCTGTTAATTTTGGTTCTTAATTGCAACTGATAGTAGCCACGAAAAAACAGTTCCTGCAAGCAGCAGTTCAGGGCCGTACCTCCTTCCTGAGGCCGAGGTCCCGCTGTTTCTGGCTCCTGCCCCAGCCTTACAGAGCTTCCCCTGGACCCGTGCACAGCCCCAGCCCCTCCTCAGTTGCCCACAACCTCCATCCCCATGTGCCCTTGTGCCCAGCACCCCACAGCCGCCCAGCACCCCTGGCGGGGAGCTCACTGGTGCCAGCCTGCTGGGGAGGCTGCCCCCTGCGGCGGCAGCGCTGCTGCTCTGCCCTTGTGCCCCGTGACAGGCACAGAAACACAACCAGAGACCATTTTGTACGGGTACGGGTGTATGCCCACGCTGCAGCGAGCAGGTTTGCTGCACGCTGCTCTGCATCAATTCACATAGTGCCTTGTTAGTGAGTTTTGAATTTCAGTTTCACTCATGGCACTAGAAGGGCAGGGAGAGAAAAGGGAAAAGGCAGTCAGAGGTCCAGCAGAGAAAGGTGAAGCTGGGAGCCGCAAAAAGCGCACATCCAAACCCCAGCTGTGCCTTTTCAATGCCGGTTTGAGAGGCTCTGATGGAGGCAGCATGGTCCAGCTGACAGAGAGAGGCAAAGGGTTAAGGCAGGGAGCAAGCTGTGTACACACTCAAGGTATGCTCACTTCTGTGGGAATGAATGGAGTCACTGTGAGGGGCGGCATGTTATTTTAACACCTATTCTCTCTTTGGCTCTGTGGCCAGTTCACATGTAGCTGAGTGTTTCCATGGAGGAGCGAATCCATCTGTGTTTTCTCACCTGCAGGTGTTGGGGTTTTAATTAAAAGCTCTAACTAATATGTTGCTATTTTGTGAAGGGATGTGAATTATAGCAAGGGCAAATTATGAATGATAATGAGAGACAGAATAACTCACTTGAAATCATTTTCTGTGTGTTCTTTTCTGCTGTAGCTTAGGAAAATGTACTTTAATGAAATAATCAAGGATTAACACTAATTTACTTTCATGCCCTCTTTGTATGTGCAAGCAAGACTTGCATGGGGGATTGCATCAATTTAATAAACACAACCACTTCAGGAGCTTGACTAGCAGTAAAACACACGAAACTTTAGAATCCATTGCGTAGACTGGACATCTTAAAAAGAGCTTAAACAGTCCAAATTCAGACACAGGCAGCAATTTCGTTTGTATCTTGTAATAATTTGTGCAGGCACAGACGGACAGCTGAGTTTCCCAACCCATCCAGGACCATCCCAGCTCTCTGAATCTTTGGGCAGTTTGGATCCTTTCTGCTCATTGGTATTAGAAAGCAAGACTGAAGGTAAAGCTCTCACTTCCATGCACATGTTAGGACTGGGAGCATTTCTGGATATCTCATATAGCGAGGTACGCTTTATATTTGGGACTCTCATTTTCAGAACAGAATACAATAACTCTATTTTGGCTTACCAGAATGCTCCTACTTTTTTCTCCACATATCTGACATGATGGGTATGAAAGGATCCCCCTCAGAAAACTTTTGTAAAGAAAGTAATCCAAAATATCCCTAGATTACCATTAGGACATCTGTTTATTGTAAGGATGGTTCACAGCATTCTGCCCCCGTCTCCTGCTTCTCCAGGCCTCAGTATCACACGAGGGCTCACAGCCAAGGGAACCAAGCAAACGCAGGGCCAGGCTGCCCTCGGCCCTGCCTGAGAAACCCAGTGGAAAGAACAGTAAATAAAATTGACCCGGGGAGGCTAACGGAGCCTGGGTCAATATCAGAGGACTCTGAGGCATTGAAGAGCCGTAATATATGGTGCAAGCTACAACACAATCCCAGAACAACCTAAGTCTCTTACTCCCTATCAAAATACACAGTATAGATATGTCTCATTTATAAAAATTACAGAGAAATGTTACAGAGAAATTCCAGAGAATTACATAGAAACTCAACATCCAAGGAGAAAGAAGAGAAGAGAGGAGAAGAGGAAGCTGTTGCAATGGTGATAAAGGGAGAAGAGAAGGACTGGCAGTGGTTGGGCAAAAAATCAAATAAATAAATAAATAAATAAATAAAAATAAAAGCCAGAAGAGATGAGAAAGCCAGAAAGAGGTGGAAGTTCATAACTCAGCACTGGGATAACAGAGAGAATGGAAAAAGTAAAGAATAAGAGAAGGGCAAAAACAACAAGGAAGAATGGCAGAGGTGGGAGAGATGAAGCCTAAAGTGAGAAAAAGCACTTGTTAATAATTATATTTATGTGGATTTGCTGTAGACACTAACATAGCCTATTCTATTCTACTCATTATGAGCATCTGGGTGCCCTGAAATGAGCCATATGTGAAGTATTTGCTATTTGTCCTCTGGTCATTTCTCTGGGGAAAGATGGGTGTTCAGTGGGTATGGGTAGATTCCTTTTCTTCTTTCTTAATATACATGTTGCTGTGTTTCCAGTTTACAGATGGCAAGATACAAGAAATATGCCTTCCCTTGCACAAACAGGCAGCAAGAGAATCAGGAGAGAGGGAAGGATCAAATAAAGCTCGCAGAAGGAAAGAGATCTTTAAGTGTTCCTTGGGATACTTTGTTCAGACTTTTGGGATCATCTCACCTAAGATAAAGAATACCAAGACCTCCACCACTGGTCTGCTCTCCCTGCTGCTTTCATGTCACCCTGCATGTGCACACACGTTGGAGCTCTGCTTCAGACCCTTCTCTACTAGCAAGCAGGATGCGATGTCGAACCCGCGCACCCACAAAGCCAACTGGGAAGCTGCCGCACGTTTGAGAACCTGGGACCTCCTGCAGTTCTGCTAGCCAGGGATCCGGCTGGGTGCAGTACTACACAAGGTAGAAGGATGGGACCTTTCTCCCAAGAAACCTCCCATTTGAATGCTTTTACCCTAATTAACCTCTCAGCTCTGTACTCGCATCCTACAGCAAAGGTCCCCCAAGACTGCAGGCTGGCATTCTGTGTGTGCCTGTGCACACAGCACAACCTCTTTCTTGGCCAGAATTATACCCTTGCCAGTGATCTGACTCCTCATCTTGTTGCCAATCGTAAAAAATCCAGACACAACTGTTATAACACTGTCACTTGCATGTCTCGAGGCTCTGACACAGCAAGAGTTCAATGCACCATAAATTACCTTTGAATATATTGAGCACTCCGAGCACTGCCACCTGGAAGCAGCGAGGGACACGGGACACACACGGGTCCCCCAGCACCAGATGCCAGCATGGGCAGCCATCACTAGCAGCATGTTTTTCCTCTTCTTAAGGAAGGTATATCACTGAGCATTATAAATGGATAGTGATGGTAAGGCTAAATTCCCATCAAGGGGTTGATGAGTCATTAAAACCCCTCAAGCTTTGTTCTCACAGTTTATTGCCTCATCATCATCACCTCCCCTTCAAGAAGTTATTGTCTTTTAATTAGCTCTAGCCCTTTCATTACTGTCTGTATCATTGCAGAGAAAGAAATAGGGAAACAGCTCAAATAAAGGATCTGATTGCCCCTTCTGAAGATAATAATAAGATATTAGCATAGCGTCATTTAAAATGACACCGTCTATGATACAGCAAACTAATTTTACTCCTAACTGACGGAAAACCTTGCTACGCCTTCTGATCCCTGTTCCAGGGGTGCAAGGATTGGAAAATCTACTTTTAAAGGGTGGCTGAAGCTTAGCTTCCTTCCCAGCAGGAATGCCCCACGAGGAACCGCTCCAGCCGCTCTACGGCAATGCTCTGGGCTCACAGATGCTGCGTCTCTGGTGGAAGATGTTGATTGGAATATGTTAAATAATAGCAACCATCCCAACCGTAGTGATCTCCTGTATTTAAAACACGGTTTTACATGCTTCATAAATTTCAGTATTTGTAATTATACGATATATATGAACAGAGTGAGTGAAAGCGAGCATATATATTATGTGAGGAAACAGTATTATCGATCCTGTATTACAGTGCACAAGAAAATTAGTTAGCCATACAGTTCATTGGTTTAAAGATGGCAGTAAAGTTTAAAGGCATTCTGTTGTGAAGTTAAATATAACAGCCACGACACAAATAGAACAATCGCTTCACACGGCTTTCCCTGGCAGCCAAGGAATTCGTGGGCTGGATCCTGCTGCTGCAAGGGGAAAATAACCCCGCAGGAATAACCGCTGTTATTCCAGATTTGCACCGGAGTAACTGGAAGGGTATTTTGGATCCCGAGGTTTAAATGAGGCTTATGTAATCAAAGGGGAATTTATAATGGTTCCCAGCGGAGCTGGAAGGCAAGGGGAAAGCTCAGCATGTTTGTATCAGAAATGCAGCTACCATGGACTTCAGCTCCCCACCACGAGTTAGTTTATCTGAAAGACTGTGGGATTTTTGTTTGTTTGTTTGTTTTTTAATGAAATGTGAGTAAGCGAAGCTACTTCCTAAGGGAGGCATTCATAAGGGCACAATGTGCTCTGCCACAGGTTCCTCGATGTTCAGCCACCTCCAGCCGTGAGGCAGATGTTGGACCACGTCTACCTGGGGTGAAGGCCGGCTGCCGGCAGGAGGCCTTTCCCTGTAGGAGGCTGCAAGTCTGTTGTGGACATCAGTGTGTGACAACAGTGGGAATTTCAGAGGAAGCAGTGAGAAACCCGAGCCAGAAACCCCGCGGCCCAGCTTGCGCTCTCGTTCCCACCAAGCTTTTGCTTTGTGAATTTCAACGCGCCGCTCACTTCCTTCCAAGAAGTATGAGATGGATGGGGACTACAGAGGGGCATGAAGCTTAATTATGCCATGCTGGGGAAGATTTTCTGTTTCCCTAAGAGAAAACTCTACGAGAACCCCAAATAATGTCACAGTACTTCACACTGGCCATCCCCTGGAGCCATCAGTAGTTCTGTCCCAGGCTGCCAGCTACAGTTGAGCCGGAAGGGGAGTGAAGTAGCGGTAGTCAACAGAAAATACAAGGAATTGCAAAAATACTGGGTAGGAAGATGGAAAAATAATAAATTCTGCGTTTAATTTCTGTCCCTCCGTTTCATACAAATGTGATCTAATTTGATTTCAAAGAAATCTCTCCCCCGAACGGTTGGAAAAGGTTAAAACGCAATTTTCTGAAACTAAGTTATTAGATAGAGGAATATTAACCTTTGAGCCCCGCAGACTTTTACTCTTTTTTATCTCCTTTTCATTTTTGTTTGTGGGTCTATTCATTTTTGGTGACCTCCGATGGGTTGCTAGGTAACTGGTGCTGGGATGCTCGGCGCTCCGGCTCGCCGCTCCGGCCGCCGGGGCCTGGCCGCCTCCTTCCCCGCCGCTCGCTGCCGGCAACGCAGCCCCTTACAAAAAGCATTTATCACAGCCCCGCGCAGTAATGGCCACTCAGCGGAGGGGAAATTGAGCTGACCTGAAGGCCAAAGCTGTTAGGGAGACTGGTGGGAAGGGTAAAAGGGTCACCGTACCCTTTTCCCACCCACTTAGTGGGCAGTAAGCAATAGAACAGCAGTGCCACTGTTTTCACTAACATATCCCGAGGCTTTGCACCTGAAATAAATGTTTGTTTGACATTAACGATAAAAAAAAAAAAATCCGTTTTCCGCACAGAAACTGGTTATGCTATTTAAACTTTCACAAGGTAGGGGTAGAGTGGGGAAAACTGCTTAAGATGTGATTTGTTGGGCACTTCAGACAATATAATTATTTCCTTTTGATAGCAATAACTCTTGTACATTCCCATCTTCTTTGATTTAGAGAAGGCAGGAATTGCAGAACCAAAACAGTAAGCCTTTTGTTTCCTTTGGGTCAAAAAGCATCGCTTCCCCGAGTACCTGGAAAGCCGACCTCTGCTGCCTAAGCAAGGAAATGAGCAAACAAAGTGGGGCAGGAGCGCATGCCCGACCCTCTCGGCCAGCTGGGCAGCACAGAAGCACCGCCTAACATGAAGCCAGGGGCTTCTTTCAGGCTGATACGGAGGCAGTTACTCTTCGAGAGCCAAACTATTTTCCTAGAAATTCAGAGCGGAAAAAATGGCGAGGCACGATCCCATCTCCGTCTCCCCTTAATAACCCCAAACACCAACTAGCTCTAGGGACAGCCCCTGCTCATGAGAACCACAGCATGGACATCCTAAAGGACACAAGAGCCTGGCTTTCAGAAGACATCTGAAAAAGCTGTAGCATTTATCCTGCCCCAGCATGCACACACAGGGCCCCCGGGCTATATGGCAGGCCCGCAGAGGGTAAGGCACCCTGTAGCACACCCTAACCCTTGGAGCCTCCATTAGAACCTCTAACTGGAGTCAGCACAGAGCAGGATTCGGTGCCTGTTAATTAGCCAAACATGGTTGCTTCCCATTGCTTTTTTCTGACACGGATCCAGAAGGGTTAGAAGTACAAGAAGATTTCTCCCGCTGTATGGAGTGCTCTCAAACAACAATATTTAACCAACAAAAAAGAGACCGAGTCAATCTCGGTTGTAGTGATTCCCAGGAAAGTCATCAAATAAAAATGTGAACTTTAAAATTGATCAGGATTAATTTCACTGACACTGTATCATAACATATATCTCTTTGGAGACTCATTTGTTGGGCTGCAGATGCAAAGAAAGTAAGGAAAGAAATAAATCAGAATACAATAAGGCAATTAGACTTTTGCCATTGATAGAATACTAAAAATGTCTGATTTATCAAAGCGTTAACAAACAGAAGTAAACACAAGACGTATATTTTCCTGCAAAATACCTGTTTAAGAAAAATAAAATAATAACCAAGACCATGTTTATCAATAAATTTAATTTCCCGATATTGTACCTTTCAATGCAGAATGCTATTTCATCTGCTAATTTCAAGAGTGCAGCAATATAAAATGATTTATCACATGAATACCAATACAGTAAAAATCCTATTCTCATCTCTATGAAATTGTCTTGCACCGAAGAGAAAATTCTCTCTTATACACTATTATATCCCTATTAAGGATAAAATATTAAAGATTTACATGCACGCATATACACGCACATATACCAATCTAATTTCACAAATATTATATTGAATTTCGGTGTGATTACAAGAGATTCCTTTAAAAACTCAATGATTTGGAGCTCTGCAGGATTTACTGGAGATCTAGATAGTGGTAATACTCCTCATAATATTACTAAAGGCATGAAATACTTACATATTTCACAGTTGTTCTGTTATAATAATACAATGAAAACAGTCAGATTGCAAGTTTTATTTCCTATTTCTGGCTACAGTGAGATAGAACCTAAACGATCTGATGTACTGCTGGTTCAAGCATCATTTTTAGGCTGCTTCCTGCACTCGAACACCTGCAAAGATGGCGAAAGTGCCATCAGATAGGGGCTTCTTTAATGTCTGAACAGACTCAAGCCTTAATCTGGAGAGAAGACAGGATGCTGGGTTATCTAGTGTAACATCGGGGGAACAATTTCATCTGTGAAATGGAGAGAAAAAAACTTCCCTCATCCGGGATCCCTACAAAGGAATTTCCCTACCATTATTTATCAACCACCATCACACCAAATGCCATTAGGGTATCTCAGCATCTCTAGAGAATTTCTAAGATTTCCCCAGAATGTTTGTCCCTCAGAACAAGCCCGTATCTTTTCAGAAGAAGGAACAAAACTAAAAGGAATTAATTATTTTAGAAAGAAAAATGTGTGGTCAGGGCTTGGGGAAGAGGTAATCAGAATGGGAGCTAATATTCCTGTAAATATCTGGGCTATTGTTGGTCAAAAGTTTAAATTTAAAATTTTAATAAAAGTTAAGTAACAAACAGTATGACAGAAATAAAATCTAACGAATCAATTAACTAGATAAATGTGCTATACAGTATCAGTATAATACACATGGGGCATAATTCCCCATCAGCTCCACAAGATGAATTTTCTGGTCAATATTCAAAACCAGATACACATTTTCTCTTATCATGTGCTTGTTCAAAAACCAAATGGTATACTTACACCCTAGTCTAACTCATAAATAAGTAAAATTTTCCCTAAACAAATGTTAACAGCCAATTTCAAAAAGTGATCTCCAAATGCTATTCCAAAGAAGACTGAATAAACTAGACAGTGTCATTTCATTGTTGTGAACACAACTGATTATACTATAACAGATAAATTGTTTTTTTATAAACAGCAATGGGAAACATCACTGGAGTTACAGAGGGTCTGTAAGCCGCGGAGAATTTGGCATAACATATCTTAAGTATGAAATTATAAGGAAGGCAAAGCACAAATGTTCAACTGCTTTTGCATGCTAGCATTTATTAATCATAATCCTCCAGGAAGCCAGAGCAGATGTCTTGAAACACCCTGAACTAGTTACTTAACTGGTAGCAAATCTGGAAAGAATAGGATAAATTATTGAGAACCAACCTAGCTCCAAAAAGCTATTTTAAAAACAAAGCAGGACTGTACAGACTTTAAAATAAAGCTATCGTACTTTCCCCTCTTCCCCCTGTTATCCATTCCTAGAAGTATAGCATATTGTCTCTTGTCAGGGACCAGCATGAAAAGGAAATTACATGGCTGTCTAAAGTTATGTCTTCACTGCTAAACAGTCTTTCACAGTGGCTTTGCATTGATGGCTTTCTTGATGTTACAATATAAGTGAAGAGAAGGCTCAGTAGTTTTCTCTTGGTGTAACTTGTACAGGTCTACCTCAAATTGTGGGAGAAGAAACAACCACAGTGAACTACACTGGGATGATAATAATATCTCAAGATCTCCTGTAGTTACCTCTTTTCCTACTTTGCAGAAAAACAGATGCTTTAAAATGTAAAATTTCACTGAAAAAGCAATAAAGATGTGAAGAGAACACAGGAAAGGTTAAAGGATGTTTCATGCAATAATGTCTACCTGAACGTGAAGAGACCCTAATGCAATGGCTTCTTTCAGAAGCAGAATTTTCTCTTGTTCACTTTAGTAGGCTAACAACATTAAACCCAACAATTAAGCACAGATGTTGCTAATGATTCAGTGTTATCACTTTACAGAAAGAGCAAAAAGATAAAGCTGTTCTTTCCAGTATTTGCTGGGTCAGGATGCAGAACAGCTCCCAGTCGGTATTTCCTGCAGCAGAAATTCAGACCTTCCCATCCGTACCTGTTAGGTTGCAGTTGGATTTACTTCCTCCTAAACTGCTGTATGGTTACCCACCCTCCTGCTGCTTCTCACTAGCAACAAGACTAGCATGCTTGCTAGCAGCTTCTGCGATTCCTTCTTACTTTATTAAATAACAATTAGACAGGAAATTTGCATAGTGAAGGCCAGTGGATGTAAGATCTAACTGAGTAAGCTAAACTAGCCACACTGACCTGAACGGGGTTACAGCAGGAGCACCTGGAAGCCTCGGTCACTGCTCCACCACTGAAGATATCCGCAGAGGCATCAGTGCCAGAGGAGCTCAGTTCCACAGAGCATCAGGAGCTGGGTCCCTGATCCCTGTTGGTCCCAATGAAGACCTCCCCATGACACCAGCACCTCTGAAATGGGGATTCTTCAAATCATAAATGGGGAATGATTAGATTTTAAAAATATTTACTAGGGAAGAATTTACCAGCTGTAAGAGACCGAGGCAGTCAGCACGCACTGATCCTCCATGGAAACCTTGTGCCCAAGTGATGTCCTTTGAAAAGCATGAAGTAGGATAAAATCAAGTGACAACGCTGGTCTCCATCCATCCTCACCTGCCACACACTTCTGACTGTGCTCCCATCTCCCACGTAACCTACACTATTGCTGGCACCGTTCAGCTGCTTCAGAAGCAACTTTTCAATAGCTTCAACTTGTGCACCAACTGAGCAGAAACACGTGCTGGTCTGTGTTACGATGCCAGGCCGTAAGGTACAGCGGGCCAGGAGAAGCTTTGCCAACATCTGCAGAGAGAGGTGGGAAAGGCGGCTCACAAATCCCACTGCAGGGTCTCTCCACTGCCTTAGATACCTACTTTTACACACGCTCACTTTAAAACTGTGCACTCTATCTCCTTATCAACATTTCCTTTTCTCAGATTTTTTTATATATCTTCTGTCACTCTTTGATGAAGCCCCTGGATCTACTGCCCTTGAGAATGTTTAATTACCATGAAAAATGATGGGCTCAATCTGTAACCTTCTCTATCTGCAACTGCCGTTTCTGTCACAGAGCTTTAAAGACACACACCACAAGCACACAAGCAGCTCTGCGGGACTGGGCTCGCTTGCCCCAAATGCCATCTGGGAGGAGGTCAACCTGGGGGAGAGGGGATTTTACCTCCAATACCCAGCAGCAAAAACCACTTGGAGGAAGAAGAGGCAGCAGCCTGTGTTCCCTTAGTGCTGCATGTGGTGGTGGGCTTGCTGTACCAATCGCTCTCTTTAAAGCAGCAAGACTGCAGACCAAGTGGCCTCAGAAGCTGACGAAGTTCAGCCTTCACTGCGCGTTAGTGCCCCCGTGCTGCTCTCCTCTCTGCACATTAGTTAATGCTAGAAAAATACAGCTGTCAGTTCTCACGGAACAGCTGAGATTTGGTAGTTCTTAATGAAATACAAGCTGCGTTAACACGAGGCATGTTAAAACTGTCGCTTCAAATATGTGTTACTAAAACAGTCAGGAGTAAGCTTCACTTGTTCGATACGCTGTTTACAGACTTACATACCACAAGTCCAAGTTAATGTGAATAAAAACTGAAACTGAAGTATGAGTGATATCCTTTTGATGTGGCTTATGTGTGCACTTTCCTTTTATAGCAGATGGATATTTTTCTTACAGGAGATTAAGCTACAAATTGGAGAATGTTCTCCTTGACGTTTGCCACTACAGTCCAGATGGAAATGAATGTGAAAAATGAGTGTGAATGTTTGTTTATTTTTTAATTAAATTACTTATCTTTATGCTCCTTGAAGTTTGTGGATGCTGAGTAATGCCGTGCTATGCCCTGCATTCTCTTCATAGGTTCTATGCTGGCTAAATTAATTACAAGACAAGCCTTTGGAATTAAGTGTATTTTAAGTTCAGAGGCATCTGTTTAGAGTCTTCTAATACCTCCAACCCCTTTGGAAATATACTTGTTAGTATGAGTGGTATAATTTTCATTTCCGCTGGCATGGTTATAGCAGAACTTCTTTAGTTTCAGACACACTTCGCTTGACCTATCAAGGGCACAAACTCTGAAGATGTTCTCTCACCATTTTTGTTTCCCTAGTACATAAAAGTGAAAAGATTCATTTAAATATAACCCTAAGTATTAAAAGAATGTTGTTCCTGCTATTATTCTCTTTAAATACCAATATGATTGTTATTTTTAAAGAAGTAAAAAATGCAAGAGAAAAAAAATGCCCTGAAGATTACAGAAAATGGTAAGAACAATGTATCTGTCTGCCCTGTAATTGGTGCAAAAATAAAATGTGTGAATAAAGTATTAAATATCAAATTCATTAAGTGGAATGGTAGCAATAATAAGTGAGAATAAATTGGAAATAAAACTGAGACTTCAGGAGGCCTGAATTCAAAGCAGGAGCAGATTTCACTCTGTAAAATGATGGAGCTGTGGTTTTGTTTTATAATTACATTGTGAAGGCGCTGAATTTCATATAAATACTCAACTGAAGAAAGAAATTCCTCAAATATCTGCTTATAGGGAAAGGATTAAAACCTTCTTTACACTGGCAGATCTAGGACCCGTAGATCTGTAATGTTCTCAAGGATGCAGCTGCACTGCACATCGCCCACAAAGCAAACTGAAGCTGTGACGGGGCAGCACCCATCCACCAAGCCCACGGCAGCGCTCCTCTAACACATCAATCCATAGCAATGCATTCCTGAGCCCCACTCATCCACTTCCTAGCAGAAAACAGGTGAACAGGTCCTCTTGGGACATTTGGGTGCACAAAGCACACAGAACGTCATCAGCCCAGGGTCCGCAAGGTGCAGTTGCTCTCTTTTGCCAGAACCGTGGTAAAAGCGGTACAAAAGAAGACGATGCCGGTGTTACCTGGTGTTATGACTGCTGCCATCACTGCTGCTGCTTCCAGCCCATGGTGGTGGCCACAAGAAGTAAGTGGCAGATACAAGGAGCTAGGAGGGAAGAAACATGAGGAAACACGTTACCGCAAAGGGGAAAGGACTGAGGCAGAAGAAGGGAGGCTCATACCCAAGGGGGAGAAGCACTTCCCTACAGATCCTTATGCAGGATCAGTCTTTATTGCAAAATGGTCAACTACAGGAATATTTAAAAAAAAATATTAAAGTGTAATCAACTTCTTTCAGGGCAGGCACTGGAAAATTTGACTGTCATTTAAACTCTTTACTACCCACCATGCTCTGAGCCCTTGCACCTGCAGACATCTGCAATCTTTCCTTACGATGCAGTTACTCCGCTGTGTA
The DNA here is from genome assembly GCF_964211835.1 of Anser anser. Lineage (NCBI taxonomy): Eukaryota > Metazoa > Chordata > Aves > Anseriformes > Anatidae > Anser > Anser anser. The sequence continues at coordinate 29,820,481 of NC_139728.1, forward strand.
AACTGGACACAGTTTAAAATGTCATCAGCTGAAAGTGAAATGCCAAAGTACACAGGATTTAAAAGGTCCTCAGCCATCAAGGGCTGTGGCCAAAGCAGACATATCTTAGATTAAACATGTCAGCTAGCTAGGATACTTGTCATTGAGAGCATATCTCCCACGCAGGCTGAGGGGTGCTGGCAGGGACAGGAGGCTGCCTGCAGCGCCTTCCCTCGCTGCCACGCTTCCACTGTTTGGTGCCTTTAAGCCTAACGCTAACTTAGAATTAATTTCCTGCCATTCACTTGGTTTTCCAAACTGCTCTCTCTCTTCTATTACCTTTCTTTCCCCATCTGAATTATTGATATGTATTTATAGCCTTATCTTCAGCTTAATAAGTTGCTTTTTTTTTTTTTTGTCTGGGAATTATATTGTGATGATAGAGCATAGTTAGGTGGTTCTGTACAGAGAGTACATTGGAAATCGTATGTACTGTAAATCTCTTTCTATGGGCTGTGTTAATATTCTGCATATACCCTATCAACCCATAATCTCATGGCATTATTCATTTCTAAAGCACTGCGCATCCAGGTTTTGCATTAGCTTTTTCCACAAAAACTCAACAGATAGAAAGTAAACTAAACTGATGCGAGAAAGCTCTGTTCATTGGAATCTAGGGAAAAAATAAATTGTGTTGGCACATTTTATTGTGTTTCTGAACAAAGCAATAAGGCTCCAGTCTTAGCTGAGAATAGCTGGAATTTTGGAACTCACGAAAAAAGTTTTCTCTTGGAAGATGGATTAAATTGATCATTTTTTCCTAGACAGAGTGCACTTCAGGCTCATTTTGCTTTGTAATTAAGAAGAAAGCCAGAAACATCATTTACACATTAAGAATTTAATAGATATATTTTTCTAGCTTTATGCATTAGCACAGGACAGCCCATTAATGAAATAAGTCTTCCTTCAGGGTCAATTTAGATGGGCTGTAATCTTCTGCAAATATATTGCAAATGAGGATCATTTAATGATCTTAAAACTAACTGCCAGAAAAGGATTGTTATAACTCTCCAGACAACAAAAAGGGATTTTGGCATGGCTTGTAGTACCTTTGCAATTAGCAAATGTTTGATTTCAACCGAGTGCATCACAAAATTGAAAATATTATCTTCGGCAGAGGTCAGTTTCAGACTCTCTGACCTGGGAGGTTAATTCTGAGCAAGGAAAAGGCTGTGGTTGTGTTTGTCAGTCAATAAAACAACAGCTCCAGACCTGTTTTCAAACCTAGATGCTTCAGCTTGACCTCTGAATCCTCCCCTTATATGACCAGATCTTGACATGCAAGGAAACCCTAAATGAAAAGATTTAGTAACAGCAATAGCAAATGGGTGAGGAGAATGAGCGTTTTATCTCAGGCTGGAATTAGCGAGTCCAACTCCAGTAATTGGACAGCCATATTTTCACTTGGCAGGCACACAAAACCACTTCCCCCTCTCCCACTTTGTTTTCTGTCTGTGTCAGCACCTTGGATGGTACACCCATGTGTACCCCTAATCTTAATGCAATTGCATTTTGTGCTCCAAACTCCGGCAGAGACTCTCAGAAATTTGGGAGGTGTATGGGAGTGCATGGATGTAGGCAGGCAGGGACTCTGTTTTTTGTAACTCGCACAACAGTCCCACAACTTCAACAGCTCTGCAAGCCTTTTCTGATGGGAAATGTGGCCTCACCTCTGATGTTTCATCCCGTGGCCCTTGGCAGTGTAATGGCAACCACAGCACCTTGCTGAAGGACTCGGACCCCAGAGAGAAGTATCTGGGTTTCAAAACTGGACCCTAGGAGCTCGTATAATGAAAGAGCACGGCTGCTACAGAACCATGCCCTTCATTCACAACTACAGCCGGGTAGCTAAGCATGAATGAAAAAAGGCAAAAGTTCCTGTACATTGTGACCAGACCGTGATTTTTCATCGTCCTACAGTTTACACAATTTTCTTTCTACCTCATCTTTCTAGCAGGCATTGAGATGCACCTTCAGCAAACAGATTAGCTGGAGTGTTTCAGTAGTCCAAGCAAAGAGAAATTCATATGCTTTTCCCAGACTGACTCACAGTCCTTCTGACAGATTTTCTAAGGTGTCTTACTCAAATAAATGTGCAATTGGCTAGCTCCAGTTTGAAAAGTTGGTCTCTGTAGAACATTTCTGATTTCTTATACTAGTAAAAACCTTGGAACAAATTTTGTATTAGAACAAGAAACACATTCTTGGTTCTATAAAAGGTTTCCAATCTCTCTTCAAACTTATGAGTAAAAATAAGTCATTTCCATATTTTCTTTGCCTTCCTCTTTCCTTTCTTTCAAAATCACCTGTAGGCATTAACTTTAGTTGATTCACAACGACTTGTTTTGTGCTTCACACACTAAGAGTAGCTTTTTTTTTTTTTTTTGTAACTAGTAGTGGAGGAATGGTTGATTTGTGCCTGGCTGGGAATTTTAACAATGACTTCAACAAGACGGCCATTCAGGTCAACACCAAATATTAACGGAAACCCACCTAAGATTATCTAAATCTGTTTAGGTACTTTTAAATTAAGTATCCAGAGTTCAGGGATCTATATATCCAATACCAACTCTGAAGGGAAGTTAAGGACTCTGTGCAGCCAGCAAGGGGCTCAGGTCTGTGTTTTGCTTTAGGACTCACTTTTGGCTGTCTTAAAGCCTTGTTTTTAAAGAGCTGAATGCAGTAAACTGTGTTTCCCAAATTCTGGCAGTTTCTTTTTAGTCCTCTTTGCTATCTGAGAAGATACCATATTAGCCTGTAGCAAAGCATGACTGAGCACAGTACTTCTGTAAGATCTGGCCAATGTGAAACAGATTTGGCTATCAGTTTCAAAGAGGGCTGTCTAGTTATCATTTGCATAAAAACTCTTGGAAGGAAGCATTTGTATGTCTTGTAAGCAATTACTTCTCTTTTTATCTTTGTGTGTAACTGTTAAAAATTCAAGATTACATGCAAATGGCATGGCAATCATTGTAGTGAAAACTATTTGCCAGCATGACTGCCTTAATTCACTGGCTCAAGCTCTAAGAAATAGTAGGGCTTTAAAAAAGGGCTCTATACATAGCCTGTATTGTTGCAATCAATTGAACTCCTTAACGAAGAAAACCTCTGAGGCTAACTGGAGGCATTCTGTGCTTCCCTCTGTTTTATTGCACAACCTTAGACACAATGTGTAAAAAAGGTCAAGACATCATGTAGGCTTTTGCATTAAGCAGCAGAACACTAATTAGTTTTACTGACAATGAGTTTTTGTGCTTGAGTTCTAATATTTTGATGTTTAGTTTTGCTTGAAAACTAAGTCTAACATGATACAAAGCCTCTTCTATTCTCTGTTGTCTTTTCCTCAAGATTATTTTAAAACTCATCATGTGTTCTCCAGCTTGAGTGCTAAGCGTTCTGTTACTTTGGTTTTAATGTAATGCTCCTACTCAAGCCAGAGAATAAAGAAGCAAAATCTAGTAGACCATCGTATTCATCTCTGAAGTGGCATTTGTAGAAAACATCAGCTAGTCATTGTTTCCCCTAGCTCTGCCTCTGAAATTTGTCCTACTGATAGCTGGCTGCAGCACTGTCTCTGTGTATTTAACTCACTGCACTCAAGACACATTTTTGCTTTTTTTCCCCTGGATATTTGTTCTCGGTATAATGATCAGGGGCCCTGCCTAAGCAATAAGAGAATTTGTAAATAGGCTTTTGCAACCAAATGATCTTTTATGAATGCTTTTTGGCTCTAAGTAATGCTACCATTTCATTAATTCAGAGTCTAGTTTACTGCCTATAGACACGTATGGTGGAAACAAAGACCAACCTTGGTGAGCTCTAAACCTCCCAGTCTACAAAACAGTTATGCATCCGGTTAAGACATGCAGTCAGTTGATTGCTTTTATGTAAAAAGTTAAAAATATGTGTGTCTGCAAGATGAAGATCTGTTAACATTGTGGTTCCCTGATGGATGCGAATGTGCAGTGCCTACCACAGTGAGATGCTTATTCTGTCTGAGTCACTAATGGAATAGAAGTACTATGCAATAATAATAATATATCACCATTAAATTGTATCTCACCAGTTAAAACATATCCATCCTGTACATTCTTGGAAGAGATGAGCTGCCTCTGACTGTGCTGTGAATCAGTCAAGTGCTTCAAGACAACTTCTGCCCAAATGCAAATCCAGTTTATTTAGTCAGGCGCAATGCTGTGCTAATGTGGTTGCAGGGCTTTGGATTGGCTTGAAGAGCAGACGGACTGAATGCCTGCCTGCCCAGAATGTACTGCGGAGAAATAACCTCCATTTTTGGCACAGAAGTGCTATTTCATTCAAAACAATGATACTGTTAAAAGTACAACAGTTAGGAATGAGAGCACTGCAGAGGCATACTCAAAAGCTCAATTCAACAGCCACATGACAGGCTCAGAGGCAGCTGTAATGGCAGCAGTTCAAAGGTCCACAGAGCTCAAAGAAGAAGGAAGCCAAAAGCTACTGCAGAGAAGAATTTGTCAAAACTTAGGATCCTGAAGTACCCAAGTAAATAAAGCTGGTAAAAAAAAAAAAAAAAAAAAAAACCCTGTGCTTTCCTCTCCTTCTAGGAGAAAGTGGGAGGGGGAAAGAAAACAGATTAAGTCACATGTAATAAAACAAGATGGAGAATCTAAACATTTTATTCTACTTTAATCACAAATCCACTGCAGAGGAGCCCTTACGCTGCAGCTCCCTGCTGCTGCTCCCTCTCCTGCACTGCTGCCAACAGTAATGAACGGGGTGCCAGAAGTTGGCAGGGACTCTGTTTTAAGAAGAAGCACTCCTCTGCTGTGAGCAAAGGTGGCAGAAACAAGGCTGGCTTTTTCTTGGTGGTTTGAAAGAAAATGGCCTAAGTAGTAGAGCTCTAATCAAATCCAGCTTTCCCCAAATTTGGCAGCATTTAGTGTCCAGGGTCAGGTGCCGGGCTGTTCCAACAGGCAGCTTCCAACAAAGAGCCAGGACAGGATTCCCGTGCCCTGCGCCGTGGGAAGTTTGCATCCTCAGCTGGGGAGGGCCGTGGGCAATGCCAAGGCAGCGTGCATCCCCTGGGTTAACGCAGTGGCTGAGTTACACGGAGCCTTCCCAGTCGCACCGTGCAGCTGTGGGCCCGGTGTATGTACTGCAGACTACATGGTCCGTGACGGAAATTCTCTGTTGAAAAGAAGAGCAGGTTTTTCCCAGTTTTACAAGCGTCCATCAGGAAAGAGGGTACTGTAAAGGTCTTTTGGCTCCTGATGCAGTGGTCTGGGATACTACATACTCAGGAACGAAAGAGGCTCTGCACTGGAGGACTTGTAACAGAGTGCCAGTTTCTATGCTTAGTAGTTCCTCTGCCTTGTTTACAACCCAGACCTAATCCAGCCTGTCACGTTTAGGGGCCACTTGCTTTGGTACCTTCATTTTTCTGGAGTAGTTGATCCATTCCCAGAAGGAGAAAATACGTTCAAATCTCTTTCTGCTTATTTGCATATTCAGCTTGGCTGAATTTGCATATTCATCTTTCTATCACATGGAAATCAGAAATCAGCTGCTGTTTGTTGAGGGTGGGTTTTTGTTGCTGTTTTTGTTTTTTTGAAGTTTCCTACTTGTTTTTATCCACTGTGTACATTGGAAGCAATACAGCAAATCATTTTGGAAGGACATGGTTATTAGTGCATCACGATACACAGTGTGTCTTGTTACACAACTCAATATTTTTAATTACTTGCCTTTACTAGTGAGACAAAATTTAGAGTCAAGTTTCAAGTAATCCCTTTTATTGGACTAATGCAGCAATATTGACAGTCGTGCTTTAGGGATATACAACACTCCCTTGCAGGTCAGGAAAGGGTTGACTCTAAAGAATGGATTCCTATACCCAGAAAGCTGGTTTGTCAATAGTGTACAGTTAGTCCAATAAAAGGGATTACTCAAACATTGGCTCTACACTTAGTCTATAAAGAAAATATCTGAGCTTTGTAGTCAACACTTTTATGACTTTTAAGTAGGCCCATTTTGTGATGAATCATTCCAAGCCTGAGGACAGCTCTAACTAAGCTGTAGTTACATCCCGTGTCTACACCTTTATGTCTACACACACAGACATGGACAAAACCAAAAACAAACAAAACAAAACAACTAGTGGGCCCACCATTCTGCCTGGTATATATTTGAGCCGTTCTGTGTAGTTCAGGGAAGTTGTATCGACTAACACCAGCTGAGACTCTGTCCACAGACTTAGTTTTAGTGTTTATGTGCTGTTCCTGAGAAGAAAATTTTTATAGATGCCTATAATAAGATACTCAAACTACAAAAAGCAAAGAAATCCGTTATCATAGAAGAGCTGTACCCACTGGACACACATCTGGAATTGGCCTGGCCACAATGCTTAATACTTCCAAAAGGCAACTCTCTCCCTTGCACCCCATGTTTTTCTTTGCAGTGGGGCAGCACCCAGAGGAGCCACCCCTGGATCAAGGGTGCAGCAGAAGACCTCACACAAAATGCTCGCAGTCTGTGGCGCTGTGACATGCTCTCAGGTTGGGCCTCGCTGCTCACGCACTGCCCCACGGCCAGAGCCTGCGCAGAAAATGTAAAGAAGCAAGGACCTGTTTACCTCTCACTGTTAGATTAACACAAAAACACCCCAAACACGGCGGTGACTGGAAGTCAGCTAGCAGACAGTGAATGGGAAGCCAAGCTGCCTTCACGCCCTTAGCCTGCAAAGTGTGTTTCATTTCTGATATTTCCCAGCTGAAAGCTTCACAGCCAAAATGAATTTGGTAATGGAGTTACAAGCTCCTGAAAATAGAGCTTTTATAAGGTAATATAAACCCTAACACAACCTTAATTATAGTGACACAATCTCTGTGCTATAAATAATGACATCTTTGACCAATATGATGCATAGTAACATGAAAAGTGATGTAACATAAGCAATGTCACTGCTAAAAGTTAAAGGGGAACACATTTTTCTCAGGCAGAATACCCACTATCAATTCAGACAGCACGTATCTGACCTAGATTTATGGTCGTGAATAATAGTGTCATGAATGCTAAAGTGTCTGCCTCTTTCAAATAGTTTGGCAAATCTGTACATCAAAATCAGTTTGGAAAGGAATCACAACCCTTCATCTGAGATAATTGCAGCTAGAATAACATTACATATACTTTTAAAATCTTCTTAGGTAAGTGCCTTCATCTTTTGTGCTCTTAATAAGCACAGTGGAGAGTGACATTACATATTGACTGAAACACCTGGAAGACACGATCCATGCATCCAGTGGAAGTAGGAAAATCTTTAGTAAGATGGGGATTATGCAATACCTACAAAAAATACATTTTTTTTCCCTTCAAAACTTGGCAAATCTTCTGGCACCTAGTTTAAAGCACAACTTCACTTCCAAACCTCAGATTTAAGTTCTGTATCAGCATTTCATTTCTGATGCATGTGGCAAACGCTAGGCACTGACACAAAAAACAACAGGCTGTGATATTCAGAGAGGTACTTTATATTAAGCAGATATTTAAGTTAAAGCAAAATATCTACATTACTCCTGAGCCCCTGAACTCAGTGGGATGTATGCATGTGCTTAAGCACCTACTTCAGCTACGGCCTGAATCACAAATTCTGAAGGAATTTTTGACTGACCTAACAAAACAAACTCCTGTTCAAGTTAACCAGAGTTTCACTGGCTGAAAGTAACGTAAGAACTTCAGGATTTGGTCATCAGCCCAAAGCACGAGACATTTCCTCACGTTTCTTTCTTGGGGAAACCACTTCTGTGACATCTTTACTCCCCAGAACACTTTAAAAAGTGGAAAATAAACACAGGATCCCAGCAAAATGCAGCCTGCCCCGGACAGAAAAGCTACCAATTGGTACCCAATGCAGCAGTCAGCTGCTGGAAAAGGAAACATTCTGCAATAGCAGCAATACTACACCTCATAAAAGGGGCTGTGAAATACTGGGTAACTAGACAGAAAAATGAAGAGACCGACTGAACACCTGACACAGCCTCAGAGGCGTTTCGGCTGCCTCAGAGCACGTGCTGGGAGCACGGGCGGCCTGCAGCACCGCTGAAGGCCTCAGAGGGCTGAAACGCCTCTTGGCAGTGCCCCCATCTCTCTCTGTCTCCCCCCTTCTTTCACGTTTGTTGTCTGGGTGATAAAACAGATGGGTTCATTTTTATTGCCCTGACGGCATGGCTATGGTGCCTGGCTGTAGATGCTTTGGTTTACAGTGAAGGCAACGAACCCTGCATCACACCAGGGGCCTTACAAAGCCCTCGGCCGCATGGGATCAGCCCCAAGGAGGAACCCATCAGGCCAGGGTTCTCGCAGTTCTGCTGTGCCCTAAATACTGCGTCTGTATTTAAATATTTTGGTGCCTTCCTGTGCAGGATAGCTGAGGCATGCACATGCTGAGAGACTATTGCAAAAGCTAATTCTGTTTCAAAGGGATATATCTAGATAGTGAAAGAATATGCCTAGATATATCTACTTTCTCGTGGCACTATAAACCAAGAACAACATCAATGAAGTAAAGAGAATTATACCAGCACAAAAAACAATGCTCTTCCACAGCATGATCACTCACGGCTTACTGTAAACATGTAGTGATTCAAACCATACATAATTTTGCTGTTTTGTATTAATGTTTTAACATGATTAAACAAAGCCCTAAGAATACAATGGCCCTGGTAAGAAAAATGATTTCTTGCACATGCATTTTAAATGAAATGCAATGAGACTTTGTGATTCAGACCTTAGTAGGCACAAAATTTAGAATAACTCTGTTTATCTGTGCAAACTTTCCTTAGCCTGTTGCAACTCCAAATGTTTTAACTGTTACACATGGGTGTTTGGTAGAATATACTAAATAAAAAGTTTACAAAGACTTTATTTTTCTCCAGCCTACAAAGGACTCCAAATCTTTACTGTTCAGCACAGCTGCCTAGAATAGGCACACTAGAGCTTTTGTCCAGTGAGTCAAACTGAGTGGGAGTGAATACCATTAACCCTTAAAACAGAATTATCTTATTCTTTTGATTTTACAGCACACTGTAATATGTTTGTGGCCATATTTGGAACACATCCGGCTTGATCTAGAAGGACACAGGAATAATAGATATCATTCAGATCATAATTAGCCATGTACTTGCAATAGCGGGATGTAAAGTAAAAGGAAAAACACTAAAAATGTTGTTTTTTTGGACTGTGACAAAGAGCTTTTTAAATGAGTTTGGGCATTTTTAGTGTCTGACTCATGTCTGGAGATTTCTGCTATATTCCAGAATCCTTTAACTTTTGTGTTTTTTCTTTCTGCCTTTGACAATGACATGCTAATAGCTTCAGGCTTCCTACTGCCTTCTTGTGCATATTGCTCTCCTTTGTTTTCTGTTAGAGAGAAAATGTCAGAATTTTAGATAGTGTTTTTTGTGGTCATGGCAAAAGTTAAGGAAATTTTAGTGCATCCTGGGAAGACTGATTGGACCTTCTTCAGCCTGAGTTTTCACATTTTATTTTCTGTTTCTTTTATTTATTTATTTGGTGAGACTACATCATGAACTTGTACCAGGAACAAGGAAATGCTCCTTTAAGAGCCACTGATTTATCAAGCATATGTAAGTAGAACATTTTTCTTATTTTACCAAAGTTTTATACAAGGCCGGTACATGCTGGAACAAGAATGATGGAATGGACTGAAGCCTGCCCCACTGAATTTCACAGGAGCAATACCAGTCTCTTCAGTAGTCTGAGGCAAGGGCTGGGACCAACTAGCACTTACTCTAGGGTGGAAGTCAGTGCTTAAAAAAGAGCATTCATTCCACAACCGGAGACTTTGCAGGCTTGGTACCTCTGAGCCTGGTCCTTAAAACAACTGAAATCTCATTTTTCTTAGGTAATTCTTATGCAATCATCTACATTGATTCTTATGCAATAATGGAGTTGCATGCGCAATCAGGTGATAGTAGTGAATCCAGAATAAATACTCAGATGATACAAATCTAAGCTTGAAATGTCTAAAGTATCTGTAACTCAGGAAGGCAGATTGGGATCTTGATTATGCACCTTAAGTTCAATTTCAGAAATAATTTAAAATACTTGTGAACCAACACACTCTGGACTTTCCACAAGACCTAGACTCCTAACAGCCCTATCTGAATATATATATATTATATATAATATAGACATATTTCAGATAGACATATGTATATTTCAGATAGACATATATATGTCTATCTGAAAATAAGTCAAAGCCTCCAAACCTCTGTGCTGTTTCCAAGTAGTAACTTGTGATGACCCATGCAGCCACCAGTATCACACCGCCAGAAACGCAGGAACACAGCACACGCTGACATTGCCCACATCTCACTGTATTATTTTGGACTATCACCGCACTTCCCCAGGCAAAATACCTTCTTCTTTTTGAGTGGCCCAGCTATGTAGCATGCTTTAAGCATGCACGTCAGCTTGAGGGGCAGAGCACAGACATGCCCCTCCTCAGAACATCCTCTCCATCCCATACTGCAGTGGCATTTGGTAAAGGAATGCCCAGCAAGAGAGTCATAAGGACATTAATGACTTTTCATTGGCATTTGATAGCAAAGCATTTTGATGAGCAGGGTACACCCATACTTAACAGAAGGTCCAATTGTACACAGCAAGAAAAGAAAAGTGGGTGTGAGAGAGAAAATACAAAAGCCTCAAGTCTTTACTTACTGACAGAACTCAGAAGCAATTCCTTTGATGGCACTGAATTTACAGTGGTGTCAACCTGATAGTGGAAGATGTCTAAAGGTGGCAGAGACAGATGAGCAGGAGGACAGCAACAGGATGCAGAATAAAGTGAGAACAGATGCATATAGGATGAGTGTAAAAATAGAACAAAGCCCAGAGCCACAATTTTGCTGCAAGAGCAGCAAACTATTAATCGCAGCACTGGGGTGACGGAGCCTGCAGCACCCGAGCAGCTACATTCCTGCACCTTTGTGAATTACATATTCTTTGGCAGAAAAAACTGTACAAGCTCCTCTACCTTTCAGTAAATGAAGGCTCTAACTGGTTGCCTGATAGTAAGGAGGAATTCCTAGCATCACTGTACAAAACAAAGAGTCTTCCAGAGATGTTAAATTGGATCTGACCATCATCTTGTAGGCTCCAAATGAAGCTGGCGGGAGTGATTAGGCAAAAGCATTGTGAAGAAAGCCTAAAACATTCAGAGAGGTAAAAAAAAGATTGCTCAGAGTAATTCTTTGCTTATTGTTTTTTTTGGTGTTTTTTTTTCTTTATTTTCCCCCCACTCAAGTGCTGGCTAGCTAAAAGGGTGATAAAATGGCATTGAAAACATGCAGCCAGCTTCTCCGAGAATCCCAGAACATGAAAGCTAACTTAGCACTGAGGAGCTGCAGATGCTCAAGCTCAGGATTCCAACAGCAGGAAAAGAAAAGGAAGAGGAGGACGAGCCATGCGGAAGGCTCTAAATTACCATCTTAAAACAGAGGAATAGTAGTAGGACTCAGGCTGCCTGGAGATCTGACATTGAAACTGGAAGTGTCTGTACTTATATTTTTCTTTGATCTGCTTCACTCCTCACAATGTTTCAGTTTCCTTTATTACCTAAAGTAGTTGAAGAAAAGCTAAGGCCTTGTTTTCACCACCCTGTTGCATTAGGGTACGGGGTGGGTGCTGCTCCTGTCCTCAGATCTTTCAACACTCAGATCTGCTCAAGCCAAGATGGGCTTTGTGCTGCAACAAACGGGGCTGGTCGGGGGGAGACTGGGCTGCAAGCAAAAGCTTCACTCCAGGCTAAGAACACCACAGGAGCCCCAAGAGTGCTGCAATCTTCAATGTTTTTCCAAATTACCCTCCGATGGTACTTCTGGGACCCTGTCTCTTTGCCAGCCAAACAGAGATAACCTTTTAAGGCACAATTATCACATTTTGTCTTGGGAGTTTTGCCTGAGTATGCAACCCTCTGCACCTGTGTTTTCTATAGCTTCACTATAGCTGGGTAAGCAAATAGTATCCAGGGGTGAGACCTTTCCTCGTAGCCTGTGGCTACATGACCTGGCTACATGACCTGAGCCTTACCCTTCAGCTCCTTACTCATGGTTGTGCTGTGACACCAATAAGATTTATGCTTTGGGGGTCAATGCTGCAAATCACCGTGTTCTCATGACATCACATGCAAGCTGTCTGGTAAAAGGATGCATAGGGCTAGTCTCCACTAACAGCAGGAGAGCACTAAAAAGCCAGAGTCCCTCACTAGGTTCTGAGCAGCTTAAGAAGATGCTTCCCACTACTCCTAGGTCCTGGATCTGCCTGTATGTGAGGGCACTCAAGGACCTGGGGGAAAATTCATGAGGCAGAGGAAGACCTGGAGTTGACAGTAAGCTGGCACTGGTGGCCATGGCCACTCTTGCCCTTCCTAAAACTCCAAAGAAGAAAGAAGACAAGACCCAGGCGAAACACAGTAAGAAACAAGTTATACCTAAGGCTGGCTGCCTCAGCCAAGGGTTAAAGCCAATCCTGATGATGAAACCATAGCATAGAAGAGACCTGTCATTGCTCACACAGGACCACACTGTGCAGGGTAGATGACAGGCATTTAGAAACCTTAGAGGAAACATCAAGGTGTTTGAGTTACCATCACTCATGGCACTCATCCATCCTCTGGCATGCAAAGAGGAGGTTTTAGGCAATGACATTCTCACACTCCCTTTTGGCCATAATTAACCCCATTCTCCCAATTCCATCCCCTAGTCTGTATCTCCCTTCCCTCAGCTTCACTTTCTCTTCTCATAGTTTTGTCAACATGAAATTACAAAGCTGCATTTGACAAACTTAGGAAAAAATGTGATTTGAATTCTGTTACTAGAGCAGAGGACAGTAATTTATTTTCACTGTTGTTTTGCAGTATTACCTGTTGCCCCATATTGAGTCAGTACATCAGGTGTACATAATGCACAATTTCAAAGACTAAATACAACAACAAAATATAGAAGGGCAAAGTCCTTTTGTATTTTGGTGTCATACTGGGCCAAAATAGATTTCCCAAGACCAAATGTGTTTGAAATTCAGTCTGTGATCTGTTAAAACCAGTTGGTAGAAAAATGGATTTCATGTAGCTGGAGAAATTAGGAGAAAGAATTGAAGCCGATAAGAGAATGAAAGGGGTAATGAAAACTCTCCTGTTGACCTTATTAAAGGATAAACAGAAAAGTGGGAGCAGAATTCTTTGCAGAGGACTGGAGGAATAAGCAGAAGAACACTATGAGCAAAACAAGACTGGATCAGGCAAGGAGGTCATTAAGGGTTTGTAACTGCCAGCACAACGGTGACCAGTGCCACCAAGTCTCCTCCGGGGCCAGCTTTGACTCCCCAACCCAAGTGACCAGGTACCTGGTTGCAGATGGATCAGCTAACAAGCAGGCTTCAGCAGGGATCCACAACGAGGTTCGGCTGTGGTAAGGTACCTTAATTGATTTGTCAGTGCACCCAGCTTACAACAGTGAAGAAGCCAATGAAAATTAATGAATTAACTCAAATGACATTGCAGACTTGGATGGGAAGTATCCCTAAGAGAAAATGATGGTAGAAAGAGAGGAGTTTCAATATTAAATCAGACCAATGGTCCATCTAGTACTAGATATAAAATCCTATAATGGACAGTTATGCAATAAGATACCTATTGGGGAAATTCTTAATACCAGGTGATTTTATTCTGAAGTAAGAGGGCTTATATATTTCCTTCTTACCTAATGTATCTACAGATATTATTCATACCATGGTCTAATCTTTTATTTTTCTCCTTTTCTGCCTCACTATCTAGTGGCAGGGAACTTCAGAACTAATATATTGTATTTTCAAAATCCTTTTAGCTTTTAGTGGTATTACAACCCTGGTTCCCTTGTTTGGGTACTGAGACAGAAGTTAAACCAACCATTTTTTTCTACTGTATACATTTCACACAACAAATAACATCAACCTTCTCGTTGAACTAAGCACAGAAATCACATTCTGACTCCTGCAACATAGAAGCTTTTCAAGCTTCCAACAATATTTATTGCTCTTTTTGGGATCTTTGATATTTCAGCTACAACTTTTCAAAACACGGCAACTAGAACTGGCCAAGAGGTCAAAGACAAAAATATTACCTAGTATTGACATAATGTTGAGGAAAAATCTATATTCCTATCTTTTTTTTTTTTAAACCAATCTTATGCCATGAGAAAACATTTTTAGTACAGCACGCCTATTACTTCAGGCTTCGTGGTGCTTGTCTCCATGGCACAAGAGAAAACCATCAGATGCATTATAAAGAATGGTCCCTGACCAGCTGTGAATTGGAAAAGGAGACTGGCATCAACATAAAAATGTAGTCACATGAAGTCACGTCAAGCTTCACAGCTCTGACCTTCTTCTAAGCAATGTAGCACTTACTCATCTTGGTATAAAAAAGATTTCAGTCCTCTTTTGCAATACATACGGGTGTTTCTGTAATTTTCCTACAGATTTTGTGAGGAAAACTGAACGCAGTCTTGATAGAGGTTGCCTTATCTGTGAAAACGTTCTCTTTAATTCCTGTTAGGAAACAGAAGTACAACATGATTTGAGCAATGCAGTTGGCAGTGCGACTTCAGTATGATGCCACTCGAACTGAGAAGCCATTCTTTCCTTCCAGAAATGCTGTTGTTAAGCTACTGGAGGGCAAGCCAGGATATTTCAGTCATATGGTTCCTTTGACCTATCCATTATTAATTCCAGAACTAAATTAGAATATTCAAGAGCAACTTGAAAATTACAAGAGAAGTAAGAAAACATTTAACAGTTCCTGTGACCAGCACAAAATGTTTAATGGATGGAAGGGAAAGATTTCCTTGTCAATGGCAGCTTTCATCTTACCTAATGGGAAGGTTCCCTTGAAATTATTTCAGCAATAAGGAAATGGGATGTCTGTTTTACTAAATGATCTGTAATGCATTTCATCTCTTATTTATAGACAGTAAGATGCTCAACTGTACACAGTATATAAAGGCAGAAGTTTAAACAAGTTATCTGTTTAATGAAGTATGACATACATATTGTCCACAGCAAACAGAAAGAAGCACTAGGAAGTTGATTTTCATGTAAGGTCTCCAAAATTAATTAATGGTGAAAAAAATCTGTAAGACACAGTAAGGGTCCTCTCATCTATACATACACATAGATTTTAAGGTCAAAGGGGACTGTCCTCCTGCATAACAATGGCCACAGGACCTCCACACTGATTTCTCTAATAAGCATACCGTACTGTGTGAGCTGTAATCCATCTTTAAGGGGAACATTCAACCTTCATTCGTGACTCATTTTTACATTTTGATTAACTCATACTTATCAGCAATGACCACAAACTGTGTTAGAAGGAGGAAAACAGAATTCCAAATACTCTGTGATTGGGATGCCACAAAAAGCCTTTCGCAAGAAAAGATTACATTAGAAATTAAACCCTAACTTTTATTTTAAAATTTAATCTCCTTTCTTCAGTCCCTGATTTTAGCAAACTGAGTACTATGGCCATGTATCATTAACACCTCACATTAAGGAAATATTAAGCAGATGCACCAAAATAATTCTCAGTCTATAAGCATCAAAAAAGTCAGTATTAGGATTTGTATGTTTCTTAGCCACTATGTCCTAAGTGCAGTGTAGGAATCCAGACTCTTCAAACCAAAAAAGCTGACTGTATTACGATAACTCTGAGTCCTTCCAGAGAGCGTGTTACATGGGCAGTTCTTCAAATCTGCAAGATACACATACAGTGACAGCATGTGACAAGAGAAAACAAGAAATTAATGCAGATAAGAATTTACAGGTATCGTTCTAGCTAAAGGTCATAAGTAAAATCAATCTTGTATGGGAAGCAGATTTCCCATTACTGAAATATCCCTGGTATCTCATGACTGCAAGATTGCTCAGTACATCTCTAGTAATAAGGTTAACTCTGGCCAGTATGACTTATCATATCAAGAGTTATATAAGAATTATGCTCAGAGAGCAAAAGGTGCTGGAATATGCAGAAGATGCTAACCGCAGCAAAGAATATTAATTGTGGTGGGGCTGGTGGAAAGGAGAGCAGACAAAAAGAAAGGAACTTTGCACGGCAGTGTCTCATCTAACAAAGTCAGAGTTCGTGGCATGAGGAAAACTAGTATGATTGCAAGGTAGCATCCCAGTGTATGCTAGCAGGGGAGATCTGGTGGAGATGGCAGGAAAGTGAGTTAAGATGTCACTTTTAAATGTAAGTAACTTTTTAAGGGCCAAGACAGCACAACAGAAATAAGAAGGAAAAGAAGGTGTGGAATAAAACTGAATTTCATAGGCATCAGAAATTGTATTCCAGAGGGAAAGAAATATTCTGGAACATAAAGAAGAAAGGACACAAAACCATCACTTGCCTGAGTTCCTGTGCTCTCTAATTAAGAAAAAGCAGTCTTGCAAAGACACAAAGACACGGAAAGATAAATCCTGCAATACATGATAGTAAACAAGGAATGCGGGGGGAAAGAAAGATCTAAAAGTAGATACTGTGTGCAACCACCAGGTGGTTGAGAAGTGTATGACATATGGGGAGCTTAGAAGAAGATCAGATGGCAGAGGGGATGATTGAGTGGATGCCAGCAGGGAAGAGGCCACATGAAAGACCAAATCCAAGAAATTGGGTCTATGTATCCAAAGCTCGAGGTGACAGCCTTAAAGCAACGAGATAAATGAATCAGCTTGCAAGGCAGCAATGATGATGGATAAGGTGGGATAGGATCAGCTGCCAAAGGAGTGTAAAAAGGTTCTAGAAATATTCAGAAATGCATCATGGAGAGAAGGGGGGGGGGAGGGGAAAGGGTACGGAATGGCATTGTTGGTTTACTTGTTGTGGAACACAAGAAATTGGATTTTATTTGCTGTCTCAACAGTCATTTTGCTTTATGGAGTTTGTTAATGACTTTGTATAATGTCACTAAATGTGAATGCTAGGAGACTATTACGGGCTCCATCCTGGATGAGGTGCGTTTTTTCTTTGACTCTAATGGCAAGATACGTATGTGCAGTACTTGCAGCTGAGCTCCATACTGGACCAAACTTGAAAGCTCTTCTGAGTCCTTTCAGGGGCTATAGAGAGGCTGGCTGTCACTAAAATCCAAAAGAATTAAACTATGAAGAAAATGGCATGTAAGCCAGCATCTTTGCACTTGGCTTACTGAGTCTGTGGATAGTGAGAATGCTCAGGCTCTCTCAGGGATGGTGTTTCAAATAGGAATAGTAGGAAAACGCTGGTTCTGTATCTTCACAGCACCTTACTGAAGTTCTGGTTTATTCCAGAAACACCTTCACCCCTGTGTGTGAGCTCAGGCAACTTACTGCAATGTATGGGGACGTCCCAAACCACCTGCAGAGCAGTTCTGTCGAAGGTGCAGTGGTCATTTAAAAATGACCTTTTCTCACTGGTTTCTCAAGTACAGCTTGAAAGTAAACAGGCAAATCCATCTCAGATCTGCAGTTACTTGGGCACTGAGCTTTCTTTATAAATCAAAGGGCAATTGTTTAGGCCCTCTGCTGAGTGAGGACAAAATCCCTGATTTTTTTCATAACAATGTCAGCCTTCCGCTCTAAGTCAGGACTCCAGTTGCTTTACAAATAAAATCAGAGATTACAGTCCCATTTGAAAACAATTATTCTGGGCCCAATCCCAGAAGGTGCTGAGTGCCTTCAACTCCCACTGCATTCATGAGGGACTAAAAGTGCTCAATGACGTACGTCATCTTAGAGATTTTCCTTAAGAGCCAGATCCCCCATATCTTTTAACCCGAGGCACTGCTTACTCCTGCAAATAGAGCACAGCTTGACCCTGCAAGTCCTTAGCATGAAAGGTTGCACTTACTGCTGTGCCCAGTACCACTGACAATAATCACTACCATCCATAATAAAGTTTTGCAGGATGAAGCCTTAAATAAAATTTATGTCACTGACCTACAACCAACAGCTGCAAGAAAAAAGTAGGACTGCAATGAAAATTCCCAGCCCATTAACGTGGATATTGCACTACTGCAGCTTCAGACAAAAGCTGCATTAACTCTATCCTTCAAAAATGGTGCCGTCTAAACACCTCAAGTAGACTCTCATTAAATATCAGTGTTTTACTCTACAATCTAAGGCCTCAAAATTTAATTGTATCTTAAATATGATTTATTAAAATTGTATTTGAGAGATCATCAGTGAGGTAAATGAGTTCCCCTTTGCAGCCTATGCTGCAGAACAGACAGATGTTAGCTAAACACCAGTGTTGGGCTTTATGTCCTGCAAATTATTTATAAACAAATTATCAAAAGGATGCGGAGTTAGGGCAGCGAATGGTGGCACGCTAAAACCTAAAGAGGAGGCAGAGACTTGATCTGACCGCAATGTCCCCATTTGTACAACTATCTGGGAGCAACTACAAAGAGCACCCAGGATTAACTTCATGCATCTGGCACAGCACGCTGCGTGTTTGTGTGTGTGAACCTTCTGTCTGTGAAATGGTTAAAACTTAAGGTTACCCATCCAAGGAGTAGAAAATGAAGGTTCTCAGTTTGATGGACAACAGCTCAGAGATCCCTGATGTCCCAAAATATTAGGTTTCTCTTCTAATAATGTTGGAAATATTGCCTACTGTCATGATTAATCTTAGCAGCATCTCCGGCTGATTGCAGGTGACGCAGTCACAGCGCAGTGCCTGTGTTGGTTTCCACACACCGTCAAATCTGCTACAAATGCAGGGGTGAAGGGGAAAGAACTGTGATACCAGGTATCCCAGTGGCTAATAGATTGTGACATGAAAGAAGGAAACCTTTATTTTAATTCAAAAAACAAAAGCCAAATAGCAAAACTTATGTACGTGCCTAACTTTTTTTTTTCCTCCTCAAGTGGAAAACATTCGCCTGCTAACAACTCTTGGCTGGCATCAAGGGAAAGTGGAGGTATTTGCAGATGTGGAGGAAGACATACAAAACATTTTTCAAATCAAAGGCTTGAATTATTGCACTGGGTTCATGAAGTTTCACAGGCATGTAGACACACCATTGTCTACGCCCTGGAACAAGCTGCCCTTTCTTCGGGAAGGAAAAACAACCCAATGTTTCTTACAATCCGATCTGTATGTATCAGGGAGCTATCTATATTTTGAAATTCTTTGCATTGTCTGTGGTAAGGGTGTGCTGTTTTGGCCCAACAATGGCAACATTGATTTTAGAATTTCAGAATTTTGGTGCATAGAACAAACTGTGAAACAAAACCGGCCTGCTCTCAATAGTACAACAACAGTGCTCTTATATAAACTTGCCTTTCCTCGCCATTTTACATAGTCAAAGATCAATAACGCTCATTCAGCCAACATTATTAAAGCCATTTATCAGCGACTTTTTTTCTGTTGCTAATAAAAAGGATTTCGCCGACAAAGTTATGTCATCTTCCGCTCACTTGGTAGCAGCGCAGATAATTAGCTTTGTTGTGTCCCCAACAATTGGGCCTTGTTTATGAACTTACATTTATTAAGTGAAAGTATTTGGAAACTGATGGTACATTGAAGTTTGGTTGCCATGGGCAATAATCATCCCAAAAAAGTCATGACCTCCCTGTTATGCAGCTAGTAACTAATTGAAATGATACAAATTACTCTGATTCTCTGTCTGCCAATTTAGAGGCTGGTTGTGGTCAAGGGTCAAATGAGCTCCTATTCATGAAACTATGTTTGAAGTGGCTGCTGCCATAGCAAGGGGTTTGGTGTGGACGCTGCGACTCCTCTGGACATTACCCCATACTGTGGAGGAGAGGGTTGCGCAGATAGCAAAACAATAAGCCTACCAAGGCTACCTTCGGCTGACACATCAAAAGCTTCTCCGTGTCAGTCATTTAGCAGTAGCTGCTACCAGCCAGGACATGGTTTACTGGGTAGGAATAAGTGTTGCATTCATCCCCAAGGGCTACCTTATACATTTAACCGATGCCACAATGCCTTCTGAGGTAGGTGTAAGCAATCAAAGAATCCTTCTACTTGCACTCAGTTCAGCAAGAAAAACAAAGGCCTCCTTTTCTTTGAGATGTAACAGGACAAATGAAAATCTGGTGGAATATCTGAAGCATCATCCTTTAAAAACATTCAAAATGTTTTTGTGCTAAAAGAAACAACATGTTTATCTCAGTAAATACGGAGACCTCAACAATAAAAAGTTAATAGTGCAATGAGATTTTGTCCTTTAGGAAATTCGATGTGATTCCAGGGAATGTTGCTCAAAGGCTTATTAAATATGTACTGGTTTACTGGGTGAGCATTCACAATGCCATTAAAGAGATTTCTTTCTTTATGTAAGCTCCTACAGCTTTAACATGTCTAAATCTATTAAAAACGTGATAGAAGAAACCATGCCACAAGAACAAGTCAGGCTCCTTGGATAATGAAGATTAACATTTTCTGTGTTTCAACATTATTTGAAAGATTTACCGTGTAGTTTCAGTCCAGTGCGTTTCAACAAGTATTTCTGTCAATACCAAACGTGCTGTAGACAAACCAACACATGCCCGAACCACCTAGGAGGTGCACACAGCTATGATTCTTACGGTTAGGTTTGTTTCTTACAACACTTTTCTCTTCAGAAGATACCAGGAATAGTTAGCTATGCAACCACAGCAAGAGCAGCTCAGGATGGTGCAAGCCAAGAAACACAGAGCCCCAAGTGACACCACACATTGTTGTGTCCCCCAAGTCCTCACCCACAGCTCCTTTGCAATGAGCGGAGATGCCACCCATTCCCAGATATACCAGCAGCAGCTGCTAAAAAAACCAAATGCATGCTTACATCAGTGGGGACGTAACTGCTCTCCCTCTGGATTCTGCTCTTGCCTCTGTCATACAGGACACGAGTGTGCTACAGTCGCTGACACCCTAAGAGTTAACGAGTTACAGTGAGCACCAGGGCACCCCCCCGAGACCTGAGCTCAGAGTGAGCTAATTTGCCACGTTTCTTGACAGAATGTTAATTAGCATTTTGAATTTTAGTTTTTGAAGCATTTTAAATTTTAGGGTTTGATTCTGTCATTTTCCCTAACAGTGTCTTAAAAATTCCCATATGTGCTCATAAGGGAAAAAATATATAAATAAAAATGTAAAAACATTTATAAAAATATACATAAATAAAAATATAGAAAATATATAATTAATACACAGATTCACTAAAATGTGGTACAATTAAAAAATCTCTCTGATGCTCATGATCTAAGTAGTTGTCTACAGGTGTAAATACAAGTTAGAGGGAAACAGGAAACAGTAGTTTGGTTCCTTAGAAAATTATGTATTTTTTTCTATCTACATCAGTGTATTCCTGGGAAAATTCCTACTTCTTGTCAGGTAATAAAAATAAATAAATAAAAATTGAAAAACGTTCATTTTCAAATTAAATACATCAGTTTTGAAGTGTTGTTTTTAACAAGACACTGTCATGCTTAGAGGAAAGTGGGCACCTGTCATGAAAAATATTCATAGCAGAAAACCTAATTTTCTTTTAAACGCAGAAAAAAAATTGACCAGCGCTATTACAGAAGTCCTTCAGTGTCATTCCATGTCAGCACTGTCATTATATCTCCTTTTGTGAAGACAGTTAAGAACATGTCTTTGAAAATTTATTCTGGGGCTGCCCTTGTGGCCTATTGATTGTGCTCTTGCCTCATGTGAGAGACGTGGGTTCAAGAGAGAGGGCTGGCACGGCTGCTCTGAAGGGACAGGGTGCTCCTCGCCTGCTCCCGCAGAAGCCATCCTGACCATTCAGAGGTTTCAAAATACGTTTTAAACTGCGGGTCTCCCAAGGAATATTTGGACATTCTTCAGCGCACCGCAGCAGGAGGGCTCGAACCGTCTTTGTGATTAAGAAACTAAGTACATGCCAAAGAAAATGTATTTCCTCACTTGAAAGTCTGTGTTGACTCTTCAGGTCTTACCTAATTCGTGTCTTTAAGGGCAGTATTTGGCGAAGTGCAGGCCTGCTTTCCCCCCCACTGACACCGGTGTGAAGTGTCCGTCCTTCCCACCACTTCAGTGGAGTTTCTTCTAATTTGCACCATCATGAGAGATGATTCAAGCCAACCTGTCCATACTATAAGCTCACCGTCAGGTGTTACAAAAAAAAACAGAGGCTGATGTTTTCCCTCACTGAATCTGCCATACAATTAAACCGTATTTTGGCTTCCAACTCAAACGAAGTGCGTTTGTTTCCATCTTCTAGCCATCTGCACAGCAATAAGGGCAATCTTTAGGTCTGTATCCTCCAAGACACTTCAGAGATGCTGTTTAAGAGTGTCTCTCTTCCGATGCCTTAGCTTTGCCAGCAGCAGCAGCGACTACTTTGGTTATGCAATACACATATTTAACCACCCAATCACCCAAACACATTTTAGCATACGGGAACATATCAGCTTAAAAGCAGGGGCAGGGATTTGTTGAGTCAATGACATGCTTTCTTCCCAGTATCTAAATACAGTGCTAGGTGTTTAATCTGCATTTTAAAAAAGCCTATAAACATACATTTACACAATAAAACATAACGATCTGAAAGAGCCATTACAGCCAATTGTCCTTTGTGTCAACTAATTCCTTCCATCCCCTCCCCAAAGGTCTCAGCTGAGTCCCCCTTGGAGATACTACTTCCAATAACAACTCCCTTCCTCCCCACACCAGCAAGCCCTCACCACATGGCCAGCTTCCCACCCTGATCAAATCCTCAGCCTCTGCTTTCCCCCAAGGCACACAGAGGGGCTGGTGTACGTCCCCAAGGTAAAAAGGTCCTCAGTCCAAGCTACTACAATCACTGTTTCGATCTGTACCCACCATGGATGGAGATCCATAAGATGATATCTTTTTTTTCTCCTGTTTTGGTTGAGAAACCTGAATTTCATAGGGAAAAGTGTCAGGAGTCTCGAATCTGCTGCCCAGATCTCCTCCCATCTCTTCTACAGGCTAATATAAATCACTGTCCTCTCCTCCAGGGGCTGTTTGCTGGCTCCTCACCACCTCTCCTGCCCATCTCACCGGTCAGCACGTGGCAGCGCACTGTTGTATTGCAAACCCAGCCCAGGATCCGGCTCCCCATTGAGTGCATGCTGTATATTTCTTCTCTTTGACTCCTACCATAAGAAAGAAGGCATTGAAATTCAAAGCACTAAGGAATACATTCTTGTTGACTTACGTTAAACAATGCCTTACTTCCCCCAAACCCCACTGCAAACACTAGTCATTTATATTAGAAGGTAAAGCTCAGCATGGTTAAAGGCAATACAATCAGAGGCACGGAAAAAATACAATATTTTTCTGCACGTGAAGTGCTGTATGACTCAGCTTCAGTGGATAAAAGCAACCAAAGAAGATAAAACAGAAAACGAAAGCTGCC
Source organism: Anser anser (assembly GCF_964211835.1). Taxonomy (NCBI): domain Eukaryota; kingdom Metazoa; phylum Chordata; class Aves; order Anseriformes; family Anatidae; genus Anser; species Anser anser. The sequence continues at coordinate 29,843,967 of NC_139728.1, forward strand.
AGGAGAGAAAATGGACGTGCAGATCTCCTTTGGAATATACCCTTCCATTTTGCAGGGTGTGTTACCTCTTTGATGCCTCAAATCCTTATCCTTTCAATAAGCAGCACAACCTTCAAAATATCCAAACTTATAACCATTACACAACTCCTAGGGCTGTTCAAAAGATGACAAGCACATTTTCTAGTAATTATTAGAATATATTTATGTAGCTTATATGCATATACGTATCTACAGACATACACAGTCAGCATTTCCAAAAAAAAGCTGCTCTCTTCTGACCTAGGGCTTTGGCACAACAGCCAGTCTCACAGCACTTCTCAGCAGAGCTCATTCCACTAGTGCTTTGTACAGGCTTGGGCACTAGCTGAGCTAAAACAGTTTGGACCCAAATCCCATCCTCAAACAGAACTGGGAAGTACCCCCAGGACTTTTGTTCTGGCGTGCAACACATTGGGCAAAGCCCGGGCCCTTTCCATCCCTCAGCAGCATTCCTTGTGACTTCAGTGCTCAGCACGAAAGACCTTCAGGTTCACCTTCAGACTGCAGCTGAAACTGCTACGGCCACCCCCAGGGCCAACTCCTGATCATACACCCCCAGGGGAGGTGGGGAGGATAGATGGCTGATGAATGTTTATATTCCCTAGCTTTTTGCTTTTTAAGAATTTGCCCTTCGTAAAATCCATTTCTTTATGCATTAAATTGTTCAATAGTTCAAAAAAGCTTCCTTAAACTATCATACACTGGAGCAAAATTAATTAGTACTCTTGGCTAAAATTCAATGAGAACAGAAAATAGATAAAAAATAAGAAAATTGGTATTAACTGCTTGCTAGCCAATCCCACATCTCAGCAAATAACAATGGTCTGTTTATGCTGCATTACTCTTCTCTAATCTCCACATATTACTATAATTATTAACTACTAGTCCTAAAATCTATAGAGTTATCATTATTGTTATTATTATGAAACTCAATCTCATTTTCATGTCATAAAGATAAACCAAATCTCATTTCAATTAGTTGCAGCAGGAGGGAATGAACTTTAAACAGACATTTAATTTCTGAAAAAAAAAAATTAGGAAGTTCTTCATGGAAATGTTATGGCATTTTGAAACAGATTAATAGTTCGGTATGAACACATCCACCCTGCAGCTAAATGACGGCTGTACTGCGAGCAGGAGACAGGTTAAATGAGCAAAATCAGTTGATACCACTGGTTTGGATCTAATCAAATAGTATTCATTTTTATGACTTTTTAGCTACATTATTTTTTCATCCCATGTGCTACTGAACTGTTACCATGGGTTCTCTGCTTTGTAATTGGATTATGTTTGTCCTTAACGCATTTGATTGTTAAGGAAGCACTGGGACCAGCAGGGTACTTGGCATTCTGGCTCCAGTTGCAAATGGTTCGGTCACACTGCCCACATTGGCTGCACTCTTGGACTCCCCATGCTTCACAGAAGCAGCCTCGTGCATATTTTATCATCACTCGAGGGCAGGATCTAAGCTTCACAGGGCAGCCTGCCTCCCCAGCACGCCCAGCATCAGGCTGGCCCTGAAATCTGCTGCCACCCTCCGGGGTGGTTAACGCAGCCCACAGGGGGCAGACCCTGCTCCCTGAGCTCAGGCTGGTTCAGGGCTGTCCCAGGAGGTTGCTCAAGTTTGATCCAGGATGCTCCTGAATGTGACAAGGCTGACAGACAGCATGAAGGGTGCAGTTCTGGGTTGGGGAAAGGGAGTCCAACACGAGGTAGGTTCCTCACCAACTCAAACCATGACTACGATGTGGCTCTGCAAATGTGCTCAGCACTGTGTCAGACATTGCAATGGTGACAGAAACCCTCAAGCCTTGGGCAATCCTAGTATTTCTGACCCTGTTGATTAATACATGTCTCAGACGGTGTCCTTTTTACAGACACTTTTGCAAAGCTACAGAATTACTTAATTATTCATTGCCCACCAGTCCCAAGTTTGAAGCCAGAAGCTGAAAAAAAAAAAAAAAGAGATGTCAACAGACTGGGGATCTTCTTGACTCCCCTTTATCTGTCAGCTCTCCGGTCCGCTTTCTCCCCAGTTTCTCACCGAAAAGCAGCAGCTGGCCGAGCAGCTGTACCTGCACCGTCCTGCACGGAGCACATAGAACACCCCCCCCTCCTGGTTAGCGCCCAGATTACAGCTGTGTGCCAGAGGAGACATCCCACCCCAGTCTTCTCCCCGGCAGCAGCTCACACTGTCAGGTTTTCATCCTCTCCTAAAATCTGTTTAGGCTTCAGAACCATTACGTGTTTGACATTAGGCCAAGACTAAAACACAGAAATAAAAACATATCCTCTAGACGGAAGCATTTCACTGTAGATACGACTTGAAATCCAGCCTCATGAAGTCAGCACAGAGAAGATTCTCTCTCTCCTTCTGCTGCCATCAGCTATTTCAATCCTAGCACTCAGGCAGCAAAAGGAAGTGAGACACCCAGGAATCACCCTGCAGAAAGAGACACCACCAGCTGGTGTAGACCAGGACACAGAAAGCTGGTGAAAATCTCGGCCTAACAGCTGGAAGAAGAAGTGGAACAAGGAACGCAGGACTGGCAGAAACAAGCAGGTGGGAAATTAGGGGGGACTGATACTAGATGAAGAACTTTGTTAGCTGTGATTAAGAGATAAACCAAGATTAAATTAGAAAATGTTTGCCATGAACAAGAAGCTGGGAGAAAGCAGAGCGAATAAGGAGGGGATGATGTGTAAGAAGCAAGAAGTGTGTGGGAGAGGCAGGACTAATCCAAGAAGAAAACAGAAAGTAGAGGAGCGGAAGGGATTGAAATGAGAGTCAGGTGAAAAGACTGACCGTATCTTGAGACGTGAGGGAAACCCAGGCTTCTTGCATGTCAAAATTCCTCCACTCTCAGCAAGCATCTGTGAAATCCAGTGGTAAAGTATGTCTCATTCCAGTATTGTGCTGGTTCACACATCAAGATGACACTTTCTGTTATTAATCAATCCATCAACTCAAAAGCCAAGTCACTGTAGTGAATCTAAAGATACTAGCTCTTCAGGCAATCTGAAGCCGTAGCTATCTGATGTTTCATACCAGATTTTCCCAGTCAGACCATGTTTGTCTATTTAACAGCCGAGGAAATCACACAAATAAAACCAACATTAAAACAACAAACACCAGCACTCCCATTCAGGAACATCAGAATTAAGTTTACTCCACATAACTCTAATTTAGCTCCCTTTTATGTTACAGCACAGCATTTAGTAGCATAATTGCCTGCCATTTTTTTCTGCAGGACCTTCTGACTGCATGGCCCTTAATATCCTTTTAATGTAGGGTTGGCTGATATTTTGGCTGTAATAAAAAAATCAAGTGGCTTGTTTCCTTAAAGTAGATTAATCTTGAATTAAGGCTGTGTAATATCATTTTAGGTCTCTGGTTACTCAAGCAATACTCACAGAGTTGGCAGCAGTGCAGTCTGTTGGCCCAACAATGCAACTCCCACTTGCTTTTTCCTTGCTGTATATATATATTAACACAATTCATTGTTAAGAAGAATGAGCTGCATAAATTCATCAGATTATCTCATATAAAACTGCAGGTAGGAGCTAATAACAAAACATGCAGCCAAGGTGGCTTCTATTTAGTATTATCACAATGCAAAGATGACTCCAAATTTCTCTTTCCTGCCTGAGGCACTGATCACACCACATACAGCAGTAACCCATAAAGAGCTCAGAAAACTTTTAGAGAAAGCTAAAAAGTTCCACATGAACATTAGCTAACAGCCAAATCACACAGCCAAGATTTTCAAGATGCACTCACAGTATCATCAGGCACCTTTACATTTTCTACTTTTCAGAAGATAAAAACTTGGGATTTTATGGAAAAAAATCAGGCTCCTTTAGGACTGTTCCAGTTGGGCATCCAAACTCTTTAGCACTCTATTTTAATAAAGCTGGCCCACCTCTTCCAGCAGTCCTAATGTACTTATGCACATCCACTTGAACACTTCCTAAAATGACTGAATGGCAGTGACTCGACTCTCTGAAAGCTTTTGCTCCAGATCAGTGAGACAATAGCAAGTCTGTAACTAAGCAAAACGTGCTTATTACCATATCAATTAGGTGGATCACCTCAGCCATTCAAATCACTAAGGCTTATTTGTTTGCTGTATTTCCTAATTGTTTCTGGAAGCAGTTCAGTGCTTTCTCTCAACAACGAGTTTGCCTTATTAAGCTTATCCATGCAGGGAGGCAGAGATTCTTGACATGCTCTGGATTGCTTCTCTTCCCATCTGTGCTAACCAGCAGTGAAGAAAGTTTTGGGGTGCTCACAAACCCCATAGCTATAAGGCTCCCCACACAGATTATGATTTATTAGAGTTGTTAAAATGGGAGAAGAAATTGTTATAGGTCTTGGAAACTACAGAGAATTGCCATTTAAGCCACACTCAAATCTCAAGGGAAAAAGGATTCACTTGGGAACAGCAAGACTGTGGCATATGGTCCTCTCTCGAAAGCCAGTTCATATGCCAAAGAGTGACTTCCCTTTGCAAAATGATTTATTTTATACCTTAAAGAATCCCAGGCATATTATTGATGGTTTACAATAGTGTTACTGGAATCTCCAGAGGTAATAACAATGATAATTTGACATTATGCACATTTTCTATTTGAAAATTTATCTGGGATTCCTCAGAAATACAGCCACATATGGAGTAGCAGGAATCAGCTATTTAGCAGCATACTGTGATACCACAGCAGTGGTTCAGGAGGGAAAGTGAAAAATGTATTTCAGAGACCTCAAAAAGAATGCAGGAAGAGTGAATGGAATAATCCAGCTATAGCCAAGATGCAAGGGCTATCTAAAACAAAATCAAAAGATATTTAATTCCCCCAGGTTTTCAAGACCTTGAGTTTACATTTCAAGCTAACACATGCTACCTGTACAGCATTTGTTTGTAGTACCATGGGATATTAGGACACTGTAGTTGCAGAAAGGAAGACTACTACCCCTGGGTCAGTAACATCCATTTCTCCAGTCATGATCACAGAGATTTTCAGCTATATCTGAAATGCTTTTGCTTTAGTAAAATGAATAAATAAATACATAAATAAATTATTATTATACTGAATAACTATTTACAATGTCTAGAATTCAATGCAATTTTTGTGATTCCCTCCTGAGAAGTTTAATGTTTAATAATGTTTACTGGATGCTAACTGGATGATATTGGCGTCGCTCGAATCAAAAGCTAATATTAAAAAAAAGTAACATCCACAAATTCTGCTTATGAAGGTAAGATGGAGTTTCATCTTCTTGTGCATTCTTTATGACCGGTCCTCCTTTGCTTCCTAATTAAAGAATTCTGCTGCCAGCTACCATTAGGGTTTTACGTGTATATGTACGTGTACTTATATACAAATATACTCGTGTATATATATGAACACATATAGGTATGTTTATAAAACTGATGGTCTTCATAATGATTAGTTAGACAATTCTCCTCTTAAAGGTGCAGAAGGAGGTAGAGAATCCAGTTCATTTCTCTTAAGACTTGCTTCTTGTGTACTGCACAGCCAGCTGATGCATTTATTCAAGGCCACACACTTATGCCAAATGCACAGGGTGAAATCATTGATCAACATAATAATCTTTTCAAAACAGAACCATCCTCTGTTCCTTGCTTTGGAGCCTGCTGCCTAAGCACTGATTAGCCTCCATATTTATGGTCTTGGAGGGCCGTGGAGGAAATGTGCTACACCTGCACTGGCTTTCGATACAAAACCTTGCAAAGGTCTTGCTGGGTGTGCCCCAAAGGCACCCCTCTGAAAGCAGAGGGATTTCACCTTGAGCTGTGAGGCTTTGCTCTAGAGAGCTTTGCCCTTTTTCCTGCAGTCATGCACAATCCAGCCGAGTGACAACGATGTTTAGTAAAGCAGCAGAACTAAATGAAATGTTCTGAGAAGGGTCACAGGAAAAAAAAATAATAATAGGAATGTTATTGGAGTTCTTTTATTACTTCTCTGCATTTCAGGGAGGGGTTTGCTATTAATATCTTTCCTCCTGATCTCCTTCCAGACTGGTCTTCGTATTTTCAACCTCCATTCTCTTTATTTTAGGGCCCTCTGCAATGGTTTCTAAATGTCACCATTTGTCATGTGCAAATTCATTTGTAAAACAGGCTAAAACCTTCCAAATTTGCCCTGCTGCAGTCCAATGATCCTCCCAGTTTTAGAGACAACAAAGTGTTTGTTGCCTCTAATACTCCCTCTTCGTAGTGCCTGACAGTGCATCTTACAGGACGTGAGCTACCCCTTCACTTCAAGAACAGCCTGGCATTTGGTTTGGAATAAATATAGCCTTCAGGCAGCGATGTGCAAGCAGTATAAATACTGACCAGCCAGTCCCGGCTACATCCTGAGACCAGCTTGTTTTCTTTGCGCGGTACAGAAGGAAAGAATGAGGATGCCAGCTGTAGGGTAACTTACCACGACACCAGGATGCAGTAGCTGGTCTAGGTTAGAGAATAGCAGCTCCCCACTTCCCTACTCCACAGCACCCACTGCAGATGTTCTCCTCCTTAGAGCAGCCAATGTACCTCTTCAAGTAGCCACTAGTTAGTCCAGATCTGTCAAATGATTTGGCTTAGCTTACAGAGCTTTAGTACAGGATCACTTCTGACTGAGCCGGGTTAATGACTCATTACCCAAGCGGTTGTGCTGTCATACCTGAAGGCTGATAACCTGCAGAGGAAGCAGCCATCATAACCCAGATCAGTCGCGTTTGTGGGAGCCCTCAGACCCTGAGATGACTTATTCAAGTTCATACAAATTCAGATCCAGTGATTCTTCGAAATGTAACAAAGCCTTGAGCCTACCCCACAAGATACTAACGCAAGTACTGTCACTGGCTGCAAGGCTAAGTTAGTAGCAGAGGGACAACCACACATGATTAATCATTCTCACCTATCCTGCCTTGGTGAGGTTTATGCTACATAAAAACATTACTACAGAGATAACAGTAAGATACTACCCCTGTACCAAGGGTAACAACAGTAAGTCAATGTAATGTACTCACGCATGTGTTTTACGAAGCTGACAGGGAATACTTAAGCATGAAGGATGAGAGAATAGAAGGCTAAGAAGAGTTTTGGCCTCAAATAGTAATAACATTTTCCATTTTCAGACCTCCTTGATTGTCTTTTGTGACCCTTTTGATGGCTGAGAAACTCTGCACTGTACCTTGCGGCCTCTCACAAACATGGCAACAGCTTGGTAATAACTGGGGCCTGTTCTCCAAGTTCTTAACTAAACGCAGTCCGAATTTGTTCGTGGACTTCACATTTGGAGCTACAGACAGTTTACAAGCTTACGTTTGGTATCCAGACCCTTCATCAAAAATAATAATACCAAATCTCAGAGAAGTAGATCAACGACAACTCTGAGCTTGGTTTGCTCCCCTTCGTGGGACTTTGCCTTTTACTTTACTAGATGCTAGATCACTTCCAGAAATTAAACATCAATAAATCTACTGCAGTTTCACCTTATAATTTCACTAGAAAAGAACAAAGCCATGAAAAAGGTAATAGCACAGCTGCCTCCAGACTGACAACATAGGAAAAAAGCCAGAACTGGGTCTGGCCCTTAGTCCCTTTTGGTATTATTTATCAGCACTATATAGCCACTTAGAGGACATGGCTGAGCAGAGACCTAAGCATAGAAAGAGTTGAATATATATGCAGTAACACACTGTCTGCCCACAAAATTCACCAAATGGGCAACTGAAATGCAAAGTACATGTTTTCCCCAGTTGTGCCAGGAGCCAACAGCATAAAAATAAAGGTGCCCAGCTCGCACAGAAGGTCTTCAGGCAAAGCTTGAGTTCAGCTGGAGGATGTCGGAGCAAGGCTGCGAGCTGCCTTGTGCCCACACACACGAGGATCAGTTGGCCAGAGGCAGCTTCTGATAGGAAAAGGTGGCACACAACATGCTCATGGCTGCTCTAGGAGCCAAGATGGAAGCAAAAACTAAATGCAGCACTCCAGGCTTTTTCTCTTTTCACTTCTGACCAGCTAATTAAACGGTGGACAACTTCCCCAGTAGTGTACTGAAATCCCATTCACATTGGGAATTCGGCAATGCTAGGAAGGGCATACAGTCCTGCACTGCAGAAAAAGCATAGGAGAAGTTCCCACTTACCTGTGATATTCTACTGCCAGGAATAAAAGGTATAAACATCCCATTAAAGAAAACCGAAGGCTTTTGTGTAAAAAATGTGTGGGGTGAAACACTTAAATCAGGACCAACCAAGCACCAGCATCCTCTGCATTGCCTGGAAAATGTTGAGCTTGCTGAGATACTGACAGGCACTACACGAGGTTGGCTTCTACTCGTAGTTGCCAGCACACGTAGTTGTTACACACGCCTAGGCCCAACAGGCCTGTGAGTCCAAACCCCATCCGTGAGGTACAGCTCCCGGCGGGAGGAGGCTGCTCTCCCACAGCACAGCAGGCGTCTGGAACTGCTCCTGAATTTTTCCCCAAATGTTCCTGTACGTCAAGAGCCTTCAGAATGAGGAATAAGAAGAAACAGGGTGGAGTGAAGACGAACTGAATTAATCCAGTTACTGGGTCTCCTGGGCAGCACACTGCAAGGGGGCAGCAGTCAGGCAGCAGAGGGTCAGCCCGGCTAGACTTGATCTTACTTGGCTGACTGCACGCCAACCCACAGAAATTCAGGTGGGTCTTCCCTTCATCCAAGTGAACAGCCACTTTTGGGGGTTCTCTCTTCCCATCCCATCCAACACACATCTCAAGGCGAGCTATCTTTACCACACAGACCAGTTTCCTCTGCCTATCCCTGCATATGCCAAACAGGGAGAGGAGCAGACACCTATGTCATTTCATCACAGATGTCTAACAGGAGTTACAACCTCTGACCCTCATGCCCTTAGTAAATAAAGTCAGGTCTTAGCTCTCCTCTCGTTTCCTCCCCAGTTACAAGCTTGTTATAAAATATGGCACACAGTACAACGGTCTCCAGTTTGCATTACCACCAAATGCCAACGCTATTCAACGCCCACCTTCAGCCATGACTAGAAAAATGCCAGCAGCATAAAAGCAAAGGTAGCTTCACCAGCAGTTTCCATCTGTTATCTCTCTCCTTAACTTTGCCCACTTCTTCCACCTTTAAACTGCTTCACACCTGCCCAGCAGTGCTCATCTGAGGTCCTACCCGGCTGCTGTAGTACTCCGAACGCTGTGTACCACTACTCCTGTACGATGGGGCTAGGCAAGACAAATTGCTGGTTTACAGCAACAGGTATTTGAGTATCTGTTTGGTTCAGTTAAAATTATATCTGAGTAAGATTTAACGTAAGTTTCATGAGAAAATTTTGTGATTGGAGGCCAATTGATTATTAAAAATATGTATATCGATGTGTAGTAAGTATCACTGTTAAATTTTAAAAGCATTCTTAATAACACTTTGGTATCTAATTATCTTATAATAACTCATGTTAAATTTAAATCAAATCAGCAGCTGAGATGCATAATTTAAACCAACTGCAACAAAAGAAACATCCCAATTACAGAAAAAAAAGCCAACAAAACAAAAACAAAAACAGCAAAAAACAAAACAAAACCAAAACCAAAAACAAGTCACTTCAAATTAACAGCTGTTTACAGAGGTTTTGACTTAAACAAAATGGTTTCAGTTGCTCAACTGTTACATTCACTGGGGTTCTTGCAGTGTTTCCATCCACAGAGCTCCTCCAAGAGAAGTCCTGGAGGGAAAAGTACACCGTTCTGTGTCTAGCACCAGACCAGCAACAGGGACCCTTTCACAGCAGGGTATAATAACAGGGCTGTGATACGGGATCTGCCTATACCATTTGTTGCATGCCAGCCAAGCCGGTGTTTGTCACAACAGCACTCAACTCAGACATACTGATACTGCAAAACACGAGGCCACCCATAGCCAGATTCAGCATAAAATAAAATCAGTGCACAAAACCTAAACGGAGCGATGGCTGTGCAATCCTCAGGTGAGAAATCGTTCCACCCAAATGGACCATGAATGTAAACACTGACTAACGAGAGTGGTACAGATTGGGCCATTAAAAGCAAGGCAGAGATGAATGGAAATGTCTGAGCAGGAACATAAAACAGACCAATTTCTGCCACTAAGTAGGAGTGGGAGTATAACAGTCCTTGTTATAGAGTTGCTGGCAGTGATGTTACTGTTAAGGCTGAAAAAGACACTACATTCCAAATCTCTCTTTTCACTTGCAAAACAGTAAGATTTTGAGCTTGATCCTTCACTTCAAAGGTGGCTACCCCAACTGCTTAACAAAAGAGAAACATGAGACGGATGCGGAGAAAAAAAATCAAATGGGTTACAAAATGTTATAGAGACTGCAGACCCAGAGCAAGAAGGGTGAGATTTTAGTTCTACTGAAGTTCAGAATTTTGCTTTTCTGTTGCAGGCACCGATTTACCCCACCGCAGTAAGCCAATACAGAAATAGCTAGAGAATAACCCAATACAACAACAAACACAGCCAGAAAAAATACAAATTTCGGAAGACAGGACAGATGAGGTGACAACTGATTCCAGACATGGAAAGGAGGTGAAAACTGTAACAACTGACGTCTATAATCTGAAGAGAAAAAAATGGAACCCTGGTTCATTCAAGCAGATGTTCAGTTTTATCTGTACTAGGTTTAAAAAACAAACATGCACAAAAAGTCTACAAAGATCCTCCACTCTTAATCTTCTGGCTTCATTATATGGAAGTGTATAGAAAAATGCATGAGAGAAAAATGGTTTTGTTTGTTTGTTTGTTTGTTTTTTCCTGTCTGTTCTGAAAAAGCTCAGTATTTACTTTTTATTTTATCCATCAGCCAAAAGTTTTGATGCATCAATTTTGTGAATTCCCAAAAGGCTGGTTCATGGCATGGTTTGGTTACTAAAAATTCCTGATTGCTTTCACTGGATAAATTTGGCTTCTCATGACTCAGGTGCTAGAGCTGAGTACTGGATTTTGAAGTCTGAACATTTGTCTTTGTTCTGATCAGAAATGAAACCTGAAATTTTCAATGGAGGAAAATTTGTACAATGTGGGAAATAGTTTGAGAGCAAAATTGAAACAATAATTCTAACATGGCCTTTTAGAATTTGACCTTTTTATCTCTTAACAGTATTTAAATATAATACAGAATTTGAATATTTAAAAAGTAATTTTAACATTTGAAATTTCCACTTTTTGCACAGAAAGTGTCAAAACATGGTATTTCAACTTCCTGGGAACTTTTTTCCCTCCCATTTTCACTTGAAAATGCGAACTTTCAGCTTTTGTTACTCATCTACATGAATCCCTGGCACAACTGGCTGTCAGCAGAAAAGGGGAAGCTGATGGACTTCTCTACGACCAGTGTTATCAGGCCCAGCCATTCATTTCCTAGTGCCACTACCCAATATAGCTTAGTATTTGACAGGCTAGGGAGGAAGAGGAGGGTAGGACAGGTTGCATTTCTTTGTTAACTATGTTGTCACTTCGTTACAGACAGACATGCAATCTACAGCCTAATCTGTGGCTAAGTCTATGGAGTGGCACAAGAAAATACTTGGACAAGAAAATAGGCAGAGCTTTCAGTATCTTCAGTACTTCACCAAAGATAATAATCAGTTGTTTTGTGCTGCCTTCAGTGTTTCGTGTACTGAGAACACTAGTTGCAAGGAATTTCTGCTGTATGGAGCATGTAATCTGTATTTTTGTATAACTTGCTGACACTGAGCCTTCTTGCCTGCCAGTGTGAAGTAGCACATTGACCACTGGGTGATGTGAGTACCACACTTCGCATAGGTCCTTACGTTTTAGGTGCCAGTAACTCAGAGTGCAACCCTTGTGAGCTTTGCTGAATTATGCTGGAACAGTTTAAAGAGTTACTAATGGCATTTGTCCTTACTACTCTCACCACCAGGTTCCTGCCCCCAAGCTGTGTCTGTTCAAGCTAATTCATTCACAGCCCAGTGAATTTTTGCTATTCAGATGATTATGCAAGTATTTTAGGCTGAAAATTGACCATCAGCTGTTAGTGGGGGAGAAATACTGGTGATAACCTTTTCAACTGCCTTGACTAAGTCCAAATGTGACCGTGAATCAGAAGTCTCAACCCACGCTATTACCTTGGTGCAAGACTGGAGCAAGAGAAATCAGCGTATCCCATCCTGGCAGACCCATGGCCCATCTCTGCAATGGAAGACTGAGGTTCTCCATGGGCTCCTCCATCCAGCCATGCCTTGTGGACAACTGCTGGCTGGCAGCCTGGTCTCAATTCCTCTTCCTCTAAAATGGAGCTAGTAATTCTACCTGCATTTACAGATCATTTTGAGATGTATGAGCGAAGAGAATTACAGAACAACTAAAAGTTATTATGTATCATGCATGTGTTTGCCCATAAATAATAAATTCTTGAGGCAGACACAAGAACAGAAGTTACTACTATCGTCTGCCTTTATAACAAATTCATAAGCAATAGCATTGTACATGACTTCTCAGCTGTTCTTTTCTGAATGATAGATTTCACTCAAGATCCAAAACTACCTCTCTCCTTATCTATGTTATATGGGACTTATTGGTTTTGGTATTTCAGAAATGAAACACTGATGTGTGAAGCAAAAGTTATAAAAACAAAATTGTCTTGTTTCTAATTTTTTACCATTATTTTTTGCTGATGATCTGTGTTTTGAGTTCTTACCCTGCTTATAGACCAGGAAGTTACAAAACCTAACCTGCACTGATGTCTGATTGTCTGTCAGCATTACCAAGCCTAGCAGCCAGACCCTGTCTGCATCTGGTGCTTTGGTGGTGGTGGGTCTGCTGTACCCAGTTCCAGTTCTGGCCAGCTGCAATGACTGCTTGGGCTAATTTCCCTGCCTCTGTGCATTCTACCAGGATTTTACACTGGAAATAAATTGTCACAGCGAGAATATTTAAATTCAGGAAACAAAATGTTCCCACTAATTCAATGTAGCCATCTCCTGCCTACTAAAAGTTATGAGTTATGTGCGAAGTAAAAAACCTCTCTGCTGCATGAGATAATGAGAAAACGGGAATTCTTTATTCATTGTACTTGTCCCTCTGCACATAACATTTGTATATCATGCCAGGACTAACCTGTGTCACTGCACTTATAGCCACGGACCAGACTAAATGCCTGCCCTTCACTGTTTTTACGTCATGATTCATATACTCTCTCTGCTCTTTCTGACTGCCTGCAATTACTTGTGACAAATGATTCTTCAGTGTACTGTCTGCTTTACCTTTTCAAAATGTTTCCATGGTTCACAGATAAGTCAGCTAGTGTACACTGTACTGTCTTGTGGGAAGTAAATCCCAGGACACACACAGGAACAGGTTCCTCAGCATTTTACTGGCAGAACTGCAAGCGCCCACTTCCCTCGCTGCAGCACAGGACTCCAGATCAGCCATGCCAGCAGTGCTGGGCTCCGCGGTTACATTACTCTGGAGAGCCCAGAGGAACACGCTGGTACTCAGAGCCATAGAAATACTGCTCCTGGAAAAGACCTCCAAGTTCACGTCCAGCCATTGACCACCAAACCATGTCCCTACGCATACTGCACGAGGGACTTGGTATCATCTGTAACAAAACATCTGGTCAACATAAAATCATTAGTTTGATATCTCCCATTGAAAGAATATCCCACTGAATGACCCCCACTTCTACCCTTACTAATGACATATATATCCAAGGGTGAATGCTGCCTTGATTTAAGCTTGAGAACATTCAGGGAACCTAATTCTGTTCTCAGTTCCAGTGGTGAATTTGGGGATAGCTCCTCGAAGGTCAGTGGAGCTTCACTGGTAACAATGCCAAAAGACTCAGTCCATTGACTGCGGGTAGCACAGGGCATGAGTTAGCATCCTGGTTTATGATTCACACTCTGCAATGCAAAGATCCTACTCACATAATGAGTTTCATATAATTATCAGTTCTCTGCCAACACAGTGGATCAAAATATGAGAAGCGCATATACAATGTATATGTACAATGTATATGTGCTTCAATTTCATTTGAAAGAGAAACCTGAAGAGAAAAGAGTTAGCAAGACTTCCTTCTTTGAATATCATCTTTTTCTAGTTGATGTACTGTAGGTTTATTAAAAACATTTTTATGGAACCATTGGCCTTTTCTATTGGCTGTAAGTTGTGCTTTCTTATTCTAGACCCTTTTTCTTTAATAAATACTTCTTTTAAATTGCAGAATACTTCAGTATTTGGAATCACAAGAGAAATGCTGCAGAGGGTGGATTTGTGTTGACAGCAGTGAACTCACAACAGCTTTAACACTGGGTTTCCTGTTGCAATTACCTTCTTGTCCTCTATCAATGTCTGCTTAGGTATGTGAACACCTCTTCTCGTTGCAATAACTTTGCTCAGCAAATCACCAAAACCAACCACAAACGTTTGTTCTGGCCTCTTCTATACACACTCCTCTGCGTTAGCTGAAGCAGGAGAGGTGGCGTCATTAAAACTCTTCTTCCAAGTAGCCCCACTGCCTGGCCCTGAGCTCTCCCTTATCCTTGCCTTCCCCTTTTCAGCTTCTAAGTGTTAACTCACCTCTAAGCTGCACCTGATCTCGCCACTTTTGTGAAGGTGTTAGGAGTGAAAGACACTGCGACGCTCCTGGCTGCTCATCCTGCCCGCCTCCAACATATTTCGCGCTCACATGCGGTCCTTGGCCTGCCTGTGCTGGTGCCCATCTGTCTGGGAGGCACCGTGCCCGCCTGCACATCGATGGGTCCGTGGCCAGACACGGAGGGGTTGACACGGGCAGGCAGCAGCACGCTGCAGATGACGCCTGCTCTGCGGGAAGCTGTCCTTTGTGGGAGCGCTGGTGCCGCACACCCCTTCCACCCAGTTTCACCTGTGGATCGCCGTGCGCCATCGCCGAGCAGCAAAGAGGAGCAGGGCAGGGGGAGGCAATTCACAGCCACCACCCCTGGGAGAGACCAGAAAGCGACGGAGGCATGTGAAATCCCACGCTGCCGCCACAACACATGGCACCGAAAAGGATTGCCCTTCCTGCGCTCCATCGACAGAACCCGATTTTCTGGGCATCCCCTTGTGAAACAGATGCAGAATGCCGCCATCTGCTCATGGCTCCCATGACTGCAAGATGCAAAGAAATGGGGGAAAAATGCCCGTGTGGGTGAGCGGTCTCTGTCCGGCCCAAAGGGAAGCACACAGCTGTACCCACACAAAGGAAGACGTGCAGGGGGGCTGTTGGCAGGGCAGCTCGTGGTGGTGCTTCAGACAGCCATTTTCAGTCCTGATATTTTCAGGCAGTCCCTGGCACCTTAACCAAATAAACGTAACCGAACCCCGGCAAGCACAGAGTTTATGGATGTGGCTGGTCCTGGAAGAGAGCAAGAGTCCGATGCCAGGCCTCAGAATTACTTGTGCGGGGGAAACGAGAGGGACTAAACAAAAATCACACGAGTGGTGCTGATGCAGTACCAGGCTTCTGCCTGGGCTCCAGACCCAAGCACCAGGCAGCCAGCGACTGGGCTTTGGTTGCTGCATGTGGCAAAACCCAGGTCATCCTCCCTTCCCCCCCCCCTTTTTTTTTTTTTGGCAGGATAATCACCAGCGTGGGCATGTCTTCCCCACTCCAGCTGCACCTCCAGTTTGCCATTCAGGTGTACCCAGCAGGGCCACCAAGCCTCACAGACACATCCACACAACTGTGCCTTCGGCTGCAGGGGAGGAATAAAAGCTTCCGTGGAAGACGAGCCCTAGAGAGACCCCACAGCACAGAAGGTGGGAAACTGATGTTCTCCTAAACGCTTTCTGTTCTGGTCACTGGTAACCCTGCTTCTGCCTTACAGAAGCGTTCACCCTGGAGCCAGCTGAGCCAACTGCTGCTGCAGTCACAGCTGACCGTGCTGCCTCTGACACAGAAATCCCAACCAGAGACCGAGGAGCTGGCATGGAGAATCCACACAGGACAGCAGCTCTGCTCGAGTTATTTGTTTTTATGGACAGGGACACTGAACCCTGGCTCAGAATTGTCAAGCGCCTCTTAGAATGCAGAATGCTAGGCAAAAAAAAAAAAAAAAAAAAGAGAGAGAGAGAGAAAAAGAAAAGCAATTCAGAGAGAAGAAAAGGATGGAAATATCTATCATTCAACAACACTGACAAAAATACAAACCCTGGCAGCAGCCTCCTAAGCAATGCCTTGTTTATGCCAACGCTGGTTGCAGCTCCGTTCGGATCAGAAGCACAACAAATTGTCTGTTTCCCTGAATCCAGCAGGCTCTGATAGCTAGTGACCATGCTGACAGAGCCCATTGCCTGCATTTGAATGGGAACGATGAATAGTAGAAACAGCTACACTTGAACACATACAAGATTGCTTTTATAAATCCAAGACTGTATTTACAAGTTCGGCTTGTAAGGCCAGGGTATTTTATTTACTTTGCTGGTTTTTCAATGGTGAAAAAGCACAAGGGCAATCCATCTGTCTGAACTGGAAGCTTCTTATAAATAAACAACAATAAAAAACAACACACGAAATTCATTTTCCCCACTTCTGTTTTGTCTGAGTCCCCCCCTAGAATCTAAATCAACAAGAGATCAGACTCGAGTTTGTGAGTAAATTTCTTTCTACTGAAACAAACAAAAATAGACAAAGATAGCCGTCCTCCTTATACTTTATGCACAGTAATGCAAGTTATTTTCCACTCCATTTAGACTTTTCACCTTCCTTTCATTTACCCTGTTTTTTACAGTTCAATAAATATTTTTCCAAGCTCCACTTGCCAAACAAAAGAGTTTAGCTTCAGTGTTACTCCTCTGACAAATATCCTTATGGTGTTGCACATGTGAGCCATTGATAAACAAATTAAAATTCTGTCCCAGCTCAGAGCTCAGCTGGCCCATTTCATCTTGCGGTATGGGTTTGTAAAGGTCTGGGTGTCTGTCATCCTCCCCTAACCTTGTCTTTGTCAAAGGGATACAAAAGCCTGCACGCTCGGGGCCTTACGATACTGATTAGTGTGAGTGACAAAGTGGAGTAGCAAGTCCACTCAGCCCTTCATAATAAATCTATCAAAGAGTAATAGAATTCCATCAATTCTGCATCATCCCCGAGGGTCGCTGTGCTGGGATGGAAAGTGTGTTCCGCTGGGATTGTACAACTGTTATTATTCAATTACACTCTTTTCTTCCTAGTTAAAGACCATGATATCATTATCACTTAATGAATACATATAATTGGATCTGGACTCTATGTTTGGCTGATGAATACCACTCACTATTCATTCAGTCTCAGCTCATCTTCTGACCATTTATTATAGACTTTTGGCTGAAAACCATGATGACAAAGGGAATTTGAAATTAGCTGAGATTTCATTCAATGCTCAGTTAGACACAAAGGCAAAATACAATTCTGACGCCTAAACGAGGCTGAGACCACATGGAGAAGTTTTGCCTAAGTTAATAGCTGTTGATTTCTACGTAAACATATTGAGGTAAATGCAAAGATATTTTTCAAGACAGTGTCATAACTTTAAAACAAGCAGAGATTTTATCCCATCTTCCCCAAAGTGAAAAAAAGAAATTGACTCAGAGGTAAATACTAGATCTTTTAAGTTGGTACTTTATTTCCCAACTTAGGCAAAATATTAGCTTTGAAGACATCATCTGAGGCCATTATGATCTTTAACTCAGCCCTGCTAAGCCAAACACCATTTTATGATTAAATAACATTTAAATCTGACCAAGCAGAAGTGCTTTCTATACAGTATATTTATTACACCTAATATCGAGACCATCATTAAGTTTCATCAAACAGTGTGCCCCCAAAGGAAACTGGCCCTCCTATTCATATTGTTGGGAGTAAATGTAGCATACCTCCTTTGGATCACTGGTGAACAGGCCACCTCATTAATCCTAGTTAGTAGATGCTGCTGGGCATGTGGAGCAGCCAAATCCAGATGCTACCCACAGAGCCTCTCCAGGCAGTTAGGGAATCACAGAGTACCACCTCAAGCCCTCCATACATCACTTCAAATTAAATTTACATTAAGTGCTACTCCATCAGAGCCGAGAGAAGCTGACATCTTTGGAAAATGCAGATGATAATCCATTAAATCCTATTATATACATGTCTTCTAATTTTACTTAAGCTCATGCATACCAAAGTGTGAGTTTGTGTTAAAAATTAAAGACCCTTTTACTAGAACAAAAGACTTTATGAACTGTTGACTTTGGGAGGGTTTATTACAGGATCAGGCTATTCTGTCAAGACAAGTAGACTTTTTTTTTTTTTTCCTGTAAAATTTCTGGTTAATCATTTGTTCCAGGGATCTTTTTTCAAACGCACAATGTGTCTTTGCTATTTCCATCTCAAACTCTTTGTTCTCTCAAACAGAAGTGCAGCCTCTTTAACTTAATCAAATGTTATGAATGAAACAGTGGGACACATATTGTCTCCTTTTGCAATTAAGAAAATATTTGCTGGCAGCTTCCAAACTGGCAACAGTAAGAAGATGCTATAAAATCATCACAGTGAAAAAGCTAAGGATTTAATTGCCCTATTACCACATATGTTAATCCCTTTATATTTTCATAGTCCTTAGTCACAGTTACTTTTACTTTGATGAGTCTCTTCTAATTTCATAGCAATGATCTTATTATTTTTGATTCCAGGTACTTAAATTTTTATATTTAACCACTGTATTTTATGTTTATGCTTCTGTCTGATTTACTTTTCTGCAAAACCCAAACTAAAATGGAAAATACACAGATTTCACAAAAAGGTAATAATTATTTCAGATATTTGGCAAAGCACATTACAAGAAAACATAACAAGAAATAAAATACACAGACATATACATGCTATTAATTTAAAAGCTATTTATCAAACCTTTTAAAATTTAATCAGTTTGGATTTCAGGCACTTAGATTTGCTTTAACTTTCAAATCATTTGTTTCCAAACTGTTTTCCTGTATGTCTGCTTTACAGTACATATAGTATGCATATGTTAGTTTTGAACTGTCATTCTTCAGCAACTGAAAAAGTGATGGGGCAGGTTGTCACCTAGAATGAATTCATGCAGCACCATAATATTCGACTGAATTAATAAGCTGAACTGAAGTTTGTGAATGGAATATTCCTGATGTGTGCAAGCTGAGGATGTTTTCCCATATTATTTTACACCAAAGAAAAGAGAAGCAGCTATCTTTATAGCCTGAGTTGTTCCAGTCTGCCAGTCCAGTCTGGGCAATGGATATCAGCGCTGGTACCACCATGTGCGTGGCTCCAGATGCTGCGGCACTGCGCCACAAAATACTTTGCACTGGTAGGTTAACTCACCAAAGCTTTAGCTCAACACACATTCTAATTTTGCAGGGTTTTGGGGTTTTCTTTCTTTTTTTTTTTTAATATTCCATATACTGGTTTTGAAGAAGACTCACAGAGGACACACATGATTTGGAGGTGGCTGTCAGAAAGTATGCAGCAAGTTTATCTGTCCCTAGGAGAGGCACTCACTGCCTTGCAAGCCCTCACCAGCCAGCCTCAGGAGTGGGCCAGCAGTTGTACCAAGGCTCCCTTACCAAGTGCCAAGGACAGTGCTTGATGAATAAAAAGATGTTGTAACTGATAATTAAAACTGGAGTGCTTAGTTTCACCTTCTTGAAGCACATGGATTTATGAACGTTGCTCACATTAAAACTCGTAGGAATTCCCTGCCTAAATAAATTCCCATTCATCCAGATTAGAACATTATCCAAAATATATTGCTCTTTAATATACTTATACCACTCACCATCACGTACAACAGGGCAGTGCCCCTTGTAACCATAAGAGGATCTGGTATAAAGAGCTATGGGAGAATGCGTAACTGTGATTATTGTGTTCTTTATAAATAATTGCAAAAGATGTTGCTGTTTACACCACTAGGAAGCATTTCCAAAGAAATGCTTTTGAATACTGAAACTGATTGCATCTTAAGTTGTTTTTTTTTTGTGTGTGTGTGTGTCCCCTTGAAATGACCATTTACACTGATGCACAACATCTGCCTAAAACACCAGTTTTTATTTAAACTTCTACATTGTATTTTGAAGATACTGCTATTTGGGGTAGGGTAAACACAGCATGCTGCTCTCTCTCTGTTACAAAACATCTATGACCACCCCAATGAGAAACGAGTCCATAAGCCTGGAACTTCTTCCCTTACCTCTGGACATCCCTTAGCTCTATTTTTAATGCATCATCCCATTAGGAAAGTATCACACAAGATCCGTCACTTCCATTTTCTTACTTCATTTTTAACAAAAGAACTTAAGTTGCTATTTATCTGCATCTGATGGGTCAAGTTAAGTTTTCAGCATCACCAGTAAGTAACTATTGAATTGGATGATCACCCCAAAAAGCTGATCTTAACTATTACGCTACACTTAGGATTAAAATGAGTCTTCAAAAGCTGGTGCTAAGGACAAAAAGCAACTTGCTGAATTTCGTATTCAAAACTATGCAGCGTAATGCAGGATCATCCTCTTTCTTTTGATCTTTTAGACCGCCTTTTACGAGGACTAGAGGGGAGTCAGCCAGACGAGCACAGTACCAAATAAAATCCCAGGCTTCATTCTGGAACACGCTGCCTGACCTCCATGCCTGATTTCCACCAGAACAGAATATTTCCGGAATCTGTTATCTGTTATCTGTTTATATGTCTCTTAAGGCTATCAAAAAAAAAAAAAAGCTAAAAAAAAAAACCACTAAAATAATGAACAAATTGTCCACAGTATCCTGAGGTATCCTCGTCTACGGTAGACAAGGCGAGGAGTGCTGGTATGCAGGTTTTACTGAGGGAATACCAAGTACAACCAAAGCTTACCTGCACCTAAAAGAGGGGCTTCAAAACCAGAATAACAGCTAAAAGGATCCTTGGGAAGAGGCACTACTGCCACACATGAAAACCATTCCTGACACAGTCCTGCTGAGGCTCATGGATCTTGCCATTACATGGGAGTTCCCCTGAAGTACAAGAATGTCAATCTAATCCTTCTAGAAATAACAGACATAAAGTGAGGGCTCACCTGAACAACACAGGGCTGGGTTACCACAGCTTTCCAACCGGCCTGCAAGAGCTGCTCTGCTGTTCTCCTTGTCCACACTATATGCGATATAACGTCATATAATCTAGCCTAATCTGGGCCAAGAAAGTCACCTTAGTTTCCATTTGGCACATGGCAGGAGCCCATGAGCACATCTGGCCCAGTCCCTGAGGCTCCCAACGCACGGTAAGTGCCCCAAGTGGTGAATCCGTGCTTGGAGAGCTCAGGGCAGCTAGCCATGGCCAAAGCAGCCTTGCGTCGTGATCTGTGGGGCAGGGAATATCCTTCCATTCTGTGCTCGTTTACCACATAGCAAACGTTAGAGGCTCTTCCTCATTTCTTTCTAGCCTGCCACTGGACTGTACAACTGTCTCCCAACTCCTTCTCTTTCTGTGACTTCCTAGATGAGGGGCTGGACGTTGTTATTTACATGCAGCACCACTCAGAGCTTAAGCCATCACCCAGGTCCCAGTGTGCTAGGCATGGTACATACATACAAGCAGCAAGAGGTAGCCCTTGCCCTCAATAACTTACAGTCCAAATAAACAAGACAGACAGAAGGTCAGAGAGGAAAGAGAGGCACAAAGAAGTGACGTGATTTGCCTGTAGTCACCTAGCAGATGATTGGCAGAGTCAGGATTAGACTAATAGATCACTGAATCAATCCACTGACTAAACATACTGCTTCCCATTATTTCTTGGGAGGCAAACCAGGAAGAATGATCTCACTCGGCTAAGAGCCATAATAAAAATAACAGCAGTACTGAGGGCAAGTTCAGAGCTTTCTACATGATGTGCTGAGGATCAATTGGTGGAGAGGCTGCTCTCTCCACCACCATATTTTGAATTGTCTTCACAGCAGGAATGATGGAAGACTGAGGAATGGCTGACAGTACTGAATAAAACTCCATGTAAATTCCCCTTATGAACATCTGATCAGTATTTATACGGGCATAAAGGGTTATTTATTTCCCTGTCTCCATGAATGATTTACATGCTACTCTACATTTTTATAACGCACACGTTCAGGCTTGAGGAAGAATGTACTCTGACTGGCTCTTTTTCCAAAGAGGCAATTTAACACTGAGCTGGAGCCAGGATGCTGGGTGGGGGTGGGCACATTTCAAGTGGTTTTAACTATCTTTCGTGGTAGCCATTTTCCTCCCTGCTTCCTACTCTTGACCCTTCTTTTTTTTCCCTCATGTCACTTGAGTTTTTCTTCCCATAAGTCTCTATAGTCTCAAAATCCCTTTGATCATTCTGTAGGTGGAATATCCCATTTTTATGCAAAACCTTTTCGGGATGAGATTCAGGAAAAAGACTGCGGAAGTTTTAACAATAATCACTCGGTGCAGTGCCTAGGAGCTCCCTCTGGTTCTCACAATAACTCAAGTTTTGCCAGTGTCACCTCCAAGGGTTTTCCTACCCGAGAGCCTCAGGTAGATTTTTGAGAACTCAGTAGTCCCACACCAAATTGGGAATGAGAATGATTTCTTCAGAATCGAGATCCAGTTTTATGTTTTTTAATGGGCAAAAACAAAGTTTAGATCATTTCCTGATACAGATTTTACAGTTCTGCCAAATCATAGTATTTTCCCTGAGCTTGTTTCCTTCTCCCCGCAAAATGTGCATCTTAATTGTATATGCAGAACACGGGAAGACGTACTGAGGAATATTACAGATAGGTTTTATAAGGGACTTCTAAGGCTCTTGGCCTACAAATTCCAGGCAGATGAGTAGGAGTTCAGCTTGAGGGAGCACTGTTTTTTTTTTTTTTTCCTGGATACAGTCAAATGAAGTACTGGATACCTCACTTCCAGTGATACAAAATAGATGCAACCCTATTCAGCTGAATTTGATAGCAGGAGGAATAAATGCAGTAAATATGTTTAGGAAGAGTAAGACTAAGATTCATTACTTAAACTTCTAAGAAAAACCTTTTGGAGAGTTTGCCTTTTACAAACCTTTGTCTCTACAGCTTATTCTCTGACCCTTCACCTTCATCCTCCAACATCTTAAGAAAATACTGATACATCTTGTTCAGTAGGACTTCTACTGGAGTCATCCAGAACGGAATTTCCTAATGTTTTCCATCAGCACACATTTCTGTAACAGATTTTGGTATTAGACTATTTTCAGAGTGAGAAAGGCGTGTTTGTAAAATGCATTCGATGATGAAAACAAAAGAAAAACTGAGGAAGTTAAAATACAGAGCTATCCAAAAGCTGTCTCTCACAGCAGTGTGAGGGGCCCCAGGGTCTGGGCTGGGTGTGGGGACAGGGACAGGGACCCCCAATGTCACTGTCATCTTTGCTGTCCCTGTCCTGGGACCAGTCTGACAGTGTGCAGAGGTGGAAATATCTGGGGTGAACATTCCCTGGGATGCAGTCTCCACTGCCTGGATCGTTCCTTCAGGTGGGCAGACGCGGCGGCCTACAACGTCTGGGCCTACACCATCTCCTCCTGGCCTTGTCCTGTCGCATTCTGTGGGACTGAGCTGCTCCCACCCAGGCAGCCCGGTGATCACGTCCATAGGAATGCTCCCGGCTGTTTGGATCAGCTGCTCTGGCTCTGGGGTTTTCGGCAGCCACAACAAACGACCGGGCTAAATCCACAAGTGGCAGTCCCATGCTCTGCCTTTCCCGATGGGGCAAGGCATCAGAAGCTCACCGACTTCCCAGTGCACTTTGTAGCACTGCAGAGAGCTGTCAGTGACAGCGCTGGTCACATTCGTTTTCAAACGAATTTTGAAATTCAGGGAGCGTTCAAATGAATTGAATTGAGAGCCCAGACATGGAAGAAACCACAAGCAGACCGCCCTGTTGGAAGGAGTCTGTTTTGCTGCTGCTGTGAGCTTTTACTGTTGACTAAATGTCAACAGATTAAATTACCATAACAAAAATATGGCTAAATTTTGTGCAGGCAAAGTAGTGAATGCCCTTCTCTGAAAGCTTTCCCATAGGTAGAGCCCGCAGGCTTCCCCAGCATGTGTTTGCTTGGTCAGCTTCCCTTGGTGACCTGGTTTTACTAACATTTTCTCACAAAACAAAGAAGAAATTATCATAAACAAAGATTACATTTATTTTAACACTAAGCTTTTCACCAACATTTAACCTTTATGGGGAATCAAATTATTTTTTTCCATGACTAAGAAGAATCTGGTGATATATAATTAAAATAACAAAGAAGAGTCCCGTTCTATACAAGTGTAATTATGTTCGTGTGGTATCACTGTAATTGAAACACAGAAGATGTTTCAGTCTGTATTAAAAGAGAATTTCTTTCAGTGGGTTTCCTGAAGCTCATTAGATATTCCCTGGCCTATTCTCCTAAGTAATTAGATTTTAACAGGATTTTCAACAGATCAGAGCAATCTCTGTGGGTGCCAGTAGGAGACTCTCCCTCTGGCCTTACCAGCAGGGCAGCATGGATAACATCCAGGCTGGGAGTTAATAGGACAATTACTGGCCTCTTTTAAATGAGTTACATTAATGCACTTAAGCTAAATGGCTCTGCATATGATTAAATATTAACATCTGCAAAATATGAAATCATGATATGCAATCAAGTTTTGTTGTTTTAATTTCCCAAATGCCGGATTTCGGTGGTGTATGTAAATGTGCGTTGGATAGTGTATGTTAAACTTTCAAAACACAGATCAACACTATTTGCAAATGGTTCTTCTGGAGCTACTTAGTTAAACATCTTAAAATAGCACAAGCCAAGAGGAAATTATCAAAAATGATATAAAAATGAGAAAAGGAAAAAAAAAAAAAAGTTAATTTTGAATGTCTCGAAGGAAGCCAGGTCAAGATTTCCATTGCAAACAACAAAAAAATCAGAAATTTAAATTCAGTGGCTCGATACCTGTTTCCCAGTAGGAATAGGAAAAAGAACGGGAACCAGCCAAAATATGAAGTGGCATGGCCAGAGTGGATGCATGCTGCAGTGGATAATGTTTGTACCAAACAGTTCTGTATGGGTTGCCTAAGGCTTCTTTGCATGATATGAAAAGTTTATGTTTATTTCTTCATGCTCTGCGTAGCGCACATCCATTTGACAGAATTTTGAGTGCACACAGGCATGTGCACATACACACATATATGTACAGACATACATTCAGAGAGAGGGATGTTTTATTTAGTAAGAAATTTTGTCACCGCACATTCAGAGGATTGAATGATCAGTCCAAGACGTACCCCTCATTTCTAAAATAGTAAACTGGGATTTGATGAAGTCTATTTGTAAGTTCATCCCTGTTGAGGAAAATATATACGTACCAACTTAACTTGCACTGGCATGTGTGACTAGGGGGAGAGGGAGGTGTGAGCTATATAACTATATGGCTCAGATTTGTCCCACATTACATTAACTTGTTCTGTGTATCTCCTCTCCTCACCAGACCCTGTGCCCTGTCCATGCTAATCCTGACCACTTTTTACATGTTGGGTGCCTGAGCACGGCCTCTCTGCACGTTGACTCAGTTACCCTGGCATGCTCCTGCCCTCTCCAACACACTCACAAAATCATCTGACAAGCTAAGTAAGTAGGGATTTTATATGAGCTGGAAACAAGCTCACTTTGCAACAAGGAGACAGGCTGTGTGCTGACAGTTCTCCATGATTTCCAGAGAGTAGAGTAGAGTAGAGTAGAGTAGAGTAGAGTAGAGTAGAGTAGAGTAGGACAGAATAGGACAGAATAGGACAGAATAGAATAGAATAGAATAGAATAGAACAGAACAGAACAGAACAGAACACAGTAGCGTAGAGTAGAATAGAGTAGAATAGAATAGCTTAGTCAGAAGAGACCTTCATCTATCTCAACTGCTTGACCACCTTGAGACTAACCAAAAGCTCTTCTCCAGGCTGGACAACGCACGTGTCTTCAGCCCCTCCTCACAGGACATGCCTGCCAGCCCTTTTACCAGCTCTGTTGCCCTCCTCTGGATGCTTTCAAGGACCTTAACATCCTTTTTATACTGGGGAACCCAGAATGGCACGCAATATTCAAGATGAGGCCACGCCAATGCTAAATATAGCACGAGAATCACCTCTTTTGACCAGCTGGCCAAGCACCCCAATCTTGCTGGATTTCTTGTTGTCACTGAGAGTTTTCCCTGTCAAAACCTCTGAATATTCCTTGGATTTCAAGTGTGGCAAGGACTACACAGTGCAGAAGCACTGAGCTCCATCCTACTGTTAATCCAGAAGTTAATATGTGAGCAATATGAAGCACATTCTTCCCAAAGTAGCCCACAAATATGAAATAATTAATTACCCACTGCAAGTCTGCTGTAGGGCAGAGAAATACTACTACTGTCTTTCAGCTGGGAAATTAGAGCAGGGACTGTGGAGCCTATAGGAGGACTATCAGTCCACAAACTCTCTGTTCCTCCCATTACCCAAATATTACCCTTCGTAATAGCTACCAGGTACCATGGGACTGAGCTTGGGGATACTTTGCAATAGCATCTCTAGGTAGTAGAAGCAGCTACTCCTGGTGGGTAATGAGACAGCAGAACGTTTTATCAGTTGCCTTAATTCGAAACAAACGCAGAACAGCTTCTCTTTAGGAGAAGAGAGAGAGAGAGAGAAATTCCTCTTCTCTGCCCAAATTCCCCAGACTTTCTGACCAGTTCTAGCCACGTCCCTGTCTGAACACATGCCCCAGCCGCGGTGCCTGCTTCCAAGCAAGGGAACTCACGTTGGAGCTCATTGCTGTCACCATCTGCTATCTGGAAGCCCTGCCACAGGAGCTGGCCATGCGATAGCAGCCTTCTCACAGGTCTGAGGGAGAGACACAAATGTTCACGTGCTGCAGGAGCTAGTGATGGCAGCTTTTGGAACCAACACGGAAAATATTAGTGTAACAGCATGACGGGAATGGAAAACAAAAGAGGAAAAGCAGGGCAAAACAGAGACACAATTTTGGAACACAAAATTCAGTAAAGATGGAGATGTTGTAGTCAGTGATGTTATTATTATCAGCATGCAGACTTGTGACCATCGAGGAGTAAACCCAGGCAGGCTCCCATGAAAAGCACTATTATGAATACCATGAAAAGTGGGGCAGATCAGTGCCTACAGTTAAGCTTGCCTGACACTTCCCATTGTATAAATCTGATTCCATTTGCCCATATCTTTGCCAGCCTCTATCCATTGGAGATGAAATGTCCCATGATAAGTGTCTGCCTCAAGCTGGTTTATCTTGCAGAAGTTCAGGAAAAAAGAAGAGAGGATTCACATCTTCCTTAAAACAAGCATAAAGCAAAAAGAATTTGGTTTACCCACATTAAAACAAATCTCATAGCCATCACATTGAAGAGACCCTGCTTCAGTGTGGTTTAGACTTAGAATTTGGCCACGGGGTTTTCATTGCTTTTGGGAGTGAACATTTGACTCTTCCCACAAAATCTTTCTGGATTTGGTCAAATTAAAAAAAAAAAAAAAGAAACATAACTTTACTAGAGGTCTTAGAGTTTGGCAACTACATCCTCCAAAGACTCTGTCTTCTCCCTACAGCTCCCATCAGCCAGGCAGCTGAGCCCCTCACAGCAAGCAAGCAAAGAGCAGCCCACAGCCCTGGCACTCAAGCAGGACTTCTTCTGCTCAAGGACACGGGTTCTTCTGTGCCCTCAGGTCCTCACCCACAACATCCCAACAGCAGAGACCAGGAAAACATAACTCTGGTGCAGAGACAGGAGTCAAACTTGGCAGTGAGGAGGCAAACACAGGAACCTGGAGCAAGGAGGCAAGGCTTAGGGGTGAGGACTGGGTGAGAAGGGGATTTTTAAGTGGGTGAATTTTCAAGCTGCAGACATTGGGATGTGAGCGGAGTGTGCGTGTGTGTTCATGTGGGCTTCAGAAGCGATCACACCCTGTTTGCCACAGGGCACATGGCACGAGTGGGCTCTTTTCTCTGAGTTTATACTGCTTTTGTTGCAGAAGTTGGAACTGCTCCGTTAGAGACTCCGCTCGCATGTACGACAGAGACAAATTAAGGCGACGAGAATAGCCCTACATCAGGCCTCTTCTAGCTTTGTCATACTTGGATTGGCACTTCAGCACTTCCCTCGTGTCACTTTGGGTGCATTCATCTACTCCTGTACAGCGAGCTCGGTGCCCCTCTTGGCTCAGGAAACCACAGGGCCTTGTCCAGCAGAGCCCAGCTGGAACAAGCCTGGTGGTGGGATGGTGTTAGGCAGGAGATGTTGACAGCTGGAAAGAGATGGATGCTGAAAGGCTTTGCAAAAACACCAAGAGACTACCAGAGCTGTGCCACATCTGGACATGGCAGGTGTAGGAGGAGGGTTCTGGCCCCTTGGGGGTCCGCTCTGCCCCCAAGGCCAGCTGTTTGGGGAGCACATCTGGCTGCGCATTACAGCTGCACAAGGTTGGTCTCTGGGTTTCCTTTGTGATCTGGACCGGCATGGCTTTTACAGTACTATAAGGGTGCTTTTACGAGATTCACCCCTTGCAATGTGAAGGTTTTTATTAGAAACACGCCTTCCTCTCTGTCATTTATGATAAATAATGTTTATTGATGTTCACTTCCTTCAGTGGAATAAAGTGTCAAACAGCACGTCGGTATTTGCCAATTTTCTTTTCACATTTCATGTTATGTGCTTTTTATGTTACATGCCTGATTAAAAATTTAAACATTGTCACCGTCAGTGCTAAAATACGTTGCCAGAGCATCTCTAATTATGCTTCCTTGTCTGCTCTGAGCGGGGACTGACATTTCTGGGTCAAGATCTGGTTGTTGATATGCAGCACAGGAAGTATCCAATAGCCACTTGCTGAAAAATAGCTCCTTCTCTCTCGCACAATTATGGTACACAATGCAGAGCAGGTACCCAGGGGAGACTGCTCATGCCATGGTAATTCCTGGCTCAAGAGGCCTCATCCACTTTCTGCACATCATCTTGGTTTGCAGTTGATTAACCCAAAATAAAAACAGAGCTGACAGAGTGCTAGAAAGCAAACTCCCCTTGCAGAGCCGTGCTTGCATAGGAGGTGGGCAGGGGTCCCAGCCTGCTCCCACTAAGCCACAGCCTCAGCCTGGACCCTGCAGCACTTGGAAAGGTGAAAACCTGAGCTTCAGCTCGGGCCCAAGCTTTGTTCATCCTCCTGGACACGCCAGGTGTGCGCTTAGGTCCCCACAGCAGGAGATTCTGGGGGTACCCATTTTAGACAGGCCTTGGGAAGCGTTATCCCCTTCTGGAGGAAAGTGTTCATGCACCTTGCATGGGTGAGCCCAGCTCCTTCAGCAAGCCTTCCCATTCATTTTTCCAACAGAAAGTGAAAATAGGAAGCTGCCTTCAGGTTTTTCTTCCTCTGTAGACACATCCAGACTGACAGACCCGTTACCGCTCGGTGAGCAAGCATTTAGGAACAAGCTTTTTCAGCACAAGTTTCATAAGCATACGCACATGTTGGATTTTATACTTTTGCCAGTTTGGTTTTCAAGTACTTTTTCTAAAATATGCAGGAAGCCAGGCTGGTCTGCAAAGATCCACCTGAGTATGCTAAGCGGTGGAGCAGGGCATCTAACAACACAACTGACCTCCAGGAGGAGCCTTTGTACATATAAAAATGCCAACAGTGATATATGCTGTTGGAAATATGGCTATTAAAGAAAAAAGCTACAATATTTGCTACATTTGTTTGCAATGGTAGCACACAAAGTGCAGTTAAAACTCGCCACTTTCTCCAAAGAAGCCGATATTCAGAAAACTCAGCTGTTCTCCTTGGGAGCTGATGGTTGATGAACAGTTATGAAATCCAACCATAATTTACTGTCAATGCTCAAATTAGTTAAAAGGTGGTATTATAAATGGCCCAATGTTTCACCAGTACTTTAGAGAGTGTCCTTATTTGACCCATTAAATGCACATTGTATGAAGACTGATATGTTCCAAGATATTGTAAAAAACCTTCCCTGTTGTTGCCAGAATTTTCCTGCATTTGTATTTGCTGTCAGAAAGTATTACTATTTTCCCTTTCAAAAGAGGAAGAGAATGTGCAAAATCTGAAATGAGGCTAATTAGGTGTCAACGCAAAAATTTTAAGTACCCGTTGCAATTCTGGAGGCTTTACTCAATTTCCCATCATTTTCTGAAAACATTAGAATTATTTTTACATAAAACTTCCTTAATTTGCAACTGCTAGCTATGTGGCCTGTATATGTCTAAAGAAAATTTGCAAACAGTTGTGAGATCAACTACAGTTGTTGGATTTAGCTCTCCTGAAGCTGCTTTAAGTGCAAAAAATAACAATACCAACAAAACAGAGTCAAATTTGTGACTCACAGTATCAGAAGTATCTGTTTTGGTAGCCTTTTTCCTTTAAGCATGATACATTACTATATGTAGTGTTTCTAGTTTCCAGTCTCCAGCTTGCCAAAGAACATGTTGGCTTTCGGGACATAAACGACACATCCATCTTATGCAGAGGAAAATGCAACCTGCCACTGTGCTGCTGTATTTGGATAGCTGAACATTTTGTTTAAATTTTTAACCAAACTTCACATATTTTCCAGTAAGCAATCACACTAGCTAAAGAAATGCATTCTTTCTACATCCAATTACTGTTTAATTTGCAGGATTTTGCTGGATTGGGATTTGGTCTTTTATGAGTGGCGTCCTGCCTAATGATTACTGGGTATTAACCATGTATCAATGATCACTGACACGTCTGAAAGTAAGGCCCAACACAGGGTTAGAATCGTAAACAATTATCAACCTCCTGGGCTTTTGTGTACGATTCATAATTTACAGCATTCCTTCCCAAAAGAGAGGGGTGGTTTTGCCATCTGGCTGCAGAAGGAGCGGAGGGACGAGGAGGACTCGCTAGCAAGGAGTGCCCAGCAGCACAAGGATGGGTTGGATCCCCAAAAAAGTCACGGGTGATCTCAGTGCAGACCTGAGCACGGTGCTGATGCCCCTCCAAGGCTGCCAGGGATGCTCATCGGGGCCAGCACTCTCTTTCTGTTCCCCACAGCACAACTTGCCTCGAGGAGAGCAGCTCACATCACATTGCATGGCCAACGGGAGCCACGCGCCGTCTGTCTCTGCAGCATCAGGCTGAAGGCATTTGTGGAAATCATGTCCGAGACCCTGAGATCCAGCTCTGAGCTCAGAAACCTGTTATCGCTAATGAGGAGGGGAGTCATTCTGCGGTAGCTGTAATAAACATTTGTTCAAACAAAAAGAAAAGTGAGATTAGAAAACACGCAATATGTCCCGGCACTAATGGAAAACCTATTTGTGCCATCTATTTTGGAAAAATTATTGAAGAACAGTTCATCCATGTGAAAATATTAGCACTGTAATTCTGTCAAGGTCAGTGAGACCTAGAGATTTGCTGAGAAATCACCTTCATTTCACCAGGTAAATAAAGAACTCGTTTTTCAAAGGAGCCTATTGAAGAAGGCACTCCATAGCAACAGTTAAATTATGAATACAGCACATATGTTCCATATCATATCATTTACAGCACACTTTAGCATAGACATAATGCTTGGTAACAAACTACAATACCATTCACAAAATGCATTTAAATAGCATAATTTAGTTCATTAAATTCAGTCATTTACAGTAAATCAAAATTATCACAGGAATTGAAGAGAGTACACAGTTGTTTGTTTGAATAGTTAAGCTAGGGAAGTCAATTCCTTTTTGAAGGTCAAGGACACAGTTGTTTCCATTTTCTGTTGTAAAAAAGATACAGCCTGTGTCATAAGATAATTTAGTATCATCTGAATGTGATCAACTCCTTTCCCCCTGCTTGTTCTGTGTTATATAACTGGCACACCTAAAATATATCGAAGTCAAGAAAACGCTTTACATATAACGTTATCAAATTAGACTTCTTTTTCTTTTACGGACTGAATGGATGTGATTCTGGCTTTTTAAAAGGATTTAGTCTTGCAAATCTGCAGCCTATTACTTGGGAGCAAAGATGTATGTTTTCCCCTGCTCCAGCCATCAATTGCTTGGCCTGTGGAAATATTATTATAAAAGAAAAGTGGATTTTTTGGAGCCTTTCTAAGAGAGATATTCTGGCTTTTGCTTTTGGAGGTGCAGTGTGTGTCCCTGGGTGGTGCAGAAAAGGTTTTGCACTGTAGATTGAGGGTCCGGCCCTGCTGCAGGGACGGAGCTGAGGGCAGGGCCAGCGCTTGGGCCTCAAAGCCAGGGAGAGCTGCGAGCATCCCGCAGTCTCACAGCACAGGCACAGACAATCCTGTTCAAACACCAGCACCACTTTCAGAGAAATTAAAAAACTAATTTAAAATGGCCAGCAAAACCCCAGGTCCACAGGCCACTTGTTGGGTTGTTCCCCACACTTAAAAACCACGCACTGATTTTCACTCCACATTTGCCTGGCTGCTTCTTCTTGCTGTCATCTTGCCCGATGTGTACAGATTGAAAAGACCGTGGTGAAATTTCTGTTGTCCTTGTTAAAACTTCCGGTTTATCATCAAATTATCATCAAGAAGCTTGGCTTCTTGTCCCCGAGGACGATGTGCAGGCAGCACTGCTCCCTCTCCATGCCCGAGCTGCCCTCCTGGGCACAGGGCTCCACGGGAGGCCTGGGAATCGTGCCATAGCTGCCTCCCAGCCCAGCCACCAGCTGTCTTGGAGGCAGGAACTTCGTAATTGCCCCCAAGTGTTTGCTTGGACAAAGCAAGCCACTGGGTGAGGAGCACAGCAGCCGTTCCCATTTTACAGATGGGGAAACTGAGGCACGAGGAAAACCGTTTCCTTCTTCCTGGAGAGATGCAGCCCGGGGAGAATCCAGCTTCCGCAAACTGGCCTGGAAATTGCACGTAATCATTAACTCACCCTTGAAAATTTTTCATGATAGATTGCAACTGTTCAGTCTGTCATCTCCAGAGCCTGCCCCTCGCAGGAATTATAACTCCGTACCTGCGGGCTGCCGCCGCGGGACAGCAGGGGGATACATCACACCTGCTGCCGGGTGAGCCCTGACGCGGCCGTGTGTGATTGCTGGTACTGGGGCTTCTGCTCGTGCTTTAACACGACGCCATTAATTCGCCACCAAAGCTGCATTTAAGGCTTACGGGAAAGCAATGAGCTCAAGAGGAAAATTCCAGCCTCGGTTCGAGGTAATTATAAATCTTTTCTGTTCAGACACTATATTAAGGCTGCTGCATTGGCCCAGAGTTTTTATCTCCAATTTCCCACTTCTCTTCGCTGCACGGGCTCCAGCCAGGCTCCAAGCGGAGGGGTCAGGCCGGGCGCTGACAAAGGGCCCCATTCACAACCAGCAGCAGCCCCCTCGCTGCGTCCCCCGGCACCCCAGGAGGAGCAGGGCAGTGACAGGAGACACCCGCACGTCGGACGAACTCCAGGCCTCCCCTGCAGCCACCGCTTCCTGAAAACATCGCATCTGCACTGCCGGGCACTGTGCGGGCTTCTGCATGGACCTGCAATGCTTCTCTTGCTATGCCTGGACATTGCAGGCAAAAGACACCATGAGCCCTCTGCCCATGCTGAGGTGTTAGGCTCTATGAATGAGGCTGTTCTTCCTTCCAGGGAAGCATCTCAGATGAAGTTAAAGGAATCTGAGCTACCTCACCATTATTTCTTGGTCTGCTTTGTCAGCTCAGGTGGGATTTGCTGTACTTGGGAGGTGAACACAAGAACCGCCTGTGCCTGCACACAGGAATATTACAGCCTGGCGGCCGGGGAGGGCTTGGGGGCAAGTGGCAGCTGGTAGGAGCCCCCATAGCCTAGCACCTATAGCATAGAGCAGCCCTTGCCCCTATAGCCTAGCCCCTATAGTGTTGCCCCTTCAGAGCCTTGCCTCTTCAGCCTCATCTATGCCCCTTAGCAGTGTGCAGAGGCAGACGGAAGGCCCCAGCCCTTCCGTATGCCGCATGTACACACAGAAACAAGTATTAACATCCCAACTCAAGTGCACAGCACTCATCAGCTCCTCCTCGGGGTTTGTCAAGTAAAAGTCAGCCTGGGGGTGCCGCTGAGCACAGCACCCGATGCCGAGATCAGCAGCAGCACCAGCAGGCCGAGGGCTGGTGCCTGCTGCAAAGGCCGTAGAGCAATTTGCGTTGGAGGGACCCTCGAAGACCACCTGGTCCAACCCTCCTGCCCTGGGCAGGACACCTTTCACTAGCTTGGGTTACCCAAAGCCTAATCCAAGTCAGCTTTGTCCATCCATGGCAGTGTCCCCACCAAAACCTGGGGACAAGGGTGGCCACCAGCCCTCCGGGTCACACCCCATGGCAAGGGGCAGCTCAAGGCCCCCATGGCACGGGCAGCTCTGCTCCGCCATCAGCCGGCCAGCCCCAGGGAAATGTTCCAGGTGGCAATAAACCTGTTGAAGGAATAAATTAGCTGCACGGCAAGGTTATGCTTGGGGAACGTCTCCGCTAAGGCATAGGTAGCCGCAGTACCTGGTGATTAGGTTTATATTGCAATGTGGCTTTTAAGGCTCACTGTGCTGAATAAAAATTTAGGCAATTAGCGATCTTATTTCTTAGGAAGAACTGCTTGCTATCGTATATTAATACAGATTTTGCTCAATTAAAATTGTTCGCAGTCAGCAAAAACAATTTCTGCACTGTAATGAAATAATGAAATAATTATATGCAAGGGAGGACTTCTGATCTTTTTAATTATTCTATTCTTCATTTTTAAAAGGGCTATTTGAAAACGCACTCTTATAATTGATTGCTATAAATCAGTCAGAAGCATTCTAAGGATCATAAATATTCTAACTTTTAAAAGACAAAGAAATGCTAAATATTCAATGAAATCCTTCAATATTCAGAAAATTTAATCTAGGGTAAAAGGATAGACTGCTCTTTTGAAAATAAAAAGTAAATTTGTTGTCCTGTGAAAAATGAAATATCTTGAATGTCAGTAACAGAAATGGAATTAACAAGAGATCTTTTTATTGTTTTTTAAGGTCATTAGGCTGTGAATTCTATAATTATGGAAATTGTCAGTCCAGTTCTGTGCAGTGTTTGCTCCCATCCATAAGGTATTGGAATGTTCAATCAGTCTCTCTCGTGGGAAAGTTAGGTCATAACTGTAAGTGTACCAGCAAAATTGAATTAAGCAAAGAGATTTCATTAGTATTTATAGCCAGAAGGCATCTGTAAAAGTACAGGGCAAAGAAGTTATGTGGAAGTCAAAGGAGAAAAAAAAATGGGTTTCTGGTGACAAAGGCGAATCTGAAAGAGATATAAGTGTATAATGAATAAGAGCTATTGAGCGCTGCTCCAAAGAGGGAGTTGCAAAGATGTCAAATATTGATTTTCTTGTGTATGCCTTTGGACTACATATGTAATTGTTTGGATTTGCTGTCTTCATGATACAACAATATTTGTTGTTGAAGGTTAAAAAGCAGAGTGTGAAACAACCCAAAAAGTCTGAAACGTGTTGGAGAATTATAATAATTCTGCAAGGAGGATTTCATGAGCAGCAGTCTGTACTTTCTAGCAAATAAACATTTTTATGACAAGCAAAAGCATTCGGCTATTGAGAGTATTGCTCCTGGTATTGCAGAAGCACACATCGTATGCAATGCCATTGAACCATACTGCATTTATTGACTGAAAATATACAATTTGCTTCTAATGAGTTTCTCCAACTTTTTATCCGTGAATATATTCTGTGATTGAGTATGTATGTGTAAAGTGCTGTGTATGTTGTACTCTGTGCTCTTTGTATGTGCACACTGATAGATAAATATATCCTCATATGTGAGTTATTTATATATGAATGACAGAGCCTCTCGGGGTATTAATGCAGAACGGAGAATATATTTCCTGATGCCAATTAATGTCTTAATGAAGTAAATGTCTTGAAACATTTTAATTCCGTAGAAGCAAGCACACAAACCACCTTAATAATTATTCTCATCTTTAAGAGTTACATAACGCTGACATGGTGGCTCTTTATTTTCCTACACAAAACGCTATGTGACTCCGCAGTGACACAGCACATGTGACATTTCACACGTGGCCCCCGCGCTGGCGTGCAGGCAACGAGCCCTTTGCTGACGCTGGTGGCGGCTTTGTCCCTGACTGCGGCGGGACGGGGACTTCAGGAGCACCAGGACCCGGGGGCACCAAAAGCAAAGGGTGTCCCCGCAAAGCTGGAGATAACCCAGCTGTCAGGGCCCACTGAGGTTATTCAGTCTCTTTCTAGGCAGTCAGGCTGGGAGATGAGGTCTTCATTCTTGGAAGCACCAGACTCGGGAGATCCTAATGGAGCCTGACCATCAATTCTTGAACGAAGAAGTCTCAGCAATTTGAAAGAAAAAAAAAAAAAAAAAACAGCTGTAAATGAGAACACAAATGGGATCAAACTCCCCATGAACCCTGGCCCAGCTGAAGGCAGTGTCACAGCTCCTGTTGCGCCCTGCAGGTGCGCATTCATCCAGCGCCTACGCGAGCCGGGCATAACACATGGGGAGCCCGAGAAAAGGCACCGTTACCATTCACTTGCCTCAGTGGAAAGATCTGTCGGGGATGAAAAGCACAGTCCTTATCTGTTCCTAATCCAGGGAGGCTGCTTGCTGGTCACTTCCTTGCTTCTGTCTTGTAAATGGCACCGCAGCGCTTCACCCCGCAGCCGCAGCGGTAGCAGCAGCAGCCACGCTGCGTGCTGGCAGCACGGGGAGGTCGGGCACCCAGCCTGCACGCCCTCCCATGCAGCGAGGAAGCACTATTATTCCTGCTCAATGGAGAAAAAGGAGGTGTTTTGCTCTGACTCTTCTCCCGGCTGGAGCAGTTTTACCCTGCTGTTCACACGGGTGCAGCTCTATGCACACGTGGCTGTTGGTGAAATGGGATTAAAGCACCGGCAGATGAAATGATTTACCCAGGGCTGTATAATAGGAAAGCCAAGGACTGGAAGTCAATAACTAATATCCAAATCTATATAGTTTTTTTTTTTTTTCTAGGTTAAGCTACAGTATTTTTCCTGAAATTCGGCGAATTCTTCGTAAGAACCCATTTCACAACATCCATTGCCTCCGTGGGATAACACTCATCATAAACAAAATGCACGTTTGCTGATCTTCACTAAGAATACTTGGTAATAAGGCACGTTTAACACCAACGGCTGTGGAAATAGGGCTGCCAAGCCTGTTACGCTGGGAAGCTGCCTGATTTTGCTCAGAGCCCTGCGAGTGCTGGGCAGGGATGGGCTGCGCTTCCCCAGCCCCACAGCGCGCTGAAGGGGCCGGGAGTTTTTGGAGCCCTGCTGTCAGAGTACAATGTTGCCTAAGCAAGCATTAAGAGATTATGGTAATAATAGGCATGCTTACTCCAAATAAAAGGTTTCATTAATCAAGCCATATTGAGATAAACCTGTCAGTGGACAGAGGAAACTAGAAATCAAATGCTGTGAAAGTTCTGACAGATTGTTAAATAGAAACCCTTTAAAACTGAATTTAATTTACTGTGATATTACAGATATTTATGCATCAATAGGCAAGTGCAGATTGAGTTCGGAGGTCAGCTGTGGTGCTTGAAAAATAAACGCGCAGAATGAAACAAAAGGTGACAGTTACCTTTGTCGGAAATTATGGTTTATTAAACTAAATATGAAGCTCTCACCTGACTCGCGTTCAGCAGAGAGGCGCGGGGTTGGGGCGTAATTTCATGCAGTAGATTGGGGAACAGCTAATTACAGAAGAGCTGCCCCTTTTTTTGAAGTTGTGTCTAGAAGCTGTACCAGAAGAAGCCAGGAGCAAACGCTGCACCAGGTAAGCAGGCACTATGTTAGCACAGGGTGAGCATGGAGAACTTTCTGCAGGATTGGTCACTAATTATGCCATTAAAGCCCAGCTCTCCATCGGGCAGCGTGTATTTGACTTCTATACCTCACATTTATTTATTTAATTTCTCCTCGGGAGTTTTTCTAAACCTCTCCATTTTCAAAGGAAACAGACTGGTCGCTGAGGTGTCCTGGGTGGAAAACAAAACTTTGCTCCTCCTTCAGAGGGTTGTCCAGTCTCATGTTTTTCTTCCAAAGGAGTGGCTGCAATGTGGAGGGAAAATTTGGACCTAGTCGTGTTCCAGCTCTGCCAATGCCAAGGGTCCTGCTGGCTCCACCAGGCACTGAAGAAGTCCTTGAATACCAGCAGTCCTGAGTGAAAAATACGCCCGTGCTATATGATATGAGCATATTTATCTGCCAAACTTATATGAGATCATATCTAAATACATGACTCCAAAACATATAGTATATTACATTTCACACGCATAAGAAACACGTAAAACATGCAGGACATGTTAGCTACAGCTATGCTGGACATATGTCCTTCCCAGAACGACAGCCCACAAAATCCTGCTGGACTCAAGGGGATGCGTGCGAAGAATGACTGCAATGGAAGCAAGCTCATGAGCAAAGCCCTCCAGGATCTGGCCCAGCTTTCCGAGAAAATTTCCCCTTTTTGTCCACACAGGGGATGCGGGACCAGGCTATTAGTTAATGGTAGAAGGCAAAATGTCAGGATACTGTGACAAAGTCCTGGCCGCGTGCCTGCTCTGGTCATCATCGCCTGGCAAGCCGCGTGTTGACGCCAAGGGGCCCTGCAGGAACCTTCTTGCCGCTGCTCAGGGCACTCAGGAGCTGCCCTCGCTGCAGCTTCGATGTAGGAATGACCATTGCTCCAGGCTGAGTCACCCTAGGAAATGGAAATAAAATGGTAAAAACTGTCAGGAGAAAGCCAGGAAGGAAGGACGATCATGTTTCATCTACACGAAGATGAGAATTTACCTTACAAATTTTAACAAGACTTAGCTTGGAAAATGAAGCTTTAGTTCAGGTTTAGAATACAGTTAACTCGGAGCATATATTTAAGTCCCATTAATTTACAAGGTTTAAATGCTAAGATGAGTATTTCTGGAAGCACGGGCTCTGGGGCAGGGAGAACATTGAGGAGGCCTCCGCGCTCATCCCTGGGCTTCCAGGAGGGCCCTGGCAGACCTCAGAGCTGCAGGCACATACACGGAGGTGGGTCTCAATGGGGGACCCCTCTTGGGTTTCCAGGAGGAAGGACGTCCGCCCATTATTCCGGAGCAGTAAAATACAGGGATGGATGAGGGTGACGTGGCACAGCCCCCAGGAGGGTGAATCCTGCAGGCAGCCACGGACAGGCCTTGCCCAGGGCCACGTCCAGCAGTCAGGCCTTCAGGCAGCAGAGCAAGGAAGGCTTCGGGTCCTCGTCCCCTGCCATCTTCCCAGCCACACTTGCTTGTAGCAGAATTTTATTTATTTAGATGAGTTTAAAAGCAATTAAGACATTTTGGCAAATGCTGAGGTGCAGACTTCCTCCCTTATGATAGATCATTCCTGGCTTTTTTTCCCCCTCTCCTTCTGGACATGTAAATGTCTCATGGTCCCACAGATATATATTTTTCTCTGTTCTGTCACTTAAAGTCCATTTAAGCACACCTGTTGAACTCCTCCATCATGTAATATTTTAACAAGGGCCCCTAAATAAACCTCATTTACAAACCATGCTGCCCCACATGCTCAATACACTGTCATCACCTCCTAAACTGGAATCCCTCTTGGAAACCTTTCTCACCTGGGCAAAGGCAGGGAACCCAACACAAAAACAGTGTTGACGTGGTTTAAGGAGTAAGTCACCCACGTGTGCTCTCATCATGCAAGCACTGGAAATGCTCATCTGGGCCCTCAGCGCTACCTGCAACTCCTCAAAGACGCTTTGAAACCAGCGGGGATTTACGGCATTCCTTCCTTGGAAGGCATTAAAATACTTTAATAAAACGTTTAATAAAGATTCTTCTAATAAGGTGAAGGATCTAAATTGAATTCAGTGAGTACTGTAATGGTCGAACCGACGGGCTTTGTGGGGGATGGCAGGAAGCAGCCCTGCTGGAAATGGTGTGCATGGTGCTCCTTCTGACCCCCACAAAAAAAAAAAAAAAAAAAAAAAAGAAAGAAAGAAAGAAAATGAAAGATTTGGGCCCCACAAAGTGGATTTAGGCCAAAAACTAGCAGAAATTTGTTTCTGAAGCTGTCAGTTCGCTTTCCAAGATGTTTGTGGAGGGCACCCACTATTTATATGAAGAACTGCGCTGCGTTCTGTCCCTGGGAGGTGGAGGAGGAAAATACTGGGCCAGCTGGGGCAGGCAGCCCGTCAGGACGGGCCCTTGGTCAGGTCAGGACACGGAGGGATTTTGTAGCACGCCTTTTCTTTGCCAAAATAAAAGAGTCCTCTAAAATGCCGTGCAGCGCTCTCCGGATAAGGAGCTACCTGGTTTAGCAGGTGAAAAGGAGCTTGGGGAGGGTTTGGAAGAGATATTATGGACCTGACTGCATAAATACCTAGCATGGGTTTTAACCTGCATTTTGGGTAAAATTCACCGTTCTGCAGAAGGCCCATAAAAAGCCCGCGCACCGCTTACGTCCCACCAAGGCACCATTTGCATGGTGCACGTGGCGCTCCGGTGATGCATTGGCCCTGTGCCGGCCGCCCGCGGAAGGGGTTCAGCCGCCGCCGATCGATGATGCTCAACGTGGTGGGGAAAAATATTAGCAGAGTGATTTTATTAACAATGGCGCTAATTCACCGCTTGTCTTTCTGTGCTTAATAAAGGGAATCGAGGGTGTTACGCGTGAGCCAGAGGAGCGGCTTACGAAACTATCCGGGAAAGAAAACAAACAAACAAAGCCTCCTGCCACCCGGGGAAGCATGAGAGTCCTGGCTGTGCTGGTTAATAAAAATAAATCCTGAGTAAGCTCGGGGTTCCCAGGGGGCTCTCACGATGTGCAAAATCTCAGAGGAGTATCTCAGAGTTTTGTAGGCATTGGCTTCGTGCTGGGAGAGGATGGGGTCAACACATGGAGGGCTCCCATCGACGCTGCTGTCAGCACAGGGATTTCCTCACAGCCCTGGCAATCCTTTTATCTCCTTTTGCACGATTTGCATCTTGCTGGCAGCGGGGAACACCTGAGCAAAACACCCGCTGTGCCTTCCTTGCACCTTCTCCCTAC
Source organism: Anser anser (assembly GCF_964211835.1). Lineage (NCBI taxonomy): Eukaryota > Metazoa > Chordata > Aves > Anseriformes > Anatidae > Anser > Anser anser. Next base: position 29,885,143 of record NC_139728.1, read on the forward strand.
CTGCAGTCAGTACCAAATCACTGAGGGGTTGGACTGAGCTTCCCTCGCAGCCTCTTGCAGCCCCTCACTTTGGGTTGCATCCCCCCTTTTTGGGTTGCATCCCCGGGTTTTTCACCAAATATTTGGTGCCCGCACCATCCCTTTGGGCTGCAGTTTCTGCATAGATGAATGGAGAAAGATTATGTCACGTTGATTTACTCCCCTTCCTCTGACAAATAAAGGTGTCTCCAGATAAAATATAACTTCCTTCCCGAGCCCGTTGAGCCTCCCCGCTCCCTCCGTGCACGGAGAAGCAAACCCCGGGTCTGGAAGGGGGAACGATGGCCAGAGCATGTTCCCGACTCCAGCCTGTGGGTGAGGACATCACACCCAGACATCGCCCTGTGCATGGGGCCTGGCCAGGGACCCCCTTCCCAGCCGACCCTTCCCTCCGCAAAGTTGGATAAAAGGCACTTAAAGACATTTTTGAGACTTGCCTCTGCTTCGTGTTTCCATGTATTTATTACACCTCGTTGTACAGGAGCCTCCCCCAGGGATGGTGATGTGACTGGGTGCTCGGAGGATGAGTTTCAGGCGTTTTGTTCGAGGTGGACGTGAGCAGGAGCCTTCCAAGAAGCGCCACTGGTGGATGTGTGGGGCGTGCGTGGGCTGCAAGCTGGGGACCCCAATCGATCTGCTTAGAGGGTGGGGTGCAAGATGAAAATCTGAAGAATAAGTGAATCTCAGTCGAATGTCTGCCAACTGTCTGTCTTTTTTCTTTTTCCCAAACCAGATCGCAGCTAACTTTGCAGCCATCTTCCACAAAAGGCAGCAGAGTTGCTCTGCTCACACACCCCAGTTCACCCAGTAGCTCTTCGGTACTTTGACTTATTCGATGATCTTTGCTCTGTCCTTGCCTGTGAAGCACCCAGATCTCTCAGCACTATTGGGCTCCACTCTTACTTCTGATGATTTTGGCTTTATTTTGTGAATCCCTAGAGGCTGCCTCCTGGGAACCTGAGCCTACATCTTGGTGGGGACACCTGAGCACTGCCACCTGCTCAGGTGGCACCACAGGCCAGTGGAGTGCCCCCTGCAAGCACAGCGGGGCCAGCACCACTGGGACCCCCTGCCAACCTCCACCCACCTGTGGCATTCAGCTCCCAGGGGATGGGAAGGCAGAGAGGAGGCAAACAGCCAGCGAGATGAAGCACCTCAAGGAAAATGAGTGCTGGATTCGTGATTTTACGCATAATCTGCTGTTGGCTGGTGCTTAGATCCTGCCAGCACCTGCGGGGTGGGAGCAGGCAGAGGCTTGATGTGAAAGTAGTGTCGTAGGAGGAGGGACACGGTGCCTGGCCCTGATGGGGGGCACATCCATACCCATCCATACCCACCCACACCCATCCATACCCATCCATACCTACCCATACCCATCCATAACCATCCATATCCACCCGTACCCATCTGCACCCACCCATATCCATCCACACCCACCCATATCCATCCACACCCACCCATAACCACCCATACCCACCAATACCCATCTGTACCCACCCATACCCACCTATAACCACCCACGCCCACCCGTACCCACCCGTACCCACGCATACCCACCCGTACCCCCCTGCCCACTTGCACACAAGCCCCACACACCACTCTCCGTGTCCATGCCCACCGTGCAAGCCCCATCCCGGAGGCTGGGTCTCCCCTTCCCTGGGGACAGGGCTGCCCGCACCCGCCGAGTCCCGCAGCGCCCCGGCCGGGGGCAGCCCCGCACAGGCGCAAGTCCCGCAGGGCTCTGGCCTCCCCCCAGCTTGGGTTTCCCTGAAGGCGAACTGGGGCTAAATAATGAATCGATCTAAAATTAACCGGAGGAATGGAAATGCTCTAAAAATAAGCGAGCAGCTGCCGCGGCCGCAGCCCCCCGGTCCCGCGGGGCTGCGCGGGGCAGCTCCGCACCCGGGCACGGATGGGGCCCCCCAAAACTTCGCCTCCTGCCGATCCGCCGCCCGCTCCCACCCCGGCTTTTGGTGATGTTGCCGTTTTCCTTTCTTTTTTATTTATTTATTTTTTTATTTTTTGGCTTGGGGAGCCGCTGGGTCGCCTCCCCGGGGGGGCTGCGGTGCGGGGCCGGGAGCAGGGGCGCGCTCCTGGGCGCAGCGCCGGGCTCCGAGCGGCCCCGCACCGCCCAGCACCGCACCGCACCCGCACCCAGCCCCGCTCCCACCTCCTCCTCGTTCCCTCGCCGACCCCCGCAGCCCTCCGGCATCCTCCCTCCTCGCCCCTTTTTCTCCTTTTGTACTCAGGCGCCTTGCCCTGGCCGCCAGGGCGAGCGGGGGCTTTTGTAAAACGGGACGGATAAAAACGAGCGACATCATATTGTTTGACAGAGGGATCCGAAATGATAAAGTGCCTTCTCCGGAGGGGGGCGAAAATGGTGAATTCCTAAAAAACAAGCGAGCCGCTTCTCGCCTCTGCCTCCCTGCGCTGCTCGCCGTAGCCTAAAGGGATCCGCCGCCTGCCCCAGCCCGCAGCACGTCCAGCCGCTCTTTTCAGGGGAAGTCCTCCTTTTAAAAGCCTCCGTTTATTTATTTTTAAAGAAATGAAGAAGTGTTGGGAGGGGGGGAGAGAGGGCGGCTTGGGCTCGGGACCCCCCGTTCTGCTGGCGGCGAATGCGGAGCACAATTTTCGAGAGAAAGGCTCGTTTTGATTAAATCTGACATGCCGCTGATAACTCCATGCTAATGTGAAATAATTAACATAATAGCCATAATTAAAAGCACGCTAACAATGCCATAAATTTATCACACAATTTTACTAGCTTTCTGCCCCTAACTGCTCTCTCATCGTTAATTAAACGTGTTGCCTTTCCCGGAATGGATGTTTGTACATTTCCAATCCAAATAAATCCGAAAGCGCTTTGGAAACGCGGCCGATTTCGTTTTAACACCGAGCTCCGCCGCTTTTCCAGGCGATTTATTGCGACTGAAAAAAAAAAAAAAATGGAAAGCGAACACGTGCGGATAGAGGCCTCGAAAAAAAAATAAATAAATAAAAATAAAAAAAAAAGGGATGGGGGGGGACATGAAAAAGGGTCACCAAACGCGCACCTTCGCCCAGACCCCCGTGCCAGGGGTGCGCTTGCCCCAGCCGGTGTAATCCGGGTCAGGTCAACGATTTATAGAAGTCCTCAGTGAAAGTAAGAGGCTTAAGGAGCTGAAAGGGGACACCTTTGGTTTCTCCTTCCTTTAAAACGATTACAGAAGCAGAAATTGCCCCGGCGCTGCCGTTCCCCCTCGTTCCCCCCCAGCCTCCGGCTTTATTTTTAACTCGCCCCGCAGCCCGGCTCTCGCTTGGCCATATTAGAAGCCGATGGGGCTGTAATTAATTTCTCCCTCTCTACCATAACTTATGCCATCCTCCCTCGCCCCGGCGCTTGCCGTGTCTCTATTTGACTCGCTATCGATCCGGACCATACAGTTTGTTTTTCTCCCGTCGCTGAATCTATCTGTCTGTATGGGCGCCCACTTTCCAGCTCCGGAGTTGTCGTTATCGGGGTCGCCACCCCCGCTCCCGCCGCCCGAATTATTTCCTCGCATCGCAGGGCACGGGTCCTGCCGGTGATAAACCCCGAAACGTGCCGGCCGGGGGGGGCTCCGAGCCCCCTCCCCGGGTTTATTTGGGGGATTTCCTCCTGGATGATGCCCGCCGTGACACCTTCGCCCCTGCTCGGGGTGCGGGTTTAGCTGGCTGGGCTCCCAAAAACTTTTCCCGAAACCTTCTTCCCAAAACCTTTCCCCAAAACTTTTCCCCAAAAACCTTTCCCCAAAAACTTTTCCCCAAAACTTTTTTCCCAAACTTCTCTCCCCAAGCCCGGAGGGGGGGGGGTGGGGGGGGGGCCGCCCCGTCGGGCCGGGCTTGGCGCAGCGCAGCCCTTAAGGGGGGGGGGGGGGGGGGGAAGCTTTTCTCTTCGCCGTAATTAACGGCACCGATTAATTACCGGCGCTTTTCTCGTGCCGAGGAAATGCCCAACAAATTAAGAGGGGCGCTGGGGGGGGGGGGCGGCCCTCCCCATCCCCCCGAAGGGCCCCGGGGGGGAACGGGGGCTGCGCCGCCAAACGCCTGAAAAGGGCACCGGGGAAGCCCCGAGGGGGTCTGGGGGGGTCCGGCCCCGCTGCCCCCCCCCCCCCCCCGCTGGGACCCCCCCAGCTCCTCCGAGCGATGCTGCCGGGGGGGGCCGGGGCACGGCGGAGCCTCCCTTGTGCTTCCCCGGGGGGGGGAGAGGGCTGCTTGGGGGGGTGCCGGTGCTGCTTGGCTTGTCGGGGCTGTTAGTTTTTATTTTTCCTTTAAAATAAATTTCAAAAAAAAAAACCTGATCGGAAATTGGTCTGTCCCGAGGCTCTGTGCTGATTTCCTTGCGTTTACCGGGATCCCCAAAGCCGTGGGGGAGAGACAAGGAGGGGGGGAAAGGCCGGGCCGGGGGGGCCGGGGGGGGCTGTGCCGGGCGCCGCTCCCCGGGCCGGGGCTTACCTGGGGCCGCGGCACCGCGCTCCTCGCATTCACCCGCACTGCCTCATTTCCTACGTGTTCTTATGCTAACGCCCGCAACCGGTAAGTCGTTAACACCTTGGGAAAAGAGGGGAAAAAAAGAAAAAGGAAAAAAAAATTAAAAGGAAAAGAAAAGAAAAAGAAGAAAAAAAAGGAGAAGGAAAAAAAAGGAAAAAAGAAAAAGAAAAAAGGGAAACAAAAAGGAAAAAAGAAAAAGAAAAAAAGAAAAAGAAAGAAAAAGAAAAAAAAGAAAGAAAAAGAAAAAAGGAAAAAAAAAGGAAAAAAGGGAAAAAAGGAAAAAAAGGAAAAAAAGAGGGAAAAAAGGAAAAAAAAAGAGGGAAAAAAGGAAAAAAAAAGGGAAAAGAAGAAGAAGAAGAAGAAAAAGGAGCCGGCTAAAAGCTTCTTTATTTATAGTTTCCCTTTGTTATTTTACGTCTTTTTTATTTCTGCCTGCACCTAATGGGATGGATCAATCAATAGCCGCGCTCGGATCTTCCGCTCCCAGCTGGTGCTGCCGATAGTGGGGAAAAAAAAAATGGGGAAAAAAAAAGATAAAAAGGAAGGAAAAAGGGAAAGGAAAGCGCCCGGAGGGGCTCCCGGAGCCCGGGCTCGCCGGGTCCCAGCGCTCCGGGCCGGGGCCGGGGCCGGGGCCGGCGGCCGCGGAGGGCGAGGAGGAGCCGGGGGCGGCCGGGGGCTGCCGGGGCCCGACGGGGCGGGCGGCGGCGGTGTGAGCTCAGCGGGCCGCGGCGTGACGTCACGGCGGGGGAGCGTGACGTCACGCGGTCACGTGGCGCCGCCTCCGAGTATATCTTTAACGGGAAAGTAATCGATCAGGCAGTCCGGCCCGCCGCGCCGCCACGCTGCCCGGCGAGGCCCCGCGACGCCCTCCGGCCTCCCTCCGGCCTCCCTGCGCTGCCTCCCGCCCCCGTCCCCTCCCTCCCTCCCTCCGCCCTCCCTCCGCAAAAAAAAAAAAAAAAAAAGAAAAAAAAAAGGAAAAAAAATTTAGAGGGAGAGAGAGAGAGAGAGAGAAAAGGGGGAGAGGAAGGGCAAAAGCAGCCCGCGGACGAGCGGTGCGGAGCGGTGCGGAGCGGGGAGCGGAGCGGTGGAGCGGAGGGCCCCCGGCGAGCCCCGGCGGCCCCCATGCCCGGCGGGCACCCGGCGCGGAGGGCGGCTGGGAGCAGCGGCGCCGCCTGAGCCCCGATGCCCGGCGGCGGGAGCAGCCGGAGGTGACCGGGCCGCAGCCGCCGGAGCCCCGAGGGCGGCCCCGAGCCGCCGCCGCCGCCGCCGCCGGGAGAGGAGGAGCGGGCGCGGCCCCCCCATGCCCCGCGGGGGCGGCGCGGCGGGCGGCAGCCGGGCCGCTCGGGTGTAGCGGCGGGCGGCGGCGCTCGGAGGAGCCGCGGCGGGGAGGCGAGGGGGAGGCCCGCCGCCGGGGCCGCCCCGGGGCCGCCGCCGCCTCTGCCGGGGCCGCCGGGAGCGGGCGGGGGGCCCCGTCGGAGGCGCGGGGATGACCCTGTCGGGAGGCGGCAGCGCCATGGCCGGGCAGAGCGCGCTGGCGGCGGAGGACGTGGACATCGACGTGGTGGGCGAGGGAGACGACGGGCTGGGCAAGGAGAGCGACGGCGAGGCCCGCAGCCCCGGGGCGCCGCCGCCGGACGGGGCGGCGGAGCCGGCGCTGCCCGCCGAGGTGGGAGCCGAGAGCGGCAGCAGCGGCAGCGGCAGCCCGGCCCCGGCGGGCCCCGGCGGAGCGGCCGAGGGCGGCAAGGGGGGCGGCGGCGGCGGCGGCGGCGGCGAGGACGGGGCGAGCGGCGCGGCGGCGGCGGCGGCGGCGGGGCAGAGCAAGCCCAAGAGCAGCCTGGTGAAGCCGCCCTACTCGTACATCGCGCTCATCACCATGGCCATCCTGCAGAGCCCGCAGAAGAAGCTGACGCTGAGCGGCATCTGCGAGTTCATCAGCAACCGCTTCCCCTACTACCGGGAGAAGTTCCCCGCCTGGCAGAACAGCATCCGCCACAACCTCTCGCTCAACGACTGCTTCGTCAAAATCCCCCGGGAGCCCGGCAACCCGGGCAAGGGCAACTACTGGACGCTGGACCCGCAGTCCGAGGACATGTTCGACAACGGCAGCTTCCTCCGCCGGAGGAAACGCTTCAAGCGGCACCAGCAGGAGCACCTGCGGGACCAGACGGCGCTCATGATGCAGGGCTTCGGCGCCTACGGCCTGGCCGGGCCCTACGGCCGCCCCTACGGGCTGCACCCCGGCGCCTACCCGCACCCTGCGGCCGCCGCCGCCGCGCTGCAGTACCCCTACATCCCGCCCGTCGGGCCCATGCTGCCGCCCGCCGTGCCGCTGCTGCCGTCCAGCGAGCTGAGCCGCAAAGCCTTCAACTCGCAGCTCGGCCCCAGCCTGCAGCTGCAGCTCGGCAGCCTGGGAGCCGCCGGCTCCATCGTCAAGTCGGAGCCCAGCAGCCGCCCGTCGTTCAGCATCGAGAACATCATCGGCGGCCCCGCCGCCAGCTCGGCGGCCGGAGCCCAGACTTTCCTGCGGCCGCCCGTCACCGTGCAGTCGGCCCTCGTGGCCCACCAGCCGCTGGCGCTCGCCCGGACCACCGCGGCCATCGCCCCCATCCTCAGCGTGCCTACCAACATCATCGCCGGCCAGTTCCTGCAGCCCGCCGCCCCGGCCGCCGCCGTGCAGGCCAAGTGGCCGGCGCAGTAGCCCAAGCGGCCGGCCCGGTAGCCAGGGTGGCCGGCCAGGTAGCCAGGGTGGCCGGCCAGGTAGCCAGGGTGGCCGGCCAGCTAGCCCAAGTGGCCGGCCAGGGAACCCCAAGGCGGCCGGCCCGGTAGCCCCAAGCGGTCGGCCCGGTAGCCCCCGGGTGGCCGGCCCGGTAGCCGGGGTGGCCGGCTCGGTAGCCCAAGCGGCCGGCCCGGTAGCCCCACCGCGCCCCTCGGATGGACGGACAGACGGCCGGCCGGCCGGACAGACAGACAGACCGCTGCCGGCAGCGCCTGCCGCTGCTTTTCGGGCTTTTTATTTTTCTAAAGAGGCGAAAGGACGGTCGCGACCAGCAGCCGCGGGCTTTCACTTTTTTTGAAGGTTCCGGCGCTCCGAGCGGTTTTATCCGAAAGAAGCGAGCGAACGAAAAAAAAAAAAAAAAAAAAAACACGAAAAAAAAAATGTATAAAGAAATAAGCGGGGGAAATTTTAAATATTAAACGAACGAACAGCAGCAACAGCGAGAAAAAAAATAATGAATTTTGGAGACGAAAAAAAAAAGGAGGAAAACGCTGTCATTCTATTATAGAAGTCTGTTTATATATGAATGAATATATGTATTCTAAATGTTATCCCTTCGTGTTGTACACAACTTTGTAAATAAATTTTTAAAACGCTCTGCCCGGCTTTGTCTGACAGGCGCGGCGACGGCGGCTTCGGGGCCGAGCGGAGCCGAGCCGGGCTGAGCCGTGCCGGGCCGGGCTGAGCCGTGCCGGGCCGGGCTGAGCCGTGCCGAGCTGAACCGAGCCGTGCCGAGCTGAACCGAGCCGTGCCGTGCCTTTCCGAGCCGGGTCGAGCCGAGCCGTGCCGGGCTGAGCCGTTCGGAGCCGTGCCGAGCCGAGCCGGGCTGTACCGAGCCGGGTCCGGGTCCCGCTGCTCTCTGCGGGGCCGGCATCGCCGCGGCTCCCCCGGCATTGCCCCGTGCTTTGAGTCCCGGCCTCGCCGTGATTTGCCCCAAAATTTCTTTAATTTTTTCGTGCCCGACCCGGCTGTGCGCGGCGGTGCGGCGGGATGCCGGCCCTTCCCGGCCGGCGCAGGCAAGCTTCGGGGAGGCTTTCGCGGCTGTTTTGGGGGAGAATTGGTTTTAAATAAAAAGCCTGGGCCATCCAAGAGCCAAATAAATCTGAGATTTATTTGGGAGGGAAAGAAAAACGAAAACCCGTGCCCGTGCGGGGTCCGAGCGCGGCTCTTTCGTTGGAGGGAGAAGTGCTGGGGAAGCGGCTCGGCGTGGCGGCGGCAGGGAACGGCCTTTCTCACCTAATTCCCGGCAACTAAGTTTGGAGGGCGGCTGCGAAAAATGTACATTTCTGGGCGTTTTCGTGGCTAAAATACAGAGAGCGCCGAGGGGGAGAAAACAACCGCAGCGTTGCAGGGTTTAAAGCCCGGCTGCGGAGGGGCTCGGGCTGGCGAAGGGAAGGCGAGACCTCGGCGCTCGGCACTGCCCGGGCTCGCTGCTTTATCCTCTCCCTGGCGAAACGTTCGGGTTTCGTCGGTGCTGGAAGCCTCGGCGGATTTTGTTCGGGCCCTAGAAAGCGGCTGCGGGGGAGAAACGGGCGGCGGGCGCTGCGAGAGGAGCCGAGAGCGCAGCTTGGGGAAAAAGGGGGGAAAAAAAAAAAAAAGGCAAAAAAGGGCAAAAAAATCCGTCCTTGCTTTCCTGGCGAGGACTAAATATGATTTTTTTCCTAAGTCAATATTTACACCTCCGCGTATATGCTCCCAGATAAAGGAGGGGCTGGAAGTTTGCAGGCAGGGAGCCGCCGGGCCGGGAGCGGAGCGGGCACCGGGCCCCCCCCCCCCCCCGGCCGGGAGAGCCCCGCGGGTCGTCGGCGTGCTGCGGCCATAAAAGTCGCGGGGAGTTTCACAGTTGTGTCTGGCTAATCGGTTTTACACAAACAGCAAATGGTACGTGATGCGGGCAACACGCGCGGGGGTTATTGCTATATTTAGCGGATCCCCCCCCCCCTGGGAAAAGAGGAAGGAGCCTCTGCTTGAATTCGCTTCTCGGCTCAAGAAGCTGCTGATCCAAGGGCTTCCAAGTGACACGGGATAACAGGGGCTCATTCCATTCCCGAGCCTTTGTTGCTCAGAAAATCGCTCGCTCATATTTCCGCGCATAGCAGCAATACCTCGGGCTCGGCATCTGCGCTCCGGGCCCGGCGGCGGGAGCTGCTCGGTGCGGCCGGCGGCGGCGGAACCGGCACCTTGTCGTGTCCCCCCCCCCCCCCCCCGGCGGCCCTTCCTCCCCCGGCACCTCCGTCCCCTCTTCCTCTCCCTCCCGACGGCGGCCGGCAGCACCCCCGGTGCCGCAGCATCGCGGGGAAGGGGCGGCGGCGGCTCCCGGGGCCGGGGCCCCGCGGGCAGGTGAGGGCTCCCCGGGGGGGTGCAGTGCCGGCACGGGGCCTGCAGGGGGCGCGGGGACCGGGAGCCCCCCCCCGTAACCTCCCCCGGGGGTCGGGATCGCCCCCCCTCGGGGGGGGGGCTGGGAGCATCCCCCCGGTGCGGGGCCGGGCTGGGCATCCCCCGGGCACAGAGCGGGCTGCGGGGCGCGGGGGGGGGGGCAGCGGAAAGCCTTTTTCTTTTTCTTTCTTTTCTTTTCCCTTCCCCAGCCCCCTGTGGCAAAACTGGACGCGGCCGGTGACCGGTGACGGATGCCCCGAGGCGTCCCGGTGCGCTCTGGGGCGCTGGGGTGGGGGGGGGGAGTCCGGGGCCCTCCGCACAGCTCAGCCCCGGCCCCGACCCCCGTGGCTTTTTGCTGGGGTGGCCGGGACCCCGCTCACGCCTCCCGTGGGAGCTCGTGGGCCGGAGGGACCCGGTGCGACCCCCCCCGAGCATCCCCAAGAGGGCGCGGAAGATGCGCGCCCGCGGCTCCGGCCGCCGCAGCGTCCCCGGAGCCGGGAGGGAGCACGGCGGCGTGCCGGAGGACTCGCGGTGAATTTACGTCGTGGCAGTCCTAAAACATAAAGCGTTATGTACTTAAAAGACACAGAGCATAGGTATTACACCCACAGAAAGTATTTTAAGTCAGTGAATGTTCAATGTAGCAGGTAGAGATGAACTTAGCACGTCTCCCCGACTGAGCTGGGAACAGACTCCTCAGCCATAAAATGCACTTAACAGTCTATTTAATAGTGGCGAGGTCCTTGAAAATGCAATATCCATGCTAATCTCGCCTTTTTTTCCTAAATCAGAAATGAAAAATAGGTCAGCAAGGTAGAACCTTCCCCTCCCGTTTAAAACGTGCCATTTCGTCTATTCGGAGGGCTGAGCAAACTTTATTCATTCGGGCTCGGGGAGCGGGCGCCGCGCAACTCGATTCGGATCGGGGAACGGGAGCTCTGCTCCGGCCGCAGATCCGGAGTGCCGGGGGGGGCTTTGCCTCGCCTCCGCTCGGCTTTCCATCGCCCCAGGAGCTGGGGGAAGGCAAAGAGCCGGCCGAGCTGCCTGCAAAGGGTTAAGGGAAGGCGTTTGTCCGCCCGTTATCGGCTTCTCCCTGCTGCCGGGAGCCGAACGGCAGCCGCTTGCCGGCCGCCCCGCTGCTCGATGTGTCCGCGGTGCCTTTCCCAGCCATTGATCCGCTCAAAGTCACCGCAGAAATGCTGGTGACAGGGACTCGATTCCAGGCGGCGCGACCTGGTGCGAGCATCCGGGAGGCGTTCGATAAAAAACCTTTATTCCCGGGAAGGGAACGATCGCACCTCGAGAGCAGGCGGGCTGCGATAACTGGGAGGGTGGGGAGCGGGACGGGTGCGGGACGGGGACGGGGATGGGGACAGGATGGGGTTGGGGACAGGGACGGGGACAGGCTGGGGACGGGACCCCCCGTCCAGCCTCCCTCGCCACCCCGGGGTGTTTTTGCGGAGCCCCCCCTGGTTATCTGAGGTGCCTGCCCTCCCCAGGCACCCCTCAGCCCCCTCGCTGGCGTTTCCTCTAGCGGCAAGGCGATTAATTCACGGATCCGCTCGCAAAGCCCAACAGCTGAGGACCCAAACGGGGCATTTCCAACAGGTTTGGGGCTCCCAGCACCCGGCGAGGGCGGCCAGCTCGGGGGGGGGGGGGTTAGATTTGCCCACACAAGCCCACGAACTCCCCGTCTCTTCATCCCTCCCTGCTGAGGTAACGCTGGAAGGCGACCCTCTCCGAAAATGCTGAGGTGACCGCAGGCGGAGAGACACCGGCGGGTCTAAAAAATTTGCTCTCAGCTGGCGAACAGCTGGGGTTATGGAAATCGGCGACCTCGTTGCGTCGGAAAAACCTGAAGGGGAAAAAGCGGTCTCCGCCGGCATGCCGTGCCGAGCCCGTTTTAGAAATAATCGCATTGTCCGGTGTTTGCGCGTTTGGAAAATAACCCGCAAATGTTAAAAAAAAAAATAATCTATGGAGAATTTTGTTTTCCTACAATCTCTTAATTTTAAACCTGAATATTTTAAGTGATCAGGTGCTTCTTGATCACGCTTCTATTTTGCGGCGCTTGGTTTTAAGTAGGTTGGGTTTACGCTTTAAATTTTGGTTAGCCCTGAACGGGTCCGGCAGTTGGACTCTCTGTAGGTCCCCTCCAACTGAACTAATATTTTCTATCTATTTATTTATTTATTTTCTCTAAATCCCTTAAAACTTTCAGTCCTGGGATTCCAGCCCAAGGAGAACACGGTCACCAGTTGTTCTGGAAAGTCATGAAAGTCTGAGTATGTGGTGTTGGTTTAAAAAAAAATAAGTTTTCTACTAAATTGGATGTCCTGATCTCAGTTAGACGTGCAACCTGAGGAAAAACATCAATCTTAAGAACAGAGACCGTACTTTTTGTTGTTGGTACGGGCTGTATGAAGCTGACGTGGGCTCGTTCACGTTATGTTATGTACTTTATTAGGACCTGAAGGGGCACCACAAAAATAAAGCCGAAAGGCCGTCAGACAGAAGCCCGTGGTGCCCAAGGTCCGGCTCCTGGACGTTGTCCCCCACACGCAACGGCTGAGGAGCAGCTCCCGAGATCGCTGCTGAAGCACAGATCCTCCAGCAGCCGCTTCCCTTCTGCTAAAACAAACAAATAAATCAACGATTCGGGCTCCTTCCTGAGGAGAGAACTGACTCCCGGGCAGCGCCCCCCCCCCCACCGGCACCCCCACACGCTCTCCCCGCGCCCCGCCGCTGACAGGACCGGGCCCCGCCCCCATGCCCGGCTCCGAGCCCAACTGCGCACGCGCGGGCCTCGGCGCACGCGCGCTGCAACGCCCCTCGCCTTTTCCCCCTCCCCGCGCGCCGCCTGCGGGGCGCGCGCGCAGGCCCGGCAGCCTCTTCGAACGCGGAAGCGCGCGCGCGGCGCGGCCGTTGTGTCCTGTGAGGGGGCGCGCGCCGGGGAGGGCCGGGGAGGGGCGGGGCAGGGCAGGGCGGGAGAGGGGGGGGAGGGGCCCGGACGCTGCCCGCTCCCTCAGGGCGGGCGGGGGGCGCTGAGGGGGGGGCGTCGCTGTGCCCCCCGTGTGGTGTGCCCCCCGTGTGGTGTGCCCGGTGTGGTGTGCCCGGTGTGCCCCGTGTGCTCCGTGTGGTGCCCCCCGTGTGCCCCCCGTGTCCTGCCAGCGGCTACCTGAGGGAATTAAGGTCCCCCCCCACGGTGCCCTCAGGCACAGGTGTAGCGCAGGGCGCTGTGCCCCTGTGCTCTGCTGCCAAGGCTGGAGCTGTTTCTTCTTCTTCTTTTCTAACACGGACCGAAATAGTTTTGGTGTTCTGGGTCAAGATTTTGCATCTTCTGTTCTTAGTGGTTTTGGCACAGGGCAGCGTCACCGTTTTCCTGTTACTTTGTCCCAAGGTTGATGCATGTGGCAGGTGTAGCAACCTTTTGTGTTGTTACATGTAGCTAACTTTTATATAACTTATTGCATAAATTTAAACCAGAAGGGAATCCCATACTAATCTATGCTTTCCATAACTCAGCTGTGCTGTGTTTAGCCCAGAAATTAAGCTACATTGACCAAATACCAGGGCATTTATTCAGTGCTATAAACTGCATGCTTGTCAATGTTTCTCTGAAAACATTTTTCTTTTCAGTGCCAAATACTAGTTCACCAGCTACTAAAGATACTTAACAATTTTGTGTTGAAACGTGCTATGTTTGCGTAACAAATATGGTGGCGCTCCTTAGGATGAAGCCTATGTATGTTTCTATGTTTCTATGCATTTTGTCAGATACTTGGTCAGTTTATAGCTCAGAACCGGGAGAAATTATCACTACTGCCATTAAATGCCTAAGAAACAAACCCAGACAGTATCATAGCAATGTTTCTGGTGTTTTTTTTTCAGGTACCTTTGGGCTTCTTACAAAGACCAGCTATGGAGAAGTGGAGCTTAATGACAATTACTGTTTTACTGGCACTTACCGTACGCTGGACTGTATCGCTTAGTTCTTACTCAGGTAATGCTTGTTTGCAGTCTGTAAAATAACCATGCGAAGGTGAGCTATGGAGCTTGTGTTAATTAAACTTGCATGTGAAGTAAACATGCATGTAAAATCATGCAAGTAGGAAGCAGTGTGTTACTTCAAGTATTGTTGTGTTTTAGGGCCTATTTCCCAAAGGTTTGTATAGTATCTTGTTCTTATTTTTCTGGAGCGTTCAATGTTAACTTTCACAGCCATTCAGAACAAAATGCTGAAAAAAAAAATACAACTTGTAGTTGGAGGCAGGGCCAGTAATGTTTTAGGAGTAGCAAAAGAACAGCTGGCTGTAGCTGCAGAGTATTACCACAGTCCTGTCATATATTTGTTTAGTCTTATCCTTTAAGTTCTATAACAGATATAACCTTAAATTATTTTTAGATAAGACTGTACTGGTGATAATGAAGATGGCACAAAGGTGACGTGGAGTGAGTGATTATGTTGTGCCCCATAGCTGGACTTGCTTCAGATTGTTTACAACGTGAACTAGAGCTATATTCTTTTAATAGATGAGTATTTCTCCTCCCCATCTCCTAATACTTGCAAAGAACTACCATTTTTTTTCCAAACCTCTCAATGGCAGTGCTACGCTTAGCACAGACTTGCACAAAGCTTGCTCTCTGTGAATTTTTCTCTTTTTTTTTTTTTTTTAATGCACTGTTACGTTCAATCTCCATCAGCTAAAAGAATCACAAGCTCAGTCAAATTCAACTCTGTTTTTCTGTTAAGGCAATTGGGATTTTCATCCCCTGTGCAGCTGGAGCTGTTCAGTACTGTTCAGTATTCTAATGATTTTTAAACTGGTAACTCCTGGGTTTTATTTACATGAAGTAGTCTGCTTGAAGATAAATTGCATGCGTACCTTCTTAAATAGTTATTTTTAGTTCGCTTCCTGAAAATGCCATCATAAAAGATCCGTTCTGCCAATAGCTGAGGCTCTCTTCTACCCACCCACATACAGAAAAACAGCCTCTCTTTTGCCAAAATAGAGTAAATTTCCGTACCGCACATATTTACATTTACATTGCTAACTATTTTTTTTAAGCTGACAAATTTCAAACCTGTCCAGATTCTGAAAGAGTCTTAAAATAAAGACTGAACTAAAATAACATTTTTTTTCCTGTATTTTTTTCATGTGCACGCACACTTGTTCCATACAGAACAACCGTATAACTTCTTTTGGAACAAGGAAAACTGAGTCTGACCCGATCGAACAAATTATTGAAGTGTTCAACTTCCAGCTATAGCTGTCTGGAGAAAAAAAAAAAAAAAAGACAAATCTGGACGTTAGAGTTGTCAAATGCAAAAGTACACTAGAACCTTCCCCTTCCTGATTTGATTTCCTTCAGATGTAATAAATCTTTAATTACAGGGAGAAGAAAAAAATTGGTCAGGGCAGCGTTTAAACGGACACGGTCCCTTTTTGCTTTCGCCGCTGTTCAGCGCGGTATAATTGAGCGAAGGATTAGAAGTAGTCATCGCTCTCCGACGCGGGCTCTGGTAGAAATGCTGATTCAGCATACTCTGAAACCATGCGTGGCACGGATGGCCAGATGTGAGGAAGTTAATTCTGCCCTAATTTACTGTATAGGGTTGGATTCCTGTATCATTTCCCTTCTGTTGTTGCTTGCCATCTAGCATGCCTTAGGATCTGTCTCTAGAATTAAGGTCACGATGGGGATAAACAAAAATTCTATGGTTCTAAAATAGTTAACTAATACCTGGCTTTGCGAGGTTACTAATTATGATGACCTTAGATTAGATGGTCTTGTATAATTATTGAGGAAAACTAGGCTTCGTAGATCTGAGGGTTTTTTTATGCATCACAAAGCTCCTGCTAATTGAGTAGAAGCTAAATACCTGCGTTGAAAGGCAGCTTCAGACCTTTAAAAAATTGTTTCCTGTTTAATACTAAAACTGATTAAGACCACTGTAACTTTAGAGCATTTGTGACACCTTTAAAAAAAATCAGATTTTTGTTAGTTCTGGATTCTTTTTGTCCGTGTACTTGATGCATGCTGCAGAAAGAAGCCAAATACCGATTCGCAAACTAGCTGAAGTGTGTCAATCTCTGTGTTAGGCTTTTAGAAATGGAACCTGTGGATTAAGATCTCATTTCATCATTCAGAAGTCAATTTCTTTTTTTCTTCTCCTTTTTTTTTTTTCCTTGAGAAGGGATAAAGCTGCAATAAAATGCGTGTGTGCATACGGAACCCCTGGATAACGCCTTTTTGTATTTCAGCAATGCTGTGACAGGTTTCTTTGTTCCACTTGATTTTTAGCTATAGAACGGACCCTGATAAAACTCCTATTCTCCAGTGACCTCAGTTAGTTGGGAAACTTTTAGTTAAATGTTGTACACAGTGAAGATAATCTGTTCTTTCTCCTACCCAGGAATAAATTAGGGGAGGTAATCTACTCTCTCTACTACTCAGGAATAAATAGTAGATATCTGAGCTTGTGTGTCTCCCGCAAACATAGATCACAGGGAAAAAATTATAGATGGCTTCCCTGTATTTTAAGGAAACTCTTAAATCTCTGTCTCTTTAGTGTCAATATTTTACTGGAAGCACTATCAGTCTGGTTTCTGTTCTCAATAAGCACAGGTTAATAGAAGTAAATAAACTCTGTGATGAAGATGCTTAACGCACTGCCTTTATCGGAGTTCGGTTTATGTTAAGGAACTGTTTATGAGTAGACACCTGAAGTATTTGTATTGATAAAGCTTTTTTCCATGGAAAAAAAAAAACAACAACTTTATTTTTCTGAGAGACTTATATATGCATGTGATAAAAGTGTCTTTTAACATAATTCCCTTTGCAAACTGCTACATAACAATCACTCAGTTAAAAAATGTGAGAGAGAATTCCTGTAAGCTCAAATGGAACAGTTATTATTTAGAAGGTTTTGTAGATTACAAGATTTTTTTTTTCTTCTGAACCTCTTCTGTGTACTGGGCAGCCTGTTTTAGGAAGTGGCTCGTGGTAACTCTCTATTAAGAGTCATGGGGAGAAAGAACATGCAATGTTCTTGCTAGCGTTGCAGAGCAGGCAGCAGAGCAAAGGGAGAGGAACTGGGGGCTTGTGGCAGGTGCTAGTTCTAAGCAAATTTAAAAATAAGGCTGGTTGTTAATTACAATAGCAAGGTACCACATGACACGGCCGCAGTGCAAGTGGGAATATTGTCAATTATTGCTTACTGAAAAAGCAGAGTTTGTTCAAAATCAGCGTGAGATGTCTATTGTGTGTTTTCTTTTTTTCAGAGAATGTGCCACATTTTTCATCTCCACTCGGTAATGATTTTTTTTGTCAGATGAGGAAGCCATTCTTCACAGTGGAATATCTTGATAAATGCTTATCACAGAAATATCCAGAAAGCCAAAAGAATGTCTAACACTTTTTTTAACTGTTAGACAGCATAGCAGATGAGGTTGCTATTTTATTCCCAAATGTAATAGAGGAATGGAGAATAAAATTAGTATTATGTAATTATGCAAATATCTTGAGGAAAAGCAACTTGTATAAACAGAATACGTTAATGAATACTGTAACCTCTTTTTTTAGGTGCAGGAAAGCCACCGATGTATGGGGACTATGAAGCCCAGAGACACTGGCAAGAAGTTACTTACAATTTACCCATCAGACAGTGGTAAGTAGGGCTGTTGTAGTTCAGGTTACAAAGGGGTAAATGTAATGAAACTTCGTGTCATGCCTTACTTAAATATACATTTGTCTGACAGCTCTGCAACATCTTTTACTGTTCCCAGGGCTATTCTAAAAATCCTTTTGTGGTAACATAATATCATCCTGTACTTAGAGTGAAATACTTTTTTTTCTTCACAAAATAAACATGCTAAAATTTGGAATTTTGACTTGCTAGGTATTAGCTTGTACAATGGGATGTTCTGGCTGGTAGGTAACTGTGTTGTTGTGAAGCTCCGACTTTGTTTGGAATGGACTGGAAAGGTCAAGAAGCAATTTTTAAGTAAGCTTATATAAGAGGTTGTGGAGAAGCCTTGTTACTCAGTTTCAAAAGAAATCAGTTCGGCTTCCTGACTGTCAACCAATTCTGCTGCGCAGAAGCTCTCATGATTATCAGCACTGACAAAACCAAAACTCTGCTCATCTCACTGAAGCTGAAAGGCAGGGGCCTGCCAGTGAGTGCAGAGACTTGAGTTCTTGTGCTGGAGGCACAGTTTGTTTTTTACGCCCGTGAATTCTTTGTTCACGCCCGTGTTCTTTATATAGATTTTAAACTGGGGGTGCTTGGGATCTAGATGTAAGGATAGTGAACGTATTTCTACAGATCACTCCGAAAAGTAGGAAAATTATTCCCAGTATTTTTACTTTTATATTATTTGTAATGTTCCTTCGAGCTTGCACAGAACACTAAAATTTATTCAGTCATATATATGCCACAACGCAACCCAGAACAAATTGAAGCTCCGGGTCATCCTTCAGCAGGGATAGTTACGTTCCGTTTGTGGAGTCATTTTTTTTTCCTCAGTTCTCTGTTGGGGAACAGACGTACTTTAGAATAGAATATTAATTCAGCTCTATTTCTGCAAATATGTGGGGCCAATCCTGAAAGTTTGGCACTGTGGAACTTTGCAGATGGCTCTACGGGATGATCTGAAGTCACAATATAGCGTCTGTATTACCGTTTTGTTTCACTCTTTCTGGGATGTCTGAGCCTCTCGTTGTGCCAGAGGTGGGATAATGGAGAGCTGACGTAATAATAGAGTTGGCAGCTTCGATCCCCTCTGCTACACAGAACTGTATGTACTTAAAATTAAGAGTTATAGCAGTCATTATTTCTAGGAATTCCCGGGGGTCAGATGAAACTGTACTGCAGGCTGTGTTTAGCCTATGGGCTGCCAGTTGGACTTCTCGGTCTTGTTGTATTAGCTCTTCGTTTTATTTATAACAGAAGTTTTTCAGATTGGGTCTGCTTTGGGAATTGAATCTCTGGTGAAGTCGTACTTGATTTGGGGAGTTTGGAAAAAAACATTTCAGCTGACATACGAGGGATTACTTTGTGGAGTGCTAAGATCTCTTTCCCCTCCTGTGTTATACAAATTTGCAGTATCAAAAGATGTTATACTCTGGTACATAAAAATAGAGTTCAGATCTGAAGCTGAGATTCTAACTGCTTCTAGTGTTATTTGTTTAGTGCTTAGAAAAGCTGCCTAGGCAGCAAGCATGTGTTCTGTGAATTGTTTGAGGTAAATGCAGAGAGCAATTTTCTTGTGAGGACGTTGTCCTGGAAGATCTCTAGATCTCCTGATCTTTTCACAGACTGTTTTTGTCGTTAAACAGCCCTGTGTAGGTAATACAGCTGCACGTCCCACGCATGTTTGCATTGATCTGGAAAAAAGACTTTTTTTTTAAATGCTGGAGTAAACTACAGTATGGTTGGTACTTAATTTCCTTATGTGAGGTTTCTCTGAGCCAGAGGCCAGAATTTAAGTAGTTCCAGTATATATTTTTTAGAGTCTTGTCATTATGTATTAAATGACATCCTTTCTTATTGTACCGCTAATTAAAACTGTGAAGGCTTTTTTGCTAAATATTACTGGTTTTCTTGGAGCTATGAGTTTATGGAAGGTAAAATAACATAAAAAACCACCCTGCAACATAACTGGAAAGCTTTCTGCTAAGTTGCAGGCTATTAAAATCCGTGTGAAAAATCTGAACTGCCTTGGCACGAGCGATGTGGAATGGTAGGATAAGATGCAGAGATGTAGCTCAAAGAACTGCGATTTATCATGAGTTCATAAGGTACTTCAGACAGCTCATAAGGAATTCAAGAAACATCATTTACAATAATAAATGTCAAAAATTCACTGCATTTGAAGGGAGAAACTGGAAAAGCCAAGAGCGTGCCCCTTGGCGGTAGAATAGACTAGTCAGTCTTTTTCACTGTGCGGTATAACGGGTCTGATGCCTTCTTTTTGTAACTTCTGTTTTCCTTGGGTAAAGCCTTCTGTTCCTCCTTCGGAGGTGACTTAGTTCTACCTGCTGCCAGCCTTCCGTAGGAATACGGACACGATGGAATTACAAATGGGAAAATTCTTTTCCCTTGTTTCTCGCATCCTCTTTGAGTTTTCTTCTGAAGTAGAAAAAGGTAAAGCAGTTGTGGCTGACATAACTGGTGGAGATTCATGACTTTGTGTTGGCTGTTCAGGAGGCATAACTCTGATAACTTGGAGCTTCTAAGAAACTTTTTTTTAGCCCCCTACACTGCTTTTTGTTTGTCTGTGTAATACCTTTATGTCACCTTTTTTCACTTCTGCTTAGTTGCTTTTCAGCAGCATAACTTCCACTGATGTTTCTTCAAAACTTTTGTATTAAGATCTATTGAACAGCAGCAGTCCACAGCTTGGTAAACTACAGTGTTTTTAAAAGAGTGACAGGTAAATTTTAATTGTACAGAAACCATTGTTGCATATTAAATATGTCTTCCAAGTCCAGAAAACAGGAGCCTAGGATGATTATAAGGAAAAGGACTAGTGAATTCCCATTCTTTTGAAATTTCCATTTAACTACATTGTTTCTATTTCCTTATTGGCAAATTGAGTGCTGTCTTCTGGGATAATCGAAAGGCATGAAAAATACAGGTTGTCTTTGCAGATGGAGGTGAGCACCTCTGAAGCCTTCCACATAAATATCCAGATTTATAGTAGATACTGATTTTGTGCAGGCTTTGTCTTAGTCTCTGGGTTTTTATCAAATGTGGTTCTTGTAAAGTATTCTTTTTCCCCTTCAGGTAAGTACGTTCTAACAGGTGTTTTTTTTTTTTTTTAAATCATCTGTTCTGCAAATACAAGTGAGTATATTCTGAATCACTTTTGCTTTTGTTATGTTGCTTGAGATTTTTTTTTTGTGTGTGTGTAGATTAAAATGAGGCAGGTAAAGAAGTTGCTAACTTCCGTTTGAATTTTGAGTACATTGGTAAAAATACTTGGTTTACTGTTCAGCCTTTTCCTTGGGCCAAAACAAAGCTGGAAATGCAGATTCTTCACGTATATGTATGTGTATACGTGTATAATTTTTTTTTTCCTCAGGTACTTCAATACAAGTGATAACAACCTCCTGTACTGGGGCCTTGATTATCCACCTCTTACTGCCTACCACAGCTTTTTGTGTGCTTACATGTAAGTTCACTGTTTGAAGTATTTACTACTGGGAGGAACGGAAAACACCAAATTGACTTTTTTTTTTTCCTGCCTGAGGAGAGGAACTAGGAGCTAAAAACCACTGATCTGATGAAATTGGAAGTATTGTTTGCTACTTTAAAGCTAGGGAAATAAATTTTGAGTATCCCTGTCGCTTAAAACTAATACTGCTATTTTTCTGTCTCATATTTATTGTAAGGGGGACTGAAGGGTTAAATTATTCTGCCAGGTCCTTAAATTTTAGCAGATTTAGATGTGACTTAACTTTTAGTTTTTCACGTAAGCCTTTGTTGGATCAGTGATGCACAGAAAAAAAAAAGTGTTGTAGGAATTGAGTGCACTGCATGGGAAACTTCTCTTGTATTGGGAGCCTGAGTGACATTTGATGACTGGATATCATGTAAATAGAATTCTGTTATTGGAATACTTTTTCCACAAGAGCTTTACTGCTATTGGAATGAGACTTATGGAATAAGAATGTAGGTTAAAGTGCACAGGCACAGTTATGTGGGGCATCTATGTGAACTGTAAATGGTTTATATTTAATACTTAAGCATGAGAAGTATTTACAATTGTTTTTATAAAAGTCAGTGGAACTGGACTGAAGGTAGCTATCTTGTCCCAATAAATGCTGTGTTCTGTTTTCTCAAACATTTTTTTATTAATTGTGAATTAGCAGCTAAATTCTATAGTATAAGCAGGTCTAGAAGTGAGGAAAGCCTTTCATTGATCATTATTGCTCTTTGAAATATTTCTTCTCATTCATCTTAATTCTTGGAATATGCTCCTGTGCATGTCATCTTTATTGCTGAAAGGGGTGTAAAGGGAAATGAGAACTGTCTCACATTTTGATGTGCCTGTACTTTGTTTTACAGTGCAAAGTTAATAAATCCTGATTGGATTGCTCTCCACGCTTCTCGGGGGTATGAGAGTCAGCCGCATAAGTTATTTATGCGTACAACAGGTAGGAAAAATATATTTCTTAGGACGATTACACAGATTTGTATGGTTTACTAATCTAGTATGTTTCATTTCATGCATCTTCTCTGTCTTCACCAATTTCTGATCACTTGCGTGGCTTGGCCAGGTGCATGTGTTACGGACCAAACTCCTCTGTTCTCTTCACTTCTGCTGTCATTTGTGAAGCTGATAGCTTGAAATGTGCAGAGAAGTTTTTCAACCAAACCAAATCAGTAAAAACTCTAAAACAAGGCTACTTTTTTTGGTAGCCTACAGCCATTTTTTAAAATTTTCTTTTCCCTTTCATTCCAATAGATATGTTTTTTACTTTCAGTTTAGCTTGTTTTTTATCGTAAAAATATTTCACATGTAGACTGGCCTTCACTGAAGGATCCTTACTGTGAGCTTTTATACCTTACCTGAAAAAGGGACATATTTGATATTTTCAAGATGTCACTTCTTTTTTTTATTTTTAATGGTTGCTGCTTTCCGGAAATAAACCTGAGTTAACAAAAAGTAAAAATGTATTTTATCACTTCCATACTAAGTCTCATTTTCTTGTGGTCGCTATTCTGACCATTTGATTATTTTGAACTGCCTCTACAAGAGAAAAGAATAAAACAAGTGCTAAAAAAATGTAAATAACTTAATTAACTGTTTGAGTAGGACAACAAACAATGCATCCAGTGAACTTCTGCTCTCTGAGGAATGGCAGATGCCAAGTTATCTTGTTACTGTTTTCTTTCATTTTAAATCTCTTTTGCTTCACGTGACAGTATAGAGTTCCACAAAATGCTTCCTGATAACTGGCAGGATTTGTTGTTCATCAATAGGTTTTTTTCTGTACTTCCCAAACCTCTCTCTTATAATTGAAATGAAACAAAAAAATCTCTAGAACTTAATTATCCTTGAAATGGTCTTTATTAATTTTGAAATCAACTCACTTGACAAGCCACTGATGGATTTGGAAGACTGATAAACACTTTTTAAACAATAACCATTAAAATAATGTGTTAAAATAATTCAGAATGTTCAGTGTCAGCTGTTGGTGTTGCACCTTTATAAAGTGTCAGTGTATTTGTTTTGCTAGTGCCTAGGCCATATTTGTTTAATTGTGGCTTAAGCTTACAAAATGATCATTACACCGAATAACTGATTCCTTTAAACATTTTCTTCCAAAGCCCGTGACCAAAAAAGCAAAGGATATTTTTCTTGGAATAACAGCACGCTTTCTGAAATTTGTTTATAGAAATAATCTGAGACTTTTCACAAGCTATTAAGGCAACACTCAAGAAGAATTCACCTGGTGGTTTAAGCACAAGCAGGATCTGACATAGCTGTAGGGAGGTGAACATGCTGGTTCTTGTTTTCTCGCTGACCCTCTTACATATACTTGCTGTGGACAGATGATCAAAACCAACTAATTTTAGTCTGTTTAACCACATCGCTGGTAATTCACGCAAAAATATGTTGGAAATTGATTATAATCTAGAACTTGTTAATTCTTTGTGCCCTTGAACTATACGTTCTGTCAAAAGAAGAAAGAAAACAAAAGCAAAACACAACCTGGACTGGATCTTCTCATAGCTGATTTCTTTTGAGAATTAAGAATGCCTCTCTCGTTTTGGCATGTGAGGAACTAGTGTATGCGCCGTTATTGACTGAGGCTGTGCCAGAAGTCAAAACAGCTGAACACATGGAAGCAGCAGCTTTTGGACATCAGAAATGATAGCGTTAGAAACGTTATCGAGATCAAATTCTGTAGACCTATTTCATTTTGTCCTTTAAAGTGAAACTACCTAGTTTATTCTAATGAAGAACTTCCTGATATTTTAATGTTTATTTGCCTTTATTTTTCCTTTGTCTTCCCCAAAATTAACTGGGGGAGAAAACATAGCTTTGTTGTAACTGCTAAACCTGAGCTATCTTTAAAATAATGGTACCTACTGTAACACAACGTAAGGCAATGGAAAAGTGTGTTCAGCTGAAACTGTGACCACCTGACTTTTGAACTTCAGTTGAGGTGATTGACTAAAATGAAGTTTTCATGTTAAGATACAGCTGCAAAGCCCACATTCAACAGATAGGCAACAAGTTATCCAACACTGTGTAGCTATCCGAGTTTTTACACAAAATACAACCAAGATGTTGAGCGTTAGGAGGTTAAAACTGTAAGCAAAATTTTTTAATTCAGATAAATATGTAACATGAATTGCACTAAGATGAGGTATGTGGGAGATTTCTAATATAAAGGTGATCTTTGTTTTTCAGTGTTTGTTGCTGATTTGCTGATTTATATTCCGGCAGTAATTTTATATTGTTGTTCCTTAAAGGAAACATCTACTAAAAAGCAGGCAAGTATCTGATGTGTGTGCAATTAAAAAGCAAAAACGATAAAACCCATACCGTTAAAACAGTAGGAATTTAACAGGATAAGAGTTAGTTAATGTATAGAACATTGTGATGGCTTCAGTTGACATAAAACTGATGACAATCAGTATATCTTATATGAAACACTTCTCAGGTAAAAAAAAAAAAGCCATTAACTTATTTTACAGCAATTATTTTAATGTCTTCAATAACAGGATGCGCTGAAGTTTAGTAGCCATGAACTCCTGAATTGTATTTCTTTCTGAATTTATTACTTGGGTAGTAAAAGCAAGATTTGTGATTTGGCATGGGGGAATCTAGGAGCTGCTCTGTCTCATACGCTCCTTATGGTAGAACAAATACCCTTCTGGGGTACGAAGTCTTCTGATTTTTTGAGTATTTTTGAAGTTTAAGATGGGTATAGGTGGTCTTTGAGCTGGTTGGTGAAGGGTAGGCTCATCTTCCATATTTTCTTATCTATTTTTATTCCTCAAAATATTATTGACAGAAGATTAAATGGAGAGAAAGATTCCTACGTCTAGGATGCATGATGGAGGGGCAAATTCGTCTGTTGGAGAAATAGTATAAGTTCCCATGTCTAATGTTTAACTTACAAAAAATTATTTTTCCCTCTCTGTTTTGATCCTTCCTTCCAGGTTTCCAGCGCTCTCTGTATACTGCTTTATCCAGGTCTCATTCTTATTGACCACGGACACTTCCAGTATCCTTGTTTTGCAGTGAAATGAAAGGAATTTCCATTTATGAAGTAACACTCTTCTTTGGTACTTGTCTTTAGCTGGGGGGAAGGTTACCTTCGTATGTGAAAGCATCTGAGGGGCTTCTGCCTACCCCAAAGCACAAGTGTTAGAGAAAACCATAAAGTCTAGAATATATGGGAGATAAAGAGCTGCTATTGGGACAAATCAATCCAAACACGAATAGCATTCTTTCTGTGCCTCAAGCTCATATTTCTGTCAGTCACTTTATTGCAGAAAACGTCAGCGGTAGTACAACAGTGAAAAGAATAATGGCTTGTGCTCCTGTGATTTGTGTTTGGAGAAGGAGTCACCTGAGATCTTTTTGAGATGGCAGAGGGGTGTGTCAACCAGAGTAGTGTAAAATGTTCATTTCTGTAGAATGTGCCGTTCTGTCTTGTCTTTGCAATTACCTGAAATTGGATTCATGGTATTGATTCATGACTTAATGCCTAGCCAGTTAAAAGTTAGGCATCTAATACGAGTTATGTCGTTGGAACTAACTGTAGTGGTGGTAGACACCTTCACAGGTGGGTCTTTTTTTAATAAAATCTCTGTTCTTACATTTACTCTGCACATCAGCAAGTAAATGCTGTTAGTTGGCTATTCCAGGCAGTGCTGCTTGGTGCCATGTGGCAGAGGGACACGGTCTTGGAGCTGATAAACACGGACACTTAAATATTTCAAGGGGATATTAAATCTCAGCATCTACTAAATCAGGTTTTGATAACCCAATAATTTACTAATTTGTGTTTTTCTTCCAAGAGAGTGCATGGTGAACTTGGAAGACAATGCATCTTAGGAAGTAGCTTTGGAAGGACAAAAAAAAAAATCATAATGCTATCAGATATTTGAGTTACAGTTCAGGAATTCTGAAATTCTATTTTTGGCCTCACCCTTTAAAGATATAGGTCGGCTGGAGCCATCATTTACAAGAAGAGGGCTGGGGTTGAACGTAGTTCATCTTAGATGAGAGAAGCTGGTGAGACAGTAGAAGGCTGAGGGTTAGTTTTTTGATTTTGAAGAGATACAAAGAGCAAAGTGATAATTTTTTTTTGTGTGTGTGTGCATGTTATGGTGGATAGGGCAAGAAATAATGTCCCTAAACTAGCCCAGGGAATATTTGGTTTTCAAATACATGGAAAGATATTTTAAACCTTGATTGCAATGACGTGCTGGAATAGGTTGTCTGTGGAAGTTGTGGAATCTGCCGTGTCAAATTCGTAAAGACAAGGTTCAGCAAACATTGTGTGGGTAACGGCCCAGGCGTAGCAGACCCTGTTGAAGGGTACAAATGTACTGCGCAGTCTCCTGCGGTCTCTGTCAGCCCGGTGACTCCTGTGTGAATAACTTTACTGTCTGTGATTGACTCCCAGGAAGTCAAAAGGCGTACTTTGCTGCTGCGTCTCTCTTAAAGATCATAGCCTTTTGGTTTAACAACGCGTTGATGTGAAATTGGTGCGATCTCAAGTGTATGTGGTGATTTTGTGTGGGAAGTTTGAGTGGGCTGAAAACAACAATCTGAATGTGTTGTCACAGCTATTTATACCGACAAAGAGAAAACAAAATATTTTGAAATTTCTGAGAATACAAGCGTTTTGTTGTTTCTCTCCTTGTGTAACAATAATAGCAAATGACAAAGCTAATCTTTTGTTGCATTTTAATAGTATCTTTGTCTCTTCAAACTTCACTGAGCTAGGGAACCTGTTTTCAAAGTCTGAAGGAAGTAATGTTGCTTTCAGTGGCTATTATTTGTTGTTTGTATGGTATTAGCAACTAAGGGGTCTGGTCATGGATGTGGAAGTGGAAGAAGTGAAGATGTTGCAAGTGGAATATAATCTCAAAAACCCCAACAATCTTTGAACTAAAAAATACACAGTTTAAATACTGTCATTTGAAAAACGAACAGAAAAAGGGGTTACTCTGATGCATCTTACTAGGTACTCTCACTAGTTTAGATCAAAGCTTGGTTGACTGACTTCTCTGAAGAAAATAGTCACAACTGTCAATGTATTTTTAAAACAAACTTGGAAAAACTTTTTTTCCATGCTCCTTCACACTTGTACCTCAGGGCATTTGTTACTAACTCCAGTACTAAGATGTGTCTCTTGTCCTTAACATTAAAAAAACATATACAACTCAGTGAGCCTTGGCTTTGCCTTGTGGGGTGTACTTTGCTTGTCTTATGACTGGGACCTTTTGGGGTCAGTGGCATTTTGCTTGGCCTTAAATTATAAGCAAATGGAACTCTACCATTCTCTGCCTTTTTTTTGCTATTTACTTGGAAAATGCTTCAAGAAGGGACTGAAAGGAAAGGGGTAAGTGACTTTAAATCATTTTATCTTGTTCAAGAATACACCCACACAGCCTGGCATTGAGAATGTGATTCACCTTATTTGCATGTTCTCACTTCTGAATTAATTTCTAGTGCAAGATACTTGCTTTGTCACAGTGTATTCCTCTCTTGTAGAATGAGCATTTCTTGTAGAGATCTATGTTAGAAGTTTCCACCGCAAAGATAGCGAAATCCATTAAGGTGTCTTTTCTCAGCTCTCTTCATTCTGTCCACTAAATTAAACGTGGGCTATGACAGGCAACCAGGTCAGATGGGCAGCAGTAGCTCTGCGTTGTTCTTATCAGGGAACTATGAACTTTTTCTGTGGTACTGGTAGCTCTTTTTGTTCAGACTTCTTACCTTCAGTTCTCCTTTTAAAAAAAGATTTAGGTTCGCTGTCATTTGTTAAGAGTAGCTGGATTTATCTTCTCTGATGTAAGCTTTTCTCTTTATTGCAGGTTGGCATTGTTAACTAAAATAGCAGGGACAGTGGTGGTCTCCTTTGCTGCGTGCTGGCTCCCGTTCTGTACCGATGTGGAACAAATGATGCAAGTACTCAGAAGACTCTTTCCCATTGACCGAGGCTTGTTTGAGGCATGCATGTTTTCTTCTCCCCCGCCCTGCTGTAAATGTTCTGTATTCTTAGATCCCTTGAGAAACCTTCATCATGACCTTTAGGGATTTCATGTGGGAGACACACCACAGAACGAGTAATTTGAGATGGCTTCTTCAGCAGTCATTTCTTGCCAGTTATTTAATCCAGTATTTAACCCCAGCTCAGCTGGCATCTTCCAGAATATTATATGAGTAGACAACACTTATCCCATCATCAAACCCATACCTCAATCCATACATTTTTCCATTGAAATAGATTCCATAGTAATTGACAGTGTCAGAAGATAAAACCTTAAACGTTAACAGATTCAGTCTCTGTCTCCGCTCGTGCTCAACTTTTTTTTGACAGGTTTAATTTTATAAAAACATTTTGGGTGCAGGCTAGTTCTTCCTTATTGACCTAGCTTGTATTTTCAGTGCAAGTTTCCTCAGTATTTTCCAAAAGTCTTGGGCAGTTCTGCTTTTACTTTTCCTCATGCTGCTGACATTTGCATATTGCAAGGTGCTGAGTACTGTGGCCTTAATCCAATAAAGCAATTAGTCACTTACCTCCTGTTACAGGAGTAGCACTGATAAAAGAAGGGGTGCTCATTTTCGAAGTAGCAGTGAGTTGTAGGTGTTTTGCTTAGTCAGGCATGAATCTCAGTATCACACTTTTAAAGGCAGATTCTCAACTTCAAGTACAACCAGTGAAATGAAACTGCGAATTTTCAATTTTTGATGTCACGGGGATTTAAGCAAATACATGCTTGGATTCGTCTTAAATTTTCTTTTAATTTTTTTTTTTTAAAGAAACAAATGCACAAAAAGCTTCCCCACTCCCTGAAAAACAATGACCCCATTCCTTAGGAATTACCTGAAATTTATAATTCAGTAGTTTTGGTCACCACACTTTTTATCCAGTGCGAAGCTTAAAATCTATAAGAAACAATAACCGTTGAGTCTGACAAAGCTTAAGGATTTTAGTCTAATATTAGCCCAAATATTTTCTGAGTTGATCAGGGGAGTGACTTGCTGGATGCTAATCTAGATAAAATGAGAAATTGTCCACGTAAGCAAGGCGCAGTAAATTTATACTTGGGTGCGTGTAACAGGTTCTTTGAATTGGTTCCCATTTACAGAAGCAGTAACAAATGCTGATGGCTGTAAAATCATATTGGCTATTAAGTAGGCGTCTTGTGTGTTTGCTGGTGCTGCCAGACCCTCTGTTCACTTGTAATCCTCAGCAGATTTGAAGTGCATATTCTGTATTGCTAGTGAGCATGTGAGGAAGATGGCTCAGTTGCTGGTGCTAGTAGCTTTCTTGCTGTTATGTCTACACAGCTGTGATTCAAGCAGCTGTTTAGGGATGAGTTTCATGAGCATGATAGCTGTAGTTACAAATTTAATTTTGAAAGTGATCCTAGCACAACTGCTAATGTCTTTAGACTTCTTGATTTATTAGTGGTTAACTCTGTCATTGCTTGCAAGCAGTAAGCACGGCTAAATACTTTCAGGTATGTAATGAAATGTGACAGTAGATAGAATGCCTTCACATTTGAACAAAGGTTTGTATGTGCCATTGTTTAATCAGAGATCTCCTGGGGACAGGTGGTTTCAGAGCCTTACTCTCACAAAATGCGTGGTCTCATGAGTTAAGACATAGTCTCTTGCACTAAAGAGCTGTTTCTCATCAGGACTTGTAGCTGAGTCTCCTGGAACTTTCCACATTTGAATTAAGATGAGAATCATTTAAATTATGTCTCAGAACATGACACATACCGGCGATTGTCTTTTTGCAGTAATATAAAAACCCAACAATCCCGCCCAACCACTCTTGCTGTCACTAACATAAGCTTAAATGATGCAGTTAATGACTAATTATCTGTTTGTTTTTCTTCCCCAGGATAAAGTAGCCAATATTTGGTGCAGTCTAAGTGTCCTTATAAAGATAAAGAACATAGTATCACCTCAAACTCAGCTCAAACTCAGGTAAGACATAGCTGAAGTGCTTTAGGTAGCTTTTGATCTGCAAGGGTTTTCACAACATTTTTGTTGAAGAATTATGAGAATGGGTGTTTAAAATCTTCAAAAAATGTTTTCTTTCTATGTAATATGTATTAAAATACATACTAAAATATGTATTTTTCTTCCAAGTGATAAGGGTTTCCCTAAATACTGTTAGGAATACTTATGACTACAAAATTTTCTGCTTGTTTATGTAGTGACTTAAACTATGTAGTTGGTTGAGACTGAATTAAAATTCACATGCTTTCCTCTTGGAGGAATAATTACATCTTTTAATGCTCTTAAAAATAGGAGTTCATGTTTTTTTCAAATAAGTGAACCATTCAAGTTTAGGTTTACAGTGTCTGAAATACTAATGGAAATGCTTTATTCTTTTTTCAAAAGCTCTTATGTCGGCAAAGACCATTCAGTGCTGTCCTTCTGTAATTGAGTCTCCTTGAGGGATTTTATACTTCTGAAAATTACAATTAAATTTGTAACTTCCACAGAGATTTCAAAAGCGATTGTATGATATCAACGAAGTATTAACACTGTTTTTCTTGCTTATTTTTTTAGCTTTGCTGTGACATTCCTGAGCCTGCTTCCTACTTGTATAAAACTAACTGTCCAGCCATCTCTACGAGGATTTAAATTAGCTTTGGTAAGTGTATATTTTTAATTGTTCCCTATTTTACATCCACCCTGAGTGCTGGTGTGTGACTAACCATTCTACTTACAGTTTCCACAACGTGCAGAGGTGTGTGTAGCATTAAATGCTGTGTTGCTTCTGCCGAAGAGATTGGTTTAAAACTGTTTTGCTATCAGAGATATCCAGGAAGGTCTGACTGGTCTTTTAAATCCAGACTTCTTACCTTAGCCTTTTTTATTATTATTTTTATTATTATATTTATTATTATTATTATTATTTATTATTATTATTATTATTATACTCTACAAAACAGAACTTAATATGGAGTCGATTTTTTTTCCTCTTTGTCTTTAGTTTCCAAAGTGCTAGTTTTTCTTAATGTGTTGCCTGCAAAATTCAGTAAAAAGTCTTGTGGTGGACTTCGTAAGCTCATTAGTGGCTTCAAAAGAAAATGATGCTATTTTCCCAAATGTTTACATTTGCTTAGTCTCCCTATATCTTTGAATTCATTAACATTTACATCCACGTTACTTAAATGCAAAATCATTTTGCTTTGAAATCAAAATTATGTGGAGCCAGTTCTAAGGTCTCAAGAGTTATAACACAATTTTCTATTTTTAATTTTACATAAGTGATGCTTGAGAGTTGATCACAATATTGCCTAAAACTAACACTTAGCCTTTCTAAGAATTGGTGCATGTCTTCCAGTGTGTTTCTGTTTGGCAGAAAAAAAAATGGCAGTTTGTTTCCTTTGGGGTATTGGCTGTTTATGATGACAAACAGAATTTATGTCAAAAAAAATGTGTTCTCGCTGTGACCGAAATTTGCCAATGCTAATGTACGTGAATATTGGGTGTACTTGGTGGGGATGCTCTTGTCAGTAAAGCTAAGCAAGACTGGGGACTCTTTACACAAAGCGTTTTATGAGTAATTCTGGGTAAACTTTCAAACAATGTGGTTTTCTTTGTATATATAGGTGGTTGCAGAAGCAGCTCTGCGTACTTGCAAATTGCACTGGAGTAAACGTAGCAGTTAATTAGAAAACTCACATCATTTAGCTCATACAGCCATGCAAAGACTATGCCAGCAGAGAAACTAGAACAGTGCTTTGCATTGCAGTCACATGTATTAATACATCTCTGATTTCCTTTTCTAAGGTTAGTTGTGCGTTGTCATTTTTCCTGTTCTCCTTTCAAGTACATGAAAAATCTATTCTTCTAGTGTCAGTGTAAGTAAATTATTTTTCTGTACATATATTCTGATCTTCTTTTCCTCATCTTATTGCATGCTGCTTTCTCACTTACAAATATATCTGATGTTAAATACTCTATACACTTTCTTTTCTGCATAACTTGTAAATAAAAATATATAAATACAGCCATGCTGGTCTTTCCTGCTTCATTTGAAGGACCAGGGCTCTGCTGCCATTCACTGGAGCACGATGTGGCACAGAAGGGAGTTTGTTGTCCAGGAGTGGCACCAACTCAGGTCGGCCAAGTTGTGCTGCCATAATCAGCAGACACGTACTCTTGTGTGTGGTTGTCTCACCTGCACCTGGAAGGAGTGTCTGATAAAGGCAGATTCGGAGAGGCAGCCCTCTTAATACTTCCTGCTCACACCTGAAAAGAAGCCTGAACCAGTAGTTAGAAACTGCTGTTATCTCTGCAGGCAGTTGCGTAGATGTTGCGGTATAGGTGCTCCTCAGAGCCTGCGCTAAGTCCTGTTGTCGAATGGACACTGATCAGGCTCCCCACGCATGCTGGCGGTGTGTTTGGCATCGGGCTCTCCAGCTGCAGACCCTCACGCCGGGCAGGATGTTCCCAGCCTTCAGAGGGGAGCAGGGGGAAGCGCGGTGCCCGGGCAGTGTACACAACACTTCAGGTGCTGCCTGTCCTGGGCTTTCTGAGCCCTTGTTAGTGGGGCACACAGAATCCACGTGAAAGGCTGAGGTGACGAAGGGCTGTCACTTCTGTGTTTGTGTACCTGTTTTTCTTCTTCTACCTTTTAGACCAGTCTGCTTAATCCTAAATGAAATCCCTTTTATGGCCACGTGGTTCTTACTTGTATCAACCTTCAGGTGAGTCAGACACCATAATATGTTCTTCCCCGATCCCAGTAAGTATAAATTAATTCTTTTTCTACTCTTTTTATACACGTTGGAATATAAGTCAATGTGCACTCACTCGCTTGTGGGTAATTCTGCTTTAACAGTATGTTGCCCCTTCTTCTGAAAGACGGCCTGATGTTGGCCTACACTGTGACCACGCTGGCGTTCCTGTTGGCCTGCGTGGCTTCCTTCTCAATATTTGAAAAGACCTCAGCAGAGGACCTGCAGCTGAAACCATTCTCCCTTTTCCTGAAGAGATACGTTTCGTGGTTTAAGTCATTTCCCAGGATTGTCAGGAGTCTGGTGAGTAACTTTAATTCCTCTAACTCTTACTTGCAGCTCTTCGTGGTACTGAAATACTTGCATAAACCAGTTTTACATCCATAACTATGAATAAAGCCTCATATGGGCAAAGCCACGCTATGTCAGTGTAAAGGTACGCTATAATTTTTTCCTGTGATGTCATCTATATATAGATTGAAGAATACAGAGCACCCAAGTAACGAAAGTAGCAGCTTACTCATTCGAGGTGTTAAATCAATACTAGCTAATACATCGTTCTGTGTCTTGCAGTTCCTGCTTTCTGTAACCCTGATGGGTGTCCTGTCTCTGATGAGTGCTACAGTGCGTCCTCCACAGAGGCTGCCGGATTTATTCCCCGTATCAGTGTCCAGTATCTCTTGCTTACACTTCTTATTCTTTTTGGTGTATTTTAATATTATTATACTATGGGACTCAAAGAATAGAAGTCAGAAGAAAGTCAGTTAATCTGTGAAGATCAAGGACTAAACTGTGACAGGACGGTATTTTCGGTGAACAGTGTCTGGCCTTGCAGGTGAACTTGTTTGTGATGTAATACAATTCCTGTGATCTAAAGAAAATCAGAAAACACACTCATCATTTTGTGTTTAAATATGTGTAAAGGCTGTTTTAAAGGCGAAGTACTTTGAAGAAGTATTTTTACTTGAAAATGGAAGTCGGTGTGTTTTCTTCAGAATTGTAATACTTGTTGCCATTTGTAAGCCTAAAATACCCAATAAAGGACCAAATTTTGAATTAACACTAAAATACCCTGGCTTTTCTAGCAGAACAGCAAACTGTTGTGTTAGCAGTAAGCTTCCACATTTCCCAGCGTAAGAAACACAAGCAATTCAAAGAAATAAATACAGGTTAAGTACTAAATATTAAGTGGCGACTGCGAGTTGTCTTGCTGAATTGTTGTATGGCACGAACTGTCTTGTGTAGTCTGTCACTGTCCTGCGACGTTCTGCCGTCTACCACGCTGCAGATTACCCCAGCTGCTGCACGAGGCTGCGTATCGATGTGGGAAACCCTCCGGCTGCTACGATCTCCGCAGAGCGGTTGGTTCTTCAGGTAACATTGCAGGGAAGAAAATTCACTGTTCGCTGGTAAGTGACCTGGGCACTCAGCCACGTGGTGGAGCACGGCAGGACAACGCTGTAGCAGCGGTAGTTCACCCACAGGTGTTTTTTTTAGGTACTATGACGTGTTATTTTCCACAATGCCAATACTTTCAGAACGCTGAAGAGTAGCATTAGCCACAAAGTTAATGTTGGGTGCAGAAGCAGAGGCTGCATCGTTTGGAAAGGGGAAGGTTCCTGCTCCTGGGGGGAGCTGGAGTGCTTTTCTTCCTGTTTTAAATCATCAGCTATGATTTGGTTTTAACACTGCGGTGTTACGTGTCTCTCGACAAGTGTTTCTAACAAAACTGAAAAGCCTATTTCAACAGCTACTCACCAAAAACAAACAGGGAAGCTTGTATTTTCAGCATGGTTAGGTTTCACTGTTAAATACGTCAAGAAAAATATTTTTTTGGAGGTTAGCTGGGAGACAACCAAAAAAGTAACATCCAAAAGAACTTGGTTCTGCTGAAGTAAAAGCTGAGGTACTACAGTGTAGCTTGAAAACAGAACAAACAAAAAAAAACCACCACAAAGCAGCCAACCAAAAACCCTGCCACCTCTTACTGCACAGCAATTTGCAGACGTAAATTGAGTTAAACTGCATTTTTCCCTCGGCATATTGCAGCCAATGCTGCCAATAGTTCAGAGAACACGAATTGATTGAATAATTATGTACATAAAAAAGCATAAAGTAAATCAAAAAGCAATTCATGGTAGTTTATTTAGGAGTCTGACTATTATAATAACGTTACGAAGTTTTTCCTAACTAAAAGAACATTCAACTAAAAGCTAACAGTCAGCGATTGTTTCTGCGCTATGATAATACTGCCATTCCTACAGGCTTCACCAGGAGCTGTATCTCCGTATTGCCACACTATTTACTGTTTGAGCCCTTCCTGGCCTTCCTGGAACTGGAGCAATTAACAAAGCCAGTAGCTTGCTTGCTAACTCTTTTTTTTAAAACAGTGTATAGGTTGGTTCTCTGTAGTCACTTAAGATGGAAGGAAGCAGAAGAGCTTCAGGCCCCAATTAGCCTGTTTTCCTGTACTCATCACGAGATCAGGTCAGAGTCCTTCCCACCCATATAAAAACATTAGTTTTGTGTGTATCTCTTTTCTTTGTCCTTGAGATGGCCTCCAGGGGTGATAAAGTGAGAGTCATACGATCCACCTTGTGTGGAACTGGAAATGGTTCTTAACAGACCCAGCTGCTTCTGAAAGGCAGAAGCCCAGTACACAAAGAGGTCAAAGAAACAGTAACTGCTTAAATAGCTAAGGCATGTGTAAGGAGTATTTGTAGCAGAAGCTTAGGGTAAAAACATATTTCCCTTTCCCTAAAACTGATTAAATACCAACGTTCCTTATTCTGATATTGTGACAATCGTGTAATTTACTGCTGTAGCTGATTGTCCACCCTCATCCTTACTCTTATTCTCTATAAAGTATTTTCTTTTTGTTCTTCTAAGCGCTGTGCAGGACAGCTTGATGTAGGATGGCATACAGTTCATTTACAGGCTCTTTTCAGATCAATAATTATTTAATTTTCAGCTACAAAGGTTATTGTCAGGTTATATAAACTACTGGCAATTCATCCTAACTATTTATTTTTCCATTATCATGGAAGCAATCAGCTAGTGAATCCTATGTATATAACAGAAAAACAGCACAGAAAACATGATGAGAATGGTGTAGAAGTTGAGCAGAGTAACAGACACAATTTCCTTCAATTTTTTTGGAAAGTTTTATTTTTCTTTATCAGACTGCGCAGGTATACAAGTGCAAAAAAGCCTTTTATTAATAAAAAATCCCAAAGCTTGAGTACATACATGTTTAAGCATATACTGCAACACATTTAGCACTTTGATTCTCAGACTTTGAGTTGTAAAAATCAGTTTATCTGTTCAGGTAACAGTACTTTGCAGGGGTAGCAAGAAATGACATTCAATATTGAGCATTTATACTGAACTTTGCTCTTTTTTTCTTTTAAAATCACTTTTTCAACACAATAGAGGCTGTACCTAACTCACCAATTTGAGCAGTATGCTATTCGCTATGCTGTAGGGGAGATTTTGGGCATGATGAAGGAGAAGAAATGGTTCTATAACAACTTTCCCCATATATGATTAAATACCTAAACTAAAACATTGACCTAAAAAGCAAATGTTTAAATTAGAGACCTGTGTTTTAACTGTGGGTTTGAATTCAATGCCTTTATATAGTGTGCCTTGGGTTAGTGTTAGAGGAAACATCTTCACAGATGACATATGTCCATAACAGGCAGCTAGGGACAGTTAACTGCCTGTTGTAAACAAATGAAATGTGTTCAGTAATCAGAATACTTCCTTGCATTCCGTCCTTTATCTTTTGGTCACAATCATCATTAGAAAAAGTTGTCATCTGTCAAATATTGTAACTTTTTAGGAAGCCTGTTGCAAACCCAGACACATTTGTTTAGTAAATATTTTGCTGGCTTAGTGGCGGGGTGATGAATTGATTAAATGAGCACCCCCTGCCCCAGCAGGAGCAACCCTTTCCTGGAGCACCTTATTTCTGTGAAGTTCTACATCACTCCCGGGAGGTGTGGGATCTAATGCTCGTCTTTTAACATAGTTTCTTCTCATTCAGTTTTTGGAGGGAGGGTTACGGTGCATTTTTTTTAAGCTAAGGCAGCATAACTGTTATAATATATTTGTGGTAAGAACATACAGAAAAAATAGTTTATATTCTATGCATCAGTAAATCTAAATCAGCCTTCTGTACACAGTTGCATAAAACAACCATGAAGAAATGTATTATTTACATTGAGATTATCTTGTTGTGCACATTGTTAAGTTTAAATAGATGCCAGAAATTTTATCTAGATGTGCACCTGCCTAGCGCAATGAGCAATCCCGAACTGGTATTTGGAGGGGAGATTGGTTTACAGTCGTTTCTTCTCTCCTTTTAAGTACCATCAAGCAGATGTAGAACTTTGGGTTGATGTGGAATGCATTTTTCACATAATATCTGCGGGGAGATAAGGAATGACTAAAATAAATAGCAATCAGAGAGCAGCAGCATCATTCATACGATCTGTTCACAATTATAGGTCTGTCCTATGTCCAGCAGTAGCCTCACTGCATAGAAAATAGACACACACACACACACATCCTGAGGCAATGCAGAACAACAGATGGTCTCCCCTGAGCTGTAGTAACATTTGAAGTTGTTTGAGAGTTTATCTATAGAAAAAGTTGAATAATTATTAAACAATTGTTTAGCTATCACAGCTATAAACTTTTAAACAATAAGAAAGCAAAGGGCTTTACAGTGTTGGTCACATGGCAGGGGACAGAGAACCTGAAAAAGTAAGTGTGCAAATACAACTGTCAGTGACTAAACAGTCCTAGCCACTTATAAAGACATGAACTAATAGTAGAGACGTGAGGGCTCCCTGAGCTAACTTCATGTTGAAGATGAGTTTAGCTCAAGCTACTAAGCCCGCGTAAGACTTAAACCTATTAGTTTACCATAGAAAGGCCGCTCTGCATTTTGTAGGACTCCAAAATTACCTCAATGGAGAAAATGAGCTGCTGAACAGGGTGCTAACTCTGCTTTCCTGCACTGCTTTCCCTCCCTGATTGCTCTGTTCCCAGCCCATAAGGTGTAGGAGTGCTCTGTGCACTGCAGGGAGCGAGGCGCCATGGGGATGGGATGTAGCTGCTTTGGAAAGAGCAAGGAGTGGGATAAATCTCTGGCATAAGAATTTGAAATCTCTGGCATAAGAATTTGTCATCAAGCAGGTTTAATTTTCTTTTCTCTTCTAGGTTACTTTTGATTACAAAATAGAATTTTTCATTGAAAAGCAAAATGCATGTGTCTGAGTTTACCCCCACACTGACTCAGTCATATAGCTTATAAAAAGCAGAGATCTGATTTTTCATATTCCTCACTTACAAGTACTTGAAATACGTTAACTTTCCAAAAGGAGCGATGTTCTCACACTAAAGGGAAACCACATAACCTGCAGATACTCTTCTTTGGCTCACTGGAATTTATAAAACATAACAGCAGCCAGTTTTCCCATGCACAGGTAATATACGATGATAGACAAGGTCAGTCTCTAACTGGGCTTTTGCTTACAACACCGGAACAGACAGCTAGCCAAAGGAGGAAGAATTTTAAAACCCATAAAACATGTCTTGAGGTGTCTGCTACTGTATTGTTTTATGCTTTCTGCTGTGGGAAGGCTAAGAAAGGAGATGCAGCGGATTGCAGAATGAGAGGAGTTTACAACTAGTTTTGCAAAAGATGTGTGTAAATTTGCATATTCAATTACACCAAAATTGTGGTAACTGACCTCTGAAGATGCCCAGGTTCTCCGTGCTGTCTCTTCCC
This sequence comes from Anser anser, assembly GCF_964211835.1. Taxonomy (NCBI): domain Eukaryota; kingdom Metazoa; phylum Chordata; class Aves; order Anseriformes; family Anatidae; genus Anser; species Anser anser. The sequence continues at coordinate 29,923,621 of NC_139728.1, forward strand.
TGTACCCCTCACACATGTGTGTTCTATTCCTGGGCATTCAGAAACAAACAGGGCTTGAAACCTGCTCCATCTTACTGCTGCTGGGCAGCCCCTGCTCAAACCCCGTTGGGACTGATCAGCCAAAACAGGGAGGTGTCCTTTTACTGATCAAAATTCTTACTCTCTAACAGTGATTACCTTAACGTCCTCGTTAGACTATAGCTGTGTGTCGGTGGGTTTGCTCCATCCCAGCTCTGTTACAGCCCCGTGCAGATGCAGGCTCAGAGCGTTCCCAAAGCTGCCTTTTCTCAGCGATTCCGCATTTGCACCGTGTGCTGACTTAGAGCACATGCAGCCAGCCCAGCCTGAGGTGCGTGTGCAGAGATGGAACAGGAACATGAGATGCTCCTGGGAAAGCTGGTGGTTGGAAGCGAGCTGCTGCAGCTGCCGCTTCAGCCAGGCCATCTGCCCTGCAGCCCACTGTGCTCTCTCGGAAAAAGAGAACTGCTTGGAGGCCCTCGGCGGCTGACTTGTTCTGGGTGCCTGCACCTGCCTGCCAGCAGGGAGCTGAGCCGTCTACTTGCGCGTTGCCAACGCAGCGAGGGGTGCACACAGCAGCTTTGCAGGAAAGCAGAGGCCCCGAGCTTGGGCAGTGAGGGTCTCCTGCTGCTAACGGCACAGCAGGGCTGCCACAGGCACACTCCTTGGTGAATTCTGAGGAACCTATCGTGGCATCTAAGACGGTATAATCAGTATTCGCGCAGAACACAAGGTTTCTTACTTGGGTGACATGTTACAACTGAATTGTTGTTCTTGAAAAGAACCGTCCAGTTACAGACTGACGGTGGTGACAAGGAGAAATGCCATCAGACGTCTTAGAGTTGGATAGATTTTCTAATAGCTTCAAAATGCCACGTTACTGAACAAACCAGTAACAAGTGATGATACATGCAGTTTTCCCATCAAGCTATTGCAGTTTGATTGCAGGTCTACATGCTGGATCACTTTGCAAACGCTTAGAAATTAAGCACCTCAGTCATTATGATTACACTACCTGGACGTGGCAGCTGGTGGGCACGCAGCAGACCGAGAGGCTACTGAGAGTCGAGGAGCAACCTGAGGAACGCAGCGCTACCGGCAGTCTGAGCATACTCTGCAGGAAGAAAAGCAGTTTTTCACGAACAGAACAATGGTGTTTGTACAGGACTTGTGAAAATCGCCACACCGATACAAGTTAAATAAATTTCTGCCATGGTTAGCAGAACTCCTTTTACTTCATACAGTTACTGTGTCCCAGCTAAGCAACAGTAAGCTAAGAGAGAGTCTTAATTACTTGCGAGTGTATGCACATATGCCACATCATTAGCAACGTTGACAAAACAGAATAGGATGTATTACCAGTGTCAGAGCCTGGTCTTTTTTTTTCTATTAATAACAAAAGAAGAAATAAAAATCTGTAAGGACCACAACTAGCAGACCTGATTGCATGAGAGGGACGACCATCCCCTGTGTCCTCTGCGAGGATGGCAAAGAGAGGTGACCGTACCTGAGCCCTGCTGACTGTTCCCCTTGCTCAGAGGGCCGGGCCAGGGTGAAAGGCTAAGCAGATGGCTGGAAGAAGCAGAGGAAAAGTGTGCAAGGGCAGAAAGGAACTCAGGGAATGAGAACATAAGGGGGAAGGGCCTGGAAGCAGGTGCTTCTGAGTGCCAAGATTTCTGAACGGCTTCCTGCAGCAGATGATCAGCTCTGGTCGCAGGGCTCGTAGTGGCTGCTGACGCTTCACGCTGCGTTTTGATTCCACCACCACAAAAGGGTGAAGAGAGAATTCAGAGTTCTTTGCTATGTATTAAACATACAGAGGAAAACAAGTGTATTTACTGTACTTACAGCTAAAAAGACTCCTCCTGTGAGGAAAGGGACTGCACAGAAACCTCCGCAGGGATGCATCAAAGCCACTAGAGACATGGGTGATGGTGAGGAGATTCCCTCCAGTTTCCTCATTCTGCCCGTTCGGCAGGCTGAGTGCTCAGCTGCCCCACACTGCCAGGCATGAGGGGATGTGGAATCCCTGTCTGTGCCTCCCGGGAGGTGCCAGGGACATTACCTGGAGCAGTCCCGGAGTAAGCCGGAAATTCTGCCCTGAAGTAGGGCTTCTGAGGTTACTCCACAAGAAAGCGTCCAACCCAGCTTTGCCTCAGGTACAACTTTTCGGCATTATACCTAATAAACACCCTTTGTTCATTCCAATTATCATAAAAAAACTACCACTAACTGTCACTTAAAATAGAAAACTGTCCAGTCTTGTATGACAAGCAACAGAAAAAGACTCGGATTTAATTACAAGTTGCTATTCTTTGGCTTCTTTGTGCTGAATGCAACTAATTCAGAAGTCTTTATGAACCCTTTACTCGCTGATTGCAGCATTCAGACTACACGGTACTTAAAGAACCCTACACACTGAAGCAACCGTGCCAAGGTCTGCCTTTCACTCTGAGAAGGTCTTAAAAAATGTAAGCTGCCCAGGTTCATGTAATGAAGTTCATAACTTCATTAACTCAGCTTTCTCCCATATATACCATAGATTTCCAAATATATACCATGATGTGTCACATTTATAGTAATGTTTATAGAGATGGCATTAAGATTTCGATATTCAGAGTCAAATAATACTATTTACCACCAGATACTGCAAAACAACACATTTGTCATAGCAGCTTAAGCTTTTTTTTGGTGAGTTAATGATAATAAGTTGCTCAAAAAATGCCTCAACAAGACAAACAAAACAACAACCCCTCTCTCTCTTGCTACCTTACATGCACAACTCATGTGTAAGCTCAAGTACATACAAGCAAAGACACCAAACATGAGCAAAACGTGTGGATGAAAACCTGCTGTGGCCGCAGCAGCTAGGAAAGGAGGGGACCTACAGAGGGGACCTGAAAGACTCCTGGGGGCTGCGGGACAAGCCCTGGCTGGGTGCAGGGAGCAGCCTGCCCTCGCTCTCCTCTCATCAGCTCAATGTTTTAGGGTTGCTCACCACAAGGCAGCAGCCGGACAGTCACCAGAAACCTCACCCCGCTGTGCGAGTGGGTTGTTAAAAGCCTCGCTGCCCTTTGCCAAGTCTCCTGTCCCCGGCCCGCAACAGCACCAAAAGGGCAAAATCCTCCTGAGTTTCTTCTCCCCTCCTACTTCCACGACCATTCTTCCCCAAGTTTGACTGCTCTAAAACATTTACGGATCTAAAAAGCAGAGAGAAAAAAAATGTTCACCTGTCAGGTGATATAAAACCAATCTTCTACTAAATGTGCCAGAATAATTTTTCTCCACCTCAACCACAGTTAAAACCTTCAGTCTATTCATTACTGTCTTTTTATAGTATTTTTATTTAATAAAACCTATTAAGACTACCATACAAATCTCTTTACTTATGCTTTTATCTTTTAACTGATCAATTTTTATATTGCTGACATCCCTTCTTCACCATTTGCTCATTTAAAAATTCATAGTATATGAGCTATGTCTCTGGAGAAAACGTCTATAAAATTTGTTACAGCTGGCAAATGTGTATGAGTCAGTGATAGCACATGACTAAATGCTTCACAGAAAATAAAATTTGTTTCTGTAGTAAGCAGAACTGTTTAAATGTTATTTATTTTTATGTTTCAAAGAAAATATATTGTGAAGTGCTGCATTGATTTAATACGCAACAATGTCTGTGTACACGCTGTACAAGGAAAATTTATGAAACCTTTGCACAACTCCTTTAATTGAATTTTCCAAATCTCTCACCACACACAAATAATCAATATCTTCTGCAGAGAAAACCAGTCAGAATTATTACAGTCTTTCTTTTCAATTTTGTTGTCATCAGCACATACAGAGCACCTGGATATTTGTAATGTCTGGATAGCAAGTTATTTACACCTCTTAAACATATAATTGCTACTAAGTGAGTCCAAACTAATGTTTCTTTTCTTTTTTATTTAAAATAATTATATTCATGGGAGAAAGCAGCATTTATTCTCATGTAGGAGTTACTACATGTAGCTGTTGAAGGAACTACAATTCTTTAATTTTTCATTAAACTTAATACTCTGAAGTCTAGAGCCACTAGAATTAAAAATTAATAGTTATTGAGTCTGTAAAAAGGTACACAGGAAAATAGAGCATAAACACAAGTGTGAAACTCATGAATAAGTGTGGCTGACACCTAGATATAAAACGCAGGTTGACAGTTCTGTATGTATATACGTCCGAGGCCTATAGTCATACGTCTCATGTGCATTTCTGTATCTGCCACCGAAGTTAATAGCTTAATATTTCATCTACATAGCAGAAGATGTTAAATCATTGGAGAGGTTTGTAAATTGCCCCCTTCTATCCAAAACGCTTATCATGCTTGCAACCTCAGACCCGGATACTTCTCAAATCTCAGGATGTGTTTTAAAATACGGACTCGAGAGGTGCAAGCACGATCCAACAGAACGGTGACCTGCTGGGGAAGGCTGTGGTGGGGGGGGATCCAGCAGAGACCTGTCCAGCAGCTCCCTTACCTTTCAGCAGCACTCCTTCAGTACACAACATCACTCGCTTGCGCTGGGCAAACCACAAGCACTGCAGACTTTGGGCACCAGGCGCAGTGGTTTCTGCTCTCTCCTCTAGACTGTAAAGGCCTAGCACGGGGACAAACTGAAACAAGACCTGCTTGCACACAATGAGAAGATGTACTGTCAAAATAAGCCTGGGCAACAGGCTTTAATCCACCAAATACAAATCGGGACACAACACTCGCCTCCTTAAGGGTGCATTCTGGGGGCAATCTTACAACTAGCTTTGATTGTAAATGCAGGAGGGCAGAACGATTTCTCTGTCTCTCTGCTCGGGGAAATTCAAAACAATTTATAAGTAAACAAAACGGGTGAGTTGCAGTAAGTCCTTGTGCGCACGTGCAAACTCACACGTTCAGCACTGAACTAGTCCTAATTCAGTTTTGCTTAAGGCAGGCCCACTTAGGAGCATTCACACTGAGGTACAGCTTAAAAACGAAGCTGAGATCAACTTTCCTGCATGGCCACTTGCAGAAAAATCCTTACTAGCAGAACCACAGATAGCTGCCCCACAAAGAAAAGATGAACAAGGCCAGGTCCCATCGTACAAAGTTATGATCTCTTGAAGCTGTCTGACAAATTACACGCAACGTAACGCTCAGAAGGTCCGCTCGTTTCCATCAGCTGCTTTCAGCTCCAAGGCATCATCCCCCAGCTGTGGATGTGTGCCCTGGGTCTGCACATTCTTCTCCTTGACCTCTGCCATTTGCCTGCATGTTAAGGGTCTAACCTGCCTTTTTTTCGGTCAGTATTAGCAGCTTTTCCCAAACAGATTAAGGAAGAACTGAAATTTAGAAAACCCTCTCACAAATGCCTGTGAATGGGACTGGCACAAACAAAGCGCATTGTTCGTTCTGACATTCAGCTCACGTACTGGTTCTTAAGAAAGAAGACTGTAAAATTGCTAAATAAAAAGATCTTTTCTAATACCTAGGTCCTACCACTGCATCCATCTCATTACTGCCCTGAAAAGAGAGTAGTACGGACAATCATGGTATTTCACAGAGTCACAGAACAGCTTGGGTTGGAAGGGACTTTAAAGCCCATCCAGTTCCAACCCGCTGCCAAGCAGGGACCCAACCCACCAGATCAGGTTGCTCAGGGCCCCATCCAGCCTGGCCTTGAACACCCCCAGGGATGGGGCACCCACGGCTTCTCTGGGCAGCCTGTGCCAGGGCCTCACCACCCTCTGAGTGAAGAATTTCCTCCTAACCTCTAATCTAGATCTCCCCCCTTTTAGTTCCATTTGCTTTCAAGGAATGGAAATTCTGGAAAGAAACTCAGTTTCTGAGTAAATTAACTTGTGAATTAATTCAGTTCGCTTAGTAATTTCTGATTAGCCAGTTCATTGGACATTACACCCAATAAAGGTGTAATTTCTTACCTGCAAGAGATTGCAAAGTTGGGTTGAGAGAAACACTTTGTTTTTTTACGTTAGTTTTTACAGTCAGAAAAAAACCACCCTATAGATATGTTACTGAAAGCATACAACTAAATTTTGATATCTTTCCCTTTTCCCCAGAAGATTCCATAGGGGAAGGGGAGCAGAAAGGATAGGTGGGAGACAAACACCCAAGTATCTCTAAAGCTCAACAAATTTATTCTACTTCATCTGAGGATGAGTTAGAAATGTATCGTAAAATTGATCTACCTTCACTCACAGCAACCCAAAAGCAGTCCAGACCCAAGTATTTAGTTGCTTATGCACAAAGACCCAATAAAAAGTCCAAACTCAAACTGACATAAATTGGGTTAAACTGTGGAATACTGTATTCTTACAATTTTATCTGTTTTGAGAAAGTTTCTATATTTTGCAGTGTCTCTGAAATGGGCTTTCACGCTTTGTGATATATGCATAGTTGTTTTGGACACCAAAAATCACCGAGAAGAAGGTAAGAAGGCTAAACTAAACAAAAAGTAAAAAAGGAATCACTTGTTTATGAACAAAGAGGTCAACGTTTTCACCGTGTACTCTATAAAGGACAGCAAAACTGGATAGACAAATGGGAACTCAGTAGTACTTTGTCTCTAATTTCTCCAGTTTGCTTTCATTACTAATTTCATGTGGCGTTAGATGAAAACCCATCCAGTTAACCCTGACCTGGTCCCTTGGAAAGCAACCATTGCTGCTGCCGAGAGTACAAACTTGAGTCACTTGAATTGAAAATAGTATGAAAGTTAGGAACATTTAGAACTAAACTTAATAGGGATGATCATATTTGGCCTTGGGCTTGTCAGATGAACAAAAAGACAAAAAATCAAGTATTTTTTATTTCATTACAGAACCCAGTCTGAAAAGTTTTCCCTAATGCTATATTTGATCTTCTACAATGCTCTTTACTGTTTCTTAATTGGGCAGCACAGTCATGGACATGATTTATGTCACTGTTTATCTTTTGGGAAAACAGAAATTATTAATCTATTTTGTAACAACCAGCTTAAGTAGTTTTCTTTTTTTTAGAATATTATCTTCACTCCTTCAAACACTGAAACGATTAAACTTTCCCTTAAAATATGCATATCGCAACCTACACATTTATTCTCAACACACATAAAGCATGTTTTGGAGAGCAGCATACTGACTAGATTTCATCTCTTGGCAGCTGTTTTACAGTTTGCTTACATTCTATTCAAAAACATTTTGTTTACTGTAAATGCTAGTCATGGACAAACAATGATGCCATTTTTTATGCTGGTCACACAAGATGATATACGGAGTCCTGCATAATGCTGCCCATTGAGCAAGGAATGTTTTGTATTAAGTTGTTTTATGTAGAGATTGTTTATGTAAAGTAAATAAATTTCATGCCTCACCATGTGATGATAATGTGACATTCCATCTGTATCAAGCCACAGAATAGTCATAGGTTTTAAATTTTGAGCATAACTAATTAAAAATAATTAAAGAAAACCACATCCAAAATTAAAAGGCAAAGTAAAATATTTCTAAATGCTTTCTTTTATCTTTCATCTCTCCTACTCCCACATTTTCAAGTTTGCAAAATGGAATCTATTCTTTATTAAAGGAAAATTGACATCGAAAGTTCATCAAAATCGGTCAGCTTAAGCTCATCATTCGATTTCCCATCCTACTTTCACAAAATACGCCATTTCTTATCCAACAAGACTGATCACTAGATATATGTTTAGTGTTATGGGCTAGTTTCTAGAGCAAAGATGGGACTATAAATGTGTATCCTGGTGATCATTAAAAAGCAGCGCACAAAGGAAGCAGTGCCTGTTCAAATCTGCAGTGGCCCATGGTGCTCACCATTATCACTGCCTGATGGGGCTGCGATCATTTGAACAGAAGGACAGGGGGAATACAAGCAGTAAATCAGAAAGAGCAGATTGCACAAATGAATCAAATTCCTTAAAAAATAATGACGCTCCTTTTCATTTCGTGGTAATCAGGAAAACTTAAGTTTTATCAGTTTTCTTCACTAAAATGAAAGAATTCCCCACAGCAGAAAGAATTTCGGGCTGTGGAACAGTAGATACAAACAAAACTAAGGGTTTCCTTGTGATACACTAAGCAGTCCCGCTGGTTGGGACAGCTGGCAGACAAAGCAGTACGACTGCCATCACTGATTTTGATTCTGGTTTTGCTCCATTTCACTATCGAACATATGAAACTAACAGCAAGTGAATGTGAGTTGATTTCAGTGAGAGTGAAAAAGAAAAAAAAATCTTGTTTGTATCCCCCCAGCCACCTTCCCAGCTAGACATGGCACTAAAGTGGCTATGTGGGCCATGCTATATTAAAAGCCACCAACTTCAAATATTTTCACAGCACCAGTTATGAAGAAACCTAATAGTCAGGATTTCACAGTCCCCTGGAGTGTGCTAAATACTTCCCAATACATATAAGGTGATAAAGGTTCTGCTGCAGAGTGTATGTTACTTGGCTTATACACTGAAAATGCAGGGGGAGGGAAGAGAGTGAGGAAGAACAAGGATAACTGGTATATATAAAGGGTATGTAAAGTCTCTGGGATCTGACTGCACTTATTTCTGTACCGTGCCTCAACTGCAGGACTGTTAATGATTCACAATTTTATGGAGAAATACCCAACACAATAAAATAGCTGGAAAGATGAAATTTACATTTGAATAGAGCAAGAGTTTAGGCTGGCCTGCATGCTCAGAAAAAATATATTTGATTATTACCATTTTCATACGCTAACGGCTATCCAACTTATTTAAAGTGGAAAGAACTAAGAAGAAATCAACGAAAAGGAATCATCACAATACCTATTACATAGGAGTTGTATACATATATATATATTTTTATATACCTTGGGCAGGAAGTTTTCCATGGTTTCTTTCCAACAGCTGCAGTTCTTCTGCTTGACCCACTAATGAAGAAATAAAGGTAAAATCAATAAATGTTACCCCAGAGATTTCAAAGAAAAGAATGTCTTTTTTTTCCACTTTCAAAGCATTTGTATTTTTCTTCAAGAGATAACAGAAAAAAAACCCTTATCTATACATTGTGCTCAAAAAAAATTAACAAAAGATATTTCAATATGAACGTAATTTTGAAAAGTTATGCTTACAAGCCTCAGACTACATTTTGTTCCCATTTTTGTCTTCCAGTGCTGTCATGGTGCTTTGTTCCAATTCAGAGGAGTCTTTCCCATTTTAAAGGCAACAGGAAGCTAACAGAAACAGTGGGCATAACAGAAAGTGTCAACAATAGGTCTGGCATCTCATTTGCAACCTTCTCCTGGATATGGTGGTCTTACTGCCCTATCCAGGGTGTAGGGTAGTAATGTAAACACAGACTGTTTTCACAAAACTTCATTTTGTATAAGAAAGCATCTGGTTATATGCATTACAGTGGGAACTCGTACAGTGTATACAAATGCAAAATGAAAACTGAATGAGCACTGGAATAAGTCAGGAAAGAAATGTTAATTTAAACAACAGGAACTGCTGGAATTGTGTGGTGCACACATTCCACTGCTGGGGTGCATTCACCTAATGCATTAGAGGAGCCACAGCGCTCTTTGGTCAGAAACATCCTCTAGTACCCGGGGCTTTACTGTCCACCTGTTTCCAGCTGCAAACATACGTAGCAGTCTCAGCCAGAGGACGCTCTGCTCTCCTACAGCTAATTTCAGTGTTACTGAACTCTGCAGAAAACAGAGCAATCGGATGGGTTGCAGAATAATGCATACCAGTGAAACATCACATCTGCTGCAGGATAACTTTGCATACTTATCGTATTTGAATGCTTGTCCATGGAGTGGACACAGTGACTACGTGTATGTATATATTATTTATATTCCTTGGTCAGCTGGGAACTGGATTATAAGGGGGTGGTAAAAAAAAAAATCTGAAGGAACAATGGCATATATGCGAACTTTTGAGGAGAAGTAGTTGTTTGGGATGTACGATCTTAGGCACACAGCTGTACCGCAAACATGCCATGTGGATATGGATGCTGTTGTGCTGCTGCTGTGAAAACAAATGAACAAACTGTTCTGAGGCATAAAGATCGGGGCCGGAACACCAACAGAACTCTTTGGTGCCTACAGCTACTTTTTTCTCTACAGAATGACCTGGTAAAGGAGATCTTTATTTTTTTTTTCCCAAGAACCTCTGACTTGGAGTAAGGATCTGCATGTCCATTTTAGGAAATTTTTAAAAGAAAAGCTTTGACTTTCTGGGTTTCTTTGGAAAAGTATTACAGATGCGCCATTTGTAAAGTGCTCTTATCCCAACAAAATAAGCATCTGGTATGTCCATCATTTACAGACACATGAATAGCGATTTTTAAAGCCTGGAAACCTATATTCAGCCTAATCCTCCTAACAGGCAAACAAACAAAACAACTTCCTTGCAAAAAGAGAAGAAAGGCAATGCAATCAAAGTGCAAACGTTTAGCCTAATCACTAGCTAACTGCCCACTAAGTACCTAACCATTTACATAAGAAAAGGTGTTGCTCTTGCAAGTTTTTCCTCTCCATCTGTGACTGAGTTAGAAGAGTGAGCTGTTGGGGTTGCCTTTCTTTTATGTCCCTAGTTGGGTGCACAAGGACATTTAAGGTGTATTTGTTGTGAGCAGAAGAATTCACATGCTAGAGGCCTGGAGTACAACACTCTGCTATAACACAGAGCAGTGTATAAATCCAGGAAAAAATTGGAGTTGTCATAGTTAAATTTTTATAAAGGGGATAAATATTATCGAAAATCCTCCTTACTTAGCACTTGGGTTTTCTGCACTTCAGCACTCAAGATGCAATAGGAGTCCGAGCCGCCAATAATATTTTCAAGCTCTCTACTGCCCTCTAAAGCCTGGAAAAAACACAATTAAAAGACACTGTTAAGTTTCATTCCCAACCTACCTACTTAGATGTCAACAACTTATAAACAACACCTTAAAGACAGAATTTGGGGGATTTTTTCATAAACTCTCAATGATGCATGAGACTTCACCTCACAGAATCAGTGGGATTAAGGAGTTTAAGGGTGTAAGAACGTATGTTATTTTTGAAAATGGCATTCAGGTGCCTTTAAAAGTATTACTTAAAAATTTCCTGTTATTTGCACTTCATTCGTAAGTCTTCAGCTGTTTAAACAGATTAGCACTTGATCCCCAGAAAAGCAATCTTGGAGCATATACAAGCTTGCTATAATATGTAAGTAAAATGGAAATCTACAAGCATCTAACACTCTATGGAACTCACTCCCCAGCATTTCATGGTAAAAACTTATGGTATTAATCTTACGAGAAATACAAAGGATTTTTCAATAGGATTCTAAATAAACATTTCAATTAAAATATTTTAAGTTAGTAGCAGCCTTTTTTTTTTTTTAATAATACATTGTCAGACCACACATGCAAGTAAAATAAATCAATAAAATACTTTGAGTACACTGAACTATTTCAAGGATATTGATATACAGCAAGCAACCTTGTGCTAAATTTATTCAGGAAACAAAATTTGAATAAACCAGAAGAATGGTTTGCATTTTAGCATGTATTAAATAGATTCTATTAAAGGATGATACATTAGAGGTAAATTAAATAGTACAATCACTTCAACACAAAGGGATATTTAATTTTCAAGGACATAAAAATCTATGCAGTAATAATTCATACTTCAACTAATAAATAATAGCTGGTAACTACTTCATATGCTTTTATTCCTGTACAGAATGAGGAAAGAGATACAAATTTAAAATGGTGTTCCTGGAAAATCAACTTCACTAATATGAAAAAAAAAAAAAAGCTACTAAGTTCTGGTTTTTTGGGAGTGTGTTTTCTGTATTTCCAGGTCAAGTCTTCCTGGTTTCTAGAATTATTTTTGCTTCCCTATTCCTTTAAACTCAAATGTTGCATATAAGATTTTATTTTTATTTCAATTCCTATATAAAATGTAGATTAAAAATAAATAAAGTGGTGTAAACAAGACCTTTAGGTTTGTAAGACTTGCTCTCGTTTTCAGAAATCTAACCAATGAACTTTTCACTTTGGACTGCAATTCTGTGAACCTGCATATAAAAAATAAAATAAAACAATTTCAATTAGTCACAACACAATTTACTGAAAAATCAATGTTTACAATGTTTCCCAGAATTTCTTAACATCGTACCCAGGATGGATGGAGATAAACTGTGAACAGATGGACTATGCAACCTGGTTGTGTCATATAAACACCAAATACAGTTTGCCTTTTGTAATGATTTATATAGGAAATACCAAAAATATATATCCTAAATTTAAGGACAGGAACTCAGGTTCGGCTATCATGATTTTCTTGTGATCACACAGGACGGCAATGGTAAAACAGGATTTTAACTCATTTATTCCCAAGAACAGGAATTTTATCAACAGCTCAAGCTCCCCAGACCCATGGGCTCCAAGATCGTACACCACTGCTTGTAACCATAAGAAACACAAAAAGTTAATAGTGAGCTCCACGGGGACAAAATAGCACGAGGTCATTTTTCCAGCTTTGTTGTGCTATCTCCTCTTTCACACCACAAATATATTTTACTACCAGTGTAAAGATGGCCAGCTTTCAGAGACGAATGATTTTTGTAATAAAAATTAAAATAAAATACCATCAGATTAGATCTAAAAGGCAGACTTTAATGCATGGTTAAGGATTTGCACTGAATACGTACTGAAAAAAGTCCTATAATAAAGGTTTAGGCTCGTTTCTCTTGGAAGCATGCAAACATGTAAATTAAACAGAGGCAACAGAAATCGTCCATCTGCTGATTCTTTCCACAGAAGGGAGAATCACACTCATAAGAAATCCCAAAGACAGTACTTCGGTACTTAGAAAGACAACTACAGTATGAGAAAATAAAAGTATCATCGTTGCATTTCAACCTGACAACAGAAGGCTATGCTATACAGAGAAGAAAATGCTAATGTCAGTGTATTGTACAATGTATTCTCCACCTGCAAAAATAAAGTGAATGGAAGTTCACATAAATATTGCTGTGTGGGTGTTAGTTTATGAATGTGTTTTTCTGACATGTCACTAACTACTAATCTTCCAAAAGTCTTGTATTTAAAAAAAAAAAGCATACTGAGTTATTGAATGCAAACATTTACATGTCAAGGGAAACTCTGATTACTCAAATCGTTCTGCAGGTTCAAGGTTCCTATCACTAGGAAATGCGCCTGTAATTACCGATTGAGAGATTTGCCATATCACCAAAAAAAAAAGACAAAAAACAACCCACAACCAAACCAAACATCCCTTTTCATCAGAGTTTACAGCTTTCCACTGATATAACTGTAAGATGGAATTTTTTACTATCTAGCATACCATCCAGACAATTCTACTGTCTGTCAAGCTCCATCACTAAGAAGGTACCATTCGATGATGAGGGAATTTCTACCTAATGGTGGGGAAGTGTCCATTACACACACACACACACACACACAAAAAAAAGAGAGAGACACATCAAAAGTTCATCTGCAATAATCAAACGGAAGAGCTACAACTTCAAGTATAAGAAACATAATAATTAGTTGACCAAATGTCACAAATATTAGTTGTTAGTAAAAACATACATATGAATTAGAGTACCTAACCCCAACAGAATTTTCATCTGGGACACCATGTACAACTTCAGTGTCCCGCGGTTACTGGCCCTTTATCTTTGGCAGTTAATGCTTCCAAAAATAAGGTAAAGAATGTATACTTTCAGAAGAGTCTGGAAAGGCAAAGCATATCTTCATTTAGGTACCTTAATTACGATACCTCACTATGTAGTACTATGGGTGTATAACTGGTAGAGTGTCATATGCCCCATGCTACCGGTGAGAGCCAGAACTGGCTGGACAGTTGTGCTGCAAACCCTGCATAAATTTGTACCTGTAACTAAGCCTGCCATTCGGTGCCTTCAAATATCCAATCCTGAGGAATTGCAAGTATTAAAAAATAATCACTATTAATTTAATTCTTTATGAAATATTAATCCCTCCTAAGTAAAAATCACGGCACTGCATCCACAAAGCACTTAACACGCTTACGCATGCTTCTCTGCTTCAGGCTGCCCTCTTCTGGATAATCTGCTTTCCAAATTGTTCTGCTCAGTTTCATCTCCTGGGAGGTCTACAAGGAAAGAAACAATGATAAAAACAAAACACAGTGTTTGAAGCACGTGAAGAAGGTGCTAATATGAACCTTGACTGCTGAATGATCTTTTAGGTAGAGAAAAACACTCACTTATGAAGCAGGGCAGATTCCCTTGTAATGAAACACCCTAACTTGACTATAATTTATTGTCATAATTTGACCTCTCATCAGTTCACATGACGTTTATATTTGTGAAAAGCTTGGCATTATCATATTAATAACTGAAAGTTTGTATAATTTTGACACAGTGCCTGCGTTCTACATGTTTTTTTTTTTTTATCCTATTAGCTGCCTAAATACAACATATTAGCACAGAGCTTTACCATGAAAATACTGTAATGACTGAGCAATGAAACCTCCATTTCCCTTTAATAAGTGCTTGGTCCCCAGCTCCATCTTGTAAACAACTACAAGGAGACAGCGCAAATTATTTCCAAAGGCTCTGACATACTATACTGACAATATAATACTCCAACTTGTCATACGATGGGGCATGATAAATCATATGCCAGTTGCTATTATTCTGCATGTCGAGCCATATTTCTATATTTCAGTGCACCAATACCTTGAGCAGTTGCATGTTTTGTGAGGGAACAGAAATAGGTTATTACCATAAAAGTCCATTCCTATGGATTTGTTAGCAAAACCTTGACTCACAAGTGGTGTAAGGGAAACAAACTGTCCTCCTATCATTGTAGGCCGGGCATTGTGAAATGACAAGGTGCCAGTGTGTCTATCACAGACTGCTCTCCCACAGTGGGTGGACAGGCAGGATGCTCTCAGTGAAGCAGATGAGATGAAGAAAGGTAGAGCAGCAACAAAATAACACCTTTAGCTCCTTGGCTGCTGGCTGAAGTGGCTCAATAACCTCATTGCGTATCTTGTGTGTTATACATAATGTATCTCTGATCACAACAGGCTTTCTGAACTTCCATCTATTTAAACAACTTATCACTACTTATACAACTCAGAACAAAACAGACTAAACCTTTATATTGCGTATCAATTTCCATTGCTTTTAAAGTCAGTACATTAGCTTGTCAGTCCCGCTTGCCTTCCAACTAGCACATCAGAAGGGTGATATTCTTGCAGAAAGAGTACTGCATCCCTTTTAACTAATTCTTCAAAAGTAGTGTATCCTGTCACACTTCATAGGATCTCACGGCACAAAAGTCTTTGGTGAGTCTACTGAAAGTAGTGAGGCCATAACTACTCACAGTACCATGCTTCACACAGCCCGCATGGTCACCTTTCAACACCTCAGGTGTTGTACCTATCTATGCTCCACCTAAAAAGAGGTCACATCTGAAGAGATTATTTTTGATTGTGGCTGAAGTCAAAAACATCACATAATGTGAGTTTTTAGTAACTCCCACCTGAAGAATTCCCCCCAGAATTACTCTCATTTTCTGTTCCAATGTACAATTTCACTTCTTTGAGCACAGTTTTATCCTCCTTTGCAACAGATTACTTTTGGATCTGACAGTCATTAAGGAGAGAACGGTGGAGGTGTACATATATACATATGAAGTGGCAGAGGCATAACTGATGCATTCATTCCTTTTTTTTTTTGTCTTCTGGTAACAGTGTTCCTCTTAAAAAAGGAGATCATTAACATTTTCAATGATTAGTGACTTTGAACTGCCTACCAGTCAGTCAGCTTTAGTTCACTGTACTTGTAGCCAAACAGCTGGACAACAAGAAAGATTTTTGTTTGTCTAGTGCCAAAGAAGTTCACGACAGGGTGTTTTCTAACAGTTTACATCTGTCCCTACAACAGATATGTAAGGTCTTTACTGTGGCCTTACCAAATGCATTCATCCCTGAACAGACCCTCGAGAATGAGATACTTTTGATGTTTTACTTCAATCTCTCTCCTTTCTGACATCAGACTGAAAAAGAGGCCACACTAAGAATTAAACATTTTGATTTCTTCTAGCTAGATCTAAATTATTACACAGAAGCATCAGCACACAGGGATAGATTAAGTTTTAATTTTAATATTTTGTAAAACATTGAGAAATACCTCAGAATGACAAGCTGCTATAAAGTTCAAGCTGTTCCGTCACAGTAGCTAAAGGTTAAGACCCCAAAAGACTTCATGTTAAATCTAAGTACATTTATTTAAACCAGTCATCAGTTATCAAACAGATACTACTTTTAGGTCAGTACTATGGAATGACAGAATCCTGGATTGATTTAAATATAAGTAAATTGATTGGGATGGTTCCTGTCTTCTCACAAAATAAATGTTACTTTTGAACAATCTGAGCATTCTGTAGAGATTTAGTTTTCTTTGAGGCACTCTTCCACACTGTTATTCAAAAATAAGACAAGTAATTTCCTTCTGCCTCCAGTGAGATGGATTCATGGAACTTTGTATACTTTATACAATGCAAAATAAGATTTTTGTTTGTTTGTTTTATAGCTAATGGCATTATTTTGTAATAAAAATTAATTATGTTGTTTTCTTACCCATTGGTCACAGAAAAATAGAATACAGATTATACACTAACACCTCACCTACAGGTAATATCCATAATCTGTTAAAACACTACAACACTTAAAATCAAAGTGTCTTTTCAGAAGGAGAAGAGAAACGGTGGACTTAAAAAGGACAACTTGAAGCTGGGATATAAGGAGTCTGTTCCACCAGCTGGTAGCTATATGAATATGGGGGCAAAGATGGCTAGTACTACATTACTGAATAATTATCCATCTAAATGTCAGCTCTGATCATGTGATGGGTCTTTTTATAGGCAAAATGAATGTTCCCTTATGTCCATATTTAATAATAGTATGGAAATGCAGTACATGTTCACCTTTCCCATTGACATCCTACTAAATAGGCATTTTAGTACAAGACGTTTTGCTCCCTTTTTTCTTTTACCTAAGTGATAAGACATGTAATACAAATGCTGAGCTGCTGAAAAAAGTTTTAAAACATGTAATAGATTTCAACATCCATGTACTACCCTGTGTTGTGTCACAGAAGGACACCTGACTACAATAAAGAGTCATTAAAGCAGATAAATACAAACACAGAGGAATATTGAAGAAAAAATATTTAATGATCCATAGTATTTTTAATTTTGTATCTCACTGCTACCATCATAAAAAAATTTAAAAACTTTTTGCAAAGCTAAGTATTAAAAAGGATAACATAGAAAGGCGACATAGATTAGAATAATCTGATTCTTCCCTCAGGATACAAGCAATCCTAATTCAGTGACCATCAGCTACTAGGTTTAACATGCAGTTACTTTGCTGGAATCCGATTAATTACTGTTCCATTCTGGGTAAGAATGTAGGATGCCATGTCAAGACAAAACAATTAACTGAAGCGTGGAAAAATAACTGACTCTTCTGTGACGTGCCAGATGCTGGTATGGGCATATCAACTGATCGCACTAACAGCCAGATCTCCGATCGGATGGAGAACACCTCTTGGCAACTCTCCTCGTTGAAAGGTTTCTTTGTACAGGATATAGAAAGTTATATTTGTCACAAGGGAAAAAAAAAGGACACACAGACTCTTCACATAATCCAGGAAATATCAGTTCACAGTTTGTGAAGGCAAGGGTATTCTAAAATATAGGTCCTATCTGAAGACACCCGGCTTACACAACTGGTTGAGATGCTATCATTCACCATGAGAATGGAGAGAAATTAGTCTAATTATTCCTCCAAAAGCTTCTTGGAATGTCGATGGCTCAAAGTCATATTTGTACTAGTTCTGGGGGTGGGGCAAATGCCCAATTTAAAAGCTGACGGAGAAGAACCTCTGCTCTGGGGAGAACAGAAATCAGCAGTCAGCCTGGTAGGAAAGCTGTGAACCTTCCAATTGGCAGTGAATGCTCATGAAAAACGCAACTGACATTAATTAAAACTGTCTGACAAACAGACAAGGAAGATTTAAAGACAGGTCATAAGGAATAATTGCAGCACGATAAAGAATTGGTATATACCTATTTCTGTTTAGTCTTCTAGCACGACTACTAATTAGGAGAAAAAATAAATTAATGCAAAAACACCGCACAAGGCCTGTAACTCTGCATGGCTATATTCCCACCAAAACACTTGCATGCTTTGTTACTCTGCTATTTTTATTAAGGAAAAGGGATGTAATGATCACAGATTGTAATACCTTCCACTTGCAGGATATTCTAGTAATTCTCATTTTTAGTTTGGCCAGTTTTGACAGAATTCCAACATTCCTTCCCAAAATATAAAAATCTATTATTTGTGTGTGCGTGTGTGAAGAAAATCCACTTTTGCAGATCCTCATGAGAGCATATGGTGCAATAGCTAGCACAAAAATCTGCAGACATCCAGATAAATTTCAAACAGTGGTTATTCTATCCTGCTCAGAATGTTTCTACTCATCATAATTCATGAATGTTAGTGAGGCCTCAATTACTGCACATAAATTCCAAAATATATGGGGCATAAAAAGCTCTTTAACCCAACAAAAAGGCATAACAAGAACTGATGGCTGAAAATTAAAGCCAGACAAATTCAAAATCAGACAGAAGATTTTTTATTTTTAAGATAGTGATGGAACTGAACAAGGAACATGTTAACAAGGGAAGTGATGGATTATTATTATTATTGTTGTTGTTATTATTGTTGTTTTTTAAAATCATTTGAAGTTTTCGGATTGAGACAACCATCTTTATAGGAATTACAATGCAGGGAAACAAAAGCTCTTGGGCTTTATCTGGGGAAAATGACAAGTCTCATTGTATTAAAAAAAATACAAAAAGTCATAATAGGTGAGTTAGTGATTCCTCTACACTTAAAATCCACAACGTATATAAGCATACAAGCAGGTTAGTCCACCAAAAATATACTTCTTGAGCAGTCATAGTTTGTCTGCATCAAAAACTGACTGTGTGAGTGGACACGTGCCCTAAAATGAATGGGAAATAAATATAAAGGTATATTTTCTGAGAGCTAGTGACATTCAACGTTATGTTAACTTAATTAAACACTGCCTTACTCTGAAAAACAATGATACAAAAGTTACATAAAAGAAGGCAAAGAAGAATAGTTAGACTAATTCAGCTTCTTTTTTAGCTTTGATCTGATAACATCTACATAACTTTCAATATTCATAGAGGAAGACTCAGAATTGAGAAATGCAGTATGTGTGCATGGATGCATTCATTTATTTTTCTGGCATGAACAGCTAAACCTGCCCCTCTACCCCAAACTGGGAAGTACATAAGCTTTAAGACAAAAAAGAATTCAAACATGAGACATAAATTACTAAATCAAGCCAATAACCAGAAAAATGTTGCAATAAGAAAGACAAAAATGTTCAACTAACCATTTGATAGGCCATTTCTGAGATCTTGTGCATTATGACTTGTGGGAGATGAAAATGGACTTATCTGGCATGTTCCTGTTGTCGGCGAGTACGAGTTTAGATTCTTCTTTTTGGTCAAAGGTGTTGCTTCAGATGGCTGACATGTAATAAAAGACAAAGAATCTGGATCAACATTGGCTGAAGATATAGGGGCATCTGTGTCCATCTGAACCCACAACAGTTACAAACTTTCCCTCTGCAAAGCGAATGCATTCCAGCCTCTACCCTTCCTATCAGCAGAGTTGCATACTGCATCCCAAATCAGCCAAAGCCTTTCCTGAAAGATTTTTTTTCTAAGTAATTCCAAACTTTACTCCCATTTATGGGAAGCACATAATACATGTACAAACATCAGTTTTACTCAAAACTCTACAATCCAGGAAGAATCCAAGCCCAGGGAAAAGGCTGTATTTCATTGCTGAGTAATTTAATGAAAGAAAATATTAATGTTTATAGAATTAAATTGTTACAGTGTTATAACAAGGAAACTCCCTTTAAAAAGTATATGCTTACAGGTGAAATAAATAGTAGACAAGGAACATGAGTTGTACCTATAAGCATAACAGGCAGCTATGTAACCCTCAGAAGTTTTCTTCTCAGTTCCAGCCAGCTGTTAATTTAAGTGTCCTAAAGCACAATACTCAATTTTTCACACCTACACAGACCTGCATTCTATCGTTATCTGTACAAATGAGTGTTTTTATTACAACTTCTACTATGTTCTTGGCTTCACCAAAATTCCAGAATGAGCTCCAGAAGTCATTGTACCAAACTCGTATTAAAGCTTCCTGATCTTTTCACCTCTCATTTGAAAGCATTTCCTGTGCCACTTGTACCACCACCCATGTTCACACTCATTTTATTTCACAGAATGATATTGGTTCAAAGTATAAGATCTGCAATTATACTTTAAAACAGCGACAATACATTTAATTCTAATTCAAGTGAAGATGTAACACTGATTCATGGAACAGCCTTCTATCTCCAGTGCTGCTAGCTATTCTATTTTTATTTCTTTTACACAAAGCTGCAGTTTTGATGCCTGTCTTCCCTTACTCTCCCTTGAGCAGTTATCCTTAATTTAGAGTCTAACAGTGTTAGTATTGGTCATCAGTATTATGACTTACACTGTATTTCAAAGGATATAATTTGCTGCCCACTTACGTAGCTTTCTCATACCACCTGGAAATCAATCTGTCTTGTTTTAGTCTTGAATACCCTAAATCATTCTGCATCAGCTGTTCACACTCTCTTTGCAGACTACTGGTATTTTAAACAGTACCTGACAGAAATCATCAGTCTGTCAGCACTAATACTATGCCACGTTCACCCAGGTTGAAGAAACGTGTTTTTTTTTTTAATGAAATATTAATTACTGTAAAGTATTGATACCACTTCAGGCATTTAATTGTCATAAATTTTCTTCTGTAACAGGGACAATCTGCAATCTGCTTACACTTTCAGGATATTTTTCCTGCTTAACACTGACCAGCAGTCACCTCAGCCACCATATTTCTGGATATGAATCCAATCTCCTTTGAGCAGCTACCTGGAAAAAAAAGTTACTGTAGTACTTAGAAGGACAGTATTTATTTGGCAGTAAGAACTTCTGTTCTAGATAGAAGGATCCTACTCCAGTTATGCATATATATATATATATATATATATATATATAAATAAATGGTAGCATACCAAAATTACAAAGTTTAAAAATACTTGATTCTGATCTGGTCAGTTTGGGCATACTTTGGGTAGTCTGACCAGCAGGTGGAACGAGGTCCTCCTGAATAACAGGAGAGGAACTGAAGAAATGGCAATGTAAGGGGCAGAGCTAAAAGAAATACTTCACACAAACCTTGTGTGTTTATTACCTTACATTCCTTTCTACCTTCAATTCTGTTATTTAATTACGGCACACTTTAAATCATCGGTACGTACCTGTTAGAGGCTTTGTATGAACTAAAAATCATAGTGTAAACCCACATTATTACTGAGATTCCAATAAAAGTTTTCATCATTCAGATGGGCTTTTGTTAAGCTTTATGTTGAACAAGGTTTCCTGAACGCAGGTAACCACCGAGCAACTCTTCCTTTTTATCTTATGGAGAGGGAGGCAGGGAAGGAATAGCTTTAAGGCATAAAAAGAATTGTGTGTAATTTCAGCTGGACCACTCATCTACAAAAATGTTACTACAACCCAAGAAACAGATGCAAAATTACAGTCACAGCTGCATTCTGAGCAGAACAAGTTGGGTAATGGTACACTAAGCTGCTAATTAAATTGCTAATGATTTTTTTTAGTGCCATTGCAGTATTTTGCCATCTTTCTTTAAAGGAAGAAAAAAATCTAGCAAATTTTTAAAATTGCACATTTCTATTTTGCAAACTACCAGCGAGACCTCCAAGTATGCGCTGCATATAAACAAATCTCTTCAAAAGGACACAGATGTGGAGATTTATTGGGAGCTCATTTACTGACCAGCTATTTCCTCTTTATATACTTTTCCAAAAATTTTCCTTCCTTCAAACACTGCCATCCTCACAAGCTTCTCTGCATTGGTGTCTGCAGCAACACCCACTGTTGGTAGAAGCAGATAATAAACTGACATATGTCATGACATGCTGGTACTGGGAGTATACTATAGCTGCATTTACAAAAAATAATAGCAACAGTACAATTTTATTTTTATTGTGATAACTGTGGTGAAATTTATTGCAGTGTTAGTACTTTATTGTTTCATTATGCCAGATTTGCTGAGGGAGGTAATTATATCCTTGTCATGAAAATGCCTTTAATGTTTTCATTTCAATTTTGCAGTTTATAATATGCAGATTACAGCATTATCATAATTCCATATTGTTACATGTACAATTACATGGCAGAACATTTGCTTCCAGGATAACGGAGCTAGTTTCTAATAAATGATTTCAACAAGGATCTTAACTCATTCAGCTCTTGCGTAAATAGGGAAGGCAATAAAAATATGCATATTTCACCCATTATTTTCAGATGATTCTTTCAGTTATACATTACTTAAAGCCAGGCAGTTCTGTGACAAATAGAATCCAACAGATTTTATACAAATATTTCCATCAGTAATTTTGTGCCTTCCTGAGATTTTTTTCTAGACAGCAACCAATCTGTAACATAAGCATAACTAATGAAATACCATGTTTACATACAGTTATACGTGCATTTACACACAAACATATCCCAAATTATCCCATACCAAAAATACTTACGTTATATTTTTTACCACCATCCAACTTCAGTGATCTCTTAGCTCTGCAAGATAAAAACATGGACAAATTTTATAATCATCTAGACACAAAGATTTCTGGTAGTAAGGTTTATAATCTGTTATTTTAAAAGACATGATTCTTTTTCATATGTTTCACTTTTTTTTTTAATGCTGCACAAGAAAACTAATCTCATCTAAAACAAATACATTAACTGATTAAAATACTGTGCAACAAAAACATTGCTTGCTTAGAAGGATAAAGCGTTTGCGTAGGAAAATCCAATTCTCCATTTTATACTAGAGATAAAAATTAAGACACTTAAGTGAAATTGCACAGAACACAAAATGTTCAGTTGTCTCTTTCTAAAAGACTATAAACAATGAAAAAACGCAGAAGCATTATTATTTACCTACCTTCTGAGCAAGGGTTGAAATTATTTTTCCATTAGTAGAAATAACACATCAGGCATTTAAAGCCCAGGTACAGCCAAGGTGAAAAAAGTAGTTCTTCCCATCATTTTAGCTCTTAACATGATTCAGTGCTACCAGACTATGACTTAACTGGGGAACAGATGCTCTATGTCTTTACAGGTCCCCAAACCATACGAAACTATTTGCTAGTCTTCTTCACTATACTGATTCAGGAACATGCCAAGCTCTCTCTGCAAAATCTGCTCTGCTGAACTGGATGCCCAGCTGTTAATGGCAACGCTAGAAGAGGAAAGCTGAATATTTATAATACTTTATATCGTACAGCTGTCTTCTAAAGAGCAGTCATCAAAATTTTATTGAATGCAGACTAAAAGCTCAAAGGAAAGAAAGGTCAACATAAATTAAGACTATTTTTCCCAGAGACAACTGAAACTTTTAAAGTACATTCTTAAATCTTAACAACAGTTTAAAGCATTATATAAAACAATGAAGAAAAAAACTAAAATCTTTATATGAACAGTCCCCACGAAACATATATACTGTATCAAATTAAACAAGATTTGGAAAATACATCATATTTCAAGAACTTTGCTCAATTTTCATCTCAGAAAAGAATGTTTTGTCTTGTAGGGAATTAAGATGACCTTATTCCAAATACATCCTCTTCTAATTTACAGTACTGCTCCAAACCTGCATTAAAGTGTTGTAAAAATGGAAACATGGAAAACATGTCTTTGAAATGTAACTCAGGTAAAGGTTTTTAATTAATACTGGTTTACGATCATCTCTGTTACACACACACACACAAAGAAAGAAGTACTCTACCTTAAAAAAAGCCAAGTAAACATGTAACATTTAAATTAAAAAAAAAGTGACTGAAATTCTTGCCAAAGGGCAGTCAAAGCTGTAAGGGTTTGATGGAATTCTTTACAATGTATTTCTTTTTTAAATAGCAACCCATATTGCTTAAGGAATGCAGACTCCATTACATCTTCCACCCCAGTGGCAGCAGGGAAACATTATATTTATTAATATATCTACTCCAAAAGGGTGCTCTAGGGGCCGATGCATTTGCATGTTATGCTGAGGCCTGTGATGATGGAAGTTTTTATGATGGACTTCAAAAGATGCTGGAAGCCAAAGTAAAGGAGAATCGGGACTGAACATAGCTGTAGGATAAAGATAAATGAGAAATCGCACGAAAATTGCACTAAATTATAAACATTTAGAAAATTTCTTAGAGAAAAAAGTTGTGGATTGGTCAAGACCATGTTATTTAAAGTCTGTCAAATATTGTGTACGGCAATAGAGCTGTAGACAGCCCGATTTGCCCTCTGCTGGCCTGCAAAACCCCAGCAAACACCCTGAGCCACGGTGCTGAAGAAGCAGCCTCACTCCAGACAAGCACTTCTATCCTGGGAGGAGCCATATGGGTACACGTTTGGCTTCAGGAGTCAGCTTAGCCTCGCTCATCCCACTCAGATTCTGTCCTATCCAGCAGTCGTTTTTGCTCATTGGCTTCTTTTTAGTTATCGTCCTTCTGTTTCTATAACAAGAGAACGCAAAAATCGCTGGGCATTTGCCATTCACCCAAAACAAGTTAACATTTGTGCTCTTAGCCTGCATGCACTCCTCGGCTAGGATCACCGAAGCATGTTAGATGTCTGGATGAGTTTTGAGGACCCAGTCAGCCAAAGCCTTTATTCTCAGATTTTTCAAAAGATGAACATTTTTTTATGTTCACATCTAAGTCCAAACAAAATTCCCAGAGCATTTTAGGAAACACCATGGAGGAGGCGCACCAACTTTAGTTTGGTTTTCCTTTTTTTTACATGGCTGGAAAAGCTTTGCTATGGCTCTGGAGTAGAATCCAAAGCCAGAATGTGAAGAAGAGGCAGAACGATGATGCATATGCGATTACAGTACACATTAACTTATTTATCTGAGTTTCCTACTCTTGAATTGGTTCAAAATTCCCTAACAAGGCTTATTTTACTTTCTGAACTATGCAGAGTATGATGACATGAGTTTATAGCTCGCTGTACACCCTGCAAGGATTATTTTACCCATAACATTTAACAGGTGTAAGAACTACGTATTACTGCTATAGCATATTGCTGACCTACCATTCTAGGCCACATTGTCAGTTCCTCACTAATATTCAGAGATTTTTGCTCACTCACATACTGTTCTGGTAAAATCACTAATCTGAGGTTAACTGCGAGTCTAGGTATGCAATTTAACTTTCTATAAAGAAATGGATTTCTTATTTTGTTTTTAACTCCACATATTCTTCTCTTTCTTTCCATCATAGTCCATTTATGAATGAACGTAATGGTAGCAGTCACAGACAGATTAGGATACAAAAAACTGTATTATGACTATATTCTTTCATTAATAATACTCTGGTGATTATTGTAGCCCGCTTTGAGGCCATTTCATTTAGCTTCCTCGTAAGTTTCTGCTTTTACTGGGGGAGAAAATAAAACACCTCCACGCTATTTCTCTGCTGCTCTCTCTTCAAAACTTGCCAACAAAACTGTATTGTTAACTGGAAAAGCAGAAAGAATGCATGATCATTACCTACATCAGTAGTAAAACGGTAGTTCAAGTCACAAACAGACTTAAACGCTAGAAATCAAAGCTTGTGTATTGATCAATTTCTCTGTGTGACTCTTCTATGATTACTTTAACTTCCAGCAGTCAACAGAAAGGCTGGCAGAAGCTGGAACCTATGCTAGATTTAACAAAACTCTTAACTTTGTAAGGAACTGTGAAGCGGGACAGCACCCCAAGCCCACACGCAGGCGGCGTGCTGGCGTCTCACGGCCTCACCGTACCGGGGTGGAAATCAGCAACATCCTACATTTTTTTTTCCCCTAGTTGTTCTTCAGGAGGCCACGACCAGCAAAGCTCCACAAAACAGCACCAGAGTCGCAAGACGGACAGGATTTATTCCAGGCGGAGCCAACGCGAAGAGACACAGCCCCGCGGAAAGAGAGCCCGGCGAGCCCCGCGCCCTCCCCACGGCAGGGAGAAGCCCCCTCGGCTCCCACAGCAGCACAGAGCCCAGGTGCACGACCCCCTCACCCCGACACCCCTGACACTTTGCCCGCCCCACCACAAAGCCTCCCCCCGCAGGGGGCCGAGCTCCCCTGCCCGAGCTGCCCCCTCAGGAGGCGAAGAGAGGCGAGGCGAGGCCGCCCCCCAACCCGGCTCCCGCTACCTACGACATGAGGGCGCCTCCAGCCGCCGCCTCCCGCAGCTCTCCCGCCCGAGCGCCGCCGTGCAGCGGCCAAACGCCGCCGGCTGGAAACGGAGCCGGGAGGGCGGTGCGCGGCCCCGGGGGGCGGGACGGGGGCGGTGGCCGGGGCGGGGAGCCCCGGGTCCCTCAGGCGGCCGGGCGGTGCTCGGGGCCCGGGGGTCGATCCCAGCGCTTCTCGGTTCCCGGGCCGGTGGGGGCCTCGGGAAGGACGGGCCTCAGCCGGCCCCTCGTCGGGCTGAGCGGCTTGGGGCTGAGCCGAGCCCTGAGGCCACCGGGACGGAGCTCGTGTGGTGAGGGGAGTCCCGGGAGCTGCCCCCCTCAGCCGGGAACCGCGGCGGCCAGCCCAGGAGGTCGGTAGGTGCCTCGCCGAGGAGGGGACTCCGAGTTCCTCACACGGGTTTTTGTGTGTTGGGACCTGGGGGCTGAAATCACGCAGCGCTGTTCTCCCGCCGAGCAGGGCTGCGTAGCTCCCCTCGCTTTGGTTTTTGTCCAAAACTTCATTTTTTTTCCGCTCTGGGCCGTGTGCTGCCGGCCCCAAACAGCTCCCCCGGAGCTCCGAGCCGTCTGTGGCGGCTCTTCCCGTCAGAGCTGCAGCCGCGGACCCATCGCTTGTAACAGGGAGTCCGAGGGGCGCGCACGAGGGTGCGCATTTTATAAACTAGTTACTGGAAAATTAACATTTATTCTTCTTTTCCTCCTTGACTTTAACCTACTTCCGTTGTGTGTGTGTACCGCTGGTGCTTAATTATAGTGACACCCGTTTGCAGGAACCAGACTGTATCGCGGTGTCCCTGTGGGGTCCTTCTAATGCCAGTGTAATATTAAAGTGTCAGGCAGGCGGTCTGTGTATTATAAATAGGGTACTTCATCCATGATAAGTGATTATTATCTTTCTTTCCCAAGTGTAAAAGACCTATATAACTCAAGAAGGTGAGAGTGATTTAGGCCTCCCAAGTAAGAATCCAATGAGTCCTGAAGGGGACCCCGCGATGCTGTTGTCTTGTTGCTGAACTTGAGATATTCAATTTATTATACTGGAATATATTTTCTGAAGTCAACATTGGGTAAAATAATATGAGAAGCTGTTAGACCAACAGTACAGCACGATTTAGTGTCCCTCTGTGGTGGTCTTCTAAAAACCCTAATCACCTTTGGTGGAAGCAGAAAGCTGCTGTTGAAGTTTACTGGCCATTAGTGAGCAAACAATACTAGTTACTGCTTTGAATCACTTCAAAAAAATGTTTTTTCAAAAATTCTTTTACAATTATATTGGTAGCATTCTTAAAAGTCCTAAGGCAGTTTTGTACGTGCTTAACTTCAGACTTATATAAGGAACAGAAATAAGTAAGTCTTAAAAATAGGATTAAGTGTTTAACTTCATGCTTGATGAGTTAAAATTTTGACCAATTTTACTATTGGCCATTCTTTTTAAGGAGTTATAACTGTAAAAACAGAAAACAAAAGCCCCTTCTGATATGGGGTGGCAACAGAAAAAAAGCACGTCATCAGTTTAATAATTGTGTCACTTTTTAAACACTAAATGTTATATGGTGTTTACGACATTACACAGTATCATTGCTGAAGCTGTATAAGACTACCCAGTTTTTCAGCTAGTTCAGAAGATGAAAGTCAACTTTTAGGTGATAGAGGGGACCCTGACAAATACACAGTCCAACGTCAGCACACTCACCTGTCATTTTCTCTGGAGGGCAAAGGGGATTTCACTCTTCTGCTAACACCAACAAGAGTAATAGGGAGTCCCCCATCACCTGAGTCAGTCGTGATCACAGACACAGAGTAAGTACTGTATCAATTTACTTTGTTATTGTTTTTTGGTAAAAAAGCTTTTTAAATTAGTCTGTGCCTCCCACAACCCATGGCCATGCTTAAATTGGCATCTTTTCCCCAAACCACTCTATTTTTGCTACTACTGTTAACCAATAGCAACAATGAGAGAGGCACTGGCAGCAAAACAATCACAGGTATGGTATATGGTATGTTCGTTCATTTTACTGTTGTGACAAATTGTGCAAAATAGTGGTGAGTTCATCAGAGCCAACAAGTGCACTTCTGTACAATTTCTTCTGTTGTTTCTGTCATTAGGAGAATGTAGCTAGCGTGGCAAGAATGGAAATTCTAGTGGAAATATGTTATAAGGACAAGACCTATTGATTTATTTCTGAACGCGGATAGCAATGGTTTGCATCACAGATGATAACTTGAAAATTTACTATTATGCTTTCAAATAACATGAACTTGTAATCACTGTGGCATCAAATGTCTGAAATGAAAATAAAATGCAATAAAAGAAAACCTTTTACTGTCAATAACGAACAAATTGTGCATAAGAAGTAGCTCAATAACTCAAGCTATTTTTGTTTGTAGGTAAATGCCATGAGATCTGCAAATGTAGATAAGTATCTCATTT
Organism: Anser anser; assembly: GCF_964211835.1. Lineage (NCBI taxonomy): Eukaryota > Metazoa > Chordata > Aves > Anseriformes > Anatidae > Anser > Anser anser. The sequence continues at coordinate 29,952,556 of NC_139728.1, forward strand.
AGAAAATGGGAAGCATTCAGTCTAGATGTTAGGATAATTTGTGCTAATCCATGTATCCGAGGACAAAGAAGACTCTTATCAAGCAGGCAAAAGAGTAACAAATTCTAACTGTGATTGTGTTCTTTGCAGAATGGCCAGCAGTCCTGAGAACAATGCGTCCCTCTGTGATCAGAAAGTCACACACTCAGAAAGTCCTCAAGGAAAGAAGTCCCAGCAAGCAGAGGAAGCAATCTTCTACAAGAACTGCCGAGCAGCTTATCTAACTGTTTTAAAAAGCAGTTTAGAAAATATTAAATCAAAAGAACAACTCCGTTTAGGTAATGATTTGATTTTTTTCCCCCCATAACTATTGTGTGTGGTGATTGCCATGGGTAGTTTACTAACAGCAGCCAGTAATTCAGCAGTGAGAGTGTCCCAGTGCATAAACTTGGAACCTGCTTTAAGGAATTTACAGTAGTTTTAGATAGGGTTCAGATTTCAAGCGTTGGTTGCCATATCTTTGAAGACATGTCCATCACTCACCTGTTGTAAAACGTGTCACGCAGTGATTCTTCAAAGTTTATAGAAACTACCATTCCTCAACGGTTTTCATTTTCCTCAAATCCTTAATCTTTGTTGCTAGGTGTTGGATGGCTCATGGAACTGGGAATAGTATACAGAGCTTCTCAGCTCTAAATCACCGCTGTGAAGGGGCAAAAGTCAATACCAGCTGACAGCTTACAGGGGACCTAAGTGAGTTGTTTAACACCGCCAAATTCGATGGCAGCATTGTTGCTTACATGGGGTGGACATAGGTTCTGCTTTTGGACTGTGACATTTCTGCAATAGTTGCTTTTCCCTGACACATGATTAAGTGGGTTGACCTCGGTTCAGTTTCTAGTGGACAATTACCCCTATAATCACAGAAAATCACAATGGTAACTGGCATTGAGTGACACGGAGCTTTGCAGACTCGTAGGAGAGGTTTTGTCAGAGGTGTGGATATGATAATTTACCATCCCTAAAGATAGCCTCACAGATCAGTTTTAAGCTACTTTGAGTAATATGTGAAAATGCTGCCTTTCCTATACCAGATTTTTGTGACCAAATGGATTATTTCAGACATTGGCATTTCGTAAGAATTCTTACTCTTATTAAAGTTGCCCGTGAGTTAAAATGTTTCCATAGACTAAAATGTTTTTCTCCCCATCTGTATTATATCTTTGTCCTTTGATGAAAAGGATTATTTGTGTTGTATGTAGTAGCATGGGATTGTGTTAGAGAACCCATGAAGTGGCTTTCAGTCCTATTTTCTACCTGGAGTTTTGCGGTTATGTGAAAATCATAGCTTACTTTATTGAAAAGAAATGTTTCTAGCTCACAGAGTTGACAAAGAAAGTATGAGACATAAACCTTCAGTTAGATGAAAAGAACCCAAATGTGTCATTTAAAAAGTCATCGTTTTTTTTTTGATCTTATGGGTTTTGAGGTACAGCTCATAATACGCTTGGGATTGTTGATACTACAGGTTGCTTTCTCCTCGTCAATTATGATGCCAGTAAGAGGTGTGCGCGTTGTGGCATTGCAATCCTTTGTAAGGAAAAACAAGCAATGACTAAAGATAAAACCATGCTGTGTTATCAAATCATTTAATTAGATCAAAATTCTAGTGACCATATTTTTTTTTTCTGCATACGTGAGGAAACATTTCTAATTGCTGCATCGCCCATGCCTAAAGTACACGAGGCCTCCACATGGAAAGCCACCAGCACAAAAGCTGAGTGTACTTTTTGGATCCATTGATTGTAGCTTCTTTCCCTCTGCCACCACTTGCAATTCTACCTGCTAGACTTAATGTTATCCAGGCTTTCTGGGCTGCAATGAAAGTGCTTTTATAACATCCTAATGGTAGTTTTGGGTAATCTGGATTTTAAAATAGGAGTGGTGCGAACAAGTGTCATCTCTTTTATATATGGTTTGGCTTTCATCTCTATCCATGTGGCACTTTGTACGTACCAGGTGTTTGGGCATTTTGGTTTCAAGGTCAACTCAGAAAAGGCAAGTAGTAGCTCAGGCTCCCGGTCTTTTCAGAGATATAAAAGAATCTGCTTATTTTAAAATGTTAACTACTGAGAGTTATTATAGACTTATGCTGCAACTAAAATTCTGGCAATTATCATGAGTGGTGCTACCTTTGAAGCAGCTGTGACTACATGCTGTTTGGATCGCAATCTAAACTATACAACATTCCCTTAGAGATTGGCCCTGCAAAATTTTACTTGTAGGAGTTGTGTTTACTCACAGATAGTAGTTTCATTTCCTGTGTTGTAATATTACTTAGGGTATTTCACAGAATCAATCTGCAAAGAAGTATAAATAAAAGGCTCAGTCTAATTGAACTTTCAAAACCACAAACTCGGGAGACATAGCATATAGCAAGTGCTGATCTCTCAGGTTATATAAAAATACAGCAAATTTGAAGGGTACTCTCTTAAATGTAAGTGAATAGTGTGCTACAATTGCTATGTGCCCAAGGTTACCGTGGGTAAAGATGTAAGCTTTAAGCAAAATAATGGTTCTTGTGATATTTTTGTGTTATTAGAAGACTGCTGTCCTGTTTCTTCATTTTTGTGTAGAAGAAAGTGGTTCTCAACAGCATGGATGTGTCATCTCTGTGCCGGATCATACGTTGTGAGGGATGATCTAGAATGCAGGCCTAGAAACAGGCACTGCCTGGAACAAATGTGCTCAGCTGCCCCTCAGGCTGCTCTGAGCTGCCTGGTACTAACCACAGAATTCAAGGCCAGGGAAGGTCACCGTCAATCTGTATCAGTAGAACGCAGGATTGAGATTATAAACAAAACTGTCTTTTAGAGCCAGTTTTCCCTTGGATTGATGGTGCTAAAAAAATAAAAATAAAAAAATATCTGAACATGGGAAGTAATTAAAGGATGTTTTGAGGTAACTCCTCCACTGACAGCTGGAATATGTACTTAGCATTGTGTTTTATTGTTCAGTACTTCAACAGGCTGGAAGAAATCCATCTCAGAAGACAGTTAATAAATACTGGACTTCACAAACAACTACACTGAATTTTGATGATTTTTGTACTATTTTAAAAGAAGAAACACCAGCCACAAGAACTGAATTGCTTGAAGCATTTAGGAAAATAGACACAGATAACACTGGATATATTTTACACGATGAACTTTATAAAATTCTTACAACAGTAAGTATCAGATGAAATTTAATTATCCATTTGTAGCCCTTAGTAGAGATTTTGGAAATTGGATAGTAAAACTATTCTTGATCAAAAGAATCAATAACTGAGTCTTTTTTTCCTTTTTTTTTTTACTCCAATTTTGGGTCTTATTTTCTGTGGTCATCTACGATCTTTCTTCCATTTCGTACATTCCGTATAGACTTTCAGTTGATAACCTGTCTGTCCATTTCAGCAGTTGCTCCTTGATGGTGGAAACTGGCAGAAGGACGTTTTTAATACTTTCACATACTTTGCTGAAGCTCTATCTTTACTGCAATGGAGCAGCAGAAGGGGAAAAACACGTATGTGTCTCTCCCTTGGTTCAGCTAGCACAAATCCCTCTATTCTCTACAGGGTCTCTCTGCACCCCTTTGGGGTTTTCAGATTTTGCGAGAGAGTTAATGATATATGTTTGCTGTTCTCCCCTTACAAGTTGTCTATGCATATTCAGATACAAAGTTTAAAAACTAATGACATTTATCTACGTTATACATAAAATATTAAGATTAATGTTTTAGTCTTATCACAGCCATGATGTTCTGTCACTTCAGTGATTTCACTGGATCCTATATTTAGTTCATCATCGTCTTAGGCTGTGTGGGGTTAAGTCAATACTTTGGTTAGAGATGATGCATTGTCAATATGAAGCATGCAAATGTTGTAAGGTTTACTTGTATATGTCATTAATATGCCTCAAACTAATGACATATTTTAAAATATCTGGAACTTTTTATTTAGCTACTGAACCATATTATTGGATTTCACTGTATAAAGTGAAAGGTTAGAAACGCATTTTTTAAAATAGCAGCTGAGATTTTTGTGGTATTCTGAGATTATAGAAACCGAGACAAACACCAAGGAGCAGGAACAGTTAAAAATTGGCCAGTAGTAGAATTCTAGTAGACTGCTCAAAAGTGAGTATAAAACAAGTTTAAGGAAATGCAGAGGAGAGCAAACTGGGACAGAAAGAAGAAACAATTTACATACTGTATTTGTTGTGGTTGACCCAACAAGCCAGACTCATTTATTCACTTTGAGCGTAGTGGCAGAACCTTCAATCTTCATTCTGCATGATCAGAAAGATAAAGTTGCAACGGTAAGGAAACATTCTTCATATAGGAGAAGACAGAAATAACAGATGTTGAGTGCTACTGTAGTTATGCCATGAAGATCCATAAACCCTGAAATGTTACAGAAAGGCAGCGCATTGCTCTGTACAGACCCAGACCGAAGAACTTACTAGACATGCCTGCAGTAGCAACTGGTGCTGTTCAAAGAGGGGGAGATCAGGATTAGGTTTGTTGCAATGCACTGTAGCTCCAGGACCATATATCCACATCACATGTTTCTCAACAATGAAGTTCATGTTAGATTTTGGTCCTGGTTTACACCATGCATCTATAGCTGAAAAGTGACGTGGAATAGATTTCCGTACAGCAGTTGCATGCTGCTGGGTCGTTGCTAACAGTCCCACGCATCTGTATAGAGGAAATTGCTGGAGGACCTTGTGGAAGACATGCTTCCTGAGAGGTAAATCTTTTGGCCGCGTTGGAAGTGGGGTGCTCAAGATGATATTCTGAAAGGCGTCTTCAGACGTGGTTCTGAAAGAAGAGAAATTGCTTTGAATGCACACTAATGATTCCAAACATAAACAGGTGCAAGGTGAATTCATACCTGAAATAACCCTTCTAGTGAGCTCAATTGCAGATATAGAATGACCTACTGTAGGTGTCACAGGGTAGTTCAAGTAAATGAGTGAGAAAGACTATTACGAAGTCAGATCTTGGTTGTCAGCATGCTGTATTACAAGTACAAATGACTGAGAACAGGTATTCCCCAGCTTATGGAAGATCTGAAATTAAGTGTCATTCACGATGGCTTTCCGGAAGGCACCGCAAAATTGCGTAAGCTGATGCAATTAATCTGTTCAGTATGTAGTAGCATTGTAGGGTCATATTTTTTTTACACTGTTGACCTCTATTTTGGTGATTCAGATCAAAATCCATTTAAATGTATTGCAAGACAAGATTTCCTGAAAGGATATTAAAATAATCTTCGTGTTTTTATTGAACGTGTGCTGTAGGTAATCAGTATTCTTCACTAGAATCCAAACCTGAGTTGTTTTTTGTTTGTTTTTAATTACAGAAAGGTGAAAAAATGACTTTGGATGAAGTGAGCGCTATAACTAACCTGGCTGATTTTAACTGCAGTGGCAAACTCGACTACAAGAAGGTATGGCAAACAGTGATATTAGGTGTTCTTGATGTTACGGGCAGTAATGGTATTATCAAATGCAGTACATACCAATTCCGTGTGTTGGTCCATCGATGACCTTACCCCAGCCCACCAGCGCCCTATGTTCTGCAACATGGTATGTCTTCAGGTATGTATTTCTGTTTCCCTCATTTTTTCTGGCAGGGTACTGCCCTGGCCATTTTCCTTGCTGCAAGTGAACCTAATGCGTTAGGCAGAGGCTAATAGTAAGTGCAAAGCCTAACAGCATGGCTGAAAATAAGGGTTAAAGGAATGGCAGAATAAAGATGAGAACTGAAAGCAAACTTAACTTTATGAGAATTGCTGTGTCTGTGATATTTCACAATTCTTTGTATGGGGGGACAATATTGTATATGTTGAGCATCTAATTTTCAAGATGCAGCATCTTATCGATTACTGACAGCATCTCTAAGCAATGACTGACATATGGTTACTAATGTTACATCTTCATTCTTAAAACTGAGAAAGAATGTTTTGCTTACCGGATTGCCTTTCTTTATCTCAAGTTTTGTGACTTATATATGGCAACCAGTGAGCAGTGCTGCAAGACTGCACTAGAGAAACTGGAAATTGATGGTCGATTGAAGCGTCAGCAGTTTGGAAGTCAAGGTGAAACTTCCACTGAAGGGATCACGCTGCCAGTATTGAAACCATCACCAAAAATCTCCAGGAAGACTGATCACAAACTAGCACCAACAAAAGGTATTTATTTTTCATAATGGGAGCTTTCGGTGTTTTAGAGGTCGTGTTCTGGGTCAATGAGCAGTTGAGTATTTGCTTAAATTTTCTCAGATTAGTGAGGCTGTTGTTGACTAACATTCATTTCTACTGTGGCTAAATGTCTCAGTGGGATATCTGATTCTCCTGTTCAAGTGGACTTAGGCTGCATCTATTATCTGAAGCTGTCAAATTGTTAAGGTTGAATTTGGTTGACTCTCCTGTGACACAGTCCAGATGGAAGAGAGAAAAAAGAATGCACAGGGTGTTGTAACATACCAAATTATTTATTTCCGTTCCACATGAGAGATGAAACCTTAAACATCCACGAATAAACAGTCTGTTTGTTTCAATTATTGAGGCCACTTTTCAGGAAGAACATTAAGCTCTCAGACTGATTATGCTCGAAGTTATAAAGGTACTTAAAAACTTTCCCAAACTCGAAAAAGGTTGCAGGATAATGGACTGTAAAGGTACTACATACAAGATACTTGTTTTTGTATGGAGTGTATACTGTTTAAGTTACTTCGATTCTAAGAAATACTAAGGAAGTGCAAAGATGACAAAACAGCAGTGAACGCTGAATGTATGTAGCTAAATCAACAACTGTACTAGCAGAGTTGCTCTAACATAAGGAACCAGAAAGTAAAGGCCTGGAAGTAATTGCTTTGGGCACCTGTGCGTTTGAAGCAGGTTAAACCTATCCAGTTAGGATAGATTTACCTTGATTCCAAGGTAAGTGGAATCCTGTGGTAACAATTTCTTGTCCTTCAGGCAGATTTGGATTCCAAGGTTCTCCATTTGTATGCCCGTTCACCTGGGATGCACAGTCAGGGAAATAAAGATGTTTGGCTAATGAATGACTGTGTTAAATTATTGTAAGGGAAGTCAGTTTATCAGATTGAAGTTCTTGTTATCCATTTTTTTTTCTGTCTCTGTAAGGCTTTATGACAAATAGCACTAGAGGTGGGATACAATAATGCAATAATAACTAAATATCTATGTTTATAGGTGACAGCAGAACTCCTTCAAGACCCTTATCAGCTCAAGGTTGCAAAGCATCCGTTTCTTTCACTGTCAGCATGGGTGCCAGTAGCAACAGAAACACAAAGCTAATTGAGCCACACACAGTAAAGGTATCATGTAAGCTAGTCCTATTGAGATTATTCTGTTTTCCTCTAGGCACATACGTTACTGCATTTTAAATAAGAAACTGTTTTTCTCTGATTTTTCGCTTATGTTTTATTAACAGTTTGTCAAGGGCAGCTATAAACTATCAAGAGGTTTCCTGATACGTGTTATTACTAACATTTTTATATACTGTTGGTTTTGCTGACATCTAATTATTGAAAATAATTTTTCAGGTGTGAAGGTTTAATAGAACAAAGTGTGTTTTTTTATAAATGAAACCACTGTTGGATAAAACGTTTAACGACTTTTTGAGAAATTTAAAATTGAATAATTTATTAGGTTGGTGAGAACTTTAAATGCTTAAGTAGTCTGAAAGATTGTGTATCATAAACCTTTATATGAAAGGTAATTGGAAATAAATAACAGATCTCTGAGCATATTCAGTTTGCTGGGCATTAATTTGTAAATATATGCTGTAGCTTGAAAATATTGATTTTTAGTTAGACTAATATGTCCTATCAGTATTTTCTTTTAAATAAATCACTCATTCAATATAAATTCCTGTGGGAGAAAGACAACAAAGTCACTTTGCTAAGTCAATATTTGTAGAGTGTTAATATTGATCTTTTTCCTTTGTTTTCCCTTTCTCGACTGAACCTTTACTAGTTTTCTTTCAACAGAAAATAATAGCTGTAGAAACATAAAACATTAACTGGAAACTGCTAGGATACATTAAAAATGAGCACCTTGAGACCTCCGTATGAAAGGAAAAAAATGGTTATGACCACATAGTATAACTGCTGCTAGAAAACTGAACTGATTGTTCTCATGAGTTACATTTTTGTTTCAAATAACAACTCTGTATTTGTTATTGAACTCTGAAGTCCTTTATATCTTCGGCATTGCTATACAGTGACATTTGTTCTATATTAAAATTTAAAAACATAATCTCAGAGGAATTTTTTGCAGTCTGTTTAGGTATCTGGACCTCCATGCAATTTAACCTGCAATTTCACCTTGTTCAAACATGATATGTAGTATACAAAACCATTGCGCAGTTTCCCAATATTGGATCCCTCTTTCTTTGTACAAGCCAGTAAGAGCTGCCTCGAAAAAAAGCAGCTGCAGATATTGAATACTATTGATAAGCATCATATAAAAAATAAATCAATCAATAAACATGAATTAGTTTAAGTTGAACTGCTAAATATGTTAACCCTAACTATTAAGGACCCAATACAAGCTCTGTCAAAACCAATGAACATATATGCAATGAGTCATTTGAGCTATGGACTGGAATCTAGAGCTCACAAATTCTTCTTTTTTATCTTATATGTAGAAAATATATTTATTCTGCATGTTAAATAAGAATAGCTGTAGAAATTTAAAACATTAGCAGGAGACTTCTAAGATGTGTTAAAAATGTGCACCTTGAGTTCACAGTATAAAAGTATGTAGAAAAGTAATTTTTTTTTTCTGCAGTTCATGTGTCTTTTGGGGACAAGAAGTAAAAATTGTGTGGATGCCCCATCCTTGGAAGTGTTTAAGGCCAGGCTGGATGGGGCTTTGAACAACCTGGTCTAATGGAAGGTGTCCCTGCCCATGGCAGCAGGGTTGGAATTAGATGATCTTTAAGGTCTCTTCCAACCCCAACCATTCCATGATTGCCATTGTGAAGTTGGACTGATTCCAATTTCACTTCTCTGGCTGAAGATTACAATGAAAGTCAAAACATGGTGAACATCTACACTTAAACACTTCAAAACCCATGGAATATGTTCATAGCACGTTCTTCCGTGTGTTTTCTTTTTCTTTTCCTGTGGAGTTTTGTGACATATTCAAAGATGTAAATAATTTGAGAATAAGAAATAGACAAATACAGAAGTGTAACTGGTGTAAACAACACACTGACCTGTTGGGCTTCATCTGTAGCTGATTGACAGGTAACTAATATAGTGCTGATATTTTATTTTTTTTTCCCTGAAAGAAAATTAAAGTAGAATAATTCAGGTGGAAGAGAACTTCAAAGATCACCCAGTCCAACACACAATCATCATTTAGCTCCCTACATTTACATCTCTGTTTCTAGTTTGACAATGATAATTTAGAGAATATAGCACCACCTTATGCTCTCTGTGAGGATAACAGTTTAGTATTTGGTTTCTAACACATTGTCAATCTTTTACTTAACTGTTTCTATAGAATTCGGTGAGCTGTTTCTATAGAATTTCTATAGGATTTGGTGGCAAAACTGTGGGCCAGGACTGAAGGCTCTTAAAATCATGAGTCCCTGAGTAATTTATATTCTTAAGAAACGTAGAGTTCTGAGTAGAGAAATATAAATTGAGGATCAGAGCTGCATGTGTTACCAACTGTGTCATTTTACACCCTGGGTGTACGTGCACTAGCAAAGTCCAGTTCTTGCCTGACACCTTTAGGTCATTGCCTGCAAAGTACCACCAACTGAGCGTGAATGCATCGCAGTGAGGACTAACTTTAAGAGCTGTGAAATGAGACATGGCACTCTGATGAAGACTGTTTGGCCTTAAATTGAGTTAGGAGTCAGTCTCCTTGCTGGGAGCTGCGTGCAGACCTTCTGCAGACCTCCACTTTTTACAAGCTCACTTCTGAAATCCGTGTTAATTTACCTTTTACACTGAACACTCTGCATGGATAAGTACAGCCACCGGGACAGAGCTCTCTGCTGAGATTACACTGAAAGATTCCTTCTGCTAGGCTGTGCTCAGAAACTTAATCTTCCCTTGCTAGGAAAATAACTAGAAATAATGGACTTAATCACAGAGAAGTAAAATCAAGAACATCTTCCTTTCTTTGAGGCATACAACGTGTCTATAAGGACTTTATTTTTCTTTTGCTAAACGATATTTGAAATTGAAAATAGTGACTTACTGTTTAAAAAAAAAAGTTTTGAAGCTTGTAGCTGTTTTAATATTTTAGCAAAATGATGGCTTCTCTAGGAACTGTACTATTCACAAACACTGCTATCTTCTATTTATGACTTTCCAATGGCTTTAACAGAAGCCAAGAAGAATCACTTGATTTTACTAGTACTTCTGTTTGGCACTCATCTGAGCAATAACTCCTCATTGTTCAGCTAATCAGTTATGTTTTTTGCTTGATTGGTCTGATGGAAGTAAAGTAGCAAAACTGCAGTGTTTCAGTGATAAATCACACAATTAGTCGATTTCGTGAATACGGTTTGGTTCTTCATGGCAATTCAAATTTCATTTCAACCATTAGAGCATTGGGGTAATCTGTACATTTTGGAGCATTTTCGTAAGTAAAGCAATGCTACTAATTGGTCTGCAAAACTTGACTATGAAAAGGCCTATGTGAGAAAATTCATTTTAAAAAAGAGCAGAAGATCAGTGCTACACCTTGTGGTGAATTTTATGCAGCATTCATTAAATTATCAAATTAATATATTTCAGAAAAGGAGTCTTTATTTTGATAAAAGATCAAGGCAACGCCTAATGTTTCTTTGGATTCCAGGAATGGCAATGTGCGCAGTCCAGAGGATGCTTCTACTTAGAAGAAGATGGTGAAATCATTAGTCACAAGTACAGGTTGCACATACCTCAAAGGTCTACAGTGTGTATTACTATCAAGCCTTTAAACCTTCGTCAGGTAGAAGGTAAATGTATTTGTATCTCTTCAGAGAGTTTTCCTCTCTAAAAAATATTTTCTTTCCTCCTGCTGATACAAATTGCCTTTTCTCTCTCACAGTATTTTGTGATATTTTGCAATTATTGCAAAATTTTCATAAATTTTGCAATATTTTTATAATTAAAAAAATATTTTATACAACTTCAGAAGAGAATATGATGTAAGTTTCCTAAAATCCTTAATTGTAAATATCTGGGATCGAGGAGCCGTAGTATAAAGAGACCTAATAAGTAATCAGGCTCTACTAATTGTAGAAAACAGTGAAATATATAATAGATTTTTTTTAAAATTACATTAACAGGGATCAATGCTGTAAATACAATAGAAATATCGATTTTGGATTTCCAACAAAAAACAATTTGGTGAAATTTAAAGCATTTGTTTTGGGGATTTTTTTTCTTTTAGGAAAATCTTGTCATTGGTTGTCAGTGGATACTGCTTTGTATGTTCTGAAGGAAAATGAAACCCAAGAAAATCTACAGCTTGTGAGCTTTACCGAGCAACAAAACAAAGAGGTTAGGTGTTTCTGTTATATTCCTATTTAATTTTTCTATACCTTCAATGTATGTGTTTTTGTTGCATGGGAGTTCTCATATGTTTGGAAGGAATTCAAAACTGTACCTAATCAGGCTAAAAGAGAGAAGAAATGTTGTTCTGTGCTTGTTCACTTTCAAAATGGACAGAATTTACACAAGGTAATGTGTAATACCGTCTTAGTTATGACCTTTGGATGGGGTGAATTGAAAGCCACGTGTTTGGAATTTTAATGAAGTGCCTGTGCGGGCCTTATTATAAAGTAGTGTGTTGGCAATTGTTGCCAAATTACTGGTTATCCATATAGATACTCTGTGGAAACTGAGTTGTATTCATGCATAAACAAAACAAAAAGTAATATTTGTTACAATTCCCTTTAATTTTCTTTCTGCTTGCCGTATATAAGATCTTAAACATCATGGTGCATAGAACATTCCTATAGTAGGAAGAAGGGAGGAGAAGCAACTGGTACTCAAGAAAGTATTCAGCTTGCTTCTTAAACCCTAAGACATTTGTGAATTTTTACATAGGAGGTTGCTAGTTTGAACACACCTGATAAATCATGGAGGAAATGAAAGACTCAGTGGGTTTTGTCAGCTTCATTCTGACTGCTTTTGTTCTGAAGTTTAAGATTTGGAAAGAGTTACAGATCTGAAAAATGGTAGGACTGCTATTAGACATTTACAGTAACAGTTGTTCTCCTCTCCTTTCTCGTCCCAAACATCTTCTAATTTTTATTGCAACTAGGAGATTCACTAGTTTTTGGGTCTTCGAAATGACATGACATGGCATCTAACTGTAGGCATTTTTTTTTTTTTAGGAAAGAATCTAGCATTACCAGTGCTTTCAAGTAATTAATCACCTTTGTTTCACTATTACTAGTAATAAAGGAAGGTATCATTTGAGAAGTAACTTACAGATTTGTCTTTTTTAAGAGCAGATGTTTGGATGGAAAGGGGAGCTTGCATCAGGATTTTACTGGCTACTTCCATTCACAACGGGCTGTAGGCTGAAGAAGGTGAAAACACAGATTACTGGAGAAGCAAAGCTGGTGTATAGAGGTGAAGACAGTGAACTAGCTCTTACCAAAGAGTGCCGGTGAGCCATTTTCTCAAATAGGCATGGTAGCTGCTACAGAAGTATGCACTCTAAATAACATCTAGCTTTTTATAAGCTATGTTACTGAAATACTGTTGTGAACTGAATAGCTATCAACAATATTATGAAACAGTAGAAAAGTTTGAAGTATTTGGAAATAGTTCTGCCTTTTTCATCTTTTAGAGCAGTTTTATTGGATATATTTGAAACAATTGATTTGGATGGAAACGGCCTTCTGAGTTTGGAGGAATACAATTTCTTTGAGCTGAGAACTAGTGGTGAGAAATGCGATGAGGAAGCATGGGCTGTATGTAAAGGTAAGTTTGTTGCTGCACTTGATACAACTAATTAGAGCTATAAATCTACTTGCAACCTGTTTGTAGCACCCTATTACGTATATAGTGGTATATAGTCTGGAAGGGCTGAGCATTCTGTATCCTATGCTAAGAACAAGAGAAGGGGGTCCTTGGGAGTGTAGTGATAGGACAAGGAGTAATGGTTTTAAACTAAAAAAGGGTAGCTTTAGGTTAGATACTAGGAAGAAATTCTTTACCATTCTATGATATTGTTCTCTTCTCCCTCTCCCCCTCTTTTTTTTTTTTCCTTTTCCAATCTCCTGTCCTTTGTTTTGCTTTCTTCTGGTTTGTGTGCCTCTGACCTTCTTTTAAGAAAATTCTTCCCATTGCTAATTGCAAAGTTCTGTAAGTTAAAGATGTTACGGCTGCGAAAAAACACAGGTTTTCTAATCACAGATCATATAGTGAATTGGGCTATAACAGGTATTTATTGATTCAATTTTCTTTCTGTAGTTTAAACAGATATTGCTTTCATATCTCACAAGGTATTGAGAGGGGCATTTAATCATGTAAAGTGCTTACAAGGGCATCTGGAGCTTACTATGGTTACCTAGAAAATTAGACATTAGAAAACACCTATTTCAACTATATAGTTTTTCAGATATAAGCAGTTTTTTCATTGGAAATCTGTCTTTCGAAGGTTTATATATGGTGTGTCAGTTTGTCCATGTTGTGCTATATGAGAGCTGTGAGATTTCTGAGGCTTCCACGAGTGAGATGGGGAAGCGGACAGATAGCCGAGCTTCTTCCAGCTGTACTTTGTTTTCTGTCTGCAGATACATCTTGCCAATGTTACTGGACATCCTGCCAGCTTGCAGGAGCAGCATTGGGCCACAAATGTCAATTTTGAGAAAAAAGGAATTCTGTGACATTGCAAAGGCCTTTAGAATTGACATATTCACCTCATAACAGGGCTAGGAAAACATAACCACCAGTGTCTGTAGGCTGCCCTGATAACACAGTGTGTGGAAGCAGTGGTTTCAAAGCATTGACAGTTTACCTGAAGTGACTGGACAAACTGGAAATTCAGAAGCCATTGTATGAAAACTAGAAGTTTCTATACAAAATACATGTTTTTTCTGCAACCCATGTCTGAAATACCTGTATGGCGTATCATCACATACCAGCCCATAGCATCTGTTAGATACAACTGCTTTGTAGCCTATGACACATTGATTAATTTGGGCCAAAATACCTGAGATCTGGCAAGTTGTGCCAACTGTTTCTCCCCAAATCACTCAAAGATATTGGATTTTTTTTTCCTAAATTATGGACAGATCATACAAAAATACTTTTCAATAAATCAGTTTCTCTTTCATCCCTTTACATGTTATTCCCCACTTGATTGCTTTGTCAGTGGTATGCATTTGTGAACTAGTCTTAATGTGAGTAGGAGGGGGGTGTGGGGGTGTGAAGTGTGAAAGAGGGGAAAGAAGAGAATATGGTGAATGTATTACCAGGTCATTAATCAGTTGAAGGGTTCAGACGAATATCATAAATCTTGACACCAAAGTTCAGGCCATTTATTACAGCATCTGTACCCTTAGATAGATTTATTAAATTGGTAATCCCTTTTTAATAATATATAGTAAAGATTTAGCATTGTTATGAAGATGAGAAAACCATTTTTAAAAATCCCTGACACAAGGACATTTCAATTATGTGTTTGCTGACATTAGAGTGGTCAATCTACCATATTCTATCAAGAGAGGGCTGTTAGGATTACTGGCATTTTATTGCTTTTTAAGAACTAAGTAAATCATTTCTATATCAAGGACCTCAAGCACTAAGGGTGCTGGCCCCACCAGACTTTCATTTCCCATTCCTAATATACCCTATTCTGCAAATCTCAGCCACAACAGATACTGCTGGCAAATAAATAAATAAATCAATAAGAATTATTTCTGTTTCAAAACCTCACCCTCTCTTAGGTAATACAAGGGGCCAGCTGTTTCTTGTCATTATCTAAAATCCACAGTGAAGCTCTGCAAAAAGCACGCGTCTTATCAAGGGCATTCTTTCCCAAATCGTGTTTGGACAGCCTGAGGCTGCAAGACGGCTCCATCTTGGAGACCTCATTACCATTAAGTGGGAGTTTGGCTTTGGAAAGACAAAGGGTGTTTGCAGAGAGCTCAGACACTGAAGTGTTACCTTCTATTTCTTTTTAAACAGAGAATTTTGATATGAAGAAGAACGAACTAACAAGACAAGGATTTTTGGATCTGAATCTCATGGAAGCCAATGACCGTGAAGGGGATCCTAGTGACCTTTGGGTCACTTTATTGTCACTGGGCTACAATAAAGCATTAGAAATGACAGAGGTATGGTAGCTGTATAGCAAAAGTGATTGCTTCACATACAACTTGCTGCACGTTTAATTGCAGTACTGTTTCTGTCCAACATAAATTGATTTCAGTAGGTCAGTGATCCAGTTCAAACATTCCTAATACAGGATTTACACCAAGACTTTCAGTCAGTATCGCATTCTTTTTCTTAAGATAACCCTATTATTGTTGAAATAGAGAATTCACCTTTTGCCTTAGAGAAAGACAGTATTTTGTGGAGTTGTACAGGAAGGAATCTTCAACAGGTTATACCTCTTGAAAGAATTCGTGCACCTTGCTGGTGAGCAGTAATAAGAAGACAGTGACCTGGTAGAACTGTGACCTGTCAGCCAACCTACAAAATGCAGGACTTGCTCTGTTTAAAAGAGTTGTTTTGCTGGCGCAAGCCATAAAAGAAGCAAACAGTCACAGAATCATAGAATATCTGAGTTGGAAGGGACCCACAAGGATCATTGAGTCCAACTCCCACCCTCTCAGTGAAGAACCTTTTCCTGATATCCAGCCTGAATATCCTGTCATGATATAACAAAAAAGTTACTGTAATGCAAACACGTTGTTACTGCTTACAGTAACTTGAAAATTAATACAGTAACATCAGATGGAGAACAAGGGGACTAGAATGGATTTAGAAAGTATTGGAGTGTGTTGTGTTGACTAGGATAACTTTGTTTTTATCAGGATTGAGTTCAAGATTTTCAGACATGGCCCAATGTTGCCTTTCACAATAGTGTCTGAACATGTTCAACATAAAATTTTAATGAAAGGGCTTTGGGTGGCAACTGTTTGCTTAATGAACCAGGTGTTATTTCTTTATTTTTTCTGTGTGCTTATAGGTGTGTTTTTTTTCTTTTTTTGAAACACTATCAGTGTTGGCGTTAATAGTTCTCACTAAAGAAAGAGGATATTTTGAATGAAGAGGGGAAAAAATATTAACAATTCATTAAAAACATTAAATATGTAGATAATTTCATAATTCGTTTTTCCCTCCAAGAAAAGATGGCTTCAGTGAAAATGCGGACATCACGGTGAATGATTATGTAACAAGTAGCACTTTCTCCTTTTCCTGCAAGTATGATCAACATTGCAAGTCCAAAACTGTCTTTCTGCATTTAACCCATAAGAGGGAGCTATCCTCTAAGAAAGATGAATTTTGAGGAGGTTTTTATCAAGTTAGATGTATCTTGTAGATATGTTGTGCCTTATTATTAACTGTGGTTCGTGGCTATAGTTTTTGCTTTCTAAAGGAAAACGTAACTTTCTGAATGCTTTACTTTTTCATTTAAAAATGTGTATCTACTTAACCTGTGTCTGTAATTTAACCTCTTAATTCCTGGATTTTTGAAGATTTAGTATTTGATATTTCAGGAACATTGAGCCTAACAAGTTCAAGACAGTACTGAAAAATCCTAGCGGTTTCCAACAGCCTTTTGAAAGAAACCAAGCTGCTATTATTTAGTCTAAGAAAATGCAAACTCCTGGTTGTTACGCATACTATTCTTAGCCAAGATACGGCAAGAGCAGAGTGCTTAATGCAACATTGCGGATATTTTAAATCTGTGTGAAATGGCACGAATAGCAAGAGTGTGACAGGTAAAGCAGACAGTTCTATTTTGGACACTGACATTCGTATGTCATCTTAATTCCTGTATGTTTTGCTATCTGAGGAAGGAATGGTTATGTTGGAGTGGAAGCCACCAAGCTGTGTATCGACCGTACTGTAACTGGCACGAAGAACATTTGTCTGTCCTTACCTTATGCTCAATTTAAAAGATCACCGCAGCTTCAGGTTTTGAAATTTTACTATTCAGCGACACACTTACATTTGGATTATTTCTCTTCAGAGCATATATGCAAATACTTAAGAACTACGGATGAAAATCTGAAGGGAAAAACCAAGGGTAAATTAATGATAAAACTCTTTTTTACTCCATTGCAGGCATGCCCCTTTGTCATTGACATCTATGCAGAAAAATGCAAACCCAGAATTAAAGCCATATATCTAGAGGCAGGCAGCTGGCAACTCAACAGGGCTATTTGCAAGTCTGTTGTTAATAAAGGAGATGCCAAAGTAATGGATGGCTGTGAAAACGTAATTGTCTATACCTACAGAACAGGCACGCGAATCACTTCTGTTATTGAAAATAAGGTACGGCATGATACTTCTGTAAGGTACTTCGTGTTAATGTCCATTATTATTTATCTTCTTCCCTCTGTGCTTCATTTTTGAGAATTACATTTTCTGATAGCAAGTTTCTCTATCTAGTTCATTAAAAAAATAACTAAGTGCTTGATACAAATTCCTTTTTGAGATATGACTCGGTTCAAAAGTCTCAAAAGTTCCAGTGTTTTTGGAAAGGACAGTTTATGGTAATGAGGCTCTGTTAGCAGTGCAGAATATTTTTCTTCAAATTTCAGTTTTTCAATATTTTGATGATTATTGGAGACAGATTTATAATAGAACATAAATACTACTAAGAACAGGAAATAGAATTACAGAAAGAGCAAAGACTACAGCATTTATATTTTCAGTGTTTACGGGAAAGTGATTTGCATTGATTGTGTTTTAGAGGCGTAATGTGGATGAATTTTTAATTTGCTAGTCTTACAGGTCTACTTCACTATTAATCCGTACTAACAAATGTAAATCCAGGCAAAAGTGGTTGGTGAGGTGCAGAGATTTTAAACCTTTTTGCGTAGATCCAAGTGGATCTTCTTTTCATTCTCAGTTTCGTTTAGAACAGGAACCTTGAGTAAATAAATGCCGTGCAGTACGATGGTAAACTTACGGTGCTTTAAATCTTAAAAGTTCACAGCAAGAAGTATATTTTTAAATGGACAAACATGCAAAAGGGTGTGGGTTGGTGGACTAATATTAGGACTGAATGCTGAGGCTCTCTGGAACCACAGGTTTAGATGTGCACTTCGCCCTTTAGGGTAGATATACTGGAGTTATTTATATGTTTGGGGATATGTCAGAGAAGGAGACAAGTTCTCTACTGAGGAAACTGGATGCTGTCTGGTTAAAATCACTGACCGTTACCATTTACACCATTTCATAAATAGCTCTGCTCTGCATTGAAGCAAATCTCATCAGAGAATTAGTTGGCTGGAGACTTTTTGTATTGTAAACGTCTGGAAAGAAATAATAAAAATGCAGTTTTATTTATCTGCCTTCTAAGCTTTCCACAGTGTAAGCAGTCTGATCATGTCTTCAGTTATTGTGCTGGTGATTTCAATGGAAATAATTGTGTCTTTGTTATTCTGTAATTAAATTAAGAAAATGTACTATACAGGGTATAGTAGCATGTCCTTAGGCCTCGAGTCTGCATATTGCCTGGGATAAACTGGTGGTTAAGGAATTTTCCATTACCTCAGCTTTCAGTTTTTTATATATTGGATCCTTCTGGGAAGCATTTGCACACCTTTAGTAAGAGTGTCTGTTCTTTGAGTGGCTGTACTTATATTTATTTAGTCAGATATTTTTTAAAATCTCTGCTAAGGTTAGCTGCTTTTCTCAAGGGAGAGTTTGGAACAAACCATGAGCAGCAGATTGTGATGGGTCACATCTTGACGAGCATCTCTTACAAATACCTGTGTGTGGTGTCTTTGATTTGTGACAGTCCAAGTGGTCATTTATTTATGAAAGGAGGTGAAATATGAAGGAATATGAATACTCCTTACGTTGGGCATTTCACGTCAGTTGTTAGGAGCCTAGTCTCCACTGAATGCCTACATGGTTGGTGAGAATTTGAGAACGTATAATATGAGCTCCTGAGGAAATGGCCTTTTGCTGGAGGGTTAGGATTTTTGAAAAGTAGAATGGCTATACAATATCAGATAAAGATTATTTTAAGTCAGTGCCCTGTCTCCAAAAATGTCCTGCAGGGGATATTGCAGGTACAAAAACTGGGTAAACATCTAGCGACACTTCTCCAGATCACAGTCCTAGCCACTAGTGATCTGCAACTCAAGGACTACTTGGGACAGAAATGTGTTCTTTGTGCTTAAAAACCCTCCACGTATTTTTTTATTATTATTTTTATTTATTTATTTATTTTTAGTAAGAATTTGTCCAGTCACCTTTTGAAACTATGTAAAGTTTTAGCATCTGTAACACTGTGTGGCAAATAGTTGTCTCACTTAACTGTGCTCCCAAGTTGCACCTTCAAAAGTGCTGAAGTTAATTCAATCAGCCTTAAGTGACTTTTGAGAATGGATTTGGGCTCTGATGATGCTAAGGTACATTTGAAATTTTTACTCTTCGGAGAGAATAGCCATCAACATCCTGAAAGTCCTCGTACCCTGTAAAAATAGCATCGTTGAGGAAGTAAGAGGATTGTGTGATTGTTACATAAAGAGCAGCCACTTAACCTTTAAGGCTAATGAGCTTCTTCATGTTTTTTCATTTGCAGTCTGAAAACAAAGTGATAATTCATGTCAACAATGAGCAGAGTAAGAACTGCCTAAGTAACAGGGGACTTACCGTTTTTGCTGTGGAAGTGGCACCAAAATCCATGACGGTAAGATTTTTCTAGTTTAGCCAATTCAAAATCTGAGCAAAAAGCAAAAATCATGTGACATCTTTGCAGTTTCCTTTTGCAAGTCTTTTGTCATGATAAAGAGCGTGTGGATAGTGGAGAAGTCTGTTTTCACCACCAGTACAGATCAGATACAGCTCTTGATATTGCAGAGCTGCAGGCATGTTTGATGTATCCATGTTTCCCAGCGCAGATTGCTGTATGCAGCTGTTCAGTTTTTCATACATGTATTGAACTGAAACAGGCACATGTGCCACTTACTGATACTTTTTAATATTATTTTTCTAAGGCTGTGTTTTTTTTTCCTTAACCAATTTTAATCAGATATATAGATGGCTTTGAGAAGCACACCAAGAATGTGCTAGTCAGAGGCAAAAATATGGTGATATTTTTCTTTATTCATTTATGAAGAAAATCCAGTTTTTATTATTCTAAAGCTACGGTCTCTTTCTTTCAGTGAAGAGGCATCCAAACGATTTTATGTTTCACAGCTTTCTAGTGTGGATGCATTCAGATCCACTTTAATCAGTCCCAAGACACTGGCAGGGTATAGGCCTATTTTAATATTGCTACTGACAATTTAGATATCTATAGCCTGCTCCTGTAAGGTGTTTTATTAATTTTAATTTCTGCTTCATTCAGTACAAATTGTAGGCTCAGCATCCCTTGTGGATTTTTTGCTGTCATGCAATTAAATTAAATACTAAGATCTCATTAGAGATGCTGAATGTGTGTCATTTAATGTTTGTGATATAAGTTCTGAAACACTTAATTTTGCTTACATAGTATTTTAGGTATCATACACACAATTCTTCAATAAACATCAGTTTCACCTATGTTTTCTCTCTTGTATGCAGGTTTCTCAGCATGTGATGCCGCTGAACGAGCAGGAAGAATGGCTTTACAATTGTGTACATTCCCTTTTACGTTAAACATTCTAGTTAGAGAGCTGTTTCTTGGCAGTGTTCAAACTAAGCCACGATTTATTTTTTTTTTGGCAGCTTCTGCTGGACCATTTCTAGTCTTGTCCTTCTCCAAAGCTGGCTGCTTCTCAGAGTTTCATTTGTTAAAGCCAGTGAATCACATAAGTACTTATTTATTTCTGGAATCCCACTTTTGCTAATGGCTTTTAAGAAACATGAATAGCAATAGCATAGGGATGGAATAACCGTAAGTATGTAAAATCCTTTGACAGAGTAGAATATTCACATACTGCCTAATGAAATACATTGGCATGAAAACGTTGAGAGACACTAAAAGTGAGTACTGTTCAGTAATATAGCTGACAGTTGCAACATAATTGTGCTTTATAAGGGCTAGTTTCCCTAAGTATGCCCTTATTTTCTGTAATATGTAAGGTAGTTCCATCACATGCTGGAACTGCTTCACTAAGAAAAAACTTTCGTTAAATTGGTCTGATGGATTCCTGATTCAACACTCCTGTGATTTTTATGTGAGAAATATAAAGGGGTGGGGTTCTTTAATCACCTGGTAAAGGATTTGATTTTTTCTTTTTTTTGATATTATTTTCTTTTATTTTTGTAACTTAATAATACTTATCTTACTTTTTTCTAAATGATTACCAACTGTTTTTATATTCTTTCATATAAAATAAAGTCTGGCTTTTCACATGTGATAAGGAAATAACATTCATTGAGGAAGGCAATTTTATTTTGTGCTCCTGACTGTTAACTGCAATTAATTATTTCAAAGGTAACTGAAGCAAGGAGGCTAAAGTCCACTAATATAGGCTGCAATAGAAATGAGAAACAACTTCGAGGTACTAAAAATATCCAGGCTGTTATGTTTTTCTAGTTCCTTTAAATGTCTGTTAATGTAAAAAATGATGACCCTGGTCACTGGATGCTTAAAAAGTGCTTGAGTTTAAAATAGCCATTAAATGTATGTGACCTCATCTGCAAGGGCAGCAAGAAGTCCTGAAAAGCTATATTTATCTGCCAGCAACTCCCGTACTCTGGTGTTGCTCTGCTGTAATCGTACACTGGGAAAGTAAATGTCAGTTACAAAATGAGAGTGCTGCTAGAGGCTGGCTGTGATTTATGCGCTCCAGCAACTGGTGCTCAAGGAGGTCTACTGGTGATCGTTCTTTTTTTTTTCTTCTTCTTCTTTCCCCCCCCTAGCAAGTACAGCAGATATCGTTTCATTTCCAGAACTGTCTGGAAGAAGTAGAAGTCGTGTTAAGAGACTCCACATATTTTTGGTAACTTCCAGCCAACAACACAGAGCTCTGTAAATGCTGCCTCAGGCAACGTGTGGATACATCACAAGTTCCTAGTTGCATCTCGGAGAAGGAACAGGGAAATTATGAGGCACGGTACAAAATGAGCTCTGCCGTATTTTGCCCTTCTTCTGTTTATGACATCAGTCTCAGTAGACGCAGCAGGAATCGATCTGCTGTTCTTCCTGCGTTTCAGGACAGGAATGCTTAAAACTGAGAGAAGTTCTTGGCTGAGAGCTCACTGCGTGTGGAAGGACTTGATTTCGCTGCAGTTAAGGTGTAGTGAAACATGACACAGCAGCAGGGCATGGAACCGCGTTGCTGTCCTGATCTCGCTGTTAAGAAATTTCATTATCTGGCTTTTTGAGGGGGAACATAGGCAAGTTCTCTGCTCCGAGGCAGTTTCCACTCTTCTTGCCCAGGAGATCAGAAGCGAGACCTCAGCCGTATCCGCTGGGTGTTCTCCCCTTTGCTCCAAGCCCAGGCACCATAAAACCCTTCTGGCCACCACCTGAGGCCGATCACAAGGACTCAGCTACCGGCTGCCCTCCTCGGGGGGGAGGCAAGGGGGGGCAAAAAGTGGCGGGAGCCGTGACACCGCGGAGCCGTGACACCGCGGAGCCGTGACAGGAGGGGGCGGCCTGGCCGCCCGGGCCTCCCTCACCACCCCCGGGGGCGGCCTCAGAGCGGCGGGCCGGGCTGCGCGGGCCTGACCCGTGCTGAAGGAAGCCGAAAGGGGCCGAAGGGTGCCAGCCCAGCCCGGCTGCGCCTTTAAGGGGCGTGGAGCGGGGCCGTGCCGAGCCGAGCCGTGCCGAGCCCAGCCCGCTCCCCCCGCGGCCGGCCCGGAACTGCCAGCGGCTGCCGGCCATGGTGCGCATCGTGACGGTGAAGACCAAGGCGTACGGCGACCAGAAGCCCGGCACCAGCGGGCTCCGCAAGCGGGTCTCCGTCTTCCAGAGCAATGCCCACTACGCCGAGAACTTCATCCAGAGCGTGCTGGCCACCCTGCCGCCGGCCGAGCGCCAGGAGGCCACGCTGGTGGTGGGGGGGGACGGCCGCTACTACATGCGGGACGCCATCCGGCTCATCGTCCGCATCGCCGCCGCCAACGGGGTACGTGCGGCTCGGGGCCGAGCCCGGGAGGGACGAGGACGAGGAGGAGGAGGAGGAGGAGGAGGAGGAGGAGGGAGGCTTCCTCTGCCATCCGGCCTCCTCCAGAAAAGCGGAGCTGAGGATGCCGGGGGGCAGCGTCAGGCGCTGGGGGGGAGCCTGCTGCGCCGGCAGAAATCGGGCGCCTCGGTGTCTGTAAAAGCTAAGGGGGCAAAAGCGCGGCTAGGCCACCTGGGGGCAAAAATTTGAGCTCGCTGCTTTTTCTGACGGAATAAGGAAGTGGATGAGTGTCTTTTGGAGCCGTGCAGAAATGTGCCTTCTGTGCCCCGGGGTGGGTGCCCAGCCGTCAGCCCGCGCCCCCTGACAGCACCAGCACACACGGTCGATGCAGCCTTCCCTGGCAGAAAAGCGGCCGGCGCTGGTTTATTTAGCAGCTCTGAGGAGAGTTGGGGCTGAAATGTGCGCTGACAGCACCTTGGGTCCCAGTGACCGAGCAGGCTGGGGGACGTGGGGCTTCAGCCCCGGTTGGTGCGGGTGTCGTGGGACATGATGGCCCGCCAGGGCCTGAGGAGCTCCCCTCCTGCACCTCGCCTCAGCGCCACAGCGAGCAAGGGGCCGAAGGCTGTGGCTGAGCTGGGGACCCCTCAGGAGGGTCTCAAGTCCTGTGCTCATGGCCGTGCAGCGCCCAGGGGTCCGCTCACCAGCGGGCATTTGGCCTGCGGCGTTTTGTCCAAGTTGCTTCCAAGCGCTAAGGCGGAATTGGCTCTGAAGAAAGAGAAATGTTCTGGAAAGGCAAGAGGAAACGGGAGGAGAGAGCAGGTGGGTGAATAAGTGGGTTAAGAGGCAAGACACTGCTATACGAAGTGGGAAGTTTTACTTTAAAAGCTTTTCGTTCTGAATCGTTAATTTATAAAGCAAGGAAACAGCCGTGGCCTGAGACAAAATGTTAGACTTCTTCAAGCAAAAATTAAGTGATATGACAGCTCTGCCAGTCATCTGCTTCATCTGCTTGCAGGGTTCTTTATGCCCTTGTTGTAGCAGAATAGAGACAGTGGTGCGGGCTTTCTGGAGTGCTGGAGGGAGCCATGAAATAAACTCCCCCCTCCCCAGCCACCCTCCAAAATATGAGGAGGACTGGCAGGTCAGAAGTGCTGCAAGATCATAGATTTCAGTATCCTATTTTAAAAAAAAGAGGGGGAAAAAGACCTCAAAGGTTCATTAAAGGAATGAGAAAACTATCCCTCAAATCCTTTAATAACTGAAGAGCAGATATAAATCTGAGTAAGGAACCAGAAGGAGGCACGGTGAAGTGCCCTGCAGAGTGCAGGGATATTGAAAGCTTGATACAATCCTGTGACAATCCAGTGATTCTGTGACAATTGCTGGCTAAGTTTGAATTGCACGGGCTTAAACGAAGTTTGGCAATGCAATACTCGAGTGTGGCAAAACCATCAGGTCCCAAGAAATGAGGTAACTGAAGATAGAAAGTGTCTTTATTCAATGCATAATGCTTGTTTTTAATGAATTTCTATGCATTTGCTTTTGTGTTTTGGAGTGGTTAGGGGATGCTTGCTTCATGGTTTTTCTCTGTAATCGCAAATGCTAGTTCTCTGGTAGGCTCTTACTCAACTGCACCGTGGTAGCTATGAAAATCCTGTTTCTTCGTAATGGATGTGAAGTAACTGGAGGTCACCCACCCTTCAGAGAGAAGGGTGACCTCCTTCGGTTAATGTGTAAGAAAGCGTGCTGCAAACACATGGCAGCGGGTTCCTGGAAACTGTTTTGGCCTGAGCGCTGGGGCCTGCGGGGGTCTCCTGATTCCAGCAGCCAGGTCTCAGAGGAAGGCTCTGTAATCTCATGGTGAGAAATACTAAATAATATAGAGGAAAACTGGACACCCGAAGCACGAGTGCTGTTTTGTCTGTAGGGAAGTGATTATTACAGTGCATGCAAGGGGATCCACTGTATAGGTCCACTGGATACTAAGAACGTGGTAAAACTGAAAAACAAGTAGTAAGGAGTAAAGATATAATAAAGCCAAGTTTGGGCTACAGGCCTCTCTAACATAGCATTTCTGCTTGTTTGATCACCAAGGTATGTCGTACCAGGATGCACTCACCCGTCTAACAGCAGCCAGCCCACCTCCTGTGCCAAAGCAGTGCTGGAGAGCCGTATTTCTGGTCCTAGGGAGTAAGAGGTGAAGGGGTCACTACTTTAAAATCCTCAGCCTTTAAGATCTGGCTGAGTGGTCCTCTCAAAGCCACAGGAGAAACAGGAGTACGGTTCATGATTGTTAGTTTTACAGAGTAAAAGGCGAGGATGCGATAGTGAATTTTAGTTTGGTCTGTATCTGGAATGGTGAATATACACCTAAATACTGGCATTTGAATAGCAACACCTCAATTTGTAGTTCTGTGATTAACAAGTGTTTACCTTATTTACAAGTTTGCCTGTATGAAAGTAAACTGAAATAGTCGTTGTTGGTTTCGCCCTTCTCAGCTGGCAGCTGGCATAGCCTTCCTGCTTTGTTTTGGTCTGTTGTGCCAAGCATCCTTTATTATTTTTTTCCCACATAGTTAGCAAGTCTGACTCCTTAATTAACGAATAAGGTGTAAAAGCTCCAGTCGTCAGCTGTTGGAGTAGAATTGTGGCTGTGCAATAGCTTTAAGTCAGAAGCAGGCACAAATTGCAGAGCTGAGGTTACATGCCTAGATCTGATCACGTACCTAGGATCAGGCTGACTCGCTAACGTTGTCACCTGCTATTCAACAAATTTACCGTGCCCCCGGTTCCTTCTCAAATAAAGAGATTTCAAAGTGCTGCAAGGTATCTGCATTAAAGCAAATTGCTTGAAGGTGTTTTGAATGCCAGGCGCTGCTTTGCATGTTAAATGCTAGCCTGGTTTTGTTTTACTGCTGCAGGACAAAACGGTACTTCTGTTAGAAATACTGCTCTCTGCCCCAGAAAGTTTGGTTTCCTGGCTTGGCTGCTATTAAGCTTTTCCCCACCCAATTATCCCAGGGAAACCAAGTGTTTAAATTCTGTTGCGTTGCTCAGCAGCTCGTTATTTGCCAGGGCTCTGTTGTAGCTTACTTTGGTAGCTCTGCTCCGTTTTAATTTTGTGCTGTTCCTGATTCTGCACAATACTGTGAGGTCAGCCTCAGTCCTGTTGCTTTACAGCCCTTCATCCACTTAGCAGCCAGCGACGTTACCCTAAAAAACAGGCTCTGTCAGTCCTCAGGTTCAAATCTTCCCATTTAGTAAAAGCTCCTGGTACTAAAACATCAAATTCAAGTGATGGTGAAGAAATGTGCTCCAAAAAAGCAAACCCTATGAACCAGTCCTGTATGCAGTGATGCTAGATCCTACAGGCCGATAAGAAATCTCAGTTTCTGGTCTCTGTTACGTTGCTGTTTTTCTCAGAAGCAGAAGAGGAAAGTCAGGTCTGGTATCTGAAGTAAGGAGTTAGAGCCCGAGCGTGCAGTCAGCGTTACCGTGCAGGTATGTCCTGGCTCCAGATTGTGGTGGGGTTTAGAAGACAACCATACGTGCAGCAGCTCCCTACAGCTTGGAGACTATTTTTACGCTGGTTTACCTTCTTTTTGCCTCTCACATTCAGTGGTTTGTATCAGTTCACAGTTGAAGGTTATTAAGGCAGTGGTGAGGTTGTCCAGGTTCGGTGGCTTTTTGGAATTTTATCCTCTACGGTACTGAAACCCCAGCTGAAGGGAAGAAACAGGGTGCTTTGCAGTTAATCTTTGCAAATCCAGCAGCCGGAGTGTTGAAATCCACGCTAACAGGGGCTTAACCGTAATCTCCTGGAGCAGTGACTCTAAGCAGACGCCTCAGCTCTGGCTGCGCTGGGAGGCAGCCGCGCAGGGCCTGACGCCTCCTCTTTGTCACGCCGAAGTCCGGGTTAGGTGAGCTGAGCTCAGCAGATGCCTGCAGGCCTCACAGCCAGGCTGAGCTGGTGCAAGACCAGCTCCAGGAAAGCATTGCGGTGGCTCCTTGCCCTCCCATCTCGGAGCTAAGCAATATTCGTTAATGCTTCAAATGATGAACTCAAAAAAAAAAAAACTGGAAATAAAACTGGAAATAGCCTCACCGGGAGCGTGGTGCCTGGTGTGGGTACACCCCTGGGGAGGACGCGGGGTGCTTGGGGGAGGCTCCAGCAGGCAGCAGCAGAGAGATCCCGAGGTCGGGCACGTGTGGCCAGCCAGAAAGCACAGGGAGACTCAGCTTAGCCCAGAGCTGGGAAAAACGCTTGCTGTCTGCAGTGATGCTGCAGAGAAGAAGGTAACAAATCGCCCTCTGGTCAGCTGGGGACTGGCCAAGAATTAAAATTGCGGCAGGAGAGGCTTAGGCTAGACACTGGAAAGCGTTTTTGGAAGCTTAATACTAATAGAAAGAGTGCCTTGCCTGGGGGTGGTCATTAAATGTCTGCCCGGGAAAACGTCTAGCAAGAATGATTTGGGTAGAGCTGGTCCTGCCCAGGGCAGGGGCTGGGTGAGCTTTCCGCAGCACTCCCAGCCCTTCCCTACCCCTGTGCTTTACCTGCTCCTTGCCTGCAGGTGAAGCTTTGCCAGCACGGTGTAAGTTTGTGAGAAAAGCTCCGCGTGCATCCCCCTCTATCTCCCCTCCCATCCGCGCTGTTCCACGCGAAGCCCCCGCGTTGGGATCCAGGGGCAGGGGTGATCTCCCGGCGGGCTGGGGCCGGGATCCCCAGCTCACGGGTGGGCCTGCGGGAGGTAAACCGGCTGCGATCCCTCTCCCGTGCCCCTGTGCCAGGAAGGGCAGCGAACGCCAGGGCAGCCCGCGGTCACGGGCAGGCTCGGGTGTGCGCTGCAGAGCTGACCTTTGGACAGAAACCCTCGCAGTCGTGGCTGTGGCTGTGTGCTCCCCTTCTGGCAAAGGGGGGGGAACGTGCCCCTGCCGGCGTGACAAACCTGGAGCCCTTCGTGGGGGCCGCAGCAGCCCTGCAGGTGGTAGCTTCCCCCCTAGCCCTGCAGAGCTTGTTTCCCAGGGGGTCAGGATCTGCTTTCTGCCCCCACCTGGCTTCTCTCCGATCCTCACCGGGGTGCATGGTTGGCACAGAGCAGCACGTCTCAGTTCTGGAGTGACCGGCACGTACGTGGGTGCCTGTGTGCACACTCAGGCTGTCCGGATGGTGCCAGATACTCTGCCTCTCTCCCTTTCAGCCTCAAAAAAAACTACATTTTAATTAATTCTTACGGAAACAAAGAATCTCGCGAGCAGAGCTCGTGCAGTTGCATAACCGACGGGCTCGCGGTTGGTTTATTTTACTTTGCCTCCATTTATCTTGGCAGTGCCAGACGTCACGCCGGCAGCAGGCTGTGATCAGGCAGAAGGTGCGTGGCTGTGGTCAGCCGCGGGGCCGTCGGGGCTGCCGGCCCCTCCGGCGGGATTGCACAAGCAGCAGGGCACAGGCTTGCTGCGGGCAGGAGTTGGGGAAACGCGCTTCATGCTTTAAAGGAAGGCTGTGAAACAGTTGCAAAATACCTGGCTTGGGTTCTGTGTAGTGTTCTCCCCCAACTATTTTGAATGTCACAGCGTAGGATGGGGTGGGAGGAGGAGAGGTGGCCGAGCTCGTGCAGGGAGCGGGGATGGGGCAGGGGCCAGCGATCTCGAGCCGAGGGAGGGGCTGCGTGCTCTACAAGGTTTCACTGAAGTTTAAGGGCTCTCAGAATAGCCTTGTTTGACTTCGGTTAACGATAAAAGGACAACAGTTCATGGCTTCGACTCTGCTCTTGCGTGTCTGAAGTGCAGGACTGTAAACGGGGACCCACGTGAGCAAACAGCCCTGCCTGGGGCAGGCTGCCTGTTCGGAGGGGGAACGTGGGGAGTGAGGCACCTAGGCAGTGTGGCCGCGAGGGAAAGTTAAGGAAATTGGGGTTGTTTCTTGTAGAAAAGAGAGGATGCTCAAACTCTGTTAGTTAAGGATTTTTTTTTTACCGTGCAAGAAGTTGTCAGGAAGAGGGTTGTGCTCAATTTGTTCTCTTACAGCTCAGGAGGGCTTGAGCCACAGCGAGGAAGACGTGGGCCAGATCGCAGGGACATGCTCCTAGCTGCGAGGCGATTTATGCGTTGGCGCCGCTTACCCGGAGAGGAAGACTTAAAGACCGGGTTACGTGAACTGTCTGAAGGGTGCCCCGGGTGTATTTGATCCTGCCCCAGTTTTGGGGAGGGAGCCGTTAGCCGCTGCGTTCCTTTTCTGTCCAAGCAGTGCCTCCCAGGTCACAAAAATGGCCAGAACGTGCACACTTCATCACACAGCCTGGTTCCCAACCCAGTCAGCGCGTGGGCATCTCCTCTGGGGGGTGGCCTCGTGTCCCCGCGTGCCACGGCTTTCCACGGAGCTGGGAAGAAGAAGGGATGGAGCTTGCGTAGGCCTTTCCCTGCCGGGGAGGCTGCTCAGTGGGAGGCTCGTTTTGGGAGCTGGGTTTTGTCCTCTGTGCCACTAGAGGGAAACCTGTGCCTTTGCATGGAAATTTAGGGCGTCGCAGCTGCAGGATAGGGAATAGCAGATGCTGGACTAGCGTGGAGGTATGAAATGTACACTGATTGTTTCTGGCTGCCTACCCCAGGCATTCTCGCTGTTGGTATAAAATAAAGATGGCCATAACAGCATGTCTTTGCCCCTCGGAAAAATCTGTTGATTTTTGGAGCAATGACAGAGGCAGCGCCTTGGGAAACGGTCCTGTGGAAGCCTTGGTAAACTGTCACAATCCAGCTGTGTACACAACTCCTTTCTCCCCCCCCTTTTTTAATAATGGGATGAACTGAGTCATTACAAAGGGTACGGTCTCTAGTTTTCCAGTAATATCCATAAAACGCTGCCAGCAGCTCGGACGGGGGACGTTGAGCGTTATTAAAGGGGTTTGGAGGAGACCATGATTCCAGTCCAGTGTTTGAAGTTACCTTCCCCAAGCTCAGGGAGACGATGCCTCATTAAAGCTTCTTGGCATTTGGATCTCTTCTGTGTGTAAGCTGTTCCAAACCCGATAACTTTATCATGCTGTGTTCTGAAGTATTTGATAGTTTTTTTTTTTTTTTTGTAATAACTTTTGGCACCTATGCTGCCCAGGGTAGGACCTGTGGGGGTATTCGGTTGAAACCGTGGTTTTCGCGGCTTTGAGCTGTGCTGGGTTTTCCCCCGTTAAGCAAAGGCTGAGCCACTCCTCGCTGTGGACGGCGTCCCCGTATCTGGGAGGGAGCCGTGGGGCACTCAGGTTGTCGCAGCGGGACTCATGTAAGCGACCTGTGGGTAACAGATCTGCTGCCTTCCATTTTAAGAGTGACCTTTAGCTCGCCGGACTCCGCAAAACACCTCCGGCCGCGTGCTGCCGTGCCTGCTGGAGGCTTTTCCTCCGGGGCCTGTCGCGCCTGCGGAGATTTGCTGGGCTGGCAAAAATGCTGGGGCAGCGCATCGGTGTGTCCGAGCGGGGCGCCGAGCTGCCTGTGCGCTGACGGAGACCCGGGTGGACGGACGGGTGATAGCACAGAGCGGCGAGGAGCCGTGCCTGCAGGGAGCAGAAGGTGGTGAAGGAGGCAAAAATCGCCTTTTCCTGCCCGTTGGGACAGCGGCGTGGAGCTGCGTGTTCGCCGTGACATTGATCCTCCTCAGCAAGTGCAACGAAACATCTTCAGTTACAGAACCCACGTTCAGCTCGATGTTCAAGGAGCTATTTTTGGGTGCTCAAGAACTTCACTCAGCTTCTGTCCAGTAGGTGTGCCATTGCTGGTGTCAAGATTGAGATATTTTTTAAATTACATAGTTTTTCCTTTGTATTTCATCACAATTCACTTCTTAAATGCGCTTATATGAAAAAAGACCATGGAAGACGCTCCTCTGCCTCTGCTGACCATGCCAACGGCTCCTTACAACGACCAGAAGCCAGGAACAAGTGGACTACGGAAGAAGACCTTTTATTTTGAATCCAAGACGAACTATATGCAGAATTTTATCCAGAGTATATTTTTTTCCATAGATCTAAGAGATCGACAAGGAGCTTCTATGGTAGTTGGAGGCGACGGGAGGTACCTGAATAAGTCTGCGGTGGAACTGATAGTCCAAATGGCTGCAGCCAACGGGGTTGGTAACTGTTAAATGACTAAATTCCTAGGGTTGCGTAGCTGATAAATGCAGAAAACCATAACGAATTAGTCACTATGAGTCACTAACTGCTAACGGTTAACTTTTTAACAGAAAATCCGACTGGTAATGCTGAAATTACCGTTTATTCACTTTTAAGTGGTACAGTTGGATAGAAGCATGGGGGAACACACGGAGCAAAGAACATAAATAGTCCACGTTTTCTGTGCGTTCCCGGTTCATGGTTTGACGTGCCTCCAGCTGTTGGCACTTGCGGACTTCGTAGTATCTCCGTCAGGTCGTAAAACCCTGATAACGGTAGGAAGAGGAGTAGGTGGCAGAGCCACGGCTCTCCCTGGGGTGGCAGCTTGGCAAAAGCTCCTTCAGCCTTGCTCTGAGAAGGCAAAACGCAGGCTCTGCTGCTTCTCAGCAGGTGCAGGCTGTGGCCGTGCGGTAAGTACTCGGGGAGCCTCCGAAAACTGAAATGAGATGAGAGCAGAAATGAGGGGGAGCCCTTGCAGAGATCTCTGGTTGTGGTGGAAGCGGAGCAGGAGACCGGTCTGCATGCGGCACAGCGTGGTTCAAGTGCTGCAAGCCTCTTGGGTCGTGTCTTTGCTTCTTTTTGCTTTTTAAGAAGGGAAGACTCTGCCGTCTGTCCTGGATCTCTTAGTGCGGAGCAAAACTTTGTGCTAAGAGATGTGGCATAGGAATTTGCTTGGCAGAAAAGCTTGTTTGAGCACAACGGGGTAATTTGTAATGAGCAGGCAGATAAGAGGAGAGAATTTTCTTAAATCAACATGTTTTCCAGGCTGGAAAAAAAGAATCCTTTGGCATTGCAAATTAATGTGTTCCACTTAAGTCAGCGTACGGGCTGAGCAGAAGAGCTGGGGAATGTGCACAAAGTGAGAGCCAGGCCTGCTGCTCGGGCTTTTTGACACCAGGACAGATTTCCTGATGGTAAAGATGAGATTAAGCTGATCTTCACCAGATGAGGCTTCTCTCCCGCGTTTCTTTCCGGCGGCGTGGCCCATGTCTGGCTAACATCTAGTTCCACCGTTGGGTTTGATATTTTTCATTGGCTGTTTTTACGTAGTCTGGCTGAAACCTGTGACTTCGTTAAGCAGCGTTGTGCTAACCTCGCCCTGTAGAGCAGAAGGGATGAGTCCAAGGATGTGTTAAAATATAAAAAGGCACGAGGAGGGCATGCCTGTCGTGTCTTGGATGTGCAGAAGCGTCTTTGTCGGCATGTGCCAGGGACAGGTGCTGTCACCTCCGCAAACGCGGCATCAGCAGGATTTCCGAATGGCGCCAAGCACGCTCGCTGTGCTGCTGGAGGGCGATTCACGTCTCCTGCTTTAAATGCTGGTTATTTGGTTAAAGGAAGGGATTTGGGGTTGTTTGTCTGCTTTACCTGCATGGACAGGAAGCTCTGTGCTCGGGGGCTGTAACTGGTGCAGGGTGTTGTGGTGCACGGATTGTACGGGAGGGCAGTGGAGCCGTGCTCACCAGCGTCCTCAGCTAGAAAACGTGGGTTTGGTGTGAAAGCACTGAAAACATCAGCCTGTGTTGCTGGAGGGGACCCGCAGGAGTCCTTCACTGGCTGCATGTCTTAGTGGGGCTTTTGGTAACTCCAGGTGGAAGCTCTGGATTGCATGACGGGGCCATAACCCAACATGGCCTTGGGAATCAGGTTGGGTGAACGGAGCTGTCTGGAGCATCCTGTGGAAGGTGTTTCTGTACTGTTACTTAGCTTTGGCTCATAAGAAACGCCAGAAAACCGAAAAAGATGCTGAGTGTTAGCAGCTCAGCGCGCTGCTAGGCTGAGCAGCCTCTCCCGTGGTTACCCCGAAGGCATCAGCACCGGGCTGCTGGGAAATGACAGCCGAAAACCTCTGACAGCTGAGGAGGGTCCCGAATCGGAGAGCAGCCTGTATGGAAGCGAGTCTCCTTGCTGCATTCACTTTGGGTTTAAAAGTTGCTGTTCCAGGTCTCTGCCCGTGGTGCTGCGGGGCAGGAACCGCCGTCATCCTGTGCCGCTGGCTTAGCACCACGCAGGAACCTTCGCTCCAGGCAGGCTGGCTTTTGTTCTCTGGTTTGTCTTGCCTTTGAATGAAATTCCTCCTCTTTCCTCAGTCGTATACAGGGTCTAATCTCCTTGGCTGGTGGGGAGTAGTCTGGTATGTTTTTAAATCTCCGTCACCTCATCTGGGGGCTATGGTAAGGGGCGTGTTCTTCCAGGAGAATATTTATCTTCTGTTTTACTACATGAACTGGATCCTGATTACCTTGTACTGCTTAGCACATCGGTCTGGATTTAATCTCGGTGATATTACCAAATTTATGGGAGGGAGGTGTGTGACCCGCTGCGAGGAAGAGAATTTGCGTCTGGTCCCACGGGAGCGGCGATGATGATCTATTTTGCTCTTGCTTTGGCGTCTCTTAATCCCATTGTGTCTTTTGAAAGCAAAGTTCAAGACCGTAGCCAAAGGGTGTTGGTTTTTTTGTTTTGTGTTGTTTTGTTTAGATGGCTCTGGAAAGCTCAGCTCTTCAGCGCAGGCTGCCATTTCCAGTTGAGCTGCAACGTTTATAAAGGGGAAAAAAGGCACAGCAGAACGGGGTGGGCTGCTGACCTTCAAACTATGCAGCAGAGAGCTTCACAGCCTCCCAGGAACACGCTCTTTGCTTCAGCACCCCAGCCGTCAAGGTGCCTCCTTAGGAGGCTTTGCTTTGCCTGTCGCCAGCGTTCGGGGGTCTGGTGCTCTTGCTGTTTTTAGCGTTTGGGACTTAAGTCGTTTCTTTTGCCCTTTAATTTTCAGATCGGGCGCTTGGTCATAGGGCAGAACGGCATTCTGTCCACCCCAGCGGTGTCCTGCATCATCAGGAAAATCAAGGCCATTGGCGGCATCATTCTGACGGCCAGCCATAACCCTGGTGGGCCCAACGGAGATTTTGGTATTAAATTCAATACTGCCAATGGAGGTAAGGTTTAGTTCTCTGTTATTTGCTCGCTTTCTACTTGCCAGTTCTTTATTGGTACCGAGGAACCTGATTAAACTGTCTTGACACCACAGAGGTTCAGCGGCCTGAGCACTGGGTTCCCCTAAAAACCAAATCCCAGCATGGTCGAGGTCAGAAGGGACCTCTGGAGGTGACCTGGTCCAACCCCCTGCTCAAGTAGGGCCACCTGGAGCAGGTTGCGTAGGTCCATGCCCAGAGCGATTATCTGCTCCCCTTGCTTCCCAGTATTCCTCTCCTCATGAGGTATCTCAGGTCGTCTACTGTACGTCTGAAGGGCACTTCTGCAATCTGTTTCCTTAACTTCTTCCCTCTCGCCCATTGTATCTCGTAGGTCCTGCTCCTGAAGGTGTCACGGACAAAATTTTCCAAATTAGCAAGAAAATCGAAGAGTACGCGATCTGCCCGGATCTCCAGGTGGACCTGGGCACCATTGGGAAACAGCAGTTTGATTTGGAGAACAAATTTAAGCCATTTACAGGTAAACGACTGTTCTTCTTGGAAAGTTTCTTTGCAGGTGAAGTTAGTGTAGACCTGCTATGAAAGCACACTCGGTGTTTTGGAAGGACAGATGCAGCCGTTCTCACCTCTCCTTCTCAGCTGCTGGATAATCCAAGCAAAATTGTCTGTCCTGGTTGCTGTGGATTTTTATTTTTATTTTTATTTTTTTGCTTGCATCTCACCTTGTCTAGATACTTTAATTCTACTGTTGTTTCTGTCCTACCAAAGGTTCCACTGAAGGAGGTAAATCTGATCCACTGAGCTTCACTAACATCCGACTGTTTGGTCTGTAAGGCTCCCGTTAACACGCATGTGGGAAACAAAGACAAATCTGCAGTTAAAGGTCATTTTCCGGATTAAATGTTGCGGCGTTAGTGTTTAATCTTTCCAACTGACTTTTTCCAGAGTTTCATGTATAAAAGAACTGTCTGAGAGTTGGAAAGCCGTGACATTTCACGCATGATTTCTGTCAGTTAGCAGTGAAAATAAAAATACATCTAAAAAAAAAACCAAACTTTTTTTTTAAAAAAAAGTTATTACAAGTATTTTCACAACCTCCTGATGATCACTCATTGTAAACAAAATTAAATCAAAAGATGCTAAAAATCTGTATTTCTCTCATTCTCCATTTCTGTGTACCAGGATTTTTGTGTAAATAGTTTTTTCTTCGCTTTTTTTTTTTTATTTTTGCATGGCCCATTAGTTGCAGAGGTGCAACCTTTTCAGACTCTAAGGTGCACAGTTCGTGCTCGTGTTGGTGGAAGTCTGTTTGTGTATGTTTTTTCCCCTCTAATCCCTCTCTACGCATAACCAGAGTGGAGCAGAGGCCTCTCAAAGGACGTCCGGGGGGCTGGGGCTGTGAATGGAGGCAGTGACCAGCAGAGAGCTGGGAACAATGTTTGCCTTCAGGATTCTGTCGCTCTGTTTGGGCTGTAATCCGATTAGCAGTGGCAGCCTGTAATTAAACGGCTCTTAATATAGGACCATTATCATTGTCTTTATGAAATGATTCTGTGGGGTGTTTAAAGGCTTTATGCCAAGCCCTGGCCCTTTGCGCGGAGGACCGTCAGCGCAGTGCCACGTGGAGCAAAATTGCTTTTCTACGTCAAGTTCAGACGGTCAGAGTTAGTTTCTCTCTTCTTTTTCCAGTGGAAATCGTGGACTCGGTAGAAGCTTACGCGAATATGCTGAGGAACATCTTTGACTTCAATGCGCTGAAGGAGCTGCTTTCGGGGAAGAACCACCTGAAGATTCGCATAGACGCAATGCACGGAGGTACGGGAGGCCGTGGGTCTGCGGGTGCCTCCTGCTGCCCAGGGAAAGCTCTCTCTCACTTCTTTGTTGCTGGCGTTTGAGAGCAGAAAATCCTATTGTACCTGGATAGGTGTCAGGCAGGCGTCCGTTCCGTTTTCCTGTTACACGGGGCTGTCACACCAACACCTTGGGGCGCGAGCCCTTCTTTATCCCGTGCTTGACTCGCTTCCTTCCCACGTTCTGCCCTGACAGTTGTGGGCCCTTACGTGAAGAAGATCCTGTGTGAGGAGCTCGGAGCCCCGGCGAACTCTGCTGTGAACTGCACCCCGCTGGAGGACTTCGGTGGCCACCATCCCGACCCCAACTTGACCTACGCTGCTGACCTGGTGCAGACCATGAAGACGGGAGAGTACGACTTCGGAGCTGCCTTTGACGGAGACGGGGTAAATGGGCTGCTCTCTGTTCATCTGTTTGCCCTCTAGTCGGTCGTGGGGCAGGACAGGACGTCAGCAGAGGAGGAGAGAGGCAAAGACTTTTTTTTTTTTTTCCCTCCTCTCCCTGCTGTAACTGCAGGTGGACGTGAACCACTCACTGCAGTTCACCACCACGGCGGTAGTTGGCTACTGTGTAAATAATGAAGTCCAAACTGTTTTTAAATAGCTTTAAAGGTTATGAAAAATCAGCAGGAAGGTTGAAATACTGTAGAGGTGTTGCTATTTAACCGTTTCCGAACGTCACATTTAGTTCAGTGCAGTCAAAAGCCTCCGTGTCGCGGGGTTCGTAGCCTGCGAAGCAGAACGACTTTGCGTTGCAGCCTGTTTGCACAGAGCAGGGACGTGAGCTGTTTCTCTCTTGTCCTCACCAGGACCGCAACATGATCCTCGGGAAGCACGGCTTCTTCGTGAACCCCTCCGACTCCGTTGCCGTCATCGCTGCCAATATTTTCAGCATCCCTTACTTCCAGCAGACCGGAGTCCGCGGCTTCGCCCGGAGCATGCCCACCAGCGGGGCTCTCGATAGGTAGCGCCTGCCTCTGCGCGGGGTGGCGGAGGGGAGGGACCGTCCCTTTCCTGTGGTCGGACACGCGCCCGCAGTGGGGAGCGAGTGCGTGGCCCTCCCGCAGGGTGATGCACTGCTGGGCTGCTGCATTAAATCCTCTTTGGGGACATGGCAGGGTTGGGTTC
This sequence comes from Anser anser, assembly GCF_964211835.1. Lineage (NCBI taxonomy): Eukaryota > Metazoa > Chordata > Aves > Anseriformes > Anatidae > Anser > Anser anser. Next base: position 29,989,893 of record NC_139728.1, read on the forward strand.
TGCTCTTTGCTCTCTTGCTTCTCTACAGATAAGCCCCAAAAAATGCCCCCCCCCCCCTTTTTTTAATTTAAATCTGTTAGTGATACTTTCTTTGTTAAATGCTTTGACATCTACAACTGCACATCGCTTTAGAAGAGCTGTGTATTTGTATTTATTTCTTAGTTATGCTTCCCAACCGTCTCCCAAAAGGTAACACCGGGATAAAAGAGAGCATTGCTACACAAAGAGCAGTTCTTCATTTAAAAAACAAAAACAAAAAAAGGCAGAGGCGTGAGCTGCCTGCAGTGTTACCCCAAAAGAGATGCTGGTAACAACCCGGGCTCCTATTGCAGTTATTTCACATGGGTGCACTAAGAGCCCAGCTGTGGTGTGACGTAGCCTTCTTGCCTTCGAAGGGTGGCCCACGCTACAAAGATTGCTTTGTATGAAACTCCAACTGGCTGGAAGTTCTTTGGAAACTTGATGGATGCAAACAAACTGTCTCTGTGCGGAGAGGAAAGTTTTGGTACTGGTAAGTGGGTGTTCCTGAGCTCAGTAACGAAGGCGCTGTTCCTCCTCTTAATTCTTTTGCTGGGTAACTTGGGATTTATCTTTTGTGGGTAGCTGTTAATGCTTCTGAAATAAAACAAAAAAGCTTTCAAGAATCCCTGGTGGAAGCGTACACAATGCTGAGAGTTTTGTCAGGCAAAAGCTAGTTCTCTTTCAGTTAGTTGGGAAGGCATACGTCGATATGCAGGAAGTTTAAGGGCCTCTTTACTAGCCCGGTCATTGAGTCTATGGGGATTAAGTGCAGTGTTAAATGTATTTTTCAACTCTTGGTGGCCAGGAAAACCTTCTAAATGTTTTCATTTCTGGAAAGAAATATGGTTTGGAGCATGCAGTTTTATTAGGGGAGGTTTCAGGTCACTATTAAATCTCTGAGCTTAATAGGGCCCTCATTTTCCTGTTCTAAAAACAAGGTATGATTTATAAAGTTTAAATTAACACTTGCCTTTGAACAGTTGAAGCAAGTTATTAGGTTACTGAGAAACAAAGCGAACATCTTAAGGAATTTACTAGGGGTGCGCACGTGACGCACGGCAGTTACTCGTGCAGGGAGGCTGAAGTGAGCGGGTTTCACTCTCAATCAAAATGCGCGGCGTTCCCGGGAGGCCGAGGCATCCCACGGCATCCGCCACGTGGTGGTGGCGTCCCGACGGGGGAAACGGGGCCTGCCCTGCACGAGGGAGGTCAGCACCTGGCGCCTGCACGAAGGCCGTGGTTTATCTGGTCGGGGTTCTCCTCGAGATCCTGTTCGTCCTTTGTCTGAGGACCGCAGGGCAGCCGGGAGGGTACGTGAGGTGCAGGGGCTTGGGGGAATCTAGGCTGAATGATTTCAGGCTCAGGCCTTCTGTGTTTTCCTCCCCCCACCCTGTATTTCAGCAAAACATTTTAGCCTGCTCCTACGTGTCTCACAGAGCAAGCGTGGCCTTGCATCCTAAAATGCCGGGAAGACTTTGGAGTCTTGCCCTGACCGTTTCCAGCATGCATTAAGTTTACTTTATGGACCTTGGCTGCTGAGAGGGCACCATTTTTGGTAAATACAAACAACAAGCAGCACAGGATTCGCGGAGCTGCTGATAGGAGAGGGTCTCTAGTGAGCAGCTCCCTAAAACCGTTCCCAGTTTCTGTTGCGTGTGCAGTGAGCTCGTAGCTTCTCCCGTCCCACAGCAGGTGACTCTGCCTTACAAATAAATGTGACTGGGACCCTTGGCAGCAGGGGCTGGGAGGGAGGTTTGGGGTTTGGGCTGTGCCGCATCGCATCAGAGCCGCTGGGGATCGGAGCAGTTTTGCAAGGAACAGAGTGGGAAAGGGCCCGGGCAGCCCGTGCTGGGCTCCCCGCGCCGCAGAGGGCGTTTGTCCATCTGGCAAAGACCTTTTAAAGAAGGAAAAGGGACGAGGGAGGCTGGTTGACAGCAAGTTAATGAGGAGTTGTTTGGAGTCTGACGGAGTGTGGGCGCCGAAGGGGAGCGAGGTGAAGGAGCAGCCACACAGACCCGGTAAAAATTGAAACAAACTGCGAGCCGGCGGGACCGGAGTCCGGCAGCAATTAGAGTAATGCGACGTGACAGAATTCCTGCTCGCCTTCTTGGGGATTTTATTCCAGCAGGAAGTTTGATACATCACATGGGACTCTTTGTTTATGTAGCATTCCTCCCCGTCACCTCCGCGCGGCTCTCCCGGCTGCGCGGGACCGTGAGGGTGATTTACCGCCGCGGCCACAATGGTGGCGTTTGTGTCGAGCACCGCGTGGCCCCAGCCCTTCTCCCCGGGCGATCGCCCACCCTGGCAATTCTTGGGAGGGTAAAAGGGCGGCCGGGGCGTGCTCGCCGTGCTCACAGCCGTACCCTGGCTCCTTGGGGTTTCGGTAATGCCCGTTCGGAGGTTTTCCAAAGCCCAAAGGATGAAGCTGAGAAGTTGTGTGTCGGCGGGGCACGGCACCGAACGCGCCGGCCAGGAACAGGGGGGCTGGGTTGGACGTGCTCTGGGCTGCTCTTCGATCCCGTGTGTGATTTAGGTTTTTGGGGCCGGTCTGAGCTGATTTCCCCGTGTGAGCGACGTCTCCCCTCGTGCTGCTGCCTGCTGGCCCCAGTGACAGGTGCAGCCCGACAGGCGGCTGCGCCCTCCGTTGCCGCATAATTTCGGAGTCGTTAGGGTTTGGCTTCCTCAGCGAGGGCTGACATTTTTCTTGGTGCTCGGCCAGCATATGTGCTGGGCAGGGCGTGCTGATTTGGCAGACGGTACGTGACAGCTGCTCGAGGAGGTTGCCGTTAGTCCTTCTTGAGCTTTGCGTTTGCCTTTTTTTTTTTTTTTGATGACCTTTTTAGTGTGCGTTCCCTGTTGCTTCCTTGGGAGCAGAATTAAGGGTCTGTGAACAATGAGCATGTGTGTGCGCGTTAAAAGGGGCCGAATGTTTTATTTGGGCCGTGGCTGCAGGCAGGTGATATCTTGAACCGCTTTAACAATGCAGCGGGGATCCAGCTCGCGAAATGCCTTCCGTTTGTGAGGCTGCGCGGCTGCCAGGTTGGTGGAGGAGAGGAGGCAAGGTGGAGCCGGAGCGCGGGCTCTCTCCTGGCAGGAGGTGGGAAACGTGTTTCTGCTGCGGATCTCTGCAGGCTCCGACCACATCCGTGAGAAGGACGGGCTCTGGGCTGTCCTGGCCTGGCTCTCCATCCTGGCCACCCGCAAGCAGAGCGTGGAGGACATCATGAAGGATCACTGGCAGAAGTACGGCAGGAACTTCTTCACCAGGTGGGGAAAGCACGGCTGACACCTCACGCGTCCCTCTGTCCTGTGGCCGACCAAGGGCGAGCCGTCACGAGGGGGGCAGAGCCCCACGTGCTGACAGCGCCAGCATTGGCTGCCGCAGCGCTGTTTCCATCCCGTTGCACTTGCTCTGCGTGTCCCCTCGCAGCGGTTTCAAACTCCCTGACCAGTTTCCTGCAGTATGCAACGTATCCGGGCTGATTAAAGCTGGATATTCACCTCAGCCTTTCATCGTGTCCAGCGTAGGATTTGTTATGCTGAATGCAGTCTGCTCAGTATCAAGCTCTGTAAAGGTTGTACATTTTTTGTGTCTGCAGGGTAGCTTTTTTCTCTTAGCGGAGGCTTTCCCTTGCTGTTCGAGCAGCGTGTTTCTTTGGGCTACAAGTTACAAGCTGCTTTGTGGTATCTTCAGTGATGGCTCTGCATCACTGAATGGGCATCCAGCTCCTAGGCTAAATAACACCTGGTTGGGTTTCTGTCCAGTTCCAAACTGCTCCAACTTAAGCTACAGCAGACACGGGAGAGGAAAAGGGAAGGGGGAAGAGCTACGCTGCACATGAGCAGAAGGGGAGGTACTGTCTGGAGGGAGAGCGTTAGGCAGAAATCTTTCACTTTAGAAGACCTCCGTGAAAATTTTGTCTCAAATTGCCGAGTGAAAGAACTTGCCTTTTCATTTCCTTCCTTTCCTTTTTTTTTTTTTTTTCTTCGCACCACAAAGCCAGCATACATCTAAGGCATTGAAACCTGTGGAAAAAATGCCAAAGCCTAGAATAAAAAGGCAGTCTTTTAGCACCAGAGGTATGTCTGCGCAGCAAGCAAAGTGCAGCGGTAGGCAAATTAGCAAGCCCGTGCGTGCTCCGTCAAGCTGGCTGGGCAAATAAAAACCACACAAATCACACTGGCAATCAGAGTACAAAGTCTCGGGTCCTGATTTGTGCTTCAGCACATGCTGGAGCTGCTGCTCTCTGCTGCCTCTCTTACCAGCAGTCGTTAGATCAAAGCTGGCAGCGGTACGTTATCGTGTGCTGCAATCACCCCTTCGCTTTGCTGTGGGAGCACAAGCTAGGATGCTCCGGCAAAACTGTGATCGTGAGGAACCTGCCGAGATCCTATCGGTGGAATTAGAATAAATGCTTTGCAGTCAGCATTGGTGGAGTCTGGCCCTCTGTCCTTAACATAGCTAGCACAAGACAGCACAATTTGAGCTTTCATCTCTCCTAATGGTAAATGGGATAGGTTGTAGTGTGTCCCACAGCCTTGTGTTGGAGGATCCGTGCAGCAGTTTATGACTCCTCTATTTTCTTCCCCTCCTTTTCTCTATTAAGAGTAGAAAGCATAACGTGGGGCTGACCGCGGTGTTGTTAAACAAGGGCATCACAAAACGCTGCTAACTCATTACAGACCTTCCTAATCTCTGTTTTCTGGTGACTGGTTGTAGGTACGACTACGAGGAGGTGGATGCAGATGCAGCTAATAAAATGATGAAGGATTTGGAGACCATGATGTTCGACCGCTCCTTTGTGGGGAAGCAGTTGTCGTCTGGTGACAAGGTCTACACGGTTGAGAAAGCCGACAACTTCGAGTACAACGATCCCGTGGATGGAAGCGTCTCCAGGAACCAGGTGGGCACAGCCCCGCCTGGGCTGAACACGACCTCAGTTTTGCCCGTTGCGTCTGCACTTCCCTTGAAGCCAAGCACTGCGTTTGACCCCTGGGAAAGCGTCTCCCTTGTGTTTGTCAGCGGGATCCTGGCCTGCGTGAGGGAACTTGCTGCATGAGGCGCAGAGCGGGTCAGGAGGGACGCTTTCGCTCCTCCAGGAGTGAATAGCAGAGGTGCCTTCTGCAGCTCCCCAGGGAGGACGGAGCTCAGGGATGGCGCGGGTCAGGCACGGCCACGCTGGGTGCCATGGGAAGCGCCTCGGGTACCCAAGAGGCGCGTGGCTGAGAGGCCCTTCTCCTCCCCTTCTCTCCTACCAGGGCTTGCGGCTCATCTTCTCCGATGGCTCCCGCATTATCTTCAGGCTGAGCGGTACCGGCAGCGCTGGGGCGACCGTGCGGCTGTACATAGACAGCTACGAGAAAGACGCCCAGAAGATATACGAAGACCCCCAGGTAGGTGTTGCTCTGAGTCACGGCAGCGCTGCTGCCCAGCCTTCCTCGTGCACACAGATCTTGGCCCTAAGCAGGGCAGCACTAAGCGGTGTGGAGGCGCTGGGCGTTTTGGAAGCAAGAGCTTTGGTATCTTTAATCCCAGTGCAAATAGCTTTTAAAAAAGCTCTGTGTGGAACAAGCATTACTTATTCAGAACCCCTCACGGCTTCCTTTGGAGTTGCACATTAATTTTCCTGTTTATGTTACATCTGTGGCTGGTTCCAGGTGTGGAAGGACACTTGCAGACCTGAACTGACCTTTTAGGTGAAATGTTGCATTGCTAGGGATAAGATGAGCTCATTCCTATACAGAATTCAGGAAATACTTGTTTAAAACAAATAAATGTGGGTGAGAGGGTGCTGCAGTCACATTTAAGGTGACACTGACTTGTTCTGCACTAAGTTTGGTGCATGTTCTTTACAGCATCATTTAAAAATGCTCTCTAGGAGATACTGGAAGAAAAGAATCCGCATTTTATATTCTGCAGCAAAGAGTCCTTGAACTCTTTCTGCATAACTTATGCTGTTTTTTACAAAGAAGATTTGGGGGGGGGAAAGTTCTGGGAGGCAGCAACTAAACCGAGCAGCTTGAGCCATTTGGGCAAGGGGGGGCTCGAAGTATCACACAGTGAGAGCAGCAACCCTGGAGCTGCGTGCAGGCTTTCCCTCCAAGCCTGCATGTCGAACGGTGCCTGCCTCAGCGTGCTGCTCCTCCGCCTGTCCCGCAGCTCCCGTGGAGAACCCAAACCAGCCCTTTGCTGGCAGGGACCGAGCCTGAGCCGGGGTGTGCGGGGCTGGCGCCAGGGGCACGGTGGGCACAGCGTGTGCGGGGTGCGTGCGTTGCTCCGCTCCACGGTTCTGAGCCATCTCTCCTCTCTCTGCAGGTCATGCTGGCACCTCTCATTTCTATTGCACTGAAACTTTCACAGCTTCACGAAAGAACCGGCCGCACCGGCCCGACTGTCATAACATAAAGGCTTGGTCCTGGCACCGCACTGGAGAGCACGCCGCGTGAGGGAAGGCAGCCTGTCACCCCTGTGCTGTCAAATCGGTCACCGTAAAAGGAATATTAATTTTATCTCTGTATTTAAGTACGGTATTGAACCGCTACGGATAGACAATAAAAACCAGCCCCTGTAAACAATTTGTGCGCACGTTGCTGTGCTGCTTTCTTGCGTCACACCGCGCTGCTGGCAAGCTGTGTATGGTGCTCATTAGCACAGCCTTTTGGTTTAGCATATGCACTTTTTTTTTTTCTTTGCTTAAACAAAAGGCTCTAGAAATAACAAAGAGACTAAATTCTTCAATAATTCAGGGGTTTTGGTTCTATCTTGGAAACGGTCCTGGAAAAGAAGTGCATTTTACCCTTGTTAATATATTGTATTTAAATTCGATGTCTCTAAATAAGCAACAGCTGTGTATTAAGGCTGAGTATTTTTTACTCGTGTGGGTTTTTTTCCCCTTTCAAAAACCAGTTATGTAAATTGGTCTCTTTGCCACGCTATCTGTATAAAAAAATGTAACAAACCCTCCCCACAGAAATAAGCAATAACAAACATTGCAGGATATTAAAGTGATGTGGGCTACACTTACTGCTCAGTGCTCTTTTATTTCCTTGCATCGTGACAGGCTCCCTTTTGAAGAGCAAAGGACTGTTTTGATGAGCTCTTGTTTGGTTGAACGTGCGTGGTGAGACTCTTGGAATAATCAGATTTGCAGGCATTAACGTGCAGAATCTTATCCAAGGGCACAGAGGGGTCACTTTGGGAACAGTTGTAGCTGTCGGATGCTAACACAGCTGCCTGCCCCTTAGCTGGAGGCCAGCCCCTGCGAGCGAGCTGTGTTCCACCGGGATGGTTGGAAAGGATGGGACGTGCTCCTGCTGCTGCCTTGGAGCCCCTCATCCACAGAGGCGATGCTCTCCAGCAAGGGGGGCTCTGGCAGATACCCTCAGGTAAATCCACAAGACCCTCTTGGTTTATCGTGTTTTTTTTTTTTTTTTTCAAGGCCTTTATGGCTTAAACTGTGTTAATAAAAGTCGTTGCAGTGGTGGGAGCGACAGTAGGGAATTTCCCTCTTTTGGTTGGCATGCCTTTGTCACCCAAGCCCTGCAATGCTCTCTGCCCTCACTGGGCTCCGTGGCGTGAGTCTGGCCACAGCAGCACTGCCAGCACAGCCCAAATTCGGGCTGGGTCCCTGGGCTGCCCTGAGGGAACAGCTCTGTTTCCCAGGAATGTGAAGCATCCTTAGCCGGGGACGCTGCCAGCAAAACTTCTGAGGTCGGTGCAGATGTGCTGACAAAAAGCTCTTTATCTCATCTTCTGTAGAGATGAGGTGTCTCCTCTGACACAGGCCTGCTGCTGAAATCTGCGCTAACAGATCTGCCAGCAGAGCTGTTTTGGTGCAGGGCATGTTAAAAACCAAGCCCCCGCGCCCTGCTGCCGCTGCTCGTGGTGTGCTGAGCCCTGCTGCTGGAGCTCCGGTCCCCTGAGCCGCCGTGCAGCCACGCGGTACTGGGGGAAAGCCCCAGCTGAGCCTTGCCACCATCGCCCTGTGCTGCTGCGTTGGGTGGGTTCAGGTCAGCAAGGCAGAAGAATCCCGAGAGAGCCTGAATAAACCCTGTGCCATCCGTCTGAGGAAGCAATGCTTGTGCTCGGGAGCTGGCCGCAAACGGGCAGCAAAGATTCCTGCTTAGAATGAAAAATAGCGGTGGCGTATGGGTTTCTCCCGTTCCGAGCAAAAAGGAAAACAAGCCACCAGCCTGTTTTCTGTGTGCACAGGGATGGATCAGAGTACCCGGTATGTGGTAGGGGATAGAGGAGAGGAGCTTTGGTGATGGGGGTCTTTGGAAAATGTGCTGCCGAAGGTCAGTCTGAAACGTATCGGGTGTTGGGAGCACTGGGCAGCCCCCGGCTGTCCCCAAAAATGCCCTGGGCAGGCGCTGGGCTCTCTGGGGGGCTCACTGATTCCTGCTGCTCACAGGCAGCACAGAAGCCTCACCCAGCTCAAGCTGTGTTGGGTCACTTAACGAAACACAAGGAAGGAAATACGGAAGTCCAGCAAATGCTCCAGCTTCCGTGTTAATGCAAGAAAAGGAAAAAATGCTTAATGAAACCTGAGTTGTGTCTGAATGGAAGTTAAACAGGGCCCAGCCCCAACTCCTTGCTTACATCCTCAGTAGGTGAAAGGTGTATCAAAGGGAATTGTGCGACGCTGGCACCTCCAAGGTGGGAGCGGGGTGCTCAGCTTGGGACTTTGATCTCTGTCGGACAGGATGCCTGGCTGGGTCTGGAGCGTGGTGATGAAAGCCGGAGCCTCTCACGTGTAAATCCTTGCTTCCAGCCTCTCTCTGGGTGGCACCAGCTCCATCTCACCCCCTTGCAGAGTCTCGTGGGTCGCTTCAGGCCAGCTGCTGCCAGGACGGCGCTTGTGGCAGAGAACATCAGTGGCGCAGGACTGACACCCGCTGCTTTTCGCCTCTCCTGGCAGATCTCTGCCCCTTCCCCTGGTCCAGCACAAAAGGGTTAGCGTGGGACTCAGCTGCCCCTCTTTTTATTCAGGCAAGTCGCTGCTCTGAGAGCTCCTTTCTGGCTGTTTTCTAACGCGTGGACGGGCAAGGAGTGATTTCAGTCCTGTGATAGATGCCCTGAGACGTTTCCTGAGAGCACTTAGTGCTGGGCTGTGAGGAAAACGCCCCACCTCTGCTGCCCTGCAGCACGGGGCCGGCCCCTCGCCCCTTCCTAGTCTGCAGGGGAGGTTTGCCATTGTTTGAGCGAGGTGTTGGGGCTCTAACGAAGGGCTCCGTTTTGACACCACGCGTCAGGCATCGTTAGCACGGGCGCTGCTGGGACTTGTTGCCGAATGAATGGGTTTGCCAGTGCCAGCCGCGTGGCCGGGGAAGGGCAGCTGCAGTCAGCAAGGAAGCGTCCAAATTAATGCGGGGAGTCGCCTTGCTTCTGAGAGCTCCAAAGACCAAGCCTAAATCTGCTTGACAGTTTCTTCTGGAGGGACACACATGGCGTGGAAACATTTGATCTCTCGGCCAGCTAATAACAAACTTGAAAACAATGTAAATCGGTGATTATAAAGTGCTCTGAGAGACAAAAGGAGGATTCACATTTACATCATAGAGCTTTGGTCCGATGCGATTATAAAAACAAGCTGGGATTGAAAGTAATGTATTTGTAAATTGGCCCGTGACCTCTGCAAACCTATCGGAAAGCCTGGGTCACGTCCCCCTGTGGCACAGGCTCGGTGACCCCAGTGCTGCGCGTGCCCTGCCCGCGGGTTTGTTCTGCAAGCAGCTGATGGGGAGCTTGTGTGTGGTTGTGTGAGGAGTGTGCACGGGTATGTGTGCATGTGCAGCATCGTTGTCCAGCAGCAAGGCAGCCGCTGACACAGGAAAGCTCATGCACAAGTTTGGGGGAGCTTTCTGGGCCTGAGCAGTGCTTTCTGTGCTGTGCGACCCGACCTGGCGGGGTCGGGCATCTGAGGCTTCCCCTACAAAGCAGAGCCCAAACCGTTCCCCTCCGTCTGTGCCCTTCACCCCACGCAAACCACGCGCTGCCTCTGCTCGCGCCGCCCTCGCCCCGGCCTGGTGGGGACGCTCGGGTGGGCGAGGGCCAAGGTCTCAGAGCGGCCACAGCGGAGCTGAGCAGGCTCAGGGCACTGCGGGGTCGGTGCCACGGCCCTTGGTGACACCCGTGTGGGTTTGTCCCCGTGGGTTCGCTGGGCGGGACGCAGCTCAAGTGCCAGCGAGTTTACTGGGAACACGCAGAAAGTGAGGCAAAAGCGGCCGATTGCCAAGGGTAACTCGTATTGCTCTGACTAAGGGAGACTTCCGTTCTGAGCTACTAGGTTGGGTTATTCATAATTTTCTCAGGAAATTCACTTTTACCCTTGGGCTGGATTATAGTGTACTCCTTCCAAGTCAGCGACTGTGTGCAGCCCCAGAGAAACGTGGTCAGCCCGTCTGGCACCTAATGGGCCGCGTTGGACAGAGACGTGGCAATGGAGGTGTTCGCAGAGACCCAGCCCCTCTGAGCATACAGATATTTGCATGAAAAATTACTCCTGCTCTTTCTTTGCTTCTCTTCAGGCTAACGCTACAGACTGCTGTCCCCAAGGAGCCCAATTAGATCCAGATGTCTCACTATTCGTACGTGTTTTAATCTCTACCCCAACTTTACGTAATGCAATATCTGGTTTCTGCACGCAGCTCCCACCGCCCAGAAAATGAAAATATATCACAAGGTCTCCCTGACAAAAGCAAGCACAGATATTCAAGGAGTGGAACTCATTCAAGGAGTGGCAATCGGCGCTACCGCCCCGATTTCTTGTCCCAGCCCCAGGCTGGGCGTTTCACAGCCGGAGTTGCCCGAGGCTGGGGCAGGCGGCAGCGGTGAGCGACTCCAGCGCTCGGGCGATGCTTTGATTCCCTGGTGGCATGAGTCCCTGCAGCAAAGGCCAAGTTCTTGTGCTGGCAGCAAAAAAGCTCTGACGCCCCGTTGTTCTGGAGGACCTGACAGTGCTCCACCCGGACGGACGGTTTCTCTCTAGATGGCAGTATTGGTAAGGAGTCTCAGGGCACCGCGATGGACCCAGGGTCTTGCTACACCTCGGCGCTGCGTGATTCCAGCTGAAGTCCAGGAGTTCATTCCCCAGCCAAAATTACACCTCGGAGGTCCTTAAGTGAGCGCCCGGGCTGCAAGGTGTTGTAAAGCAAAGGTCGCTGAGACTGGCTGAAACAATTCAGGAAAACGCTGTGCAGTGCTGGTTGTGTAGCATATAATGTGTGATAAATCCAGAGTCCAACCCCTGAATCTTCATCATGTGGAGTTTGGGGCAAAATTTCCAGTCACCATTGAAAAAAATCTGTTCCTCCAGCTTTGTAGTGAGGAACACGTGTGCTCAGCAGGCGTCAGTCACAGCACCGGCTGCCACGAGCAGGCTCAGGCAGAGGAAGGGGCTGTAGATGGCACAAACCAATTATCAAATGAAACGAACCAATTACCACTCTTTTTCCTCAATGTTTTCACACATAGTCCAGGCGTGTGGGACCACCAGCATGTCCAGGTGTTTGCACTTTCTCTGTCATTGGCCCTGGCCAGCAAACTTGAACTGGAACCAGCGGGGAGCGGGGCCAGGTGGGGGGAAGGAGCCTGGCTGAGGGGTAGGGGTCAGGGGAGCGTGGCAAGAGCAAGAAGGGATCCGAAGCTGGAGGTGAGGGGAGCAGAAAGATGTATGTGGAGACCAGAAGGATTTAAACCCTCAGAATGCTGATTGATTTGGTTTTACTGTCTGTATTTCCACAGGTTGTGATTACAAGGCAGCGTTAGCAGAGGTAACGGCCCTACTCCCCGTCATGGGAAGTGGCTTTCTGTGCCAGCGCGGGGCCTGCTTTTCACAGCATCCCACCTGTATTTTAATTCTGTAAATTCGAAATTTCCTCTGTGGCTAAAAGATCAGATATACTCACATGAAGCTTGATTACAGGGAATGAACTAGGTTTCAATTGGGATGAGGCCTCCTAGCGAGGAGCAACAGCCCAGATCTGATACTCAGCAGCACAACGTGCGCTTGTGTAACAGCACGTGAGCGGAGCCAGTCCGCTTGGATGGACTCGTACAGCATCTGAAGTCGTTATTAAATATCCACCCTCACATTTCCAACGGCAGAAGTTATAATTTGCATCGCCTTTGCGCGTGGCAGATTGAATTTCCTGTAAATTCGACCTTTCTCTCTGCTTGTGTCTTTTCATTCTACAATAGCAGCGTGATCGCCGTTTGAGCGCAGGGCATGCACTAATGGCCTGGGGTTAAACGTTTTGCTGCCCTCGGCCCCTCCTGGCCACCTTCCCTCCCAACGAAGGCACTGACACACCTGGGGCTGCACGCCCACATCTGCGCCATGTCCCATAATTAGACTGGATGAGATAGCTGTTAGAGGATTTGGGCTGTCTCTAATACCATGACACTATTTCAAATGACTCTGCACCAACCTAAAATCAATTGATATCCCTTGCCTCCTTCATAAAACCCGTTCTGGAAGGACTGTTACAAAGCCTTCATGCTCTGATCCCTCGAGGCGCCTGTTTCGGTGGCACAGGGCGGTATTTAGACGTGCTGCGCCTCGGTGCACAGCACCACTGTGGGGTCATTCCTCTGCTCTTCCAGGCCCAGCGAACCTCCCTGCAGCCACGGCAGAAAGAAAGGTGAAGGGAACAGTCAGTCGGAGGGGGAATAATTGGGCAAAGGGAGGTCCGTGTCCAGCGAGCAAGCACATGAAGCTCTGAACCATCTGACTCCGTGTTTATCCACGGCTCCTCAGAGACAGGGGGGAGCTGGAGGGAAGCGGAGGAGTTTAGGAAGCTCGCAAGCAGAGTGCTTGTGTTATTTCTGGCAAAATGACCAGCCATGTGTGTCCCTTCACAATGACATTAACCTCCCATGGCAGGGCTGGGAGACCCTCAGAGACGCTCCTCTCCACCGTTCCTGTTCAGGACGACCTGCTCAGATGTTCCTGGTGGCAGCAAAGCTCGGACCGCAGGCCGCAGCCAGGAGCAAATTGGAGCAGGATCCAGCCACGCAGAATTAACCTGACAAATGCAGGCTGAATCTCTCCAGGCAGCTGCTGCTGAAAGGAGAAGCAGCTTTACCTCCGCACGGCGCTCGGCCTAGCGAGGTGCCCGGCGCCGGCCTGCAGCGACATGGCTGCAGCTCTCCCCGGGGTGGGTGAAGGCCGCGGGGTTTGTGCCAGGGCCTTGCCTTCCCCTTTGGGGCCATCTGCGGGCCTTACGCAGGGAGAGGCTTTCCTGAGCTTTGGGATCACAGACAAGCACGTCTGTAAGCATTTTCCTCCTCAGGTCGCTAATGCTGTTTCCTCCCTGAACTGAACGTATTGCCGAAGTCTCATTTTGGCTGCGTTAATGCTACGCATCTGTCCTCAAAGAGGGGAAAGGGAAAGTTTCCTGTGTCTTCTGACTATGCAAAACTGAATGAAACAGGAGACAGAGACTACGAATCTACCCTGTCCCAGTGCAGCCCAAAGATAAAAGCGTTAAAATGCTCTGTAATTACCATCAACCTCAAAGAAGAAATTTTATGATGGCAGTAATCAGATGCTCAGCTCTAACAACCCATGGCACAAAATGAAAGAACGCAATTTTTAAACAATGCTGTTTTTTTTTTTTTTTTTTTTAATTTGGCTCGGCAACGGTTTGAAGGTGTTTCTCCTTTTGTAAGAAATTTGAACTCTCACGATGTGAGAGTCTGACCTTTTGGATGACAGAGAAATTATATATATATTTAAAGGACGGCCTTGTCTAGTTCCAGATGCCTACATCTTTTAGCATGAAGCGCAGCCTTTTACGAAGAACCAAAGCAAAATGAAAGCATCGGTTATATGCAGCTTAGGCTCAAGAAATGAATTCCTATGTAAGTGTTATTCTAAACAACGATTTGACAATCTCTTTAACAATCAGAGTTTATTAGAATGCTAAAATGGCTACCGTCCCCTTAGGGCCTGATCTGCTTTGTCAGGAGTACCAATTTTTACACCTGGAAACCTATTGCCTCGCTTCAATTTGGGATAGACGCAGAGTTAGCAGAGGCGTTAAGTGCTGGCAGCGCTACTTTGCTGCAGAGTGGCACAGCGCGAAGCCTTGGTGAGAGCTCTGAAGGCCGCTCGGGGAGCTCGGCTCAGCCCTTCCCGGGCACCAGGAACCCACACGCGACTGCTTGCCCACAGCACAGACCCAGTGGAAACCAAGCGCTCTTGGCTCTTGTGCCCACGGAGCTACTTGGTTTGTAATGGCCTGTTCAGAAGGAAGGAGTGAGGTTCTTGTGCTTCCCCCCATCTCCTGCTGTTCCCCTGGGGGTGGTGGGGCTGCACGGGGCCCCCGGCCCGGCTCCGCTCTCTCCCTCCCCTCCTAGCAGGCATGGCAGAGCTCACAGAAATCTGCTTCATCCTGTCCCTGGTCGTGGTTATTCAGCATCCAGCTTCTTTTCCACGATCCCTAACATGGTGGGAGCCCTCCAAACACAGGAGTTTTGTGCTTACACCGACAAAAGGGGATGCCGTAACTCCTTAGGCCCAGACCAACGAGCAGCCACACTCGGTCAGCTGCAGAAGGAGCTGCTGGAAGGCTCTCTCTCTCTCTCTATATATATATATATTTTTTTTCTGTTGCTGTTTACTCAATTTTCTGCTTATTTCCCTAAGGGAAAAGTTGTGGTGTGACCACAGCCTCTGCCTGCTCTGTCCCTTGGCCAGCGTGTGGGTGCGCAGCACCAGCAGCTCAGCACCGGCCGCAGCAGGAACGCGGGGCAAGGACGGAGAGGGCAGAGGCCAGGGCTGCCTGAGGAGGTGGGAAACGGCGCTGGAGTCACGATGGGTGCTGGAAACACCGTGGGAGGCTTCTGAGGTGCGAGTATAAAGGATGAGGGGCACAACACTGCAGGGTGTCACTTGTGCTGTTTGCAGCATGTTTAAAAATTTACACTTTTTCCTTCACTTCGTGCTGCTGCAGGTACGTGTCTGCTTTGGTCTGAGAAAATCGGGGAGGAATTTTTAAGCTGAGCTTTCTGCATTTTCCAGAGAAACTTCCTGATTTTTGTACTTTTTATTTTGATTGAGAGGAATGTTTCATGTCAATTGAAGCTGCTTATTTTCTGCTTTATTACAAAACAAGACTGCTACACGTACAGCACTGTTCATTAGTGTCCAGCTCACAGTAACAGGTGGGACAGTAGAGCTTCTGGCACCGTTTCAAGCATTTACTGTTGATAACAGTTATGTCAGTACTGGCGATGTAGGACATTTTATTTTTCTGCTTTCACTAAAAAAAAAAAGAGAGAGATGGATTAGATCCATGCAAATTAAAAAGTAGCAGAAACTAAACTAGACATTAGTGGTTTCAAATGCTCAGGCTGTACTGGTAAGCTCTCTGTCATAGTGGGAATCAAAGTCATTTTTTAAGCAGCTATTGTGTGTTCTACTTTGAAGTGATTATTGTAAATGTCTTATAAAAAGCAGCTGAGCTGCATTTTTCAATTTTATATACAGGCCTTGAAAGCCCACTAAGTAGCTGAGTGCCCCTGTGCGTGTATGTTAAACTTGTTGTGTGGCAGAAAGAAGGTACAGAATATACCTCAGCTCATGTATAAATAATATGCTACTAATATTTTCTGCCATTACCAAGTGGGTTGATGCTGAACAGCATATAACTGCTGGGTATTTTATAGGGATTGCTTTTCAGATGCAGAGAAGTGCTGCAGATTCCTCCCACTACGCATTAATTCCTGCAAAATTAAGCACGATGGTTTGGTAGCTCAGTGCTTGCATACTGACTCTTTATTCCACCTTAATTTCTGGACTTTCTTTTCCTTTTTTTTTTTTTTTCTTTTCCCTTCTTCGCATCCAACTTTTTCTCTTCTTTGTTCTTCTTCACTGTTTTCCAACTTTCCATCTTCTTCATGCATCATATTTTTTTCCCTTCTGGGTTTTCCCTTCCAGCTTTTTCTCTTTTGTGGTACAGGAACACAGAATTCAAGAGCAGTATTTACCTCCACCACCTGCCACCCTTCCCTTTTCTGTGCTTTCAGCATTGACTAAAATTCCCTTCATACAATTCCAGCTCAGATGTTTATGTAGTTACTGTACTATCAGGAGGGCGTGCAGAAGAAGCTGACCAGACATCCAGTTTTTTATTATGTCCTCCAAAAGTGCTCCCCTGGCTGATGGGGCTGCCGCGGCTCCTTCTGGGCTGGCTGCGAGTGAAAGAGGTGCCTGAGAGTTTTGGCCACATAGCCTCAGCCGTGTAGGTTTGTCCTCCTAAGAGATGTTGTAATGTGTACGGGTATGTTAAAGCAACGAACACGTTCCATAGCAACTGCAGTGTTTGTAGTAGCAATAGCATATGGGAATGCCTCGGCCCCGCACTTGATGGCACTGCAGTGACTATCTGCACTGACCTGCCGCAAGGAAAATTGGAGTAATGAAGCGCTGACTGGAAAAAAATATGTGCAAAGCCAAATTTTCACAACTGGTATAAGCAACTTATAAACGAATCCCACCGAGGGTCAACGGGAAAGAGGTTTGTCAGGCACCACAAGCTTGAGCGGGATGGATTAAACCATGCCTTGTCCTGTTGCATGACAGCTTCACGGCCACGACCCCACGTGCTCACTGCTGGGAGCAGCTCGGTACTCGCCCAGCTCTGAACGTGGGCAAAAGCTTATGCACGGGGACACTCAGGCACTGCCGAGCAACGAGGAATATTTAACCCCGAAGTAGAAACAAGCATGTTTCTTTGTGCTACATACAAGGTCTTGTTCCCCAGCTCCAGCTCTCCTGCCGGCTGCATGGGTCGGTGATACTTGGTGCCAATGTGAAGCTCAAAGATCTTCTTAAAGTTAATCTCGTCGTGGGACCTGACTCCCTCAAAACAACATTTAAAAACATACAAAATATCCTTCAAGAACGAGTTTTCTTTATTTTGGTCCCCTTCATTTTTTTCCCATTAATAATGATTAGCAGTATTTTAAATCTGAGTCAAGCGAGACATTGAGTGGGGGCCAAACACAGAAGGCAGCGGTGGGACGCCAAGAGCAGAATGGAGGCGTCAGTGGTAGGAGAAGGGGATGGGATGGGACGGGGAGGTGTGGGCTGTCATCTCAGAGAATTCTCTTAACAGTATGAGATTTTGCAAAGGGTTATTTGATGGAGTTTGTGGAAAATATCTTTAATTTTTATACATATAAAACTCTGTGGATTTTAATTTTCATTTACTCCATAGAAACTAACATAAATGTAACAAATGTTTTATTCAACATCTTTTAAAATAAATAATACGCTAGAAACATAACAAAATATTAAGTAGTCAGTTACTTCCCAGAGTCCCATCGCTTTTATTCCATGTACCATGAAAAGTATGAGGCCTGAAGCAGTTTGGGAGGTAAAGGTTAAATTATGGCTCTGTATTCAGCATTTAAAAACTCAAACAAACTCTCGAGCTCTGCAGTCCCTTTTACACAAAGAGCTTGTCAGCACGTGTTGCTGAGATTGGTGGGAGATCTGCACTGGCAACCCAGAGGAGACAAGCAGAAATGGCATGGGCTGAAAAGGATGAAGAAGAAGAGAATTAATCGTGGTCTATAAAACCAATATAACTTGTATTTGTTCCTTTGCATCGCAATACCACTCCAAAACAGAGGCCAACTGTTAACAGAGGCAAAGCCAACTTCATCTTTTGCAGGCTGACAAATGGTCATGTAAGTTACCAAATAACCCAAGACCTCAGGATTAAACTTCTCCAATTGTTTTCACATGATGCAACTTTAAATCTCTCTTTTGAACAGTATTAAATTTCCTTTCATTCCCATAAACTTCAGAAAAAGTTGACTGCTCTCACATTTCAGACTTGACCCAGCTAACTTGCACTTTTCCCCTCTGCTAGTCTGGAGAACAGAATAATGAAATTCAGACAACAGTGACCAAATGTTGCTCCATAGAACTTTCCTTTTACAAAACAGATGAATACTCCTGGGCTCCAAAACACTGCAGGGAACAAAACTTTCAAACCTTATGGAAATAAAACGGTAAGCCTATGCAGTGACTTCATCTCCTTTATCAGATCAGAGACATTTTCACTGGAATTGAAATGGATTTAGAAAACAAAAACCAAAAAACCTCTAAGTAGAGAAAAAGAATTAAAAAATCCCAGTGAAGCCATTGTTGAAATAGTGCTTTATTTCAAAAAACACACCCACATGAGTGAAAGCTAAATTTCAGAGAGGAGAAAAGCTACATCATCCTCATAATTTACAGAATTTGTGTTGCAGATAGAGTTGTGCTATTATAAGAGCCAGGAAAAGAAATATTTTAGCTTTCATTTTTTTGCGATTAAAAAAAAAGATAAGCAAATATACTGTGTATTCTGATCCTGACAAAGGGCTGTAGAAAATGACCACAGATATGTGGCTGCTGCAAGGGCTGGAATTTCTCCCTCGAGGTGCAGAGCACTCTCGGATCTCATGGAAATCCGAACAAGTCAGTCCACCCAGCATCTTGCCAGATGAGGCCCTGTATTTATATAACAAGAAATACCCACTGTGCTGCAGATTTGCTGCTGGTGTGAGTGGAATTGCATTCACTTAAGCCCATTGCAAATTTAGCCACTAGAGTCAAAATAAAAGGAGCCAAAATATATAAATCCAGCAGACAAAGTTTATGGGGGAACTAAACCAAACATTCAACATCAAGATTTAGTGCAGCCAAATTGTTATAACTAAACGGGGTACCTTACATCATTTTGTGTCCTAGGGGCACAGTCTCCATTTTAGTGGCGTGCTAAACTCACGCTGATATCAATAAAAGTTTTACATGCAAAATGAGTGGAAAATACGAGATGTTAGATAGTACGATACAAGTCTATAAACCCGATACCTAAAACCTGCTATCTTGGTTTTGGCAACCCCCCACTAACTTCCATGCAAATTCCACTGATGGATCTCTAGTTGAGTTTGTCTTAATTGAAAGTCTTAAAGGTGAATTGAAATGTTGTTGGAATAAAAACCTGTTTAAGATGCCAAATCCCTAACAAAATCCCTGTGTAGACTTACAAGTAAATAACTTGTAAAGGCAAATGTACAGGCCTTCCTATTAACCTGTCAAACCGTGAATTCTGGAATCTATTTTTCTCCCGCAAAATTTGTGACATTCTTCTTCCTCTAATGACTGAAGTGTTTTACTGCCTTGCAGGCCTGGCAACAAAGATGATACTGTTTAGGAAGGTGGTGAAATCTCCCTTGTTCATGCTGATGACTGCGGGACCACGTACTGATGAATTTATGTTGAGAACTGGGAGGCAAAGACCAGATGCCACGGCCCTTTCCTGGCAGGACTGCTTACTACACGTTGGGCTTGGGCTACCTGCGAAGTTGTCTAATACGGTGTGAAGTCATGGATCAAGGCAGCGGAGTGTAGCAGTAGTTCAGTTTTCCAAAGTATTGCTTTAATGACCTCCTCCCTGAATTAGATTTTCTAGGGCTGGGTTAAGTGAGCCCTGTTACAAAAAGCAAACAAACTCTATAAGAGAAATTGTGGCCCCTTTGAAGTTAACACGGAGTTTCACCTGAAATTACCTGAAATATTTTGCAGAGTACAACCCTGTCACGCCTGAACCAAGCTGTAAATCCATTACCTTCTTTTCAAGACTCATTTCTGGGGATAATGAGTAAGTCAGAGATAAAACAATTGTAACTCTTTCCTCCCAAAAGATCCCTACAAAGCCCAGCATCTGAAATGTAAATTACTAGCCTGTGTGACTATTTGGAAGCGTCGCTGTTGCACGCTTCTGTTGCCTGTCCTGCTCTGTACCTTGTCTGGTTGTTAAATTAACGCTTTGAAAGTGCCCAGCACAATGGATACAGCACCTAATGAAATGCTGATGTGCCAGCACACAGTTATGAAAATTAAATATAAACAACAACAAAAATAATGCATAATAAGCATGCCGATATTTGCATGCGTTATTAAGCAGTTGTTAGCGTTTGTGTCCCATTTTATCACCCTCATTTTTCCAGAAGGGTAACATTACATGTTATAGAGCTATGTAATTCAAGGATATAAAGAACAGAGTCCTTCTGCTACATATATAAAATTCCAGTGTAGTACACATATGAAAGGGCAAGAATTGTGGTCTATTTCAAGGCTTTTCCTTTTATCTTTTCCATAGCCTCCTGCCAATTTTCAAAGTACTCCCAGATCACAGAACTGAAGTAGATTATCTGAACAAGATTGTACTGAACCTCCTGATACTCCCTGCTATCATTCCCTAGGGCTACAACCTGTCCTCTGACCCCTGACAGTGCTCTCTCCCAGTGTTCCCTACAGCTACCCAGGCCTTTGCTTTCCTCGTACGGCAAAGGTTTCAGCTTGAGAAGGGGACAGAGCTGTTGCACGGACTGGCACGAACAGCCCCACTCACTGGCATAGCCTGTCAGCCTCAAAATAACCTGAGGCCCCGGAGGGGCTGCGTATCCCACCTCCTACGGACACCCTGGAGCTACTCCGTGGTCTCTGCAGCTGACCTGCCGGGCTCAGGCAGTGCAAAGCATGCCAGGAAACGTCCTGACAAGGACCAGTGCTGGGTTTATCTCTTAACTGAGACAACACATCAAGAGCAATCCATTACCTCCTTGCTCTTGGTGTCTTTTCTTACCCCTGCTGCAAACAGAATTACTGAAAGCAGGCTTAATTGCTTAATAGCGTTCTGCCATGATCACCAGGTTTATCAACCATTTTCGCATGTACTTATGAACAAAAGGACAAGCTTTTGCTACGTGACCATATAAAGCAATACTTCTTACTTGCATGTTGGCCAATATATGTATTTCTTAAACTGTCTGTAACAGGCTTTTTACAAGGAATCTCACATGCTGGAAAAAGTGGCATAACAAGAGAGATGTCTTTCTTGTACATGCCTATTCTCTATACAGTAACTAATTTTCTTTTTTTTCTCTGTTTTTTCTGAGAATTCATAAAATTTACATTCACTCTTCTATTCATTTTAAAGAAATGTGTCATTATTTGTTCTGCATTTGCTCCTGAAAGCTCAGCTAGAAAATGAGGGATGCATTGAGACAACATCATCACGTGTAAGACAGAATTCCTAGCCTAAAGAACTGTTAGTGTAAGCCGAGATATATGTAAATCTCTACTCTTCAAAAACTATCACCAATTGCTGTTTCCTACATTGTGTCAGCACTTAAAAATCAACAGTGAAATCAGATTTAAATGCAGACTTTCCATGGATGTACAGATTCTAGGAATACATGTGAGGGTCTAGCCCTATCTTCAGCTTCCACTCTGGAAGCCTTACCATGGTCTAATTCTAACTGAATTTCAAATGGGCAAAGGATGGTTGTTATAGTCTCAGTAGTTGAAATGAAAAAGATCTGGAATAGATTAATAGGAGTGTTAGTGAGAGATGGAAAGGAAAACAAGAGCTCTCTTTTAATGTGACATGATACTTAAGAACACACATTGTCAGTAAGTACAAATGTGCAATGTTTCTCTTCTACTTTGCTGTACTTCTAACACTGTTCTCTTACAATATTTTGCTTATCATCCTCTTGTTAGGTTTATTGTACTTACAAATCATTCCCAGACAGTCTGCTTCTTAGATATCTTTTCATTAAAAAAAAAGAATAAAAAAAATGCGTGTAATACATTTTCCCTGCGGGAACTAATTCCAGAAAGATATTGACTACAAGCCTTTTGTTGTTTTAAAATATGTAGACATGCATCAAACAATTGTTTCTTCTCCCCAGAGCTACCTTCTGAAGTTTTATCTGAGCATCATATCTCCCAAGCATTCTGCAAACCATGTAGGAGAAACCGTCTCTAGTTTGTCCGCCCAGCCCAGTGCTTATCATTAACTTGGCTACTTTTTGCCATCAGATCCTTATGAATACTCTGTGTTATTCATTTTGTAGTGTTTAGGATTGTGTCCACTCTAGTTCCTTTGTTTAATATATTTTTAGTTCTTCCACTGTGGTATGACAGGCTGCAGTTTGTTAAAGGAAAAGTTGGGAGAATATTTGTATTGATTTCAAAATGCTGCAGATTAAGAGCAGATGTACGATGTATTCCCAAAACGTATGTTTCAGCTTTCGTTTATGTGCTGTGCTGAACAGTCTTCAAGCCAGGAAGTGATTTATATTTGCTAATTGCATTCACTTTGGTAGATTTGCAGCTAAAAATAAGTGGTTTGTTTTTTAATTATAAATGATTTATCCTTTCACACTGTGTGTATCTAACACTTTGAAGCTAACCAAAGACTTGGGGAATCTACATTTAGTTTCCTGATCTGCCATAGACATCTTTTGTATTCTTAGGCACTCTCAGCGGGTTATCCCTGGGCCCACCTTGTAGGTGTCTGGACCTCACAGCCATATTGCTTCATTAAACAACAAACAAGGAGAATAAGAAACAATTTAGTGTAACAGCTAAATGAATCTAACAGCAGGTTGCTGCCAAAAGCAGCGGTTCCACCCCTGAACGAGGGTCCCACTCGCCTTTGCTGGACCTAACACCCCAGCAGCTGTGGGGGCAGTGACCCAGCTGGCTGATCTGGAGGAACTTTGCTCTTTTTTGTCTCAACTGAGGGTGTTTTCCACGCAACCAGTGGCTGAATGGACTTGTCATGATGAACATATGGGAAGCAAAAGAGATTTTTTTTTATGGTGGGCAGCTTGCTGTTAGATCAGCTTAGAAGTAACTCGAAATGTCACCCTAGAGGACCAGTGCAAGTGAGTCTGGGCTGGTGTTGCAGAAATCCTACCCCAGCTGTACAGGCTGACCTTCTCACTGGCATTAACTCTAATATTCCTGTAACTATAAGATAAGTGTCAGGGCCCTGAGAGCACTCATAGGTCTTAAGGGCCCTGACCAGCCTCACCTGAGGCCTCCACCCACACCCCCACTGCCCACGGACTCTGTTTAAGCCCAGCTCTGAGCCCTCAGCCCCTATTTCAGCTATGTTGTAGGTGTATCTGTCTGTGATGTTACCTCAGCTGTGCCTGGTCATGTATCCTGTGGGTTTCTGAACTGACTTCCCTGCTTGATCTGGGACCTCTCTTATTGCTATGGGCCTGTCTGACCTGATGACTATCACCGGACCTTACTCTGAACTGTGACTTAATTTTTCAGCTTGATTTCAGACCTGCCTCACCATCATGAACTTGCCTGATGATCTGAACCCCTGTTTGGACCCGGGCCTACCTCCTTCACCTCACTCAGGGGTAGTGGGTCAGCCTCTGGCTGGTGGCGTTCCCTCAGTTAGCTCCCTGTCCTGTAGGGACCAGACAAAAAGGTGGCTCAGTGGTTTAAAATGGGTGAAACATCTCTATTCTGAAGATATGACTGTCAGCTTAGCTCTTGAACCACCTCAGCTCCTGGCTCTTTGTGTCAGAAACCACATGCAAGACTAGGAAGACCACGTAGCTGCCTAGGGAAGCCGACAGTGTGGGTCCTGAAACTCTGTTAGCATCTGACAAGAAATGTAAGATTCATATGGCAGAAAATGAACCTGGGAGGTTTGGGGGGAATGCAGGAAACAAGGAAGAAATTCCTTTAATCTTGTCGTTCGGTCCATTCTGCAAATGAACTTCTTATTAAGCAGTTACTGACTTCTGAAATCCTAAACCTAATGTAAGCATCCTAGGAATGTGATTGTTCTCCTGAATGGAAAGTGGTCGTCATTCCCGGTAGCTTTGACCAACGTTGGCAGCGTCCCTCAACCCCAGCAAAACAGCGCTACTTGCTATTGACTGCAGGTACAGCTGTGGTATGAAGTACGGTGAATTGGTGCTTAGAGAGAACGGAGAAAAGGTGGAACAGAGCAGAATTAAAATGCTCCTTTCAGCAGACAGAAGACTTTTTCAGGTAAGTTGATTTTTTTTCTTTAAATAAAAACTCTCCAGGAGAGAATTAGTATGTTACATGTTGATTTCTCTATGTCAGAAGAGGGCTGAAAAGGATTCCTAAGATGCCACCTGGACTTCTGAGGTCCTGACTGACAGAAGGACAGGCACAGTACATTTGAAATGTTGTGAGGGAAAAATTGAAAGTTCTCAGCCCATGTATGAAGAACAGCTTCCCCGCACTGTAAGCGCTTGGTTTCTTTGCTTTGTTTCAGTGGAAAATGGTCTTAAACATAGACTGGTACATCCACAGAGCTCAGCAGGATAAATTTGACATAAAACCGACCAGCTGCCCTTCCTGCTGCCTCAGCTGCACCCCGAGCGGTGCTGTTAGCAAGGCCAGAAGGCGGCTGGCACCAACTGCGTGCCTCCACCATGGCTCAGATCCATGGGTGGATCCCACCACCACCCACCCCCGTGTCGGTGAGCCCTCTGTGAGGCTTGGGTGCCCAGGCCTGGGTTAAATCGCGGCTTTAACACCTCGACGCGGGGATTTCACCACCTCCCCGCCTTGACACAACAGCCCCCTCTGAGGGGAAGCCAAGGGCCGAGCGGGGGCAAAATGGCGGCGGGCGCGGCGGGGCGAGCGCCCCCCTGGGGCCGCCGGGCGGGCCGGGATGGGTCGGTGGGGGCCGGGCCGGACGGCAGGGGGCGCTGCCCGGCCGGGCTGCGGCGGGGCCGGGGAGGGGTGGCCGGGGGGGGGGCCCGGCCGGGGCTGGGCCGGGCTCGGCGCGGAGCTGGCGGAAAGTGACAAGTGAGGGGCTGAGGCTTCCCCGCCCGCCGGGAGAGCGCAGCCCCGAGGGCGCGGCGCCGCGGGACGGGTCGGCGGCGGAGCGGAGGAGAAGAGGAGGAGAAGGAGGAGAAGGAGGAGGAGGAGGAGAGGCGGCCCCGCGGCGGAGCGCGGGTCGGGCGGCCGGCCCGGGACGCCGGCGCTGCGCGGTGGATGTCGGAGTAGCGCGGCGCCGGCTCAGGAATGCAGCAGCCGCCCCGGCCGGGCGGCGGGGACGGGAGCCTCTTGCTGCTCCCGCTGCTCCTGCTGCTGCGGGCGGGGAGCCGGGCCGAGCTGGCGGACGCCACGCAAGGTAAGGGGCGCCCCGAGGAGCCCGGCGGCTCCGGATCTCTCCCTTCCCTTTCCTTCCCTTCCCTCGGCGGTTGGTGCCCGACCCCTACCCGGCGGCTTTGTGGAAGCCTCCCGAGGGCCGGGCCGAGGCACCGGCTCGGGGCGACCCGCGATGGTGGCACCCCCCGGGCTGGTGGCACCCGCGGTGGTGGCACCCGCGGTGGCCCGGCTTGTGGTGCCGGCTTCGGGCGGTGATTTGCCTCCTTTTCCAAGTGTTTCGTGTTGAACAATGACCTCAGACCTTAAAGAAAGCCTCTTCGACTTAGTTTTAACGAGGAATATTTATTTGCAGCCCTTCTGTTTCGTCAGGGGCTTGACTGCAGCCTTTCGCACGTGAATCGCGTTTAACCCGCAGCGTAGCGCGTGCATGAAGGGCCCTGGCTTGCTTTCGGGAAAAAGGACTTATTTCTTAGGCCAAGTCAGTAAAAAGCGAGTGGTGATTTTGGACGGCTGCATGAGAATTTCAGTGAGAGGTGGATGTTCACAGGCTCGGTCTCCTCGAAGGTGTTTTACGGCGTGTGCGTAAATCGCGAGTCACTTCTGCAAAGTCCTGGGCGATGCCGTGGCCGTGTCTCGTATCTACACAATAAAAAAAGCGAACGCTAAAGGGTATAAAGCTGATGAGTTTAAATACTTAGGGGTTCAGAAGTGAAAAAGCTGTGGTTTTGAAACCCTTAAGCCAAAGTACAGATACTGTAGGGTAACTGCCAGTAAAAAAGCCGGCTGCAGCTCACAGATACGGCACCCTTCTGCGCCCGCGCGTGGGTTTCTGTGTGTTTTGGAGCGTCCCTGCTGATGCCATTACCTGGAGCCGTGCGGTAGGTGCTGGATGCATCTGAAAGCCTGCCAGGGCCCGCAGCGGGGCTGGGCTGGACGCAGGAGGCTCCCGGTGCAGATTCAGTGGCTGGCCGATGTTCCGGCTGAGGACGGGAATTCTCCGTGACGTCTCAGTGGGAAAAATTTCAAATGTTGTTTTCCAGTTTCTCCAGGGAATGCTGCGCATGTTTAACAAATAGCTGCGTTTTAAGAAAGAGGGGGAGAAAAAGCCCAGCAGACAGCACAATATTGAACACGTAGAGGATGTGACTAAAATAAATACACTCAACATCCCTTTTTTTTTTTTTAAATTTCTTCTCCTCGTATTTTTTCAGTGTAAGTTCAAAACTTCAGGCTTATAGTAGGAAGTTTTATGGGCTTCTAGGAGCCCAGAGGAAAAGAAAACCCCACAAACATAAAGCAACGAAGCATACTGGGTCCAAAACTGGATGTTTTCATTTACTGTGAATTCTGCTTGGAAGTTTATTTCATGATATGACTTCACTTTTATGTCAGCACATATGGTAATTAATGACCGTTGATATAGTCATTAAAGTACAGCTACTTTCCACACTGAAATGTTTCCTATATTGAAACCAGTGTCTTTGGCAAAAATTTACAACATTGACTCATGGGCAGATCAAGTGATGTTTTTGATAGACAGACATCCATCACTTATGTTACAACCATATACTACATTTTTTTTCCCCATACATATTTAAAATATAGGTTTTATAGAAGAATTAGAGAACCTGAACATCTGAAATGGTAATAAAAAAAAAAGTATGAAGTGTTTTGTAAACTTCTGTAAGATATTTGGAGTGGCTGAGTGGATAGATTTTGCTCCACCAGGAAACCAACCAGCCAAACAGAACCCTTCAGTCCCTACCCTTCACCTTCACATTTTTTAAAAAGACAGCTAAATAAGTGAAAGGCATTATTTTTCCTGAGCATGTCAAATGAGGACCTCAATGTAAGTCCGTCTCTGGTAGTAGCCTGACTTCTCCCAGACAAGCCCCAGTGCTGATGGGCCGGGAGTCCAGATCTGTCTGCCTGACACAGCGGAAATGAATATTAAAGAGCAGATTCGGCTGTCAGCTCCCAGAGGTGCGGAGGGATGAGAGCCTCGTTGTGCTGCGCTTGGTCCAAACACCTGCGGAGACCCGGCTGGCACTCCAGAGAGCCCTGCCTCGACGCTGGGAGCCAGTAAACATATGCAGATGTGCGCAGACATCCTCCTGTGAGCAGGCTGATGCGGCTCGGTAGGACGAGTCAGATGTGTATCTGCTCCTAGGGCAGGAAGCTGAGCAGCTATTGTCACGGCTCTTGGGGGGGATTCTTATGAAACCACCTATTTAGCTGAGATGTTGTCAAGTGACCAAAACTGCTTTGCTGCGTTGCCTTCCAAAAGCTCTTTTTTGCCCTTTCCACTTTTCCCCTATCATCCCCTGCTTCCTTTTTGTCAGTGACCTTCCCTTGTGGAGAGCGCAGCAAAACAAAAAGCGCATTTTCTTTGTACGCTTGTGCCGTCTTTAATGCACGTTCCTCCCAAAGGTGCTCGCAGGCTGGCCCAGCAGTATTCTGAATAAAACCACAAAGTTTATGTGGATATAAAGAACAGGAACTCCAACTTGGATGTGCTTTCATTCTTTGCAGCATCTGAGGTGACTTTTGGTATTACCTCTTCAGCTTTGTTACTGTTCTGCATCATGTAACTGTGCGAGGACTTGCAATGGAAGAAGCTTGAAGAATATTAAAACATTTTAAAAGCATACAGTCTAGCATACAGATCTCTAGGTTATGTTTGAGATTGTAGGGAGGGCTGTCGATTTCCTTGGAAGTTGCCTGTTGAGATAAAGTTCCCCAGCTCCTGATAAGTTGCTGTAATATCTCGGTGGTTAATTGTTTCATCCTTAGGTCAGCAGGCTGCTGTTTCAGCTGGCATCCTCTTAGGAGTTTACAAACAAACAAAATGATTTCATTGCCATAAGCCTATAAAAGGGTGAGAGAAGGCTTCGCTGTTCCACTCAGCCTGCCCGTGGGCTCACGTTTCTTGACAACAGTTGCTCGAAGTATCAGCAAATTGTCTTCCAGGACATCATTTGTTTGCTTCTGTAATTAAAGTCTACTGGAGCTGCTGTGTTGATTAGGCGCACACAGGAACTTACTTAAAGTGTTGCAAATGAGATCAGGGCAGGGAAGCATTTGAAAGCTTGCGTATGGATTTTAAATACAAATACCTAAAGCTAGGCAAAGAGGAAAAAAAAAAAAGCTTCCCTGAGGTGTGACATTAGATACCACTCTTTGGAAACACATGCAGTAATGCAGTAGTCTTCTGAGACTTGAAAAAGCACCCCAGAGTTGAAAACCCTCTTAAAAAGCCTCTAACCAAATGCAGCTGCTTTCCACGTAGCGATTGTCTTGCAAGCCAGAAATATCTGGAAAGCTCACTAATACAGAATGAAAAGTGTAAACCTTCTCTTCCCCAAACCCCAGAAAAAATGTCAAGTCATGCCCTCAATGGCAAGCTTTGTGTTTAGACAATTATACTTGTTTTTGAAACTGTGTCTTTAGAAAAATTGTTTAATAATCCTGTAGGCTGTGGGCTGCGGCTAACTAGGGCTGCAAATAAATATCCATTAGCTGCTGTTCCTGTGGCGTTCTCCTCTTGCTGCAGGTACCCAAGTAAAGAAACCCCAAAATAGGTGCTGGTGCTTCACTGGGGAGGTTGTTCCCCAGACCACAGGAGGCGAGGCACTGCGCCAGGGCAAAGCTGGAAGGTCTCACACCCCGCCGGTGACAGCGCGGCTCATGTTTTGGTGGGGTCTCCTATGGATCGGGACGCTTACATGGACAGCAAAATAAGTTATTTTATCGCTGTGGAGCAGAGCCTAAAGAAATGTTTGGTTTGACTGGGGTTGGGACGGCAGTTGAATGGTTAAGTGGCTTTGTGGGGTTTCTTCCGTCGGGGTTTCTTTTTCATACTAATCGTGGAGATAATGAAAGACAACGGATCTGCTCGTTTATAAGCGGAACAATAGTTAAATGGGGAAATGGGAGCACGAGTCCGTGATTCTTTGTAAGCGATAACACAATATTAGCGTTAAGCAAAGGGTTCTTCTGTAGGTTTGGTTTTACATGCTTTTACACAGTTTTACATGCTTTAGGATTAATGAAGAGCACTCAGAAATTCCTGAAATTTTACATTTGGTGTAAAATTTCATTCGGTCATGTGCTGTGGAAGAAGTTGGCTGCTTCTTCCTGCTTACAGGCAGAGCCTCCAGCGGTGCGGCGTGTGAGAGGCTTGGCCTTGTTTCATGGCCTACAGTGGGGCTGGGGTGACTGAAGGCATGGAAAGGCTCTGAAGTTTGCTAAGTGGAAAAAGTGAAATAACTTCAGCTTAAAAAGAGACTGCTGGTGTATTATATAATAATACGGCTCTAAATATTAGCATTGTTTAACGAAGTCTTCGAGGTTCTCTAGTGGATGTGATATAAATAAAATAACTTGCATATTTGGAGGCCAATGCAATGTGATACTGAAAATGGTGCTCGGCCAAAGCTGGACAGCTTGGGGAAAAAAAAGAAAAAGGTAGCTTTGGAAAGGAACCCGTTAGTGAGGGAAAACGATAATGCAGCCTTCCCAGCACACTTCCATGCCAGCATCCCGCGGGGAGGAGCATTACTTTCCCTCCCAAAGTGGAGATGTCGCTGTGCTGCTGCTTCCAAGCACATCCGCGGAGCAGTTAATGAAAGGAAACGGCCGGTGGCTTGGAAAGAGAATCCCCCGGTGCGTGTTTGTGAGACGGATGCGGATTCGGAGGGTGGCACGGTCTGGGCTGCGCATCCCCGTGGGCTGGGCAGGATGGGAGCAGCTCAGTTGGGCTGGCCCAAGCGTGGCTTAATGCACACGAGCCTCTCTGTCCTCACGTTCTGGGACACTCGGGGCATGGTGGGACCACCAAAGGGACAGGAGATACCTGGCCTTGGTGTCAGGGAAGTTGACAAAAAGAACTGCAGCAAGGTACTGTGCACAGAGGCAAGGCACACTCCTCCTCGACGGCTGAAGTAGAAGTGCTGGTAACTTTGTGCAGATGTTGTATGGTTTTTATAAGTGCTGCCGATGCCCTGTTCTGCATTGTGCTGTGCAAAGTCGTGCTTTCACTCCCAAACAAGTCTTCAGTACCAGGTTTCCTTTAGGACTCAGCCATCCCAAAACGCGGCGGGCCAGTTTCACGACTAGATGAGCTCTTGAGAAAACAGTCGGCGGAGGCCCCGGTGGAAGCCTGCGCTTTATTAAAAGTGGTTTTTTTCAGACCGGTCAGGTCTTATGTTGAAACTGATCCTTCTCCATGGCTTCCTGCGACCTCCTGCTCCTCTCCTCCGAGGGCTGTCAGCTCCGTGTGCTCCTGCCCCGTTCCCAGCCGTGCCGCGCGGAGCCCCGAGCGTCTGCTGGGAGGGCCATGGGAAATGGAGAGATCGGAGATAAGCAAGGAAAAATGCTTGGCAACTTTATAACCTCATCGCGCGTCCCCTCCGGAGACTGGAAATATCTGAGGGTAGGCTTTTCTTGCCCTTGGAACTTGAGATTATCTTTGGGGGGGGATATGTCCTTCCAGATTCACAGCGTGAGAGTTCCCTTAAGGCAGCTGTGTTGTCTTCTCCTGAAGGAGGTGGCACAGTTCCTCCCTGAGATGCTAAAGCCATGCTTTCAATGTCAGTGCTGCAGGTACAGCGTGCTGCCAAAGTGCCCGTGTGGTGGCTGGTCCGTACAGAACACCAGGGCTGCTTGTGCTGAGGATACGTGCTGGAGGAGGAGGGGTTTTGTTACCTGTGTGGCAGGTAATTAATTCAAATTAATTTCAAAACTCGGGAGGACCTTTAGCTCCTTGGAGCTCTCCTGACTTGGAGAGGTGCTCACTTCTCAAAATCTCATCGCAGCGGAGGCACGGGTCGGTCCAAGGGGTTCAGAAGCCCTGTGAGAGGTGGCGCTGCTTGAGGTGATGCAGTGAGATGTTTTGCAAGAGCCCTTCATCTCTTGTTGGGCTGCTGTCACCTTGGAAAGAACCTGGCTTTGCAATCGGCCTTCTGACCACAGCTAGGTACGAGAAAGGGGCTGACATCTGCAGGGAGAAGCGTTGTTACCTTTCATTAGCCCAGCTTTCGAGTGCAGAACGTGGGCTTGGACCTGAAAAGAAGAGTGGTCACTAATAAGACCCGATGGTAACACCACCACCTTTCCTTGTTATTTTAAATTATTGAAGTTGTGTAAATGTTTGAAAAACAGTGGTGAAGCCTCCAGTCCTACGTAGGTTGACTTGTGCTAGGCAAAGGCTGGCGGTTAGTATTTTGTTTTCTTTTCATCTTTGCATTTCCTCTAGGACGAACTCGATAGAAAAATTATTTTGATACTTGCTGCGTTGAAGTATTTTTAATTCAAGTGACTTATCCACCGTCTTCCAGAGAGTTTTTGTCTGATTTGTGAGCAGAATCTGGGCGTCTGTTGATAGGGCTGCTCTTCCCGAAGGCTTTGACTTAAAAGCAGGGTGTAAAGGTGACGATGTACGTATATAAGGGTTCTTGGGTGATGAAAATGCGCCGAGATGGTATAAGGAATTTTGGGGTGCTGTGACAAGGCTGGCCTGATGTATGTCCCAATAGGTTTGAAGTGGATACAGTAAGGGCACGGGGGTCTCAATATTCTCCTAGAACTGTTGGTCGTGGTGAGCACTTCATCCTTCCTTTCTTAACCTTGGTACCAGTTTTTATTACAAGACATGCGCTGGGTAGGTTTGGGTAATCTAAAACAGCTTGCAAGAGACTTTTTTTTTTTCCCCAAATATTAACATGTTATGGAACTGCTAATTGTTGAAGTCTGTGAGATATTTAGACATCTGGAAAAAAACAGAAAGGATTAGTCCAGCCTCAGTACACCCTGTGAGGTCAGGTGGGTGTGTTCCTGTCTCTCTCTCATGACAAATTGAAAGGGGGTTGGATATTGCCATTAGATTCTTGCATTTGATGAAGCTTTTTAAGTTTTCAGCCCACTTGCAGAAAAATTACCTGCTCTGAGCTACCCAGCAAGCGTAAGTCACCTTTTATGACTTGGTTGGCAGAGAAGCTGTGTTGTAATACCACCATTACATTTGTAACAGCAGCCGAATAAAATGTACAAGCCTTTCTTACAGCCCTGGCATCCGTACCTTTGAACATTTTTGGAATGGACAGGGATTTTTTCTAATTTTTTTTTTAACTATTGAATTCAGTTTCAGTAATTCTGACCTCAAAGATGACTGTTACTGCGTACTCCAGCAGAGACCAGAAATTTAGCAAAATGACAAAAAAAAAAGTGAGTATTTGAGCTCAGATTAGACACATTTTTAGTTAAGTCCTTGTTGTAAAACTTCTGTAACCCACCTTCCTCTTCATGGATAAGTGCCATCTTCGTTATACTGCGATTATCGCTCTCATCCGTGACACCTTTATAGAGTTCCTGCATGTCTGAGCGCTGAGGAGTCTATGCCGTGTTTACAACAGTTTTTATTGCCTCTCTCAATTTTTCCTGCAAGAGGTCACTTATCATGGTTGAACATCTCTTCTTCAAAATTAACTTGGCCCCAAATAAAAGGAAGTATCTTTGTAATTGTTTTGTTTACTTTGAATTCTTGATGTGCTGTAAAAGTACCAAGTGCTTGGTACGTTTAAATTTTTAATTTTATTTTATATGTTAATTATTCATTCCATATGTTTTGATTTTTTTTAAAATACATTCTCTGGTGAATTAACTAAAAATTTGTAACCTGCTGGAGACACCCCTTTGTTTCCAGAACAAGTTGAGTGTGGAGAGCTGCATGTTGAGCTCTGCTCTCGGTATGCTTCACTCAGGGTAGCATGAAGAGGTCATTTAATTCCCAGTTGATGGCCGGGAAAATTGATTTATGTCATTAAAAACTTTCAGAAGGCCACGCTAGGTCTAGATAGCACCAGGTCAATCTTTGCTTCTGCCCATTGACTTATTTTTCTAGTGTCCTGAATTGTTTCTCTTTCTACTTTCAAAGCTCTTCTCTAAATTCTCAAGTCCGGCTTTGGGCTTGGTCGTGTTGCAGATGCTTTGTAGAACTCTTAATGGTCCGGAGTTGTGGTTTGGGAGCGTGGTCCCGTTGCCCTACATTGCATCAAGCAGGTTAGATAAACCTGAGCATGCCGGGCTGCCGGACCTCTGAGGTCAAAGCACGTCGTGCTCCTGCTAGGACATTTGTGAGCTCGGGGCCCCTTACTTCTAAATTCACTTTTTTGGCGGTCTGTCAGAGCCCAAGTCTGGCAACCTTTTGCAAGTGAGATGCAACAAGCCTCACTTCTTAGAGCTATTGGTCTATCACTGTGTTTTTAATTTGCTGTAATTTAATAACTGACACAATGCTGGAATAAATAAATGGGCTGCGAACATTCTTGTAGACTTCAGAAGTCCAGCTCAGGGCAAGATTTAGCTTTTAATTAACACTGTCCATGAGATTTATCGTTAAAATTGTATCCTTTTAAATAAGTAAATCTGAAGTTGAGTAAGAGATGAGTAATTGAAACCTGGTGTGGGCTCACAGAAGGCGCTGCGGAGCACGGGGCCGTCCCCAGTGGAGCGAGCGAGGGCCCGGCGCAGTGCCCGGCCCTGTTCCTCCCAAGTTACGGGTCATTCCCCTGCTGCCCCTACGCTGGATGTTGTCATTATTTATCCCCCCCTTTATTTTTCCTGTGTACAGTATGTTGCTGTGTGTTGAAAACCACATGTTCTTCGGGGCGTTAGGGAAGGTAGCATTTGACATGTGCATAAACCAGATTTTAGTGCGACGAGGAGCTCTAGGAAGGCCTTCAGAGGCCCCGCGAAAAACAACTGTTAAAGATTTTTTTGCTTCTTTTAGCCCCTGCTGTTAGGTAAATTCTCAAAAGAGAGGCCCAGGCAAGGGAAGAAGCTGCAAAGGCATCCTCTCATTATAGAGGAATCTTAGTCATTAGCAAAAGTCTAATTCATCAGGGATCAAAAGAAGACATTCTCCTGATTCTCTCCAGTTATGTAGGGGGAGATGATATCTGATTTGCTGTTTCTCCTTGGAGAGTCTCTTTGTGGGATGTGATTTATGGTCTCACATTCTGCTTTTGTGACTTTTTGTTGTTGTTTAACATACAGTTGTCTTTAAATCCTGGTGAGTATTTCTGACTCTTATGACTGGTGCTGTAATGAAGCCTGACCAGCACCAGAAGGCTCACAGACCTGCAGAACACTTTCCATGCAGAAATCTTAACATTTCGTGTGGGTTCCTCCTAAGATATTTGGTTTCCCACTTGTCGTAGCAGAGAAGAAAACAGCTCCAGACATGAGGACTTGCCATCAACCTTTTCCATGTCAGGCTGAAAATCTGCAGGGAATGGCAAAGTCAGACTGATTTGCTTTTGGTTTATTTTTTGGTTGTGCTACTCAGGGCTACAGAGGTGTGTTAGGTTGGGCATTAAGCTAACTGTTCCGTTCCTTTCTCCCTGAACTGGGTTTAATGGGAGCCAGATTGGGCAGCGGTCAGAATTGTCTTTCTGGTTTCGAACTCTATGAATGCTGTAATAGTGCTGGGGAAGCTCTTTGATCTGTCTTGAAAACATAAAATGTGAGAGGTTGGTACTGGGGCAATGGGGAAGAGGTCTTCTCAGTGTTCATAGTAGGTAAAGTTAATTTCCAGTAAATTCGCTCAATTAAAAAATAAATAAATAAATAAATAAGACTACCAGCAGACTTGCTACTTTTCCTTGCCAAAAGAGCTCGTGGATGGGTAATATAATCTTTTGTGTGCGTGCTGCAGGTGGAAACTGATCCTATAAATACAAGGATTTGGGGGAACCTGAACACGTACGGTCCCTTTTTCGTCATTCATGGGGCTTGTTGGGTTCTGCTCCCGTCTGAGGCCAACCTGAAGACGCCGGGCTTGGAGCTCTTAAGGACTGGGCACAAGTTGTTGTCCCGCGTTATGATTACCCTGGGATACCTTTGGTGTAACGGTCCCATATATTTTAAAAATCCTTGGGACCAAAAGGTTTAGACTGAATGAGCACTAATGCCTGACCTGGCATCGTTCTTCCTGCTGTGCCGGTGAAGGACTGAAGCTGTTGCCCCAGGCTTGTAGATGTGCACCCAGCAAGGGTCATAGCAGCAAGAGCGATGCTTTCATTGCCTTTGATTTGGGAAAATTGCAGTCTGTAAGGGTTCTGCACAGTTTTGTGCTGTAGGTATTTTTTTTTTGTCAGCCGTACAGCAATCTCCTACCCAAAGCCTGTAATTGTCGGATGTTCTGTTAGGCTTTTCCCCCTGCCACTTATTATCTCCGCAGATTATCAAGGGTAACTTCGCGTGGACTAATTGTAATAACTGAAAAGGCCTGAGGGGAAGAATTCTGTCTCTACTTTGCAAGCAGGGGATTAAGTGTGTATATATTCAGTGTAATTTGCTGGGAGGTGTCTTTGTACATAGCTGTCAGAAGACCTGTAAAATCATTTGAAATATTGCAAAGGGTAGTGGCGTGGTGATACGCAGGCTCGGCTTTCTTTTGCTTTTGTTGGGTTATCTCACTGAAGCTGGTTTTTATGCGCTTTTAATGCACTTTTTTCTCTCTCTTTGCCTGCGTAAGCTAGTGTCGGGCTCCTTGAGAAGACACTTATGTTCTTGAAGGATTATTGTGCTAATTTAGCTCTCATTTCATCGGGTATTAAGGCCTGATATTATCCTGCTATTTGTTGCTGTACTTAGACTGTAAATTACTGACAGCAGAGGTGGTTGGTGATTACAACAAAGATGACTCCGGTGCAGGAAGGAAATATTGGTTTTCAATCTCTAATTGCTTCGCTGTCTTAAAGATCCTACAAGTGGATATGATCCTCTGGGGCTCAGTGATTAAGTAAGGATGATTAAAATAGTCAGTTTGACCAACTGAGCCAGACTTTTTTTTTTTTTTTTCCCCAAGTCCTTGAAGAATACATAATGTATCTTCCAGGAAATACAGTGGGCAATTGCTTTTAGTCAGCTAAAATGTTTCCCATCTAAAACAGTCCCTGCCGTGCTGGACTCGTGATAGGAAATACGATTGTGTTGGAAATAGCAGGCTCGATTAATTATGTGTTCTCTTTACAAGTATTTCTCTAATGGTCATCTTTTGGTTTCTGCAGAATAAAATCTGAATCTGAAGAGTGAAATCACTGCATTTGCTGACTCAGAAATTCTCAATTATTTCACCCCGTGCATCCACAGTCAGCAGCAGCAGGCACCGGCTCTCCGTCCGGCCTTTACCTCCTTGTTAGCTCACGCAAATGCGTCCTTGTGCTCCAGAAATGGGCATTTCAGCATCCTGTGAAGGTTGTATCCATCTTCTTTTTGTCTCCAATTTTACAGAACTGGGAATTTAGGTATTACCTTGGAAGACTTTGGGTTAACCTAGACCAAATAATAATTATTAAGTCTAGTCTTTCAGCGGTCTTTCCCTTATGTATTGTTGTCTTCGGAATCTTTTAAAATAGCCTGAACATTCCTGGGTACAAATAGATTTTCCTATTTAACAATGTTTTTGTTAAAAGAAAAAAAAAACAATGTTAAGGGCCCTAGAACTGTGTTTTTTCTGCAGTGTTCCTGGGTTCCAAGCTCTGTCTTTTGAACTGGAAGGTATTAAGAAACACGAGGGTCTGAAGCTACTCAGTGTGTCACTTTTATTTAAATAAGAGGTAAAAAGTGAATTATCTCTAAACTGTTTGAAAAGTTTTATCTGTCCTAATTTTGGCCTCTGGAATCACTCTGTAAGCTTTTCTTGGGACTTCTGAGTCAAAAAGAGAGCAGGTTCCAACGTGAAAGTGATGTTGTGCAGTGCAAGGCCGCCCCTTGAGCGCGGTGATGTTATCGCCTGGAAGATGCTTCTTTAAACAGTTAGCAGGAACTCGCTCTGGTTAATGACGGCACTTGTCTCCTGCTAGACACTGAAAAATTACCTCCATGAGTTCTCCTCATTTTTAAGATCCTGCTACGTCCAATCTTTTTCATAGAAAATCTGCTGCTTGCTTCCAGCCGCGTTTCTTGCAGCAGAGAGCAGCGGGAGCCCTTCTAGGGAAGTGGTTTCGGTGCTGAGCGTCCTAGAAAATCCCATCCCGAGGAACAGGGCAGTGTGATTGTTCTCAGTGACTTCACCTAAAGCACCCGCGGTGCTTTAACTACAGGGAAGCATACGTTTTTTTGGGCCACGTTACCGAGCTGGCTACAAATCCAGAGCATTTCCATCAGCATCAGTGCTCGGATGTTCAATGGTGCCTCCGAGCTGGATGTCCCGTGCAGCGAAGGGAAGGTAACGGGCAGCTGGCGGTGCTCCGGGGTTCTGCCCCTGCCCCTTTCCCAGAGATGTGCAGCGCGCGTGAAACCTGAACGCCTTGCATTTTGTCTTTAGGCAGCATATAGTGTTGCCGTCGCTTCCTGCCCCGAACGCCATGGGAGAA
This sequence comes from Anser anser, assembly GCF_964211835.1. Taxonomy (NCBI): domain Eukaryota; kingdom Metazoa; phylum Chordata; class Aves; order Anseriformes; family Anatidae; genus Anser; species Anser anser. The sequence goes on from NC_139728.1 coordinate 30,027,277, forward strand.
AGGCCAGTTTTGATCAGCGCCGTCCGTCCGGCGATGTGGGGCCGGCTCAGCTTTCGGGGATGAAAGACGGCTGTCATCCGAAGCGCCGTGTGAGAAACCAGTGTCTGCTCTCGCATGGCCTTTGGGGGAAGGGAGGCAGCGAGCGCTTTGCATACAGGAAAATGTCTGCTCGGGGGGTATTTGATTTCACTAAACAAAATATTATCCGACCTCCTTTGCATGGCTTTCATACCATAATGGGGTTAAAACGAACAGCCAAATGCAAATGGTTACTTTTCTTGTTCCCTCTGTGTTCTCATGCCCTCCACCAACCTTAGCCATAATATCCTTTTTTTCTTAAAGAAATATATGCCAGGAAATTAAAAAGACATCTCACTTTGGCTAGCACTAAATAGTGTGGAATTCAGTCGAACCCTAATGATTAGATACTGTTTATTTCTCCTAGAAGTACTTCTCAGGCTGAATGTGTGACTTGAAACGAGCGGTTTTGTTTCCAAATTTTAAATTCATGTGTACGTCAGGAAAACGTTTGCAGGATTTGATGAAAGCTGTTGCTACTTGGAACAATATTTGTTCTTGCAGCCTGTGTGTCGTAATTGCATGTGCAATTGGAGGAGAGTAGCAGGAGTTCTCTGAGCATGAACTTACTTTTCACCTTTCAGAGGAATATAAATAAATAAGAAAGGAAGTGTTTAATGTGGTATATTTAAATTAGCTCTCTTAATTGGAAAACAGCTCCTGTTTTTTCGTCTCCCATGTGGCTTCTTTGGTCTTTATTAGTCTTCTCATCACTTCAGAGCTCTGAAATATGAGTGATTTTTGTATATGCAGAAGAAGGATTTTGTAATCTTCCATTTTTTTCTGGTTTGCCTGAATCTATCAAACTTCTTTTTCAACGAAGTGAAAGGGAAAACAGCTTAAAGTGGCTTTTTCCTGTTGCACAAGATGTGCTCCTTGCTCAAGTTCTGCAGAACTTGCTAGTTCGAGCCAAACTAGGAAATATTTTGGATATTTTATGTTCGTTAATCTTTGATGTTTTGGGATTTGGTGCTTCCATGGTGTGTGTTGGACATAAGCCTGGGTAAAAATGCCCTGGAAATGGGTGCGCCAGGCAGGTGAGGTTCTGGCAGCCCTTTTCTGGTCTGCACCAGCGGCTTCTGTCCTGGGCCAATTCTCACCCAGGGAGGTTCCAGGGTTTGTCTCCCTCGGATCAGACGCGGGTTTGTCTGAAGATGCAGCCTGCAGGAGGGTCACCCTTAGAGAACACAGACACTCGAGGTTTGGAAATTCACTGTTAATTCGCTGCCTGCTTGCCAAGGCAGTGGTTTTGTTATTTTTTGTGCTGTGCTTTAATGATGATCTTGCCCTCTGTGGAACTCCGCTGTTTGTTGAGATTTGGAAGTGAAATGGCATATGCTGGCCTTTGTGATTTACATTGTCTTTGGCAGAAGGCTTATTCAAAGCTGCTGAGAGCATTTGGAAGCATCATCTGGTCCAGAGCGCGCCTGCATTTCTCCCCTGTGTTCTTTTATCAGCAGCAGAGTGCTCTTCGGGGCAGTGCTGCGGAGCGACTCTGCCGAATTGTTTCTGTTGGCAATTCAAAGGCCTGGGGTTTTGTTTGGGTTTTAGTGTGTTCTTCTGTCAGCCAACATCTGCGTGGATGTTTTCTGTTAGCATCCCTTTAATTTGGGGATATGCTTTGCTTAATTGCAACTTTGAAGTTATAGGAAGATATTTTGACCAAACCTGTTCTACCTTACGCTAATGGAAATGCAGAATAAGTGCATGCTGTGACCAATGCTGGTAGCTTGTCTCTGGTGAAGAGGCCACGATTTAAAAGTTTCCAGTTCCCTTGGTTCAGCGAGACTCCAATCTCTTGACCGTCGAAGCACGTTGCCAGGCTTGCCTGCTCACCTGGGCTGCCTACTGAAGGAGAGATGGAAGGAAGAACGCACCTACAGGTCAGGAACGGGGGGAGTGGTAGTCACTGATAGCTGATTCATGAAATACTTCACATTTGTGTAAACCAAAAAAAAGTAGTAATTAAACGCATGTTTTTGTACACGTGCCAAAAGCGTGGGACAGCTATAGACTAAAATGAACGCCCTGATCTGGCGTTAGGAACGCGGCGCGGTTCAGTTCTCATGTGCACATGATGAACAGCAGAGAAGCATACCGTACCACGAAGGAGCGCAGCAGTGCCAGCTCGTCAGTTGTTTTGTGTTTATAAGCAGATGCTTATTCTTTAATGTAGGGAACGGTCGGTATATTACCCACAGTGTGACTGATTTACCAAGAGATGCAGGCAATTTGTTTCCAAGCAGAGACGTGTCTGGGCTAATACAGTGCAGGCGCTCTAATGACAGTGCAGTTTCCAGTGCTTTTTCTTACTTTCCAGTTTGTTTAGAGACCGGGGTTATGAGAAATAAAATTAAGAAATCCATCTGTAGCAGTCTGCGTTTTCAGGGGAGAATGTACTGGGGAGCAGCAGAGTTAGAGATGCTCACACGCCCAAACCCTGTAAAGGTATTGCAACTGATAGAGCTGCCGCTTAATTCTGGCAAGTCAGCTAAAATGATTGACCTATTTTTCTTTCGGAAACTTTGTTTATATGAGAAGCTTTATATCTCATATAAAATTAGCTTTATGTGAATGGGAACTCTACTTGTAATGATTTAGTTTAGAAAAGTAATGTCAACACCCCAAAAGATTTTTGGCTTTTGATTTCCCAGTGCCCAATGGAAACCTTTCGCAGGGGCTGGATAATGTCTCGTTTTGACTTCTGCTGCAGCACACAAAGAGAAGTGTCTTGACAGCTTCCAAACCAATAATATCTTACTTATGTTTCAATATATGAGTAACAGCCCAGGCTTTCCAGAGATTATCTTTTTGTAATGTCTTCAGTTCTGTAACATGCTGTAGCCAGATGAATGCGAGTCCTTCAGCGTTGCGAAGCCCAGGAATGCATCCCTTTTAAAATGTGCGTTATAGCAGGGATGTGCAGCAACATCAGGTCCCGGGGCCAGAGCTGTATTCTTTTAATTAAGAGGTGCAGTTAGCGGAGCACATGGAATTTCTTCCTCTGCATGCTGTTCCTTTCCTTTTTTCTAATCTTTTCTCCACTGTGTTTTTTTCACGGTCCTTGAGAGTCTTGTTTTTTCAAAGTGATCCCCTGCTGACTATTTTGAGGTCTGTCTAAGCAGTTTCTTCAGCTCCGGTTTAAAAGGAGCCATTCCCTTTGATTACTTAAGTAATTCCATTGCTGCCCTTGTGATTAGCTTCCTCGGGGTGGAAGGGCTGGGGGGGAGCGGAGGCGAGAGGTGCCGGTGCTGCGCCATCCGACCAGGGCACGTTTTTGTGCACCCTCAGCTTGTCACCCTGGTCCGGGGGTGTTGTAAATGAGTCTTTGCACCCAGAGAGCGAGGAGAAGCTGGCGAAGAAGCCGCCCCATGCAGGCTGGTGCTGGGAGGGCTCCGCTCCTGTTGGAAGAAAAGCTGTTCCACATGGCGCTGTGCAGACGTCTCTGGTCCTTCTCAGCAGGCAAGTCCTACGGCAAGGCCTGCTGCTTTATCTGCTAAGGCAAGGAGCGAGGACTCCTCCTGTTAATCTCCTTACAGAGGCAATTGCTGCGGTGATGAAAAATGCCTCAAGCCGTTCCCTCCTCCGCGGGGCTGGTTTGTTTTCCCTTTGCCCCACAGCGTACGCACCGCTCCTCGTGTTTGCCCTTGGTCTTCTATTGACAGCGAGTATCTCTTATTAGATCTTGCCTTGAGCAGAGCTTTGAAAATAGCAACGTGCTTTCTAATCGAATATCTGCTGATTCCTAGATGACTGCGATGGCAGGATCCGAAGCGCGCAGACTGGGGACATCTGTGTTTGTTCAAGAAACAACAGGAGATGCAGTGGATGGAAAATTGATGAAGTTTGCTGAGGCACAAGGAACTGCCGAGATACATTGAAGAAAGTGTTAAATAACAATCTCTGCTTAAGGCCCCAATCCAGCAAAGCACTTAAACATATATTGTAACTGTAAACAGTCGAGACATCCAGTTGATTTAAATGGAACTACTTTTGTGTTTAAAGTGAGATATTCACTTGAGTGCCTTTCTGGATCAGGGCCTAAGTGAGTGAGAGCTTGAGTTGTTGGTCATTTACAAGAGCGAGGCCTGGAAGTGAGACCTGACCAGTGGTTGCGGTGTCCTGGGGTAGCTGAGCTCTCGGGGAGCCTTCTCAGGGCTCTGTCCCTGCTGCTACCTTTCCTGCAGATATGCTGCTTTTTCCTCGCTGACTTGTTTGCTCACAAGTCAAAGGACTTAAGCAGAATGTGGCTCTAAAAGATGCAGGTAATTCACCACGGGCCAGGTAGTGGTGTGAGAGATAACGTTATCAAAGGGCCTCAACCCTGTGTTAGAGGAAGAAAGGAGGAGCAATAAAAATGGCAACGTGTAGGTATGTTTCTACATCACAGGTGTAAGTTCGTACACATCAAACCATAGGTGAGGTTTTAAAATATATCCAATCCTATGTAGATAATTTGCATTTTTTTCCGAGTCTTCAATCTATCCTAGAAGCGTTTCTTAGGGTAACAGGATTTTTTCAAGCAATTATCCCCATATGGCTTTGATTAGTGGGAAGAACTAACTCAGTGTGCCTGATCCCACTGTCCCCCTGCAGCTGCCCTCACCCCTGGGCGCTGCCTGCCCCTCGAGCGCTCTTCTGCTTCGGGTTCCCCAGGGAATTACTCAGCAACCATTTGTCTCCTTCCCCATCCGTGTGAAGTAGGATAATAATGTTTACCCGCCTGTGTAATACAAGTCCAGATCCTTGCATGAAAGGCCCTACTGTGCAGAAACACCGGGTAGCACTATCGGCGGGCGGGGGGGAAATCTGTACTTGCAGCTTCAGACTATTCACAAGGAGCAAGGTGAAGTTTTCCTTGACAAATAGGCAAGGTGCACTGGGTCTGCGCTAGGGCATGATGCTGCTTTAAAAGGAAATATTAGGGATTAACACTGCAATCGTCACTAAGTCTTCGAAAAATGTGAAGGGCAATTTTCTCATCCTGTCAGGTGTGGAGTTGCAGCAGCTGCTGTTCCTGAACTGTTCTGTTTGTGCTGAGCACCGCCTGCCTCCTGTGTCCCTCCTGGTTGTGTGTCCGTCCCACTTCTGACTCCCAATAGCAGATATGTTGACGGGATAATAGTATGCCTTTGAGTTTGTTCCTCAGAGCTACGCTACTAATTTTTTAGGAGGTTGTGTGTTCATGCAAGCTTCTTGGCTGGCAGCTGCAGGCATCGAACGGCACAGAGCTGGCAGAGGACGAAAGTCCCAGTAGCAGGGTGACAAAGAGGAACGAAGATAAGATTCAAATTTGCTAAAGAATAATGCTTAACAGTAGCGTTGTTTATTGTGGGTAGCTCCTGCAGGGCTTAGACAAGGTTTACGCCACAGCCGGTAAGGAGCAGGCTCCTTGCTCTGGCAGGTTTCTTGTCTAAATCTCAGTGGCAGCGATGTCAGTGGCAAAACCCATTGCCTTCAGTAAGGAGAGGAGTTTGCCTTCAATACGTGGTGAAGTGTGAGGAGGAAGAGCAGCCCGGAGCAGAGACTTGACCAAAAGTCCCATAAGAGGTTAACAACAAAGCGAAGGCTCCCACGTGTCCGGCAGGCACCCTGCAAGCTGCCCACAGCACCCCTCGAGGAGGACCTGAAAGAGTACAGATGGTGAAATAAGCAGCTCTTCTGTTCGTCCCCAGCCGTGGGCAGTGTGTGTGTGTATACAGCCGTGCTCAGTAAGGACCCACGTGAGTGTTCCCAGCTAAGCCCCAGGTCAGGAAGTACACCTGACAAAGCTATAATTCGTGGAGCTGCGTAAAACACCTTTTCATAAGGCTTTGTTTCATATTTGTTGGGCTAAATCCACCTACAAATTTTCCTAGCGCACAAACTGTATCATTGTTTTGGAAAATGCAAGTCTGACCACCGTAAATGGGTTTATATTTCCAACAGGGCAGTTATTTAATTTCCTGTTGGAAGTCTGCAAATGTTGGCACTGTTCGCTCCTTGGCGGGAGGCCAGAAGAGAGCACGGTATCGTTAACATGTACAGTCCGTTCGGGATTTCACTTGGGTTCAACCAAACTTTAGGACCGCACTATAAAAAAACGTATATATTTTTTGATTAAACTTCATAAAAGTAGTTGGGGAGATACGGGTGGAAGGGGGAGGCAGGGTTTTCTCTAGCATGAGAGCAGCTTTTGTTCTTCTGTACCTCGTCTTGTGCCTGTGTAATCCTGATTTTGCTGCAGACTTAATCTCACTTTGTAGTTTTCTAGCAAGGCCCCACGAAGTGAGGGTGAGGGCTGATGCTGAGATCGACGCTTTCGGTGTAAGCACACGTTCCTGATGCAGTTACCTTCCTTGGGATCCGCCTGCAGGGTCCCTGCGAGGGTCGGGTGCCGAGGTTTGCAATCCTGGGAGGCACGGTGACGTGGCTGCAAGTCCTGGAGCCCCAGGTGCCTTCCCAGAGGGTTCACGAGCATGTTTGGGAAACACTGTCCTTAGAGACAAGTGCGCTGAAATTACTGGGGAAGCAAACCCTTACAAACAAAAGAGAGGTTTGTTCAGAATTTGTTTTAAATACACAGACTCAGCTCTGCAAAAATAATCGGGCTGGTTCAGCACAAGAACACGTAAGTTACCATGGGTGCCTGATGCTTTAAGGAAGCAGGTTTCCTCTGCACGGCGGTGCTCCTAGCTCTCGTGGGCCTTCTGGAGCTCCTCTTCTGGGGCCGGCATCCTCAGGTGCTTCTCCGTGTGGTCTGCAGCGTAGCTGTACTCTGCACAGCATCTACAGCTTGAAATAAAGGTAGTTGAACCTGAAGGTAGGCAGCCAATTTCACTTTTCTTTTGCAAGTTTTTCGCTGTGTGTTGCAAGCGGGCGTTCAAATGATGTGGCAGACGCCTCGTCCCTTGGCAGCCTTTCGGTCAGCATCCCCACGGCTGCAAGTGGCTGTGCACGAGGATTGCTGGGGGCAGGGAGCTGTGGCCCGTGCCATGCCAGGGATCAGCCGTGCCATTATTGTGCTCTTCAGTAAATCTCGCACAAAGCGGTACTTCGGTGTAATCCGTGGGGATTTGCCCCGCTCTGAACTGGAGCAGCTGGTTTTTTTTGCAGTGGTTTGGGCGTGGAAGAGGCGCTCCTGGAGAAACCCGCGCGATGTGTGCGTTATCGTTAACATTTGCACTCACTTTCTCCGGCTTATCTGACCCTGTAGTAGGTAAAGCCAGATGATGGAGAGCAGGAGAGAGACAAAAAGCATGTTTTGAACACCTGTCATATTTTGGTATTGTTCCTTGAAAGATATTCTAGGCTGATGATAATACGTAGCTTAAGCATTGATGCCTCTGGAATCAGAGCTGGGAGTAACGCAGGAACTGCTGTGTGCAGGAGCCGGGCTCTTTTTTTTCATCGAGGCCTGAAAGAAAGAGGCAGTGCAGCCAGAGCAAAATGCCCATAAAAACTGGAGCGTATAAAGTGTGTAAAAAACGATATGCCTGAACTTATGTACTGCAATAATGTACTTCTGCTGCTTGCTTTTTGTGTGTGTGTGTGTGTGTGTGATAACTCATTTAATAAGGCCTGTAGGTCTTTTTTTTTTTCTTTTTCAGCATACAGATGAACACATTCATCTGTATTTACATCCAGAAAGGCAAGGCAGAGTGTGTTCTTGCCATATGCTCACGGAGCTTACAGCAGTAATAACTGGATAGGGACAGGAGACCCTCTGGTCCTTTACAGTTTCTTTTGGGTGTTAAATTTCATGCAGAAAATATGGTTCCTATTGCAGTTTGGCAGGCTTCAGAAAAAAAGCAAATCTTTTCGATGTTCCATCTAAAAAAATTATAACGCGCACAATTTTTATTTCTTTGCTGTCTCTCAGTGATCGTGTCCAGAAGTTTTCCATTTTTATATAGGTTTGATCCAGGGATCTCAAAAATGTTTATAAACATTTTTTTAAAAAATATTTTCTCGCTGTTTGTTGCTGTGAGTTAGATGCATGTTCTCCATTTAGGTACATGCAGAGGAGCACAGGTTTAATCACTTTTTGAGAACCTGAAAGAGCCCGTAGCAGGGAATAAAAGCCAGGGACGTTCTCCTCCAGGTGCCCCCATTTTAACAAAAATTTAAGATCAAAGCACTGTATTTTTTTTGCAGCAGTTTGAGGCCTTGCCTGTGCCTGTCTCTTTTCCACCTGGTACACAAGCAGTCATCTTACGTTCATTGCCCCTTTTTCTTGGGTTTGCCCAAACTCCTCCACCACTGCCCTTCTACCTAGACCTTCCAAGCCCTGGCACCGTCTCCTGCCATGCCCAGGTTGGCAAACTGTGGAGGGGAGCGGGATGTTGGCAGAAAGAAATTGTCAGCAAATTGGTTTTGGAGCTGCTAATTTCAAAATTACCTTCATCCAACAAACGCGTTTTCTAGCATTTCGTGACGTTGGGTTGAAATACCCTTTTCTGCGCAAGGCCATGTACCGATCGGCTGACCGCAGCTGGAGGTGAAGGCTTGCCCCTCTCCGGGGCAGAGGGGGAGCCGTGGTCACACTGCGGCTGCCCGAGATCGCCCCCGAGCTGTGGCTGCCACCTGCGTGCCAAGAGAAACGGAGACGTGGTCCTGGTGTGCAGCACCTTGGCAAGAGTGGGGTCCTTTGTGGTGCTGCCTCTGTGCATTTTGAGTCGAGATGAGGCATGTCAACAGTTCTAACGCAAATTCGGACTAAAAATATCTATATTTAGACATGTAAAAGCAGCCTCATATAGCAAAAGGAGATAAATAGCTGCATAACAATGATGTCTTACCTATATAGTAATACGCCTTGCAAAGAAACAGAACTCAGAATGTCCTGTAAGTAACATGAGACACTTCTTGAAGTGCCACGACTGAGATGCTATGTCAACAACAACAACAAACAAAAAAAAAAATCAAAAAGCTGGACTTGCACCAACATGATAAATAGCTTTGTGTTGAATATGTTTTCCAAGGAACACTTCCATGTATCATGTGATGTGCGAATTTTAGCTAAACCTATAGATATCAAATATAAGATTACAAAGTGCTTTAGAGTTTGGTATCTTGACATCGAAAAGTACTTTGCTTAACGGTCCTGAACGATGGAGCTTCAAGTCCTTAGGAAACAGGGAGGACATAAAAATACTGTGATGTAGTAGGCTCACCTGGTTCATAAGATCCTATGTAAAGCAAGTATAAAGAAAAAAGTGCATAAAGGAGTCTCTCGTTCTTCACAGAGGCTACGCTGGTGATGTGAGGATGTTCTCTTCCTACGTGGGAATGACAAGAGGTGCAGATGAGAGAGGCGGTGGCCTCAAACTCAAGAGGGAAGCATTAGAAACAGAAATGAGATTACTGAAGATGAGTAAAAAAGCTTATGATAAAGTAACAAAATCAGAAAAGCTAAAGCGCGGGATAGGGCTTAAGCTCTAACTGCTGATGAGAGTAGCAGAAAAAGAGAAAGAAAGCCAGGAGAAATGCTGACCTGTGTTTGGTGCAGAGGAACAGTTCTTGGTAGGCGAAACCAAAGGGCAAAATGTGGTCTGCTTGGTGTTTCTGCCCACATCCCAGTGTGTGGAGCCGCGGCTGTACGGAGGCGCGCGGGTGGGAGCGTGTCGGCGGGTGTGTTGGTCCTCCCGGCCTCGCTCAGCTGGAGAAACAGTCCGAAGAAATATGCTGAAACAGGGTAAGTGTGATATATTAGGCTTGTAAAGGAGCAATCACCTGGATGAATTACAGAATAGGAATGTGGTTGGGTTGCAGCTCTTCTGAAACGACTGGGGAGTTTTGCGGAACAGAACTGGAGCGGAGCTGACAGTGGCGTACTGTGAGGAGAAGGCAAACGTTGTGTTTGGCCACGGCAGCGGCAACAGAAGCAGCAGGGCACAAGAAGCCGTCTGTCCCTCTGCTCAGCGTGGGCGAGACCTCAGCTGGAGCCGCTCCGTGCCTGGTTTTGGGAAGCACATCTTAAGAAACGTACAGATCAGCTGGGGAAAGCCCAGTGAGAACAACGAGAATCGTCACAGAGCTACGAAAACATGGCCCACAAAGGCTGAATGAGCTGGGGCTGCTTCACCAACCAACTAAACAAGCAAAAAAAAACCAAACAGATATTACGAGTGTTCGGTACACAAGCTGTTAGGGGGATGAGGAGGACAGCTTTTTCTGCAGTGGCAGCGATTGCTAGGACAAGAGATATTAGGCTTCATTTGCAGGAGAAGAGATTTAATTTAGATATGAGGAAAAGCTTCCCGGGGTGAAGAAAACGAAGCCCTTCACAGCCTAGGGAAGCAACGCAGACTTCACAGACAGTGAAGGTCTTTAACAGAGACTAGATTTACATCTATTAGGAATGGGTTCGGGGAGGGAGATGGCACGAGGACTCGGCCACATCTCTTTTACCCTAGGTGACTTGGTGACTCGGAGGAGATCCTGGGGAAGCAAGCTTCCCTAGGCTCAGTGAATAATTTGTGAACAACTCCCTGTCCTATTTCTTCTGGTGTTTACAAATATATACGTGAATTAAAGCCATAAAGGTATTGTACCTAAACCATTTCTCACCTAAGACCTGGTAGAGCATGAAATTTTTCTGCTATGGAAGTCCACAAGTAACAAACTTTGTTCCGATCGGAGCTGTAACACACATCCTGAAGCCCTCCTCTTCCCAGCTCCTGGGACTGCTCACACAAGGAAGGATGCTGCGGCACTGCACATCTTTCTTTTGCACGCCGGGGGAGGACAGCGGGGCTGTGGGTGGTATTCACCTGCGGAGTTTCTCTGGAAGCCTATTAGTCTTCCCTCGTAACAAAGTACGTTTTTAGTCCCGTCCAAGGAGATGACAAATACGTCTACTTTATTAATCACATGAGCCACTTGAGAACAGCAAAACATCAAACATTTTGAAAGGATTGAGTATGTCAGAATCTCTAATGTTTTTTCTGTATCTGTGTAATAGTCTTTGATTCACTTCTGACTTCCCAAGTAGTTCGGGGCTGCCAAGAAGCCTAATCACTCAACACCAACCCGCAAAACTGAATAGACTTAGGTTCACTGTCGTTTTGAGTTAATGCATCAGTGATGAGTCTAGTCCAAGAGTAGAAAAAAAAAAATCCATCTTCCAAAGTTGTGTGAGCCATTAAGAGGGGTAGCTCTGCTGGGACTAGTTTACATATAAGTTAAATACCAGATATGAGGGGTTGTCTGTGCTGAAAAATAAGTAGTCTGTCGTTATACAGAAAACAGAGGCCCGTTTCTCTACGTACATGTGTCTAACTCACAATTTAGGCCCCAAAGGATGTGTCTGTTGAAAAGAGGAGGCAGAGATTGCCAAGAAAAAAAGGCATGCCCTGCTCAAATAACAAGTATTACTTTCCTCTTTCTCCCTCCCCTCCCCATCATACATACACATGCTTCCCCCCCTTCCTTTTTTTTTTTTTGTGATACTCAATTTTTTATCCAAATGAGTGATTTCCCTAGCTGGGCTGAGCTGTAGCCTCATGAGTCGGAGGGCGATGTTTAACTTTTCTGCCTTCCATTGGAAACCCCAGCACGTTTTTGCCCCGGTAACTTCCCCCCGACGTGACCCTCTTTGTGAAGCCTGCTGCTGCTTGCTGTTTCCTAAGGATCAGATTCACCTTTTTAATATTTATTGATTAGATTCGAGGTAAGAAACCTTGTGTTGTGTATGATGGCATCAGTCAGCCCTGCCAGAATCACACAGTTTTCTGGGAGGCAGAATATCTGGATTCTGTGGATTTTCTTGTAGTGCTGGCCGAGGGGCCCTGCTGCATCGCGCACGTGCGCTTTACTCCTCTCCGTGGGTTTTGCTGTTTTTCTTCTGGTAGCTCCTCAAGGCCTTGTAAAGCTGCATGTGGTGCGGAGACATCCTGCGGAGGCTGTGGTGCTGGTAAGCTCACTGCCTAGCTCGGGAAGCCGAGAAGGAGATGTCCGGAGAAGTGCGTGCCTCTCCCGCTGCTCCAGGCCAGCCTCAGCTCCTGGCCGAGCTGCTCACGGACATGGCGGCCGTTCGTATGAGACTTGCATGTTGCTTATTCAAATAAACAGTCTTAAGAAACTGCTTAAATACAGTTCGTTCTCCCACCGTGTAAACCACTTCTCATGCAGCGGTGGAGCTGGACCAGCCACAGTTTGTCGAGCATTTGTTACCTGCAGCCGTTGCCGGCGTTCTCTGCGTGGTGCTGAGCGAAGGAGGAACCAGGGACGTAGCGAACGAGAAATAGGTGCTTGTCGGTGGGATCTTGCGGTGGTCAAAATGTGCCCAAATCTGGCTGACTGCTGATATTGGGCTGAAGGGAACCTGAAAGCAAATGTACAAGGGATCAGCGAGGTGAGCGGGCCTTCGCTCCAGCTGTCGTGGGAGCACGCTTACAATATTGCATACAGCTGTGGGAAAGCTAATACGAGAAAGCTTTTCAACAAATTGGGGGGAAATCTGAGAGCGAAAACATCAAAATCTTTTTTTTTTTTTTTTTCTTGGAATGCACATAGAAGTTAAGAGGAACGATCTTTTTGCCTGCACGTATTTCATTTGCATTACCGGCGGGCAGGGGGGTGTTATTGAGAGCAATGCAGAGCAAGACCTGGCTTTAAACAGGAGGAAGGAAATGCAGGCAAGGAAGTCTAAGCTAAATTTCAGAAGCAGTTTCCTAAGAGAAAAATCTGTTGGGCTGAGTAATATTGCGAGGGGGGTTATTGAAGCTATATGGCTTGAGATGTTTAAGTTGGACTGGGCGGCACTGCAGGGAATAGGCAGCAGGTCCTCCCTGGCACGGGCTGGGATGTGCGCGTTGGTCCGGCACCTCGGGAAGTCAGCGGGGTCTTTCGTCTAGCTCTGGATCAGACCTGCACTGACCGAAGATGTTGCTCCAGTTTCTGTGATCTCAGCTGTGTGTAAACGTCCGTGCAGGTTTTCAGGTTTCCTAGAGCAGGGGATGGGAAGGGTGGTGGGACTCCGCTTGCAATTGGTTTTATTTATTTTATTTGTCTCTGATGGATGCTGGCAAACGCAGCCTTAGTATCTTATTAACATGAGATTAAGAGGGATTCCCCTTGAGAGGGGAATGCATTTTTTTCTCTTGATTTTTCATAGACAAGTTTAAACTATTTCATTAACATTAAAGTTGCAAGATTGTTCTGTTCAAAAGAAAAAAAACCAACACAACCTACTTAATGCAAAGTCTCTGTAATGTGAGCCTTGGCGGTGGTCTTGGAAAAAACCCAGATAAAGCTTTTGGTTGATAGCGTGTAACGTAAAGGCAATTGGCAGCATGTGCTTGTTTGTTTGTTTGTTTTACTAAGGGACAAATAAAGCACAGCAACTTCAAGCCGCTGGGAGGGGCTGCGCTACGGCCTTAGGTTTGGTGCCCCGGATCGGGTAGCTGCTCTTAGTCTTTGAATTCCAGAGCAATAAAGAGCCGTATTTTTAGTCTCTCAGATTTAAATAACACAGTCTGATCCTCTGATACTGCTACGTCTCTGTGGGAAAGGGCTGTGGCATATTGTGCTTTTCCTCCCTCGTTTCCCTGCCATATGTAGTTAATAGAGCAAGGGCTGGTGGTGTGCCTGGGCTGGAGAGGACGTGCCTTTGGCCGTCGCTCTGGGGCAAAAGAACTCAGCAAACTGTGGCTTCAACAGCGGAGCAAGCTCTTCGTGGGGACGTGAATCCACCCTGCTGGCACGTGGCAGCCTGCTTGCAGCTTAGCTTGTCGGCCTGTTCCTTAGGTGTTTAAATCTTGCATTTAAATCTTGTCTATCCGAAATCACCTTATGAAGTTCGTGTTTAGCGCTTGGTATTAATGCACTCTTTTTCCTTAAAGAAAAAATGTTTAAATCTATAAAACCGTATTTTTATCCCGAGAATTGTTTGGAAAAATAGCGACTGAGTTTTTTGTTGTTTTGTTTTGTTGTTGGTTTCTTTGTCATCCTCTGAGCTTTGGCACCGCCGCCGCTCTGCTGCTTATTTCTGCGGTAAGCAGGAAGATGCCTTTTCAGTCATTGCACAGCATGCTGCAGCTGCACAGAAACGGAGGCGGCCTCTGCTCTTCTTCTGCCGTCCCCAAAATCCACAGGGCAGATTTGTGGCCACCATTTTGGATCCTCTCCTGAACGTGCATTCTTTCCCACAGCCGTTTAAGCTTTTCTGAATGTCTTTTTCCATTGGAAAGACGCACTCGGGCACTAAACATGCGTTTCGAGCCTCTGAAGTGAGTACGAAGGAAAGGAAGAAAGTATTTTAAATGGCCACAGCAGACTTGTTTCTCCTGTCCCCGGGGGAAGCATCCTGTGTGTGCATCCCCGTGCTGGCGGCGCTGGTGCCTGGGGTGTGCTGGCGCTCGGGCTGGGCGCTGCAGGGGAGGCAGGAGCTCTGCAGCGGGCCACGCGTTGGGATGTTGGGATGCCAACATTTTGCTAGAGTGAGCAAAGCGAGGGGTTGTTTGGGGCTTCGGCCTGGAGAGACTCTCATGCATTGTTCAGAGGTGGAGCTCTTTCTGCACAGGTATTTGTTCGCTGATATCAGGTGGAGGGATCAAGAGGGTTAGTAATTACCTGTTTTATTAAACGCGACAGAACTGAACCCATGCTGCCCTTCGGAGCACTGTGACATGACTTGCAGGCTGATTTCGGCTAAGATGCATTTTTTTCCTATCCTCTGCTAATTACGTGGTTCTTATCAGTGTAACCATCCCAAAGCCTGTCTTTGACACCGTTTTCCCTTATGTTCCACCTGAGGCGGGCATAGACTGCTGTTCCCATTGCTTGGGTGGGAAATGGAGACACAGAGAGGCTGAGTAACTTGTCCAGGCTGACACCGGACCCAGAGGAAATTATTTGAGGTTCAGCCCGGAGCTCAGCACACTCGGACAGGCCCTGAAACCTCCAGGTGGTTTGCAGGGAGCCCCGGGGACAGCAGGGCTGGTTAAGAAACCCTCATTCATGTGTTTAGTGGACACGTTTGGGGGTTTTACTTCTTATTATACATTCTTCGTAAACAAATCTGATTTCAGTTGGAAACGTTGAATTTTACAGCAAGTTGCTTAAAAAAATCTTTCAAGGAAGAAAGAATCGCCATAGGTGAGGAAGGCAGGTTGCTCAGGAGCTCCAACTGAGGCCGCCCGGCGTTGGGACACCGCTCTGGTACAGCCTTTAGCTGCGTCACCGGCGGGGCAGGGAGCCCCGCAGCAGCCGTCGGAGTGGCTTTGAAAAAATCCCAAGCACCCAGCAGTTCATTTAGGAGCCTGCACTTTCCCTGACGCCGTTGCTGAAGTGCCAGGTACTTGATTCAGCTTCTAAGCATGACATAAAAAATTACGAGAGACAGTAAAGTACAACCATACAGACGAGGTGGTGTTTATGAAATACTGCATTTTACATTTTTTATTCTGCTGTGTAATACTTAACGTGAAGAGCGAATGCCCCGCTCCTCTATAGGTTTTGCTCGGAGCAATTTTTCATGTAATTCGGGATAACTGTTACTGTTTTGAGCACTCTGTGTTTTACATGTCCTGTTCTGCAATGAAAAAGCAATGAATTAATTCCAACTGGCTATAAACTGCTCTTATTCTGTCAACACAGAGCAGAAGTCCCGGTCGTCTTTCTGTGCGACACAAATTTTTACACTTTCCGCCCTGCAGCCGCTGCCTGCTTTCTGGGCACGGGACTGGGAACGCATATATTATCCCATATTTTCAAATAATTGGCCCGTACACGTTACAGACTTTGGAACTGGATTCTGGAAAGCAGCAGTGCTTCTTGGCACCGCTTCCTGGCACCGTGCGCGCGTTTTTGCCGGAGGCAGCTCTGTGGGACTGCACAAAGGGGTTAACGCCGATAAGGCTGATAAGTCCCCTGGCTGCAGGGGAGCTGCCCGGCCCCGCTGCCCTGCCGGGGGCCTGGGGATGCTTTCTGCTTTAATTGGGGGTCTGGGGGACGCTTTCTGCTCTGACCACGGGTCTGGGGGATGCTTTGTGCTCTGCTCAGAGCGGGCATGCAGTCAGCTGAGTCTCCCACCAAACTCCCCTGTCCTTTCAGTGCCAGCTTTCTGTACGCTCGGCACTGGGACAGACGTTTGCAGCTCCATCCTTCCAATCTGACTACACGGCATTTAGTCTAAAAAAAAAAATAAATCTACGACAATGATGGTCCTATTTAAACAGAGCGTGTAGGGGAAAGGAGCTTTGCTATTTACAACCGAGAACATTCAATACATTTCAGAACAGAGTAGGTAAATAAACAGAGCGCTCTTACTCTCCTATGCCAAGATAATGCTGCCGGGTTAATCTTATCTCAGCTTTTCTTTAGAAGTAAAGCCTCTAAGTTTTGATTAGGGTGAATGTCATTTTTATCTCTCCCCGAAGCAGCGATTGTATTGCGGAGCTCTGTGTAAACACCGCAGGCACGGGGCCTGACTTCTGCTGTCGCTGCAGTCCGAGCGCCTCAGTTCAAATATTTTACGTGGCCACCTGAATAAGAGAGCAAAATTTGACTTTCAGGTAAATAGAAGCCTCCAAATCATTCTCCTTTCTGATGTTTCCCCGCCTTATTTTTTCCTCAGTACACAGTTTGCTTTTGCAGGCGAATTATTTTTTAGACATAAGTACACGAAGAGTATTGCTACAAATTTTATATCCATGCAGAGATGAGGACAGATGGTCCGTAGTCCAGAAGTGCCCTGTGCTGGATTGCTGAACTTGCTGCAGACGTTGCTGGCGTCGCACATGGCGTGGAGCGGTGCACGACGTGGAGGCAGGAGCGCTTTGCCTCCCCGAGCAGGGCAGAAGGCAGCGCTGCAGTGCGGACGGGGGGTGGATCTCAGCTCAAACACGTGGCAGGAACAAAACCGCCTTGTCCTGGCTTTCTGTGATCCCTCGGTTGGAGTCTTTTTGAAGATCCTAGGGATGAAGACCCTGTGTTGAAAGACTGGCCTAAGATATGGTCCAAAGGAGGCAGGAGGAGAACGGTTTTTGAAGAATTTAGGGCCCTCTTGATCTGCTAACCCCGCTGAAAAGAGCAGCTGAAGCAGAAAGTCCCCAAAGGGTTACGTGGAGGCAGGTGTTCAGTGGACATGATAAACTAGATCCCTTTCAGCTCCCAAGGAATATCTCATTTCTGCCAGGGGATGGAGAGAGCGACGACTCTGTGCACCTTTTTATTCCTAAATACTTTCTAAGGACTGATTGGGTTTCCCTGAGACCTGCTGTAAATATTCTTATTTAACAAAAAAAAAAAGAGCTTTTTTCATAGGGTAAGTGCTTACTGATCAGTTGTTTTTTAGAAGGAAGAGTCAATTTGTTTGTGGCAGCAGAGACTTGTGTGCAGCCGGCCCCAAGCAGCCCTGGTGTGCCTCCTGCTCAGCGAAGGCACTTGGGGTTTCATGCTAAGATCCTTTTTTCCACTTTTTTTCTTCTCCCAGACAAGCTCTGTGCTAGCTTTCTCTCCTGAGAAACGTGCAGGAGCCAGGCTACCTCATCCATCCGGGCTATGTTCGCTCTTTCTGTGCTTATTTCACCCAGGAGCTGTTTCCCTTTGCCTCCCTGCTGTCCTTGCCCTGTTCCAGGCAGGGCAGGCTGAAGGAATTGAATTCGAGCTCGTGAGGGCTTCCCCCTTGTTCCCTTTGATGTTAACACGTGTCTGCTAGTTTTGCTGGACATCCCAAGAAGGATGCCAGATGGCATGTACGCGAGTAGTGACGAGGTTAATGGGACATCAGGAGAAATATTAAAAAATCCTAGTTTTTAATGAGACATCTGGCAACTCTTATTTCCAGAGCCTCTTTTGCTCCGTAGGTGAATCCTGAAAGCACTTAAAACTGTACAGGATGAGCTCGTACACTGCAGCGTTTACTCTGTTCTCATGGCATTGTCCCTACCTCGTGGCAAGTGTTTGGTGTTGCGTACCCGGAGCCACGGGTGATTTTGGACGCAGCTTGTCCGGACTTCATCTGGCTCAGCAATTAGCTTATTTTTGTTGTTTTCCCACCCTCCAGCACTTTTAGGGTAGGTGCATTTAGTTTTCCTTTCTTATAGGAGTCCCAGTAAAAAGTAAAAGAACCTTTTAAACTTTTCAAAAATGGGGGTTTTGTACAATTTTTGGAAGGACTGACTAATTTTTTACTTTTTTTTTTGTGTGTAATGTATTTAAATGTGAAATATTACTGTGCGTGTTAGCGTGAACAAAAGATTCTAGGAATTTTTCATTTACCAAGATGAATTTTAATTTATCAAAAGCCCCTGACATCTTGAGGCAAGCACGATGCGTTCTTTGTGTTTCAGCCTAATGCTGGCTCCCGGCCACGAGGCTGTGAAGGATCGTTTTCACCCGAGGCCTCTTGTAGTCGGAGGAAATCAATCTTGTGCGATACAAAATGCCTGAGCGTTGGAGGCATGTCCATCTTCAGGAACTTCAAACTCATTCCCTTCCTTTCGGGGACTTGGCTTGAAGGCAAAGGCTGAACTCCCTTCTTGTCCAAGAAAAATGAACAAGCCTTGTAAAGATGCTTTCTCCTTTGACTGGGTGTCTATTGAGCTGGAAGATTTTGACTTCTGCCTGGAGTGGGGAAGATGTGGGTGGCCTTCAGCAGCGATGAGGCTGCTGAACAATGCGGCCATTGTCTGAGCTGCTCCAGGAGGGAGCGGAGCCTTGCTTCAGCGCGGCGGTTCTGTTCTGGTGGGCTGCTAGTACTGCGGCAGCGCTCTTTGTCTTGTAATTACAGCAGTGTTAACTACAGTTTTCTCCCTTGCTGATATTAATTGGGCAGTAATGCTGATGGGATGGTATCTGGGTTACTCTCTGAGGTTTTGTTTGTGCAGGTAGGAATCTTGAAGTGTGGAACCAGGGAACCTGCGTTTTCCTAAGGAGTGAATTTGAGGTAGCAGCTTTTGACTGTGCTCTGAGTTACGATTAAAAAGCAGTAATAACGACAATCAAGCTGCCATCTGAGCATAACTGCCCATCATATGCTGGCGTGGCTGAGGCCCTATTTTCTGCAGGTGATGGTGCCCGAGGCCCTGACGTGGCTGGCCGGCCCCGCAGTGCCCGAGGTGGCCCCGCAGTGCCCGAGGTGGCCCCGCAGTGCTCGAGGTGGCCCTGCAGTCCCTCTCATTTCTCCGTTTCCTACTGCAACACCTCTGATTTGGGAAATGCTTTAACGCGGACTTCTGTTTTCTAGCTGTAATTTCTCTCTGCGGTTATTTGGGGAAGAGCGGTTGTTTTCTCTGTTCAGGAGGGAGGAAGGTACCTGACTTAAGGCCCCCCCGGTGGAAGCCTTTACTTGTTGGAGGTGATCTGGAGTTTATTCTGTTTCCCCACTGCTGCTTTTTGGAAAAGGTGCAATTCCTTCAAGCTGGTATTTAAACGAGCAGATAAGAAGTCTGCTTTCTCCTTGCTGGCCTACATGTCATTTTACTGAATAAATCTTCCGTTTTAAGCAGGTGGGATCCGGACCAACATCCATGGTGACATTAGGCACGCACCGCACGGCTTTAAGTCTGTGAGAGGTGAGATCTGGCTGTCACCGGAGGGCATGCACAACGCTGGTACGTGGCAGGTCTGAGTTTTCACGCTTCCTCTCCTCAGTCCTGCCAGATGAATCGCTCCGTGATGGTTTTTAGGGGGTTAGGATGCTTGTTTGGTTGGGCTTTATCTTTCAAATAAGGTAAGACTAGGCAGCTGCTGCTGCTGGCGTCATTCAGAATGAGTCATAAGAGAGTAGAGATGAAAAATATTTTGAAATGATTGCTATTTGATTAAGAAAAACAAACACAGAATTCTGAGGTGATTCGGGGCATAATTAACGTGTGGCCCTGCTTCTCAGATGTACGGTGCCTGGAACTTTCCCTGCAGTGCGTATCACCATGCTCAGCTCCTCCGCACAATGTTCAAACCATTACCTCTCCTTTGCTGAGAATGTTGTGTGTGTGGTGCTATGTTCGGTGGGGAAGGAAAGAAGATTTGCTCGAGGATTATTTCGCGGAAGGGCCGAGATCAGAGCAAAAGGCTGGGGTGCCTGGCTCTCCAGGAGGGCCACAGGCCCTCTTCATCAAGCCTAACCTCCGTGACTGGGGGCAAAGGTAGGAGAGGTGGACGATGAAACAGTTGTTACTGAATTTAATTACACGCAGACATGAGAGGGCAGAATTGATGATGTTCTTCCAGTAAGTTAAGGAGCCACCACCATGGGGGAGGCAGTAGTTGTTGTCCACTGGGACTGGGCCTTGAACAGCGGCAAGGGACACACAGAGCGAACCGTCAGTTGTACGATGGGATATCTTTCATGGAGCATTTAGGGAACTGCTGTTATTTAGGTCATTTTAGGGTGTCAGCCGCTTGTGGTACGGCTGATACAGCTTTGAGCTGAAGGGAGGGAAGAGGTGATGTGTCCAGCACCCGCCGGCTACGCTCTCCACACCACCCTCGTCAACGTGTAAAATGGGGGTTACTGAACTTAGAAGGGTAGAAATAAGGCCGCAGAGAGCACAGATTTGTTGGATTGCCACTTGCCTGTTTGCAGTACTGGTTTCATAATAATAATTGAAAGAACTTGCAAAGCACTTTGGAGACATCAGTGGAAGCCCACTTAGCCTCTGGCTGGTAGGTGAGCACTGGCCTCTTCTCACAGCACAGGGAGCGGAGCGACGACTTGGCAAGGGCAACAAAAGAAGTTATTGTTAAAAGCAGCACGAGAAACTGCGGGCTGCTGGCTCAAAAGCCAGGACCCAGGCTCCCAGGCACATGACAGAATTTACCAACATACAGCCGGGTTTTAGCAGTTTTAATGTCGAGCATATATCATCATTAGTCTCACTCCAGCAGCTTATGTATTTTCCTTTTCTTCATTTTCTTCCTGAAAGCTGTGAGCAGCTCCAGTAATTCTTGAGAATAAATCTTGTTTTATCAAAGTGAGGGCCTCGTCAAAAGCACTGTTTATCTTTGCAGCTCTGTCTGGGCGTTAATGCTCGCGAGGAGGCCGAAGTGGCTGCGCCGTGCTTCCTGGCCAGACGTACGAATGGCAGTCGTGCGGGCACTTGGATGAGGCACATTCCTGTCGTTATTTTGCAGTGATAACATCTGTGAAGCTGCCAGGACGGTTGGGGTTTGTTACGTTCATCTATAACTGTGCTCGTTTGTGGGATTTGATAAGGTCTGTCGGGAGCACCGGGCTGCCGAAGGGACGTGGGAGCGGACGTAATTCAGATGACTCCAAATCAACCGTGTGCTCATGGGGTGATGCTCTGCACTTTTCCATGCTGATCCAACTGTGAAGCTTGAAGGGATAGAAAGGCCGTAATTATCTGTTTATCTATATAAAGGCAAAAATATGCAAATGATAGTAAATGTTGTGCAGAGTGGCTTTCACTGATGTTGTCAGTGGAAAAAAAAAACACACTATTATTTCCTAAAGGCAATGTTTTAAAGAGGTGCTCCAGATGAGGGGAATGGCTTTGTTTGGAACCTCTTTGCCTAAAGGTGCTACAAATAGTGATGAAGGTGGTAATAGCCAAGTTACTACCTGTACTCCTCCTCTTTTTATTTTTCTATTTCAATTTCCTTCAGTTTGAGAGTGGTTTGTGTTTAACCTTTATCCCTTTTCACCTTTGTGTTTGTTCAGTTGACCTCTCCTTCCCTTTCGGTGGGAAAGACAAGCTATGAAATTTGCAGAATAATTTGGACATGCTTCTCTTTCTTGAACAAAAACAAAAGACCGGTTCAGATGGAGAATTTTTTGTTACATTATTCAAACTGGGATTTCAATTTAAAAGAATGTGATTTTTTTCACATCACTTGATGAATTTGTTATTACAGATGCTTACATTTTATTATTAACCATTGCCTATGGTTTGCTTGTAGGTTGTTTGTGTAAATAAGTGTCACTGAATTCAGACCTGTTATCAGCTACAGATACAAGCTATCTGAATGCATTTTATTTCAGTTGGCGCCAAACTTTTGTGTTCAAGCTGAGTGACTTGCTGCAGATGGTTGAAAAGGAACGGTAAATGCTGAGGTTTTTAATGCCAGGAAAGTGCCTCTTTATTTTAAATTAAGGCCTGATGGGAAGGAATGCTCCTTCATTTTTTATAATTTGCACAATGGTACAGAAATCTTTGTTTAGTTTTCTTTTGAGGTCAAACTAAAGTACAGTGGTGAGATCTTACTACCTATCGCAAAGAAGTGTTTTCATAAAAATGAAGATATACCTAGCTGAATTCACGCTTCTGTGTTCACTTTTAAAATACTACAGTAATGGAAATAACAAGGTCATGGTTTAAATTAATTACTGTAATTTACAGGCGCGTTGAGGACAAACTGCAATCCCATGTCACTGCTGTGGCTCTCTTTCACCACGCAAGAGACATTTAATCAAACACCAGTTCTAAACCTACCTAATTTTAATACTTTGGCTTCTGTAAATGTGACTTTTGTTCCCGTGTAGTTTTGAAGTAGTCTGTGTTATGGTTAAGAAATGAACTCTAAATAAATACCAGGCAATGAATGTGTCTCAGGACATTCACAGAAGAGCAACGAGAGCACGGAGCTCTCAGCAGTTGGTTGCGTTGATTTAAACAGAGGAGAGCTTTGGGTCCTTCCCTGCTACGGTCGGAGCTGAAAGCTCAGCCTGCAGGTTCCTGGTGAGGAGCAGTCACCGTTGGCATCAAGTCTAGGCGCACAGATAAAGAGAGGGCGCTTGGAGTATATGGGAAAAGCCCCCAATCCTTTACAATTCAGAGACATAAACCCCAAGTTACCCAACAGGAAATATTAGGTTGTCTACCCAATGCTCCCATCAAGAGAAATAAAAAATTTATAGCGGCAACCCCCTGGATATGGTGGACTTGTCGGCCCAGGCTTTGGGGGGCTGTACAACAAAAAGGCACCAGCGAGCTGCACGGGCGGTGGCGCGGGGAGGAGACCCCTCGCCCTGGGGGTCCCAGCAGAGCTGGCACTCAGGAGAGCTTGGAAAGGCACTCTCTGTTCCCGCAGCCCATCCCGCAATTAAACGAGGACTGCAGGCTCAGCCCTCCGCGCAGATTTGGAGTTGCTAACGAGTGCAAGCAGTCTGCTAACTGGGGGATGTAGTTGGGAATATTTAAAATTATTTCAGGTATGCTAATTTTGTTAACTTTACAATGGGAAAAAACATTATTTTTTTGAAGTTCATGGCAAACCTGCAGATTTCAGCAGAGCTGGAATTAATCTTCAGATTTCTGTCTAGAAGTTTCTTTTTCTTTCTGGCTGTGATGTTTTAAAACAGCATTCAGGTGCAGCTGTTGTCTTGCACTTGGGGTGCTCACGTATTATCTCGATCCTCCCTTGCTTTCCAAGCCAGGGATGCTACAGGTGTGAATTTGGCTTGAAGTTTGGCTTCTTTAAGGTACAGGTGAAAAAAAACATGGAGGGATTGGAGGATTTTTTTTTAATCGCTCTGTTTTTTTAGGATTTGCCTTAAAATAAAACGAGTCTCACGTGCTGCCATGATTCCCAGCACAGAGCGGAAAGCAGCAGAGCCCCAGCTGGCGGGGCCGTGCCTTGTAGCCCACGTTTCCATCTGTAGGGACTGGCCCCACATCCCCCGTTCCCCGTTGGCAGTCAGGTGGGGACTCGTCCTCAGCTTCCCTCCACCGAGCGCGGGGAGACGCCTCTGCTAGCTGTGCAGGCAGAGCGCTGTCCTGAACTCGCCCCGATGGAAGAGCTGAGCCTATAAATGACTTTTCCTGAGTTTGGGAGAGTCCCGTGGGCACGATTTAATAAACATCTGACCCACCCTGGGGGGTTTATTGGAGCTTAGGCTGTCTTAACTCGGTGACTCAGGAGACACCGGCGCAACAAACTGTTGATACTTTTAATTTAGCTTTTTTCTACATTTCTATCAGCGGCCTCAACCTAGCCAGACTGGCTGCCTACCCCCTCCCTTGACAGATTATTTAGTTGTGGTCAGTTCTGGGTAGTTACGATTTATGATCTGTTGGTTGTGTTCATGAATGCTTTGGGAATGGTGCTCTTTTCTTGGACTGAGTTTGTCCAGATGTATCAATATTTTGGTTTGGATGATATAAAATAAATGGACAAGATTAACTGTCTGCGACATTCTCTTTTAACAAGGAGGTAGGAGCATTTTTCACGTTGAGAGATGTCTTTAAAACAAATACTGAGGTTTGCGAAATGGCTCTAGCAGCACATGCGCAAGTGGCTTTCCATCAGCCTTCGCTCCCTCTTCTTGGCGTCACTGCTCCGCGGAGAAGACCGTGGGGAGCCCGCTTACGATAAGGACTGGGGATTGTGTAACGGTGACCTAAGTGTGAGAGGATTCAGTAAAACCTGCTCGGTGCACGCTCCCAGGCTGCTAGCGCTGCTCTGGTGGGAGGGGAGCCGGGCTGGAGAAGGGAAACGCGATTTTGGCGTCCTTAGCTCGGGGCCGGGCAGGTGTGGAAGGGCCGATGCCGGCTTCTTGGCTGCTGCGGGTGCTCCGGGGGTGCACAGGGGGCTTTATGTCCATGCAGGGGGCTACCAAGGTGCTCGCATGACAAAGGCACGAAGCTCACGGCTGTCAGGGGGTAAAGAGCCCATTTCCCCTCGGCACCCACGGCTGCTGGCGGTGAGCGGGTCGTTAGAGCCTCCAACTGTTATGGAAAAAAAGATGAAAACTCATCCGGTTGTCCCAGACGGAAACCCACCTGCCTGCCAAGGCTCAGCTCTGCGGTGTGTATTCGTTTTTAGGGGAACTTCTGGGTCCCCAGGGGGCCTTGGGTGCCGCCGAGCATCGCCTGCTGCGTGGCCACGGCCACCCGCAGCCGGTGGCAGAAGCTGTGCGGGACCAGGACCCTTCCCTGTAGGGTTTCACGGTAGCAGCTTGAGCTGGAAGCAGTTTGTTAGTGTCGTCAACAAACTCAGAAATTCAGGTGTGTCAGACACCAGTGTAGGATGTGGGAAGACAATGAAACTATTGTAACGAAGGGTTAGCGTAAAAGAGGGCTCGTGGTTGGAATCCTAAGAGCAGTTTGCTCTTAGATGTGTTAATTTGGGCATTTAAGGTGATTCCCGCTAGGAAGGAAGGATTTTCTTCGCTGGCCCAAAGGCAACCTCTGGCTGCACATCCCTGGCTTGACCAAGGTGACCCGAGTCCGCGTTAGCTGGCACCTAGCCCTGCCCGGCCAATACCTTTCACAACGTGCAGGTATTTACCCAGCACGTTTAGGGCTGGAAACAGTTGGAGTGTTTAAAGAAAGAGTTGTTTTCACGGGATTAGGCCTTTGATATTTCTCAATTGTTTTGTTTTTCTAAGCCAGAGGAAGCTCGTGTGCGCAGTACCTGCGGAGCTCTGTTCTTTTTGTAGAAAGCTAGCTGGATGTTAGTACGGCAACAAATGCAACAAAAGAAACACTTTATTTTCCTGTGTGAGTATGTAATACTTCATATAGCAGCTTTCATGTGCCTTTTCAGGGGGATAGAGGTAATTAAAGACCAAACATTGTTCTGTCCTTACCTAGCAGTCAACACTGATAAACCAGCCTAAACTCTTACATTGCAGGAAAAAAAAAGTGGTCTTCCACAAGAAACTTGCATGTCTCACCTGAACTCTGAGACTGATCTACCTAGGACCAGTGAGATTGATCCATATGGCCAGTAAAGTTGCTTCTAAAGTGGAATTTTACCTTTCTAAAGAATTTACCAGTGAAAATCTTTCTCTGTGGATGTTTTCTGGTGTGTCATCCCTACTTCTTCCTTGGTTAGTCTCCCAGTAGCGATGCTTTATCTCAGTGTTATTGTGTTATTTCTTCTTTAAGAACCCTTACAGGAATTACTAAAGGTATGGCTACAGTGAGAACTTGGTGTATTTCATTTGAAACCGATTACTTTAACTGAAAATATTTGTCTAAACTTTCGTTTGGGTTGCTAACTCATTATATGGAAGTGCCAGTAGTTTAATTAGAAAACACAGTCTGTATTTGTGGAAAGTGTTCACATGCTGTCTTTTGTGAAAGCTAAAGCATTCGAGAAGGAACACAATGTTTCCCACAAACCATACATCTCCGTGGCTCCACACTCTCTCAGCAGCTGGACTAAAAAGGGTTTTAATACGAGATATGTGTTTAATTAGGGAAGGGAGCCTTGGCAGATCTTCTGACTTACAGTTCATTTTAAAGTCTTCAAATACATATATATATATATAAATATATATAAATAAAAAAGAAATCAATCCAATTTGCTGTAATTGTCATATATATTGTCATATATAAATTAAGAACTCGTTTTTTTCCACTTCACAAAGATATCTTCGCTGGCCCCTCCTGATGGATTGCGCGGGGCAATTGCTTCCAAATGAGGACCGTCGACGGGCGCTCAGCATCGCGGTCCCCAGACGGCCCCGCACTGCCCGGCCCCGCCGCGGGTCCCCCTTGGCTGCCTTGCGGTTTCCTGAGCGTTTACATCTGCCGGTCCTCCCCAGAGGAATGCCAGCCCGGGGAGAAGGGCTTCTTCCCACAGCCAAACCCTACCGAGGGCACGGCGAGAGGCATCTCGCGGGCCTTCGTGCCCGTCCTGGTGGCACAAATCTCTTCTCGCTGCTGGGTCGTGTCGGGTGATGGCAATAGGAACGCGTTCCCTTCGCACCGCTCTGGCACGGGAGGAGGACAGCGTGACGAGTTAGCGACGGAAACCACAATCAGTTAATGCAAGAGTACAAATTGCCTACTGGTTGCCTTCATTAGGTCGCAGCTCTTGGTTACAAATCTAAAATAAGTTCGAAAGAGAAGAGTTACTGTGAGCTGGCTGCAATTTCTTTGGTGTCTTCACATGGAAGTACGCGATAGATTTGAGTTCAGGGAATATTACATGGTACGCTTGACTTAAAAATATCGTGTTTCTATGTATCTATCTCTTACCAGTCTTCATAGGGTTGGATGCAGCTAAGGATGGATGGCTCCTTTTTTCTTTTTTTTTTCTTTTTTCATCTAAAGGAGGAACGTCTGGGGGGGTTGCAGAGGTTAGTAGCCTCATTAATTAACTTCCTTTAATGAACCGCCGCGTGTCACTGGGCCGCTGCGAGGCACCGTCCCTGCCCCGCCGTCTCCTCCTTGCCCTCGAGAAGCCAAAATGTTAAAGTGGTGGCGTTTACTGGATCTGACAGAGAAATTCTTCACGTCTGGCCTGGATGTCTAACTAAATTTGGTATGTATCTTGTGGGCTGGGGCAAGTGCTGGAAGCTATTAGAAGGCTGAACAAAAAGCTCTATTCAAGGACTATCGCCTTCCTGCCGGGGTAATCCAAGTATCAGAAATTTAAAAATATGGGCTAGGAGACTGTGGCTGCCACAGAACAGGACTTTTAAAGGTGTCTAGAACATCTACGCACTTTAAAACGTTGCTTCTATGGTATATGATTAATTTGAAAAATGCAACAAAGAAACCCAACATAACATATACATATATATCCAATTAAATAAAATTGAACACTTTTATTAAAGTGGAGTTGCAAGCTGGTAAAAATTTTCTCTTGTCACTCAAAGTTAGGACAGGAAAACATTTTTCTTTCCCTCGAAATAGCTGTATTTATTATATCTGACCTGTTTAACATTGCTGGTTTTACTTAAGAACTAGAAAGAAACAAACGGTTTTCATCGTTTGATGCCTTTTTTGTAGCATGAAATTGTGTTACCAAGAAAAATAAGGTAGAAATGGTTTCCAAAACAGATCTTAGAATAATCAAATATCCTTTTTTTCTTTTTTTTTTTTTTAAGAACTAAGCTGGTTAATCCTAATCGTTTGAATCTATTATAAATTATTTACTTTTTGAACAGCAGCTTGTTCTCATTTTTAAGCTTTAGAACAGCCATGCATATCAACTGTATGTGTTTTTTTTTTTTGCTCTTTGTAGGTTCTTCAGGAAAGGTGGAAATGCATTAGGATAGTGGTAGTGCTTAGAGAAAACCAGGTCATAACAAAGGATTTGACTCCTCGTTGAGTTACCCTGTCTGTTAGCTGCTTTTAGTTGCTTCCTAATGAAAAAGTTACAGACAGTGAAGTCTGTTCTGTGTCCAGTTTACTTTTAGCGTGTTCTTTGGCTATTATTTTTTAGGTATTTATACAGACTTTCTTTTTTTTTGTGTCATGTATTGTGATGGATTTGCCCAAAGAGCAGGCCTGCTCCACGCATGGCTGGGCTAAACATTTTCATCACTGCACAGCCAGAAGCGTGGGTTATTTACGTTATTTGTCTTTTATTTTCCTTTAACCATTTCACATAAGCCATGAACTGTGCAACTGCTACCAGGCAAGTCACGGAGAACTCAGCAGCCAGGTGCTGAGGGCGCTGGAGCAAATGCGAAATCACGTCTATTCTGCGTTACATCACTCTCATTGCCCAGAATTAATTCTTGCGTTTACATTTTGTGTTACACACACGGAAAACGTTCCTCTTTTAATGAAAGTTACATCGAATGTATTTACTACCCATGGCCACTTCTTTGTCTCTCTTGCAACCTTTGGAGGTTGAAAGGCAGCTGAAGCAGCAAAACCTCTGCTCTCAGGGCAGCTCCTGTGCACTTCCCCTATCTTCTCGGGCAGGAATGTGAGCCAAAGCCTACTCGAGGCAACAAGAGTCTTTACATTGGCTGTAGTAAGTGGTGGATTAGCTCTATGAGGTGAAGTTGAGACTGGTTGAGACAGAAGGCAGCGGTATATCAATGCCTTTTAATTTTTCTTCCATAAATGGCAACGAGCCATGCTGGGAATAAAATAATAATAGGATCTGCGTTGTAGAGCTCCTTGTTCCTGCTGCCGTCGAAGCACTTCAAAGTTTGCGTGAGATTTCTTGTCGGAGAAACTGAGGCACGTGGAAGTCAAATTCAGAATTACACAGCGCAATTGCAAACTTGAAAATAGCACAGCCTAATATTCATCCCTTGTGTCTTTTCAGTGTCATGACATAGTCGTATTAAATAAACAATAGGAAAAGCTATGACAGCTAGTGGTGTTAAGTTTTTCCGATTGTCCTTCTTTGTCGTCTAGTTTTCTCTTTGTCCTTAGGAGCTTCCCTGAAGCGTGTTTCTGTTTTCCAGGGTTTGCTGTAGCAGTTGCAGCTCTCCCGACGTAGTGTCACAGACGCGTTTTGGACCCGCTGTAGCTACAGAGATAACCCGGGGTGGGTTCATGCCCCGAACGTGGGGCGCAGTGTGACGACCACCAACACGGTCCGAATCCTGGAGGTTTGTCCATGCTTAGGATTTGGAGATTTTGCAGTCTTTTGAAATAAAAAGTTATGTATAAAACTATTTCTATATATTTAATCCCTGCAGAGTGGGTATTCACACTGCTTCAGTTTTGTGCTTATAAGTTACCGCATCCATCTAAGAATGATCTTTTATCTTTTTTTTTTTTTTTCCCAAAAAAGTCGAAGCGTCATTTGGGCAAAACTGGCACTTCTGGCTGGAGCGAGAGTCAGGGGCTAGTTTTACAGCTAGCTGGCTGAGTGGGTGTGTTGCTGATTTCTACTTAGGGATGATACCCTCACAAATTAAAAGACACAGAAAAGAGCTGGAGACTTGCACAGAACCTGCACGGAGAGGAGACCAGAACAGCTTTTGTCTGTTTTCTGCACTTCAGATGAGACTTTTATTTTAGCCTGTTTGGAAATAATTATTTTAAGCTGTCCCTTGCAAGCTAAAGCAACTCGGAGTGATTACAGTTGGCATAAAACTCGAGATAACATTAAAAAAATAAAGGATTCCAGCACTTATACCTTCCATCCCCCTGAATGGATGTGATTTGAAGGCAGATTTCGCTTTCCTGCCAAAACGTGGGGTTTTTTTTTGGTTTGTTTTTTCTTCTTCAGCTCCCATGCTGGCCTCTGTCAGAGGCAGGCTGCTGGCTCCTCTGGTCTCCCCCTGGGCTCTAGGCAATCACATGCATGAAGCTGGTGTACGCCTTTAGTTAGTGCAAGCCTTTAGTTAGTACTTCTGTAATATTGACGTAATTACAAGGATTAACATTCTACTTTGGTCCTCATAATTTTTAAGTAGAAACGTGTAAGAACTCACTTTCAAAGTAGAAATGCCAAAAAAAATGTGACCGCTCAGGACTAATTTTATATTGAAAATTATGATATGTGAAAAATGGGAAGAGTTGTAATAATTCACTGTTTGACTGCGAGACTTGAGGCAGTCTGTCGTAGCCGGAGGGAATCATTTTTCTCGTGGGACAAGCAGTGCGGTTTCTAGGTATGTGGTGGAGCTCCTAGGTAGGCAGCACATGAACAGAGGTAATTGATTTTAGCTTTTATCACTTTTGTTCGTGTAGTTCCTGTGTTTCGGCTCTGTGTTTGCTTTGATAGGGTCAAGTTGTCTCTAGTTGTAAATTGGTGAACGTTTATGGCCTCCAGTAACATGTACCTGGCTGCACACAGTTTTGGAGAGCAGTCCTAGAACAGTTCGGCAGTTTTAATTATCTTCAGCCTGGTGCTAAGGCAGGTAGAGTGCTCTTTGTGTTACGTTTTGCGTCCATCTTTTCTGGAAGAAATGACAAAGGTGGTAACAAAAAGCACCTTCCTGCTCAAAGGAAAGTTGGTTTTAATTTCCTAACAAGTTAATAATTCATTATTTTGTTTCTGTCTGTAGAGCTCTTAATGAAATATGCTGTAAAGATCTACCCGATAGCCTGCAGAAAGCTGTTACATGCAACCATGCATAAAGAAATGAAAAGGGTGCACTGGGTCCCACGTAGCGCATGGCTTTAAACTCCGAACAAGTACAGCAGATGGTGTTAAAACGAGGCGCTGGGACCAGCTGATAATCCAGCACTAAATCAAATTTCTAGATTTCACTTCTCTTGGCAATGGTATTCCCAGCTTTCTTGATGCTTTTTCCATTTGGAACTAGCCGCTTGCTTTCCTTACCGCTTCTGCTCTGGGTTTTGCTTGTTCGCAAGTTTTAAACCCGTAACGTGACCGAGCCGAACGGCGAGACTCCCTGAAACACCCGAGGGTTGGCGTTTCCATACTGAAGACTTAGGCACTCTAAATGCCAGGGCTGAAATTAAGTAAGTGCTTAAAAGCTTGACCCAAAGCCTGGTGGGTCAGCAGAAAGACTCGCATTGAATTTTAGTGGGCTTTGATCAGGCTGTAAGTAACATCCAATTTATCAAGTTATTTCCATCCTATTCCTTCTCTTTTCTGCAAGGTTCGCAGAGGAAATAGGTTTTGTTAGTGACAAGAATAAATCTGAAAGATGAATGGAGGGGAAAAAGTATGCATATGCTGAGGGCTTGCTCCTGCTTTCAGCAATGCAGGTGTGGGGCTTGGTATCTTGTAAGATCAGCTGCCCTGCCGATTTTACAAGAGATCTGATGATTTACGCGGTGTGCTCCGGGTGGGGGTCGGCCTTCGCGATGCGCACCTGCGTACCTGGGCTGGGCCGGCCGCAGCTGATTCGAGGGGCAGGTATTTCTCAGGTGTCCGTCATTTGCTAGGAAGCATTTAACAAGAGCACCAGGAAAGCAACAAACACAGAAGGTATAGCCTTCCACTGCTGGTTACTCTGTCTTTCAATCCCTGGCTCAGGGGCTGGAACCCCTTTCCAAAGCCAAAAGGTTCTGGGATAAGCAGGAATATAGAGGGGGAATCAATGTACAGGGCAAAAACTAGTCAAAAACCTGCGGGCTTTTGACTTACGTTAGCGTATAGATACCACTTTTGTGCTGCTTTAAGCTCTGTTTGTGTAAACGTCTTCTTCACAGGATCCTAAAATAAGGTAACTGGCACAAAGTAAAAGCTGTGGCTGGGAAAAGGGTGGAAAGCCTGGTTATTTAGTACGGGGCAAGTTCTCACGTGCTCTGTGTTGTGCTTTGGGGTAACTCCCTGCTCGCTCCTGCAAATATCACGGTGGTGTCACCTCTCCTGGTGGTGTTTGGGGATAAACTCCGACGGCTAGGTCCTGCGATGCCCGGCAGGGGTGCGCTGCACCTGGGAAGGAGCCCACGGTGGCCGTGTTGGCATTACGAAGTGGGAGATTTTTTCCCTTTTTCTAGCTGGCGGCTTTTAGCGACTCGCTTCAAAGGTAAAAATGAGTCTCCCGCTCCTGCGTGCCGTTGCCTCGCATACCTCTGCTAATCCATAGGTTTGGGAGGCGTTCCCTGACTCAAACAGATGAACTACGCAGGATGGACGGATGTGGAGGAAAAAACAGCGGCAAAAAGGAATTTGAGGGGCATGGTTCTGTAGGCGTATTTTATTGCTGCCCTGAGATAGCTTTCTCCTAATTTTGATTGAAAAATAGAGATGGAAAGCGCGGTGGGAACTTGCTTTGTTCTGTGGAGGGCTGCAGAGCAGCTAACGAGCCCTTTGATCCCAGCTCCTCGCTGTGTTTAGAGCTCAGCCCGCAGAGGTGAGGTAGACGGGAGCTGGTGTTTTGGGGGGGGGAGTGCCGGCAGAAGCAGGGGAGGGCAATACCCTCGCGCTCACCTTGCAGCGGCTTGTGTTTGTGTCTGTTTCCTGAAGTGGTTTTCCTCGTTTGGGCTGTTTTCTCATAGCTGTTTTTTCCCGAGGGTCTCTTGGGGTTTTGTGTTTGTGTTTGTTCTGCTTGGCTGGTTGTTTTTTTGAGTTTGGGTTGTTTTTGAATGAATCGCTCCGTTTCACTGCAGTTAATAACCCTCTTCTCTTCTTTTTTTTTTAACTAACCACAAGTGGTTAAGACCTGTCTCCTGGTGAGCAGCACATGCAAAACCACAGTAACTCACACTGCTCCTGACTTGCTTTTTCCACTGCCTCCTGCCGTCAGGGACCTCTGCAGAGCTGAGAGCTGCGTGTCACCTCCGGGGATCGCTGTCAGCGTTTCCTGCAGCCTTTTGCTTTCTTTCGGAGGCCTCACATCAAGGTACTGACCTGATCTGACCTCTGTCACCTTCTTTGACCTGAAACCATCACAGCCTGAGGTGCTGTTATTACAGGAACACCTGTGACATGCATATTTTTTCCTCTACTGGAAAAAAAGATCTCTTTCTTTCGTACCAACTCTGTCTAAGCACTGTAGTTTTTCCCCGTTCCAGTGGTAATGATTGGAAACTACTTAAATTTGCATACAAGACTAGCAATCGGGATTAAATAAAGACTAATGATAGAATTCATTGTCTCACCATAAAGTATTTAGGGGACTGTGAAGGAAAATAGAAGGTTAAGCCCCTGTGCACTCTGAGAAGCAGAAGGCTTCTGCCTGCGTAAGGTCACGGCATATTCTGTCCTTGTCCCAGCTTGTTAGGCAGGGGTGATTCGGAATCCCACTTCGGCATTTTTCTCATTGTTCTTGCCTCCTGCCGCCCACCGGGCAGTGGGAGATCATCACAGTTTGTGTTTAATACATATATATGCAGGGCATGGTCACAAATCAGTGTTAACAGTAGCCACTTCTTTCTAGTTCCCTGGTTTTTGCTCAGCTGGTTCCTGTGCTTGCCACCAGGTCAACCAAAGAGCGAAGTTGGGGAATTCTGTTATTCAGTGCCCATGACTTGCGTTGTATCTGATATATTCAGCATTTTAAAACGAGGTGTCTGGTGGATAGACATAGACGCAGAGCAGCGTGGGTTACAGGTGGGTGATGTGGTCTGAGCCCCCGTTGAAGGCTTTGAAGTCAGGTCCTGCTTTGGCGTTGGGTTGGGTTGCTCGTCAGGTGAATGGTTTATGCCGTGTGGGACCCAAGGGGTTGATATTAATTTGCTACGCAATAGTACTTGAGGTTAATAATATCTCTTGTACACTTAGGACTTTGAAACAAGCCTTCTGGATGTGTCCTGTGTTTCTGTGTAAGCCTGTATTGTCACTAATGGGCTTTCAATAACACTGCATTTTCTCCTAACAATGGACTGGAGGGAAAGAAGGCTTCTTCTCAGTGACTAAATGACACTTATTTGAGTGCTCTGGGTTCGGCCATTCTCCAGCTGCCGATAAAAGGTGCTTTCACTGCATGTGGAGCAGCAAGCCATCTCCTCTGTGCTAGAAAATACCGTAAACTCCAGTTGCCTTGCAACTGAGCTTGGTTGAAAAGTCACATTTGGGGAAAAAAACAACACACCACTCTTCTTTTTTTTAATGAAAAGCCAAGTTTTGTAGGAAATGATATATTTCAGAGTCTTGTTTACCATTTTTCCTTAGAAGTACGTTGCTTTGATTTTTAAATTCAAATGAAAGACCAAAAACTCTTCTGGGAAGATTTCCACCGCTCAGGTTTTAACGTGGGAGAAAACCATTTTCGAGCAGCCGTGCCTTTTGCATCCACTCCCCCCGTTCCCAGCGTTTCTCAGTAGCGCTCATTCCCTGAGAATATTCGCAGAGAGCCGAGAGCTTTAATTAGGCCTTTGCAAGCACACGTACGCTTGCATCAGCAAGTGCATTTTATCCGCTCCATATGGGCGCCTTTGAACAGGGATTTCTGCGGGTATATTTATTTAGCGCGCGTTTGAGAACCCCCCCCCCCGTTAGCAGAGCTGCCTTGCGAGCGCTGGCGCCACGGTTTCCTAAGGGAGATGCGCCACGGCGCTCGCTCCGATCTGATCGCCAGGACAGCGATCGCGGTTAGCGATAACGGGAGGATCTTTAATTAAAAGGCTTGCTGGAGAGCAAAGGGCGCTCTGCCAGCTACCAGAAGCGGTGCTGCTGCGAGATTTGCGCTGCACGCTTTGGCACCAGTGGCGTGTGCCCGCCCACCCCTGGGCTTTCAGGTATGTTTTTTTTTTTATCTTGTCATGACTTAGTTGTTTGTATTCACAAAGGATGCGGCTGTTTCTTTTTTTTTCCTTCTTTAACTGTCATGTGGATTTCATTCGGCTGTTCCCATTGTGTCTTGGGGTGCTCAGCCCTTTGCAGCAGGCAGGGAGAAGTGTTGCCTTCGTTTATCCTGCTCTGCCAGGCTTCTGAGCATAAATAACCCACGGCGCAGCAGGGACCGCACAGCGTTTCCCCAGGAGCTGCCTTTTCGCCGGGCACCCACCCGCTGCATGGCTTCGGGCATTGGAGCTATCCCCATTTTCAGGCTCTTTTGCAAAGGGACAATTCTTAAAACGTCTTGTTATTGTTATTTAGGCTGATTCAATACTTAGATTTCTGCATTTGTGCTTTAAAGGGACTGCAAATTAAAACCAGTTCAAGTCAGGAATGCGTATTCACTGCAGCTTTGGGAACACGTATGGAATCTGAAGTTTATGGCTTTGAAAGCACTTGCCCTCTTTCAAATGTTTCTAATAAGATAGAGCGTGGTGATTTACACCTCTGGAGATATTGAACTGGTGTTCAAGAATGTTGTTTGGCTCTTAAAGAAAGCAAGCACTGGTGGGCCTGATTTCGGAGAAAAAACCGCCGATGTGATTTCATTGAGACAAGCGCTCTGCGTGTAAAAGGATCCATTATTTACCACTTTCCCTGCGCACTGCGGGCGCGTTTGGGATCCATCAGCTGTTAACTTCTTGGGGGAGCGGAGAGGCGAGGGGAGCCGCTGCCTGAGCTGCTTTTCCTCCTGCTCCGTAAGGTGATGCTGAGCCAGGAGCACCAAGTGGGACTCTGTTTGCCCCCAAGCTCCCAAAATTGGACTCGTCGTCTCCCCATGCCGGGGTCCCACAGCCACTGGCACCCGTGGCAGTTCAAGGTGCTGAACCGCGAATGTCGAGGCCAGCCCGAGGTGACGCCGCTGTGCTGGCAGCAGCCCTCCGTGCTTTTACACCTCGGAGAGAAGGCATTTGGAAAGTGAGCTGGCGTTTCTTTATTATGTGTGTCTATTCTAATATAAAGCAGGGCGTGTTGCTCTGAAGTGCTCAGGGGTGTGTTTCAGCCTGGATGCAAAATGTGAAGCAGGGGAGGGGAGAGAGGGAGCGGGGCGAAACCCTGCACCAGCGCCCAGCGGGAGGGAACGGGCGCGTGGGAAGAGCTTCGAGGAATCAGAAGCGATGTCTTAACTCAGGAGCCTGAGGTACATTGCTCAGGGTGATTTCTTAAAAATATTTCCATGTAATTCTTTTTTTTTTTTTCCTTAGATGAAATAGAGAATAGGAAATTTGAACTGTTTTGGTTGGGACTTTTATAGGTTCCTTGCACTCACCCCATCCCCGTGGACCGCCGCTGCTTCCACTTGTGCTCTCCCTGCCCTGTATTAGAGGCTGTCAAGTCCCGTTTGGGACCCCTGAGATGAGTTACCGATTATGTTTGCCCATTTGTTTGGCCAAAAGAGCTGTGGAGGGAGGCACAGGGAGCTAGGGAGGGGATTTGGGTCCATCCTGGCGAGCATGGTTCGTGTTTTCACCAGCGTGGTATTTCCTCCTCCTGCGGGCCAGGAACACCTGCGTTTAAGTATTGCAAGGGACCCATCTCGTTTTGAAGGGAAATGTCTCGGAGCCCATCTGCATCCATCGGCTTCCAGGGGTGTGTGCGGTGCTCTGGCTAACAACTGAAAAATCTAGGGAGAGTGAGATCTGTTGCTGGAGCTCCTGGGACTGCGCTAAACCTCCTGAACGAAGCGTCCAGCCCAGAGAGGAGACCTCGAGGTCTATAAAAATGGCCAGGGAGGCTTTGTGTGATGACGTTTTAAAGCACTTCTTAACCTTGAGGGCTAGTTCCTGGTTCTGAGCTTATGTTTTATTCCAAAGGACAGACATTCCTAGTTCCGTTGTTTTGTACGAATCCGGCTTAGAAATCTGCTCATTCATCAATCTAGAAATTATGTTCACTGTTTTCTGTCCCGGACTTTTTCCACCCTGACCATGTCGCTCCGGGGCCAGCAGCATGGTGTTACCCGAACATCTCCAGCACCTTTGTTGGCACGTGTAGGGCTTGGCAGGTGAGCGCAGGAGCAGCGCAGCAGGTAGTGGCTCAATCACGTTTCGGAGACAGCTCTGTGAAAGCTACAGGGCCACAAACGCCAGCGGAGAAACCCTCTGCAACCTACGAAACTGGGAAGGGTTTGTTCCCGTTTCCCTCCGTTAACCTGTTTGTGTTTTTAAAGGATTAAAGTTGGAGGTGTGTGGGGAAAGATGATTACCACTTGCGGAGGACTGGAGCGCTGGAAGGCTGCGGGTTTGTTCAGGGCTGCGCTGGAAACCAGACCTCTGAAATCCTCGCTCTGGGCGCGCTGCCTGGGGTGCGTGGAGCCGTCGACCCGCGAGCTGGGGCTCGGTACGAGACCCAGTCCTGGGAGCGATGTTTGCAAGCTCTGGGCTGCCCTTTAATCTGCCAGGTGGGCTGAAGGCAAGCCAGGAAACTGGAAGTCTTGGGAGCCATGGCTCCAACGTGTCTGGCTCAGCTACGGTTGCCGGCTCTGGCTCGGTGTCAGCTGCTGATGGGGAGCCAGAGCTTCCCAGCAGACCCGGGGCGAGCTGCGCTGGGGGGGCTGGCCGGCAGCTCGCCAAAGGGCGGGGAGCTGGGAGGGCAAAACCCCTCCTTGGTGGTGGGCCGGGGTCGGCAGCGAGGGTCCCATCAGAGCCCTGGCGGGGCTCTGCGGCAAATGCTTCAGAATTGAACCATCTCCAGGTAATGTTTTGATTGTGCA
This sequence comes from Anser anser, assembly GCF_964211835.1. NCBI lineage: Eukaryota > Metazoa > Chordata > Aves > Anseriformes > Anatidae > Anser > Anser anser. Next base: position 30,064,868 of record NC_139728.1, read on the forward strand.
GATTTGGCATTCCCCAGTGGAAACTCTCTCTCTTAAAGAATTTCTGACCAGCTTTGTTAAAATCCAATGACTTTCTCCTTTTCAAACAGAAATGAATTTTGTTGCTTCAAGTCTTGCTTTTCTAGCAATCAGATCACCCGTTTTTTTTCTTTTGTGCCTTTGTTGTTGTTTGTAGTTCAGGATTTCTGTTTAGCCTCTTGTATCAAATGCCCAAGTGGCTGATCAATCCGTCCTCCATATGGCAGAGCATAAATTCAGGCAAGTACAACATGGGGAAGATCTGCTTCCCGCAGAAGTCCGTACAAACTTGAGACCAATGAACTTTACTGCCATGTATCGGGACTGGAAATTGAGGCCCTGGCCGTGTCCTCAGGTTGACATGTGGCATTGTCATTGTCATAAAACTTGTTGATTGGAGAAAAAAAACAAACAACTTGTTGATCAGAGAATAGTTGGAAGGTGCATTGCAAGCACTGGTTGTTGTTCTGCTAGGAAATTGCGTATTGCACCTGAAGTGGGGAGAGGAGAAAAAAAAAAGGGCAAACAAAAACTCAACCCCCAAACCAAAAAGCCAAACCCCAAGGATCCCGGGAAAACCACCAGCTTTACAAACCGCTGTGAACTCATAGTCAAAGACCTCCATACATTACTTGCAGTTATTGCATAAACACATTGCACAAGAGCTATGCTGTTTGCAAAACACAAACACATGCTTACAAAGTTTGTCAGCGCTGCTCGCGCCGCGGGGCTCCCGACGCTCTCATGGACTTTGCTGGCTCTTCCAGCAGCCCCTTCCCAGCTCTGCGGGGCGGAGGAACACGAGGAGCTAGGGCACCCCGGTGAGCTTGCACTTTGAGCGCCTATGCCACGATTTCTTGGACAGGCAGTCTTCCCGGGGCTGCAAGTTTCCTTTCCCAGTATCAAAATGATGACTTTGTTTTTTTTCTTTGTCTGCTGCCGTTGTGCCCCGGCCCAGCCATCTCTCACGTTCTCCTTCAGCAGCACACTTCCTCTTCTCCATTCGTGCTGTTCTTTCTAGTACCTGTCTTGAATTTCTTTTTCTTATAACCAAACCCCGAATCACACATGTGCCACCACATAAGTTGGTGCTTCTTGTCTGAAATTCTTGGTCCGGCCCAAGTTCTGTCCCTTTAGAAGATTTTATATCTCACGGCTGGGGTTCCTGAGAAGCCTTTTCCTCTGTCTTGTTTATTGACCAAGGTAAATAGGAGTTGTGTGTGTAAGATTCTGCCCTCCATGTTTTTCTATTTTGGAATGCGTGGGAAACATGGAAAAATAAAGCAGAAGAGGGACTGGAGTGTACCAACCAACCCAATATTGATGGTGAGCCATCAGTGTGGGGAGGCAGATGGAAAGGCCTAGGTGTATCAGGTAAGTGGTATTAACAGTAGCGCTAGGGAGGCTTCAGCGTAGATGTAAAAGGTCCTGGGAAGACCTCGTTAGGAATTCTCTGTGCCACTTTGGTTTCTGCCTACAAAGACTATCGCTGAAATGGGTGGGCTCCTTGGTGAGACTCAGGGTTGTTCAGTCAAACCAAGCGCTTGCCGCAGCATCATGCAGCGTTGTGTATGAATAAAGCATTTATCCCCATAGAAGCCAGGAAGGGAGGCAGAGATAAATGCTGATGCAAAATTAAATTTGCCTAAACTGGCCGTCAGTAAATTTAAGTTAATGTTTTCAAAGTGGAAAAGCTGTGAGGCACTGGAAGAGCTTCCCAGCAGGAGCAGTTGGGGCAAGAAACTTAATTAGCTGGAGGATGGCACTCGTTCAGTTCAAGAGAAGTGCAGCGTGCCTGCCACAAAAGGGGACTGCACCAGCTCACCGCCGTGGTGCTGTGCTCCTGTCGGCGGCTCCTGGCATGCTCTGGATGCTGTGCCCCCGTCTGGCACCCCCCGGCACCCCGGTGTTCCCGGCAGCCGTTGCCTCCTGCCCACCGCCGGCTGCCAAGGGCCCACCCGGTGCCGACGCCGCGCAATGAAAGGGCATTTTGTGGAGCTGATTCACTGCTGTGTTTTTACTCTTTGCTCCTTTGTATAATCCGTGCTCTTTCAAGCCAGAAGCTTCCCGTCAGATGGCTTGCCAATAGCAATTGTGATCTTAATATTTCATGCCAGGTTCATCTCGCTGTCCTTGCAGGATAAATGAGGCTTGTGAATACTCCAGAGAGCGCCTCTTCCCTTTTGTACGGCCACAGTTAATTGCAATTAAACAGTCAGCCTTTGTAAAATTAATATTATTATTGCTGTGCTATGGATGTGCTATAACTTTTGGAATGGCTGACAAATGTAAAGCAAGTACAAATGTAGCCCTTTGCTTGCTGGCTTTTTTAATATATTTTAATCACCTGTTTGTCTTGGCAGAAGCGTGTATTTCAGATATTGAAATCAGTGGGAACACAAACTGGTAACTTTGCTTTAAGTATAATCTGACATCTGGTCCTTTCTTCTTTTCTGTTCAGCCTTCATTATGCGTTCTCACAGGTCTCTTTGTTCTTGGCTATGTTAATTCCATGGCTTGTTTATACCACACACCTCAACTGGGGATTCCAAAGAGTTCTTGAACGTTTAAAGTTGTTCTTATTATCCCCAAACCCACTTCTACCATCACTCGGACATGTATAAACTGAGCTGTGGGATTAACCCACATGGGGGCCTTACCAACCCTGAGCGTTTCCAGGCTGGTGGAAGTTTGTGGTGTGCATTTGGTGCCTCTCCTTGAGAACGTGAAACTCTCTGCTGATGTCCCCAAGCTGCGCTAGGCTTCAGCTTCCCCTTCGCATACTTCTTCCTTTTCTCAGCTCCTGTCATTGCTGCTGTGTGGGGCTGTGGTCTGACTGCAGTAAGGATCTTGCGTTTATGGGGTCATCTCCTCATATTGGGGTTAACATCCTGCAGTCACTGTCTCTGGCACGCACGGCACGAGCGCAAGTCACCCGTAGGAGGCAGATCTCTGTAGATTACCCTGAGGATTACTCGATCTGTTCTCTTGCACATGGCACAAATGATGAGAGAATATGGAGTTCCCTACGATGTACTGATGCTGTGTAATCTTCCCTAACGAACCGTGAGTGCAACTGGACGGAAATATCTGCTTGGAAGGGAAGGAAGCACTTTTAGCTGTTACCACATTAATTGGGGTGGCAGCCTCTTGCTGTTGAGCAGGACTCCCAAGGAACTTCGTTTGTGTGTAATTCCGCACCTTATGAGAGACAAATCGGGTGTTTTGATCCCAAATGGGCCACTGGATCTCCTCAGCGCTGCTGTACCGAGGAGCGCCTCGGGTAGCTCCCCAGATGTGTGCCCTGCGTCGGCAGGGCCGTGCAGCAGCGGCCTGGTGGCTGCAGGAGCAGGGCTCTCCGCCGAGGCCGGAGATAGAAAGGATTCCACTCCTTCTCCTGACCGGTTCCTAACGTTTCACAAGTACGCGTTTTTTTTTTTTTTTTCTTTCAAAATTTAAGAGAAGAAAAACTGTATTTTGACTAAGGAATGTAATTCCCTCTCCCCCAAAAGAGATATTTATTCGAAAGCTGGAGCGGGTCCAGTTCAAATGTTGAGCACTGAGGCAGTACAGAGACATACAGCACATGTTCATCACCGTGCAGGTGCGAGGGGAAAGGGAGTTTAGGCTGGAGCCGTTTTGAAATATTACTTTTACCTACATGTTTGACATTTTCTAGCCCTTTTATAAGGAGTGATGGAAATCTACGTTTTTCCTCCTTTAATAAAATGAACTTCTTGCTCGTTAAAGGCGCTAGATTGACAGCCGCGGAGACTGAAGTCTTCTGTTTACCAGAGAATAAGCATGGCATGGGAAAGCTGCAGCACAGGCTTCCTTCAGGTGCTGCCTAAGCCAACGGGCCTCAGCCTTGACCCGGTGAGAAATTCACCCAGTACTGTCCCCTGCAGCCTTTGGGATCAGACCCGCTGCGAGGGAGGAGTGAGCTCGGGGTAGCTCCAACGACGCCGTTGCTCCTGTGAGAAATTTGTTGGACCTAAGCAGACCACCCCGCGAGCCACCTCCACGGCGTGTGCAGTTAGCAGAATAACCTCATCATCTTCGCGTTCGCTTCGCACACGCAAAACTGAGCACGGCTTTGATGAACCCCAGGTGAAAACTCAGAACTTGCCATGAAAAATAAGTAGCAGGAAAAGATGACTAACTGAGCACATACATTAAGTAAACCTCAAACGACTCCTCATTTTCCTCCCGTAGACTTAATCACTAGCGCATTTGTCCTTCACAATTAGGGAATGCCTGGGTGTGTTTCAGGACAATAATAAATAGTGGCTCTGCATTAAGAGAAGTCTGGTCTGTGTATCCCAGGAAAAGTGAAGGAGAGGAACTGAGGGTTAAGTACAAAAAATCTTTGCACTTCTCTTACGACTAGCGAAATTCAGACAATTTAGCTTTGGAAAAGTATATGACCTATAACCCGATAGGTCGTCTTCAAAACCAGTTTCCAGTGATTGACTAACTTCAAGTGGAGAAGTACACAAACAGTCCAATTCAACAAATCACTTTAAAGTATAGATTTTTGTGTAATGGAAGTACTACTGACTTCAAAAATTTAGCTTGCCAGTTAATGTTGATGTAGACAGCATTTTCATTACGGTCTTGCCCTATAACCCATTTTTCTTTTTTCCAGTTTTCCAATATTATTCATTCTGTGGAGAACTGAACTTTGGTAAACTCACCTGCGATGAAACTGGTAACAGGGAGATTTTAGGATGTTAAATATCAGATTCTTCAAAGACAGGTTTAAAGTCAATCTAACAGAATGTGAGAAATGAGGAGTTTACAGGGTTTGCAATAAATAGTGGTGCTTAACTAAGTGGTGCTTGGTAGCCGTGCCTAACTTAGAAAACGTGAATTCAGCTCAACTTGGTCTGGGAGCGATGGAGCACACACATATTGTGCTGTTGGGGCAGTAATTCCCAGATAAGGTTTCCAGACATGATTTCTGTGTCAGGCTTTGCCAGTACTAACATTAGACAAGCTTATGTACACATCTATTTTTTCCATCATCTAGATACGTGGTGTTCCTAACTTAAGTTTTAATTTACGTGTCGGGGTAGATAAAACCCATTTGGATTAGCACCGCGGTGAAACTGCTGAGGGGGTGAATTTTGGGTGGGGAACTGTGTCACGCCGAGGGAAGGAAAGAGCGATGTAAGAGGCTTCAGCCTTGTTACGGATCCCATATGGTGAGAAATCACTTTTCTGGCAATTTAAAAAAGATAGCGCTGTGATTTCATCCCTTCATGTCTGTCACCACATCATCTAGTGTGGGGAGCAGCCAAGAGGAATGTGGGAAGGCTGAGCTCAGCGCCGCTGAGTGTGGTGCGGTGGTACAAAGTGTCCAAACACTGTGCTCTGAAACCCGGCTTTTGCCGAAACGGCATTTCAAGTTCGGTTCGGTTTGAAAGCACACATTGCACACTTATTTATTTACACACCATTATGTACTACCTATGAAGTTTATGTTATTTGGATGGCTGCATAAGGCAGGATCCCCACTTAAGTCCCAAATAAATCCCTATTTGTGAGTGGGGAGTAAGGGGTGTCCTCCTGGGTCCCAGTGAACCAGCAGCTATTTGTGTGTACGTGGAACCAAAACGGCACTGGTGGTGGTTGTGGGTACGTGCTGGGTTTTCAGTGATGTGGCAATCCGGTGACTTGTGCATCATGCTTCGTTTGATAGCGTTGCCAACAAACTCCTATTTAATCTCAGCGATAAAGCTGTTCTGTCTTGCTTCCCGTACTACCCACGTTGTTTTACCACGCAGTAAAATTTAGCACTTGTAATTGGCATGGTATTAAAGGTAGTCCAAAAAGGCAAGAGTATGGATTAAGCATTATACAAATATGATTGCCCTTTTCTTACTTTCTACAAAAACAGAACTTCTGTTATTTCTTACTCACGTGTACGTCATTTTATATTACCTAAGGAGCAAACTCCTACAGCGTTGTATTGGCCTTACCCTTCGCAAGTCCCACTTTGAGTCGTCAGAGGTGAGCATCTGCAACTCTACACTCTGCTGTGAAATTCATTACAAAAAAAGAAGTCTTTTACGTAGTGTTTCTGCGGTGAGGTCCTAGTGGCTCGTTATGTATTTGAGAAGTTGTAGTTCAGAGTCAGACATTCACCTTAGCTAACTGGAGCTGTTTCCCTAAATTCTCTGTACGATGCATGGATAATTTATGCTTTCGCACCTGAGATGCTATCTACAAAGCTAGCTATTAATGAAAATACTTAGTATCAGTTAGAATTACCATTGCTAGTGTGTTATAGTTTTTGTTAACTTTAACCTTTCAGCTCTGTTATCAGTTTGGTGTTTTAAATTTACCTTTTTTCTTCTACAAAGATGTTTAGTACATATTACCTCCTCTAACTATTTATCTCTTGAAATCCTACTTTTGCCTTATAAACAAATGCTTTTACATGTGGTAACTGCAGATGTGAAGCCCCAGCCAGGCTTATGTTTGCAAAATGTTTAATGTGGTCACAGTATTGCCAGGGAACGTTTTCCTGGGACTGGATAGCAACTTGACCCTTCATTTTAACAGTAAATCTAAGCCATGGATCCTTTAAGCATCACAGGAGGTGGATGAGCACCAGACCACCGCCTGGCTCAGCAGCTTGCGGTCTGTACCCGGTTGTGAGTGTCGTGGAGAAGTTCCCCGCGCTGGCACCGACTTACACGGCAGAGCAGAAGGTCTGCTTTCTGAATTGTCCAAGCAGACAAGTGTTTGCTCAGCGGGCAGGTGAGTGTTGAGCAGAGCAGCTGGGCTGCTCTGAGTGCAGGTCTGCAGGCTTGCAAGGTGTCCTCTGGGCCAGCAGGCTGGTTTCTTGAGTTTGTACAAAAACGTGCTGGAGGGAATTGACAGTGCTGTTTGTGAAACACTCTGCAACTTCTACAAGTTAAGGGACATTTGAAAACGTTCTCATACTTGTCTAGTACCTTTATTCAGGCTTTTTCCCTAAAGGTTTCTAACTTTTTATGACCAGCTTCTATGAGCAGATTGTGATGTTCCTGTTCCTTCCTGCTCTTCCTTACCCGTTTTTAAGAGATTTAATCAGAATGCTGCTGACAGAATGAACTCGCTTGGGTTTTTCTTGGGAGGAAATGTGTACTGTAGAATATTGAACAGTCCGACTGTGCTTCTCATACTGACTTATTACCGCTGCGATAAGGTTGTGAGCTTTTTGGATATCGCCCCTTGCTCCAGTGTAGCAAAGAATTTAAGCATCTGCTCAAGTGCTGGCCGTATTAAATCCACAAGCTGCTGGTTGTTAAACTTGCAGAGGTCCCAGTGCAGATTTTACAGACCGTGTGAAATACACGCAAAGGTGAAAAACTCAAAATCAGGAATCTTGATATGTATGGCACCAGAGTGGCTACTTGTAGGACACCAAAACCCCCAAATCTTCTCCGTTACGATTTTGCTTAAGGAAACGCACCGAGTAAGCAAGAGCCGTTAGAAGGACGTACCAGAGTGCACAGCGTGTGGTGTTCTGATGTCTGTAAATGGTGCAAGGGCCCGGAATGGTGAGAACAGGGCAGGAGGTGGCCGAAGGCAAGGACTTGAGCCTGGCGTCGCCCCTGCCTCCTGCAGCACGTGTCCCCCGGGGTTGCTCCTGCAGAGCGCGCCGTGCTGCCGGGGCCAGGTCCTGCCCTGTTCGCTTGAGATGATGCAGGAGTTTCTCGGTGCTTTTTGGTCAGCCCCTTTGGGTTTTCCTCGAGCGAGAGCGATCAGAAGTTTTCAGTTTGCAGCTCGTTAGTGTTTAATGAAAAGATGGCAGGATGCTGGAGGTCGCAAGTGTCCATCCCGTATTGGGCAACGCAAGGAACAGTAAAACAGGCTATTTGGCTGGTTCGTGTGCTTGTGAACTGGTTGCTGTTCCTTTGCTCGTGGATGAATCACTTGCTTAATTAATTAAACAGGCTTTGTTACTTATTTTCATAGGGGTGTAGGGCGCTCAGTGGTCTTTGCAGGCTGGGAGCAGTGAGGTCTCCCGAAACAAATGTGTGCAAGCGAAGTGTTTAGATACGTTTTGCCTCAGAGTGACCTTTCAAAGAATTTCACACACACTCTGGGCACTCGGTTTCTTTCCACGGGTTTACCCTTAAGTGCAAAGCCATATGTTTTAGGTAAGGTTAAGCAATCAGCAGGCTGCACACTTAACCCTTAAGTACCATATCTGGGGCCAGACGTTTTTATTACATTGCTTCAGTCTCTGTATTACTCTGCTACCAAGCGAGAATTTAAGGTTGATACAAGCACCTCTTGAACAGCATGCATTTTTTTTAACTCGCTGATTGATATTTATTCCAGATGTAGGTCGTGGTTATTTATTTATTTGGTATATCTCAGGGCTGCGAAGCAGCGGTCCTCCTGTGGGGCTGGATGCTTTCGGGCTGTTGAAGTGAACTCGAGTGAAAGTGCCTGGGGTCTGCGATCAGGGCCTCGCCTCATCGGTCAGATGCTGCCCAGCCTTTATTCACAGAGACCCCTGAGCGGTTACTCTCCGTTCTGCCAGCTGCTAACATTTAAGGAGCTGTGCAGTGTCCTTAGGAAAATACGTCAATATTCCCTGTTGCACCCTAGATAAGGAAGTGCCGAGGTTTAGCAAACCAGTTGTAACGTTACCGAGAGCTTCCCAAAAGCTCCCGACTCCTCGGCCAGGTGGATCTGGCAGTTTTTTTTGCAGGGGTATCTCATGGACCTCAGAAAACGCCGATCTTCTCCACGCCTGGTGGTTGGCCCGACCATTGAACTTGAGGTAACCGTACTCTGTTCTCGAGCAGTGCTCGGATGGAGAATATTCTCTGTTTGTCACAAAATGCAAAACCCGAGATACAACTTTTGGTTGGGAATGTGAAACTCATCCCCATCCCCTGCCTCTGGAGGAGAGGCGCCCGCCCCGCACCTCCCAGCACTGTCCTGGTGGTGCAGGTGCTGCAAAGAGGTGGCGCGAGCTGATGAATGGCAGGGCTTAGAGCCGGCACTGGGGGCTACATTTTTGAAAGACATTTCTTAAATTGAGCCACTAATGTTATTTTACAGCCTTTTATATGCTCTGAAATTCCTCTAGCAATACAGAATGTTATTTTTCCTTTTTATCAAAGTCTGGGGCTATTTCAGCAATTAAACTTGGCGTGCTTCAGCCAAAAAACATAGTCCAAATAGCTCCTTTGACCTGATAAATAACAATTCTTCCTGTATTAGCAACAGAGTAAATATTGCTGTGTTTGGCGTGAAAAGAAAACTTCAAAAGAAGATGGGAAAAATATGTAAGATTGCTTGGAACAAATTTTAACATGTAAGTGAATGATGAATGTAGTTTTTTATAGCCCAGTTAGATGTAATGGAGCTACCCCAGCACCCAGTTGGTGAGGATCTGTTCTGGACTTCCAAACACTTGCAGATTTACTGTTTGTAATCCGAAAAAGGAAAAATGGAAATGGGAAAGGGTAGCAGTGGTCCCCAGTGTTGCCCGTTAGGTGCTCTGTCAGGTGCTGCGGTGAAGGAGATGCCTTGTCCATTATTCTTTAAGCATGGTAAGACAGTGTGATTATTTGGTTAGTTTTGCATGAAGCTTTCGTTTACATTTTCAGATCTATTTAGATTTTTTATCCTTTCTGCGGTGAAAGGAGTGGGTAGCATGGTGTCTTTCTGCTTAATATGTGGGTTTCTTTTTGCACTTTGTTTTTCTGCTAGTTTCCTTTCAGCTTTTCCATTCTGAATTTCATTTTCAGGGATTCTTGGGTTACATGTGAGGCAAAAGCAGAAACTCTTGTCTGTTTTTATGAGGGATTGTCTTAAAAAAAAATAAATTCTAAATAATATAAAAATGGGTTTGTTTTTAATAAGTGTGAAGTTTTCCAGGCAGTTAGCTCACTTTATGGACTAGTGCCTTTTGGATAATTTGGATAGGGAAAACAATACGAGACTAAGTTACCCTCATCTTTTTTTGGGAGTCACATAGCATTCCTGCTTTTCAGCAAACATTTAGTCAAGATTCAGGACTCCTGGGAACGGCGTGCATGCACAACAACTAAATAGTCTCTGGATTTAAGACTCCCTAAATACTCGTCGGCACAATAGTTTGTAACTGCTCCAGCGCTGTGAAACCTTGAGGTCAAAAATCGCCTTTATGCAAGTCCCCAAATCCAGGTTTCCACTTCAGTGCTTTTAAAGTCCATCGTGTAAATACTGCCTGTTAGCAAAGATCTCCTGATGCAGCTGGGCCAGGGAGAGGTTTTTGTGTTGGCCCTGAGTTACGGCCTGGGACGTCGCTGTGTGCGAGCGCTTTTCCTGGAGAGCAGCCTGGGACGGAGCTGACTCGGAGGAGCCAAGGTTCACTGGGTGGACGTAAGAGGGAGCAGCCCAGGAAAAGGTTGTTTCTGTCTCCTCTCTTCCCTTCTGTCTCTTAGGAGCCTCCTCAGCTGCCTCTCACCTTTTTGTTGTTGTTGTTTTTTCCCCTTTATGCCAATTTCTGTGTGCAGAAGATGTAGTAAAGCTTCTTCGAACCACACCCCAGATCTGCATCGGGTGGGAAATCCTTTTTCCCCGTACCCAAGTAAGACAATGTGCAAGTCTTTGTCTAACTCTTGAGCTGTTTGCAAAAAGCCTGTTCTTCTCTGGCAGCCTGCTGCACGAGCAGGTTCGGGGTCGTGTTTGCTTAATAATAATCTGCAAATAAAATATATAGGAATGAGTGGACTTCTTTGAGCTCAGCAAAACCACCAGAGCCCTGAAAATGGAAATTAGATTTCTTCATAGTTCCTGTGCGTCGTTGACAGAACTACAAAAATCACTTCTAGCTCTAGCATCACCCCCTCAACTCTGTTATTGTCAGACTGTGCCCTCAGCTGTAGTTGTGCATCCTCGCGAGTAGCAGTAGGTTTGTGAACAGGCATGAAGCACAGGTAAAGCATGTTTTTTGTGGAAATCGGTGATGCAGTTTTAGTCCTGAGTAAAAATTCTCTGCCTTTCTGATTTTCTTAGGGTCGTGCAGCAATTATCTAACACTGTATTGTAATGTGAATTCAGCACAAAATTCAGCATCGCAGCATGTGCTTGCTATCAGAGCTTAGCTATAAAGCCTTTTATGACCTCATTGAAGAGGCTCCATTTTATACATGGTTCCTAAAAGCCCCTAAATTGTCTCTTAAAAAAAAGCTTTTTTTTTTTTGATCATTGCTTTTAATAACCATGTCATCCATGAGAGCTCTGTAGACAAAGCCATAATCTTACTGAGGAACATCAACGAGGCGAGAACTTCGCCCTGTGTTTACAAGTGGGTTTAACGGTGTTGTTCGAGGCAAGTGGCCGAGCGAGCTGTCCCCGAGCGGTAACTGCTGCCTTACAGGCGGCACGGTCGTGGTTTGGAAGGGAACCGTTGGGTCTAGCCCAGGGCTGCCCCGAGCTCCTTCGCGTGACTGATGGTACATCTGAAGCCAGGTTGGGGTTGTCTTAATTCAGTGTCTTCGTTAACAGCTCCCAAGACCACGTGGCACTGAACAGACTACCTTTCCGAGAAGGTCTGGAAACTAAGCTACCTTTCATCTTCCCCGAGATGGTGCTGGGTAAATGATGAGGACGTTAATGGAGTAGTGCTTGAGAAAGCTAAATGGCTGCAACGTATGCTTTTAGCGTAGCGTGGATAAACGTGCACCTTTTTGGCTCAAGACTAAACATTCTCCCAGAATCAAATTTAAAAAAGAAAAAAAGTTTGTCTGTCTAGAGAACAATATGCGTCCTTTGCTGTGCAAATGTGCACAGGCTTACATATAAACATACGTACAGCTTCATTGAACAACTTCACTGAATATATGGACATTTATGTTTCTGCTTTAATGGAATTCACTAGAAGTTATCAGGAGTTCTACCGGTACGTAAAAATCTCACAAGCAGAAGTTTTTATGGGTGGATTTTTTATTGCCTGATATTTGTGGTGATACAACATCAAGTTGAAAGATGCCACATGTAACTTTTCAGGTGAAAATCCCAACTCATTGGCGCTGAACCACTGGAGAGTGCTGCACGGTTATTGGCCACAAATTAAGCAGTTTGCTCTTGTGATCTAAGTTTTTTTTTTTTATTATTATTATTTTTAATTCAGGCTGTAGTTTGCGATTCTCTGTGATTCTGTCAACAGCACACTTTGCATAGGTAGACCTCTGCAGACCCCTCAATAAACAAGCTGTCAGGGCTGTTTGGATAAGAGCAAGGGAAAGGACAATAATAAACCGAATGTGCAAGAAGGTTTGAAAAGCCAAGTTATCTCAGGCTGTTTATTTTTAATGGGCTTCCACAAATAAGAAGGCACTTCATTGTCTGTGGTGCAAATAAATATTAAGAAGTGTGCAGGTCTTTAGCCACTGCTGAACCCTACAAGTTAAGTAATTTACAAAAGCCTTTGATATTCCTTCAAAAGATCCTTTCCAGTGCAGAAGAAAATCAATTGTACTCTCTCTCGTTTAAAAGATAAATAAAGACTGGAATTCCCTGCGCTCGCTTCGGGAAACACAGGTAAATAGGCTGGTGTGCAGGCGTAAAGGAATTGCTGCATCCCACGTGTACGGGACGGGCTCTTTGTGCAGTCTGCAGCTGCCCTTTCGTAAATGGAGGTGAAGTCCCCTCCTTACTAAAAGGTTGTCAGGTCTGGTTTGTGTCAGCTCCCTGCACAGACTAAATAGAAAGAAAACCTGATCCTTTCACGAGCCCCGAAGTGCAGGTATGGGGTTGGAAATCCCCCGCGACGCCTTTAGCAGATTTAGGCTCACCTTTCCAGGGCTGCCTTGCAGACCATCGCAGGAATACCGGCTCTGAAACCCCTGTCTCTGCTCTTGGCCGTGACCCTAGAGAGCAGCACCGTTCTACCACCAGAATGCATTTGGCCGTATTACTTTTCTGTATTTTGGTTGGGTATGAATGAGGGCCTTCCAGCTGTGTTTGTGGCAGAGCCGATGCTCAGGTACTCGCCTGTATCACTTTCATTGCTCTTCTTAGAAGAGACCAGATAGAATTTATTGTTATATCTTGAACAGCCACATGGGAGAGGTTTCGTTTTGGTTTAAAAAGTCGGGTTCCTTATGGAGAAGGAGGAGTGTGGTGACCACCAGGGGAAATTACCAGGACCAGATCTGGTGACCATGGCCAAGGCGCTCAGCACACAAAACCACCCGATAAACTCGAGTATTCCTCTGGCGCTGACGTTTTTGTGATCAATCAGCCCGAGCACAGCCTCTCGGAAATGCTCCTCTCCACTCCCTTCTGCTTTCCCAGCGGTTTTTGTTTGGCTGCCCGCAGCGGGCCGTGGAGGAGAGCTGCCTTTTCCAGCATTCAGACTCGCTCTTTTCGTCCTGCTGGACCTTCACCTGGCTCCTCTCCATCCTCTCCCTTCCTGCTGCCTTGCTTCTCTCCATTCACCTTCGTTCCTCGGCTGTTTCCCAGCCAGAGCTAGGAAGGGTGCTGCTGCGTGGGGCAGCTACGCTGACAAATCACTTGTGGAGTGTGAGGTTTGGATCTCAACTCGGAGCAGTCAGTTTTGTTCTCTGAGCAAAGCACGGGGCTGGGAATTTGGCAAATGGTAGATTTTTTGCGAAGCGAAGCGTTTAGAGTGGAACAAATGGAAAACGAACATTTAAAAATCATTGTTAAAACATTGGAAAAAGATTCACTTAGATTCAAATAATTTTATTAGAAAAAATCAACCATCTTCTTTGGTTTTGACTGCTTTAAGTTTTCAATTACATTCAGCAGCAATTCGAAATGAAAGGTCATTTCAATTGAAATAATTACAATTTCCCTGAAGCCATCTAAAGAGGATTCAGGCCAGTATGAAGCTTTTGTTTTTACATAAACAATTCATTAAGATCAACGTGAACCTGCAAAAAATCGTGTCATAAATCAGCACGTGTTTTTGCTTTAAAAAAAGAAAAGAAAAAAAAAAGAAGTGTGTTCAAACCAAGAAATCTGGGTTGATTATTTTGCACCAGCACAGATTTATGGGTGGCTGTAAATCAACTTTCCCCTCCTAAGCTGTAAAATGGCGATAATGCTGCTCTTGTTCAAATTGTAGATAGCAAACCTCGCTGAGGGGAGGCCGTGTTGCAAGCAGCTGTTATATATGTCATATATATATATATCTGTTATATATGCCATTCTGAAACCCACTTGGGCATGTGTCTGACATGGGTAAGAAGGGAGAAAGTAATGCAGCTCCCGCCGGAGATGGCAACTGGCTTTGGTAGAAAGAGGGCTTTGGGAGATTTTTAGCTTTATTAAATGAAAACAGAGCAAATGGTGAGAAATGTGGGCCCTTCTGAGATTGTCTGTGCAGCCTTCTGCTGGGAATTAATTAATATCCTCTGCAGGTTATTATTCTAGGTCTTAAGTAGCAGGATATTATCTTGTCTGTCTCAGGGCTTCACCCCCTCCGAGCGGTAGCCAGGATGTCTGAAAAGGTTTGGAAGTTTTTCGCCTTTTGTGCAAGCTCATCTGGTCCCTTGAGGAGCTGGACTGGGAGCGTGCTACTCTTTGAGGTTTGTTTGGAGTCCCGTCTGGACTCCCCCAAAATTCCCTCCTCCCCAGCTTTGCTTTTTGTACATTTTGGAAACTTTTGTCTCCGAAAAAACTCTTTTCTCGTGCCCGTACCAGCTAAACTTGTCCAGATGCCACGCGGTTGCATCCGAGAGGTGCAGCGCTCCTTTTGGGTGGCAGAAGCTTTTGAGATCTGTGTGGTGGCCCTACACTGCCTTTTCCCCCTCTACGTCCATGTATTCACCCTAAATGACTTTCTTTCCAGTCACAAATAAAATAATTGTGTTTGTATCCATGCAACCTCTAATACTTGGACTGCGTCTCCAACTTAGTGATATTGCAGAGAAGCATCATATTTTAATCTCTAGAGTTTTGCTTACTCTTGCTTTAGATAATGCTTACGTTTAACCTAATATACAGATGCTGCTTTAGTGCTTTAAAAATGAGCATGGTGTCATCAGAGAATCACAGAATGATTTGGGTTGGGAGGGATCATGAAGACCATGTAGTTCACCCCTCCTGCCATGGGCAGGGACACCTCCCACTAGAAGGTGGAAAATAATATAATGGTGTATTATTTCTCTGTCATTGTTCATTTTCTAACATTTGTTCACACAGTCAGAGTGATTATTTTTGATTATTATTATTTTTTAATAATGAACTGGAAAGTTGAGAGAGGTGTGGTGTTTTCTTTTCTGGTTGACTACTGTTGATTTTCCTTCTAATGTTGTTTAGCCTGTGTGTGCAGTCATCATTTCCTTGAGGATAATGTTTCCGGTGTTTATTCTAGATTTATGTTTAATCTGAGTTTCAAAGAATGCAAAAAATTACAATACGTTTCTTTCAACCAGGTTTTCATTCTGAGGAAAGGCTGTGCTTGTTGGAGCTGATTTGCAAACAAACCTCATTGCTGCAGCGCCTATCTTCCTGTAGAAGAAGCCTTCTTAACAAGCTTTGAGGGTTTTGTGCACGTAGAGGCAGAAACGAGGGAATTCTGCTAGAGCTTTTTATCAGACTGACACAGATATTCCCAGAAGCTCTTTGTCACTCCTGGGATGTGCAGAAATCTTTCTGGTGACAGGCATCTTACGGTCGATTTCTGAAGCGAATTCTATTTTATTTCTTAAAACAAAACAAAAAGCAGAGAACTTTTCCTGACCCCTCACGCTGACCCATACTTGAAACTGGCACAAATTGCATCTCATAAATCTTTAAAGAGAGTAAGATGTCTTCACTTTTTTTTGTCTCCCCTTCTTCTCCCCAGCCAAAACTCATCAGAAGTCCAAGGACAGTGTTACTGGAGTTGGACACGCACACCAGGTTAGAGGACGGAGGATCCTGGAAGCCAAAAGCAGTAGGTCAGCATTAGGTTCAGTCTCATGCGAAGGTCCGACAGGCAGCCAAGAGCTGCCTGATGGATGCTCCTGTCCTGGCCAAAACCAAGCGAATGTTTCTCCTTCAGTTACACTAGTTTTATTTTCCCCAGCTGACTCCTTATCTTTCCCCCAGCTTCTCATTCACTGGCTTCCCAGGTGGCCAAAGCTGACTTTCCATTGAACCTCAGAGGTCAGCGGGAGCGTGAGGCTACTTTTTGTTTTGGTAGGTGAAACAGTAATTGGAGAATTCTGTAGGTGTGTCTAAATATTGCCACTGAATAGCATTTCAAGTTCCTTAACCTGAGAAAGGCATTCTTCATCCAGAGCACATGCTGCTGCAGGGAAGATTGGGAAACGAAAACCTCAGCAGTCCTAAGCACTGCAGCTGGGTCAGGCTGTTTGCCTGTGTAAATCAGATGAGAAGCAGGGTGAACCCAGGGGGGAGATTTTGTAGCCAGATACATCAAGGCAATTGTCGCCCCAAATATGATGAAGTTCCCATTTTTTTCCTACCCAGTTTCCAGTTCCCTTTTTCCCCAGTGAAACCCAGTGGATGCTCTTTTCATAACCTCAGCGGTGAAGGTACACAGAGTCATACTCGATTTTGCTGATGAAAGTCTCTGCCTGCAGCAAAAAACAACAAAAAACACCACCACAGTCCTCAGAGTCCTTAGGAAGCAGGCCAGCTGGGCTGTGGGCTCACACCTGTTTAAGGAACTCCATTTAGTAATGGAAGAGAGATGAAAAAGGATAAAAATGCAAAAGGGGGAAGGGAAGGGAAGGGCTGGGATAAATCCCTACACGTTAGGATAAATAATTTAAACTTGGTTTTGGCAAAATAGGACTGTGTAAATGAGCATGTTTCCTTCTTGAAACTTTTCATATTTGATCTTCTAATGAGAATGGTTGATTTATTTTAGATTATTTTAGTGAAAAAATCACACAGGTTTGTAGTCTGACTCCAAGCTCTACCTTTTTAAAGAAGAAATGTACTCCTAGGAAAGGTTCTTAGTTAAAATAACTATTGTTTTGCTCTTGGGTCAAATAGAGAGCTTATTGTACGTTGCGTTTTCACTTGTCTGTCGTTGGTAAGTTAGAGCCAGGGAGCTGTACTTTATGCTGTGCAACATGTATTTTCCTTAGGACAGTTCATTGCATCTCTTACGGAGTGGTGGAAAGACAAAATGAGGGCTCCAGCTTTAGCTTCTGCAGAAGCGGGGTTTGGCCTCCTGTTTTGGGGCTGGATGTGGTGCCATGTCCCAGCATGCAGACAGTGAAAGGAAAGAAATCTCCCTGCACGGGCTGCTGATTCAGGGAACGGCGCTGGGTAACCTGCTTGCAGCGTTTTGCTGATCCAGTGTTCCAGTCATTAAACACGAAGGGCTCTGGATGGCAAACGCATGGACCGAGGTCTTCCCTGGGTGTCAGATGCAATCTGCCTTACATCACTTGCTCTGGGTTGTTTCAGTCGTGGGAAGTCACGGCCCCGACGACATGATGCGGTGCGACAGCCAGCCTGACCGAGTCGCGCATGCTGGAGAGTGAATTTCGGGGCGAGGCGGGGGGATTGCAGTCCCCTGGCCCAGCCGGGCTGCCCGAGGGAGTTCAGGCCAGCTGGTTGTGCTGAGAGCCCTGCGGGGTCGCAGCCCTGCAGCTCCCTGGGAGCTGGCGTGCGGATGCTGCCAGAGCAGCGTTTCTTACTGAAGCGTATTTTTGGACGTGTTTTCATCCAAAGAAAGCAGTGCTTTTGGGAGAGACACGTGGGATGGGGGTAACGCTTTTTCGCACGAACACGCAGCAAGAATCTGTTGCTGCGAGCAGCACCTTTCTGTAGGAACTTGCCATTTCGTGCCGGGTCCGTGACCCGGCGAGCTGTAATCTTATGTGTAAATGCTGGAGAATTAATGGGAAGTGACAGCAGAGGGGTCGTGTTGCTCTCAACCTGCCTTTCACACCTACTTTGTTGTCGATCCTGCGCGAGCATAACGATACGATGCCTGGAATTTAGAAATCATAAAAAAATGTAGTTGGGAAGGAGTCGCTGGCAGTCAGCTCATCCCACGTCCTGTTGAGACAGGGCCAGCTTCAAAGTGGCATCACGTTGCCCAGGACCCTCTCCAGGCTGGTGCTGAAAATACCCCAAAGCAGAGGTTCTCCAGCCCCGCTGGGCCCCTCTTGCAGCGCCCAGCCGTTCTCATCCTGGGTTTGTATCCAGCTGTAGTTTCTGCAGCTTGGGGCTGTTTTCTCTTGTCCTTTTGCTGGCTCCGTCTCCTCTGTTCTGTGCTTTCTCTTCTGCAGGCAACGCAAGCCCAGGTCCCCGGGACTCCCTCCTAGCTCTGCTCCAGCCCCGGCCACCTTAGTGTCCTGCTGAGCCCTCTGCTTTGCTGCTCGCTCTCCCAGGGGAGGCGTGGGGGAGGCAGAGCTGCGCTCCAGATGTGGCCCCGCAGGCCCCAAGCCGAGGGCTGTGATCGCTTCCCAGCCGGCTGGGCTGCGGCTAACGCGGTCCTGCGGGCGAGCAGCCCCCACGGCCCTGCTGCGTGGCCAGGGGCTGTGCCCTGCTCCAGGTGAGAAAAAGCGATCCGCGTGTGTGGCTGCTGGGGAAACGGCATTTTGGGTCAAGTGCTAGAGTGCGGCTGCAAACATATCCCTTGTGTGAACACGTGTGTTGCGTGACCTGAGTGCTTAATTGTCCTCTGTCCCTCGTGCGTCTGCGAAACTGAGGATAGCATTTTGTTCCCGTTGCTGTTCTTGTTTCGTCTGCTGAATTACAAACCTGCGAGGCTGGGAACTGTCTCTTAATGGGCTTCGGCAGGAGCCAGGGCTGCGCTGAGGATCCTCAGGTATGGCTCTGACCTGAAACAGCAGCGAGGAAAAGACCACAGGACAAAACGCTGTGCAAATATTTCTGAGATGGCCAGAAAACGCCATGATTTTTAGCAAGGTAAAAGTCAGCTGCCTTAGCTGCATAGCTTCTAGCTGAACCAAATCAATCCAGCTATGGACCTCTAATTATTATTATTATTTTTAATTTTACAAATCTGTGAAGTTTCGTGTCTTTACTAATTGTTAGGAGTGTTAATCCTTCTCACTTCTCTTTTCAGTCTTCTAAAGAAAATGAGTCGCAAGCTGGTATTTAGGCAAGGAAAGGAAGAAATGCGGTCAACTTCAGGTTGCTACAAATACAATAGTATGGAACTGGTTTTGCTTTATATAGGGAACTGCTAATTGGATGTTAGAGGCTGCTAACTTTATAGTCTTGTAAAACTGCAATGACTGAAGCTGACACTTGTATGAAGTCTTTGGGGAGAAAAAGTTTTCATGTCACTGGAAGGAAAGGTTGAAAAACAGCTGAAAGCACAGTTGTTTTGGTGTTTGTGTTCTGCTTCAGCAAGTCTCAGTTCTGTAATTTAAACAAGGTTTCAGACATCCTCGTGGTGTTGCGAAAGAATTGCAATTGTAAGTGCTCATGCCGAAAACAGTGAAAAAAAAAATAGAATGACATAGATTTTTATTTGCTTATGGCCACCGCCCATTTCTAGGATTTCCCATTCCCTCCGTGTTTCTCAGAGCTGCAGCAAGCTGAAATGGGTTTGCTGCAAGTTTACACCAGCAGAATACAGCCAGCTGCTCAATGCAGTGCATTTATCTTGCGCATGAAAACAGATTAATTGCTTGCATCTACAAAACACAGCGTGGATTTTAAGAGCGAACTGGAAATATTTGCATTAGATGCTTTCCAGAAGAAGATAGCTCTGTGTGCGTCTGCCTGCAGCACCGTTTTGCTCGCGAGCTGAATCCAAACCGTCGTTCCCAGGAGAGGGCCCAGTGGCCGTTCTGCTTGCAGACGCTGTTCCCATCCTGCCTGGGATCCAGCTCATGCAGCACCACACCGTGCCTGTAGTTCCTACCAGCAGAGCCAAAAAGAGCCTGTTGTTTTAAATACAGGCCACCTACATTTCGTACCCTTTTTCTTGCGTAAATATCAGGAATGACAGTGAAACAGTCCTTGGGATTTTTATAAATCAAATCCCTCTGAGAGAAAAATGCATCGTTTCCATAACTTTTAAGATGTGTTAAGAGTATATAAATCTGCAGATTGGGCCTTGAGGGACTGCACTCCTGGACTTCTGCAGGTGCACACAGTAGTAAAAGCAATAAAACACGCTAAGTGGTCGGTATACTTTTGTTTCACTCGGATCAATTACCGCGTTTTCATGGATGGAAACCGCCATGCCAAAGACGACCTCGTTCCTTTTAAACAATATAATGAAGTGCAGCGTTTCTGGAGGCTGCAGCAGGGTGAGGATAGAAACAAACCATTGCTGGGTGCCTGATTTAACCTTCAGGTTTTTCGGAGAGAGACCCCGAGGGGGTCGGGTTTATAAGTAAGGTATTGTTGGAGATGTCGAGTGCTTCGCTCCTTTCCCACTCTGCGTACGGGTGGCTGTGAAGGGGCACGGTCAGCCACGATGTTAAATGGAGCTGCCAGTCCTTTACAGCAGCACGTGGAGATTTGTGGGCTTGAAGCAACGGGGTCGAGTGCCTTACACTCGGAAAGGGGGAGAGTACCGCAGGAAGAGGGTGGGAAGGAAAATGGGAGGAAGGCCGCCGAGCCCACGCCGACGTTCCTAGTGAAATTCCCTCTGGTGGAGGAGGGATGAATGCAGTTTCCTAGCCAAGCTGGAGGTGAAAGTGTGCTGTATTTTTCGCCCCGCTGTCTGGATATCCAGGTTCTGCAGGGATTCAAGTGGGACTGTGAATTAGGCGCTGCATAGCGTGGATTAATAGCCAGCATAAAGTGGAGACAGTGCCTTGGCTGGCTCAGGAGAGGTCAAGCAGTCTTGGTCATGCAGAGGTCTCCGAGTCTCCCAAGCTCTCAAATACCTCTGCAGCTGATGGAGATTTTCCTCCCATCCGTTACGCAGCCTTCAGACCCCTTCCCATCCCTCAAAGCCTCGCCGCCAAAGCGTGCTCCTCCTGCTTCAGGGGTGCCACCCCTTGGGCACGGGCCAGATGCCTCGGAAAAGCAGGGGGGAAGCACAGTAAATTATGCCGGTATTATTCTTAGTCGATGAAGGAAATGAGTGATTAAGTGTACATGGGACTCACGAGTGTCCAGCGTATTATCAGTGCTGGTATTTAAACTATGTATAGTATATCAGAGAGAAGTGAAGTATTTCCTTATATCTGTGCCTGCCTTTCTTCTTGACTTTGATACAAAGATAAGGCTGCGCTGCAATGAATCACTGTTATGGGAGATAGCAAGATTGATTGGGCCTATTACTGAGTGAATAGGTCAGATACCTGAAGTACAAAGGTAGACTTCAACTTTGATAGCTCTCAGGCTGTGCTTTTTATGTTTTTCCCCCCCCCAAAATAGCTTTTATATCTACAAAGAGATATTTAACTCCTTAAGAAAAGCCTGTTTGCAAAATCTAGATAGACAAAATAAAACAGAATCTGGTGATGGTTTACCTACAAAGCTTCATACCTTTTGTAATTGTATTTGGTCTACACTTGACTGCCAGCTAAATTACCAAGGTGATGAGCATCTCACACAGATGAACACAGATTTTTTAAATTGTTGGATAACATTTTCCGTCTATATTCCTGTTTAATTCAGACATTGAATGTGGACACTTACGTGTTTAAATAATCTAAAGATGTCTGCAGTTGTATTTTAAAGTTGGTTTCTTCTTTCACTTTGGAAAGCGTTAGGGCCGAACTGTGTTGAGCTGCCCTGAAAGCACTCAGGGGCAGGCAGGAGGACACGAGTGGCCTTCTGAATGGCAGGATGGCCGAGGCCGGAGGCACCTCGGGGTCCTCCCCCGAGCAGGGCCCAGCCTCAAGGACGAGGCCTTGTAGAGATGACCCCAACACGCAAAGTGACACCCCTGGTAGGCTGCACACCCTTGATCTTTGCAGGTGATTTCAGGACATTTCTGTATGAAGGGAGTTGAGTTTACATGGCATAGGCAGTGATAATTACCTTACTTTGAAGCAGTTCCGTTTTTGTTAACGCTAAAAGCTGCTGTGGTCGCGGTGGGGTTCCCGTGTGGTACCTGTTGAGGCAGTTCTGGGAATGCTTGCTTCACAGCTCGCTTTGGCATACTTCGGTCGTTTGTGGTTTTGTTTGCTTTCCATCTCCCGTGCCTGTTTATTTCTGAAAGATGCGTAGTTGTTTATCTTGATCATCGGGAAGTATCAAATCTGTTGACATATAAATAAAGGAAGCTGTTGTTTGTAGAGCTTTTGTGGTCTGCGATCTACAAATTGTTATGAAGCCGTTATCTTTGCTATTGTATTGCAGTGTTGCATTCATCACTACTTTAGTGAACCAGATTTATGTGATTTTAATACATGCTATACAATGAAAAGCAGTAGTGAGTAGTAATCAAACTGTGCAAAAAATAGATAAATTCACCACTGATCACATCCCTGTCCTGATACTAACGGAGCTGTCCGTGTGAAACAAAAAAGTTCTCTGGGAATATGATAGCTGTGGATATATATATATATAAATTTATATGTATATATGTGTGTGCGTGTCCTTTTGCTGTGTAGCAGAGGTTGGCTGGAAGTGGTTTGGGTGGCTTCCTCCAGCTCCTGGACCCCGACCAGCCATCACCCTCGTGGGCACAGTGGTGGTCTGCCTGGTGAGATGCACTGGAGAAGGAAATCTCTCTGACACAACACAGTGGTAGCGGTGTTGGGGTGTCCTACAGCAGCTTTGAAAGCTTGGAAGCAGATGGAAACGGATGAGAAACACTCGAGTTGCTGTTGAGATTAGGCCTGACTTTCAGCCCTTTTAAAGTAAGAACCTGCCTGCTGAATTGCACTGCAGAAGCCAAGTTTTGTAACCAGCTTCCCTGTTTTCCCCTTTCATCCATTATCTTTTCCTCGGGGAGATTACTCATGTAGGTAAATGTTACTGATGTGAATCAGGTTTGTAGGACCAGGTCCATAGACCTCATGTTTGTGCTGCCGTAAGATTGCAGTTTCTTTTGATGGAGTAGCTTTAAGTATACCTTTGTTGCAACATGTTAAATTGCTTTAAATATAAGCAACCTTCATATCGTGCTTTGGGTTGATCATTGCCATGTTTGTAAAAGTAAGGCTGAAGACATTTTCTTGGCATGTTCCAAACTACATTACACAGCCCGTAACGCAATCGCGTATTGGAGGGAGTTTCGTACTTTTAGGGAAATGATTACGGGTGCGGGAGCCTCGGTGCGGAGATGCTGACATGCCTGGGACTGAAATCGGCTGTGATGTAAAGACTTTTAAAACAACCTCATGCAGTAATTTAACTTTGTTGAATGAGATTTAGACAATTTTGCTTCTAAGATCTTTTAGGTTACATTCTAATTATTTCAAATGCCCTGTGTGACACAACTGAGATAACGCTAAGTGGTTGTAGTTTACTTTTGCAGTTAAACTCTGCATTTAAATAGAGCCCGTAGGTATAGATTTGTTTTCCTTGACACTTGGCATAGCTGAAAATGCAGAGTCTTGATAAAGACAGGATGGCTGAGACGGCTGTTAACTCAAGAGGTTTCCAGATTTGTTTTTCATACACCCCTAGCAGGTTCTGTGAAGGGAGAGCTCCAGCTGGCTCCAAAGTTGAAGCCATAAAAGAAAAGCTCTGACGTGAATACGCACTATTACCGTACTTATCCTGTAAACCTCAAATCTCGTTTGTCAGCTCAGATTTTTAAAGCAGTTTTGAAATTGGATTGTGAGCGAGAGATTTCCAGGTAAAATTTTAGCTACCTTCAGAGTTCTTTAGAAGACAAATATTTCAAAAATATCACCCCACTGAGCTGAACAGAAACTTTTTAAACCTCCAACTCATTGAGCACCACTAATTCGTATTTATAAAATGTCACATAGATTTAAACAATGAATTCAGTCATTGTGTGAGTAGCTCCTGAAATACCATTGTTGCTGACCATGACATTACTTTGTAGGCAGCTATCACGTTTCAAAGTTATTAAATGCTATTCAGCCCTCCTCTTACCTCCCGCCTTGCAATTCCCTCAGCAAGCGTGCGCCGCTCGTAGTCCCACTTGATTAGACTCTGTTGAGAAACGTGTAGGTGAATGATCTTCTTGTCTTCTTGTCCACTGTAATGCATTATTTGAGAAACCAGGAGTGGAGGCTCCTATTGGCCCAGCGGGTTGTGGTTAACTCTCTGAATCCCTAGGTTATAACAAGATGAGTCCAGCGTATCCCCGTGTTCGCTGCTCCATGAGCACTGCAGTGGAGTCTCTTCTCTGCTGATGTCAGGTATTCTGGTTGCTCGGGCTTTGGCCACTTGGGCAGCAGAGTTTCAGGTTCCAAACGGTTCTTATTTATTTATTTATTTATTTATTTATTTATATTTCTCCTGAAACACATAGCAAAGAATCACAAAGGAACAGAGGCATTAAAATGCAGCCTCCTGGTAAGGTTTCAGGCCTCGGTTTGGTAGTCGAATTAGAGGTAGGTGAGGAACCCTTAGAAATGCCTGGAAGTGGTACATAAACTATGTATAAAATATCTAGAAACCGGCTGCAAGAAGCAACTCTCCCCCTTTCCTTAAAGTTACTTAGAGACCTCACAAAGTCATCTGGAAGCCCTCAGAAATGTGTTTGAATGGAGAAAGTAGAAACCAAAATCAGCACCTACCCCTCAGTCTCAAGTACACGCAGCTTGCCTAAGCTGCAAGACTCCGTGAGAGGGAAGGAATGTATTATCTCAAAGCACAGTGGTAATTATTACAATTCAGCCCTTGCTAATAGCTACCACGCAGTGTCGTCTCGGATGCCATCTTCTTGCCTCCGAGTTTAGAGCGGCAAATAACTCTGTGGGAAGCGCCGACTCCCTTGAAGTGGGCGGTTTTGGGTAGGAAAGGGAAAAAACCGAGCAAAGAGAGGAACTGTTTTAACGCAGTCCAAGGGAATGATGGTGAAACCGAGAAATGGAAAATCCAGAGCGAATGGCAGGAGTGGAGCCCTTAATGCAGAATTATTTAGTCTCGAGGATTAGCTATGAAAGCAAATGGTGGGAACTCCATTGCCTGGGTTTGCTGCAGTAATGTGAAATCTGCTTTTAAGAGGGAGTGGTGGGAAATAGTGCTACCTAGGTAGGAGACAAGAAGAGAGAGAAATGCTAATGTGATTTCCCACATAGAGGGGAAGGTTAGACGCTCAGAATGGTCTGTTCAAGCCTCAACATCATTTAACTTCGTGCATGTTGCCAGGTTAACTTAGCAATTGTGGATTAAACAAAATAAAAAAGCCTTCTTCTGGCCTGGCCTGACCGTGTTGCAATTTGAGGGCTTTTTATAAGCTGTTAAATGAGACGCTAACATCCTGTGTCTAGTATCTGCAGATAGGTTGTTCTGAAAGCCTCGGGGACCCTGAGGGTCTGACCTACGTTACTGGTACTGTCAGTACAGCATGCTCATATATCTGTCAAGCTTTTTGACAATTTAAAGGGCAGTCAGCCTAGCCCAAACAGTTAATCTCTCTCTCGCTTTCTGTCTCTGTCTCTCTCTTTTTCCCCTCTAACATTCAAAGGGAAGGGAGAGTGCCAAGAAAAAATTTATTAGAGCACAGCATGCCCATTTCTTTTTAAAAGTTAAGTAAAAGAGTGTTGGATTTAGTTAAAATATGTTTTTGTTAAAATGGAAAGGGATTTAACCTCTTACTTTCCAGCAGCGAGGAAGGAAGGATTTACAGAATGCCTGTGCCAGTGATAGCTGACCTGATGTTTTTAGGTTAAAAACCACACATCGTCATCTGAAGGTAGAGGGGCTTCAGCCTGAGAATCACCATTCAAAAGCAGATGAGCTCTTCAGCCAGCAAAAAACAATCATCAAAGATGCTGGGAGGCAAACTGTGGAGCATGTAAGCCCATGTGGCGTGTGGGGGCCAGAGAGCCTCCCAACCTGCAGATCAAAGGCTGCCTGAATCCCTTCTCCGTGCCCCTTGGGAAATGAGAAGTCAGCACCTACACCGTGACTCCTCCAAAAGCAACAGTAGGGAAGCATGACACGTGCTAGATTTCCCTCACATTTTTTGTAGAACAACATATCCAGCATAGAGTCGTGAAACAAACCTCCCTTACTAAATCTGCATCCAGACGTTCTGTTTGCTTTGATCAAGGTATTTGTTTGTTGCATATGTATCTCGGTCACTTCCATGCACAGATGTCACTCAGAGGCATATTCTCCTTCATTCCTTTCTTTACTGTTAGGTAGGAACCAAGCACCTATTACGTGTAAAAAGTCCATACGTAGACAGACATCTGAATCGTGGCATGAAGGTTTGTGGGGTTGCCCCCAGCCTACACCAAAATAGGCTGGCAGGCAGTCTCAGCGTTAATGTGGTTCTGTGTGGTTGTAAGGGCTGAGCTCACACTTCTGCCTCCCCTCTGTCAGGGCACGTAGGATCTCTCTCCTTTATCCACCCATCCGTATTAACTCACAGGAATTTAATTATAAGGCCCTTGTGCACATACGGGGACGTACACCCAACAGAGAGGCAGCCCAGAAGGAGTTAAGAGGACTCATCTGCTGCGGTACAGGACAAATAAATTCTTCAGCCTCTTTTTGCCCAGCTCCATTTCCTCCGTGTGCTTTCAACTGCCTCTTCTTCTTCTGCCATATCAAATGCAAGCTGCTTCCCTTCATTTTCAAAGCCCATCCCACCCCGCTCTGGTCTCTATCATATTTCCTCGGGCTCAGAAGGGGAGCGCCTGCCTTTTGCCGGCTCAGCCTTCATCATCTACTCATTAAATTTCCAAACAAATGACTTTGTGTTTTCTCCTACCTCTCCCCTCGCGCGTGGAAGGAGCTCCCTGTCGGTATCTGCGAGGCTATTTCATTGTGCTGCTTCCGAAATCCTTCCTTAAAGCTCTCCTTTGCTGAGACCTCACAAAAAGGCCTTGTTATCAGTGGGGCCGAGCCTGCTGCCAGTCACACTGACCCTACTGTTCCCTTGAGCCTTCCTCCCTCCGGGTCACGTCGCCTTTCTAATTCTTGCTGGCAGAAAACGCAATGAAAATTCGA
Organism: Anser anser; assembly: GCF_964211835.1. Classification (NCBI taxonomy): domain Eukaryota; kingdom Metazoa; phylum Chordata; class Aves; order Anseriformes; family Anatidae; genus Anser; species Anser anser. Next base: position 30,091,874 of record NC_139728.1, read on the forward strand.
GCTGCTTAACCCAGCCCCCATTTTGATAAGGTCTGAGAGGGAAGAGCAGTGGAGGTAAAGGTGGGTTGTGGGGCCCGGAGAAGTTCAAGGTGGGCAGGGAGGAGGGCAGGAAAGCTGCCGCCTCGTTGCAGCGATGTGGGACACCTCGGGGACGTGCTGGTCTGAATAAATGGTGGAGTTAAGTCCGTGGTACAGGGGTGGTCGATGTCTCAAATGCTCCAAATAACACTACGTGGGTCCGATCCCTAAGTCTCAGCGTGGAAAGTCTTAAGTTTTCTATTTTGCTCAATTCATCGAGGTATTCGAAAGCTACGCCTTCATTTTTAAAATTATATAAAATTGCTTTAAAAAATATCCAGGCCAAATAACCTGGGCAGGTACTGTGGACAGCCTGCTAGACAAGTGATCTTTCCTAAGGTCGTCTTAAAAACCAGAACAATGTTCAATGCAGAAGGGATGAATTGCTCTCAATTGCTCTCATGTGTCGTTGACTCGGCTCCCTGTGCAGCGCGGCCGTGCTCCCGAAACTCCTCGACGTTGGGCAGCCAGAGGAAGCAGCTGCAGGATAGTTTTCACAGCCCAGGAAGCGAGTTCAAATCGTCTAGATATTTATCAGTCAACGTCAGGAGAAATTTATTTGCAAGTTTAACTTAAAATATGATAGATCCATTCTAGTCCTGTTGTTTCTCTTCCTGCACTGTGTGCTTTTTCTTTCCTGAAAGTATTAAGTTGCTACATAAATCCTGGTAAGCCTTCATTCGTAGGATTTGAGGAAAAAAAATCCAGGAAGAAAGTTGTCAGGAGAACGGACGGTTCTGCGGCTATTTCCAGAGCACGTGCTGCCAGACAGCTCCTTGTTCGAGTGCTTGCAGAGCTTCTGCCCCGCTACGGAATCAGCTAAGTGCGGGGCTTTCTTGTAACAGCTTTTGCTAAAACATTTTCCCACTTGATTCGGGTCTCCCAGTTGATGTTCTCGGATGGAAAAATCCCTCTTTAGTTAACGAGAGCTTTTTTTCTAAATGTGAATTGTTGTAGACAGCCTGGAAATCTCTTTTAGGGTGGGAATGAATGAATCACGTTAGTGATTCTGGGCTGCTAAAACCTGGTGATCCCACCTTTTGGGGACGTTTTGCACGTTGCTTTGCTTATAGCTGGGACTCTTTGGGTTCTGCAATTACTGCAGACCTGGGAAGCGCTCAGAAAAATGTGGTTTTTAGTTTAATCATAAATCTGAATTATTGTTACTTTTATGATTCTTTCCCAGATTGGAACCCCAAAGATCAGTGTATTCACAGAGCCCTTTATCTCCAAAACAGATAGAAAGTCAGGCTGGACTTTGGTACAAACTTTTACTCAAGGTAGCTGCAGACAGTACTTTCTAGGCCTAACCTTTCATCTACAGTTGCAGCTAACCTGGCATTTTCCCTCTGTGCTATAATGCAAGTGAAAAGGGATGCTATAAATAAAGTCCTAGCTCCAAGCACTCAGAAGTGTGCAAATAACTCTTCTCATCTCCATCCTCTGCTACGTGCATTTCTCAAGGCTAAGATCTTTTCTTTTGTATGCAGATTTTTTTCCCCGTAAATCTTTAATTTCCTGGGATGCTAGTAGCGTGTAATTCTTTAGAGATCGTGTGTGATACGAGAGGAGAACCATGAATGTAATCCCAGAAAGCAGCTGAATAGCGGAGCTCCAAGTGGTGCGTGGAGGCAGGCTGTCGGGAGCAATCCTGATTCAAAGCCAGTCAAAGTCCACGGAAAAACTCTGCGCCTTCAGTGCCTTTTGGATCTTGGCCTGCAGTCCTGGCTTCCCACCTTGTTTCCAGCTGCTAAAGTGTATGAAAAGAGGCTAAAAATACATCAAATAGTTTTCTAACACTATTTTTTCCATGTAAGCAACTGCCTTGGTTGCCATTTTGTCTCGTGGGTGGTCCCTGACCCTGTCTGTTGGTACCATGGCTGATGCTATGTAGGACCTGGAAGGCTCTGGAGTGATGCTTTTCAGCTAGCAAATACAAGCCAGAGAAGGAGGAACCGTGCAAGAAAAAATGAATAGCGAGTCCTAGCAGCTGTTCCTGGTCTCAGTGTGCTAACGTAAGGGTAAGGGTGTGTAAAGGGATGGTGTAGTAAGGAAAGAAAAAGGTTTATATTGTAAAAGGTAATTTTCATTTTTGAGGACAGAATGCACCTTCAGTGCACACAGTCATGTGTGCAACGCCTGGTTTATTGAACGTGTCGTGTAAGACTATGTGGGTGGAGGCGTCTCAGCTCTTCTCATGTATCCAGTGTCCTTTTCTTCAGGGTATTTCTCTTTTTGAGTGACAAAATATTGATAGAGACTCAAAGACTTTATTTCTCCCTACCCAAACAAATGACGGTGATAGAGGCACCCGCATCCAAAGCATGAATTTTAATTTCCCTATTCCAAGGCATCCATTTAAGCCAGTCCAGAACTCTCAGATTTCAGTAGAATTTGGGTAAAGTTTCCAATTAACGTTGGTTTTGAGGAAGGTAAGTATTCAACCTCTCCGTGGACAATCGGGGTGCACGCATCAGAAGAGCTAGTGCAGGGCAGCGGGTAGCAAACATGGGCCAAAAATTACCTCCATCATTTTGTGCGAGTGCGGCTCCATCCTTCCTGTGTTTTACCTCCTCAGACGGTGAATTCTTTTAACATGAATTCTTTATGTATTCCAAGCACTCTCTTAACATAATTCTTTATGTATTCCAAGCACAGTAACTGGTGGTAGCAGTAGGAGTGATATTTTCTCAAGCACTGTCCAGGAAATGCTTGGCCGAAGCCAGCTGCATTGGTTTCCAGCTCACAGGATTTGTGTTTCATTTTAGTGATGTATCAGAACAAAACCCAAGGATTTGGGGTAACTGTGAGCTTTGAAGAAAAAATTGATTCTGCTCTGAACTGGAGTCCTGATGCTTTACCTTCTGGAATAAAAGCCCTGCCTGCGAGCATCTGTGAACTCTGCAAGTTCAAAAACCAGAACCAGACCCGCACTTTGTGGCTTCAGCCCATCTTTCATTCATTAATTTCTAAAGTATTTTATGGCCTTGGTTATCTGGCTGCTTCCTGATGCCTTTAACAGCTTCCTCGTAGCAAGTGAAGCTAATAAATTTACAATCACCGTTCCTATGGAAGTCTCAAGCAGACTCACTTTCTTTCTTAAGGTAGGGGAAGACTTTGTTGTTTGATCTCTCTAATGTCTGGCGGTTGGTAGGGAAACAATACAAATAATTGTGACAGATGAAATGTATAGGAAGAAAATTCGATAATTGGGCGTGCAGGAAAATGTACGACCTGGAAGATGCCAGATCAGGCCCTGCAACTCACGGTTTGGCTTCGGAAACTATTCCCTGCAGCATTCCCAGCTCAGGGCCCTCGGCTGCAGCACAACTTGTTAATCATCACACCATCAGACCGGCCAGAATGCAGCTATATAACTTAGGCTTTTGTGTTGCCGTGGATGCTATCTAAGCATTCCTGGAACAGTAATTTCCTTTTTGACCTCCATGGAAACAGTCATAAAACAATTCTTAAAATGTCAGGAGCAACTGCATCTGATGGCGGTGCTGTAGCCAAAGAAAACATACTTCAGTTTTGAAGCATTCCCACCAAAACACTGAAATCTTAAAGCTACTAATAGGCTGTGCATCAGTGCCTGAGCACTTTACCATGACATTTAATAAAATGTAATTCATATACCAGCTTTACTGAACTCACAGTATCCACCAAGGTGCACTAAAAACTTTCCAGAAGAGCTCAGACAAAGAGAGGAGGGCACTGGCAGCAGCGGAGCGGGCGGCAGAGCCTGCCCAAATTATGGTACAGCGTGAGCATTGATAAATAGTTGAAAACATTTCACACTCTTACGTAAATATCTGTCCACTACGAATGTGCTGTCGGTGCTGTTGATAAACGTATCCCCCAGCAGATGTCACAACAAGAAGTGCCGTCTCGGCAAGTCGGTCCCTATGACCGGCACTGCACGTCCACGTGTTCGCGTTCTGATAATTACCTGATCTTTTTTTTGGATACTGCTTTTTGGCAGCAGGGAAAATTAGAAGATGCCCCGTGCGTTTTTATGGATAAGTTGCCAACCTGCCTCTTGTGTTTTGGTGAATTTGAGGGAGGAAGGGAGGGCCAGCAAGGCTGGAGCACCACGGGAACAGAGGACTTTGACATTTTCTGAGATCTGTTTCCATCCAGAAAGTCACTGCTTGCAGTCAAGTGGTGCTGATAGATACGGGAAAAAAGAGAAAAGAGCACTTAACCAAATTTCTTCACTGTTGGGTACGGCTTGGGCATGCTTCAAAGTTTTGATGAGCCGAAGTTGGCTCTTTATAAAAACTGGCTCCTGCACCCCCAGTTTGTGAATCGTGGATTCCTGCTTTTGCCCCATGTTTCTTTAATTCCCAGGTGTTTTCACATCGCCTTCCTCTTTTCACCCTGAAATACTTTCTTATAGTACACTGTTACAGTGCAACCGAAGTGTGGAAAGGTTTTAAAAATACTCCATGAAAAAAAACTATTTGTGCAATATTTAAACTGCACTTTAAAACCTTCCAGACTCCTTTAAATATTTCTCCCTTACATGTTCTCTCTTAAGGCCCTCTGCACTTTGGGGCATGTTACAGTTCTGAAAGATGCTGCCTATTCGTTTTATCTTTCTAGTTTTATTTTGCTAATTTTTTCTTGGAATTGGGACTGATCTAAGCTCGTTCCCTGTAACTGATATGGATATCATTTAGCTGATGTGGGTGTAAGCTTTTACCCTTAAGACAAGTTTAAAATTATATTTCTAATCCTTTTATCTCTTCCGAAAATCATCAATCTTGCTCGTAGCTTTTCTGGAGAGAGTGATTTAATTATGAATTAATTCTTTCCATTTGGATTTGTTTATTTTTAAGAAAGATAAGCTATCTTCCTTTCCATGGGAGAGATTAAAATATTTCTAATTATAAATGTGAGAGTGGTGCAATTCCGAGTAGTTTGCTGGCGTAGCAGAAACGGAACCGGTGAAAACGTAGCAGAAATTGACGAGCTGTGAATTTGGAAGAACGGGGAAGACGAGGACTGGGCGTCACGGGGAAGCGGTGAGAATTGACCCGGCGGTGGTGCCTGGGGGAGCTGGGGTAGTTGGGGAGGGAGGCCAGAGCAAAGGGGTGTTAATGGCAAGGGGTTTTGTGATCCCGTGTCAGACAGGAGCCTGGAGGCAGGAATCTGTTCCTGGTGGCCATGTGGGTGCAGCTCAGGGGTCCAGCAAGAGCGGGTGATGATGGCCAGCCCCGGCCCGGTGCAGCACCCAGGGCAGCTTTCCCCTTGAAGCTGTCTATAACAACACCTTAGGTCACTGCGTCCCATTAATTTTTGCAAGTATCCTGGGCATTTTGGCCTGTTTTTTTATGGTTCTGGTCCCTTTGCGACGGGGACCATGAGCCCCTCATACAGCGTATTTAAGCACGTGCTTAAGTCCTATTAAAGTTAAGTATGTGCTGAAGGACTCTGCTGAACCGGGCCCTGAAATGCGCTCAGGAAAAATGGATTTGAGGCTTTTCTGTTAAATTTATACCAGGCACTGGGCATGTGAAGTGTGTGTCATGCATGACTCTGAGTAATTAACATTCCTGCTAAGGTTCCTTTAAAAGTTCAGCAATGTGGGACTCTTTCAAAGAACTCGCTTTAAACCTTTGACCTTTCAGACTATTTCTAAGGAATTACAGGGATGGATACGTTTAAACTGTTCTGAGTCGCTCCTTCCGTGGGATAATTTATTATATGGGTCTGAGTGGCCCAGAGAGCCTTCTTCTGGGGAAAGAGAGCATAAAAAGGGACTTCAGTGGCTGGTGCTGTTCCTCAGGTGGCTGTCTGGAGGAGGCAGAGGGAGGTGTGCTCCTCGCCTCTCCAGCAGAAGACCTTCCTCCCCACCTGGCTCAGCTCCATATGCCAGGGAATACAGAAAATCAGGCTAGGACTGCTGTTCTTACGGAAGAAAACCTCACGCTTCCAGAAGAACTTATTCTCAGCGGTGCTAGAGGCATTTCTCTGCACGAAGCATTTTAAATGGCCATCAGACCCTGGCCCATAGCCATAAAGTTGGGTTGTGAGCCACAGGCACCCGGGAGCGAGGATGCTCTGCGGCGGAGCTGAGCAGTGTTGGAACGGGAGAACTGTCTCTTGGCCAAAAAATAAGAACCAGCCCCTTCATCACTTGAAGCCTTTCCCTGAGAACAGTGCTGGAAGGGGCAGGTCCATGGTATCTGACAGATGCAAACACTGAAAGAGCAAGGAGGGAAATTTTACTGTATTTGGATAATCCTCTAGCACTAAGGCAACCCAATATTTTGTCTCAGATAACTGATTTTTTTTTTCCCCCTTTTCTATGCAAGCAAATTGGTGCTCTCTTAAATATTGACATTAATCTCCCCAGCTGGAAGCAAACCAAGCTTCTGTATTTCTTATCCTCCCGAATCGTCTGTGCTTCAGATCTGTTTACCAAGCGGACGATACTGCATTCCCATAAATCCTGTAATTCGTGTTTGCCGTGATATTAATTTATTAGTATGCATGCGTTTTCAACATCAATTACGCTCTCTCTCAACAGACATAACTCTCTCCGCGAAGGAGGCGGGAGGCTGTGCAGCTCTTGGGTCTCAAACCCCCCTCCCCTGCCTCTGGCCGGCCGAGCCCTGCTCTCAGCCCCCAGCAGTCTTTACACCCTGCAGAAACAGAGAGATGAATGAGCAGTACCCCAGCTGCAGCGCTGTTTGGGGTTTGTCTGCTATTTTGCTTAAAGGAAGGCTGTGATTATTCATTTCCTTGAACGCAAAACCCCTGTGTTGGTGTTTGTAGGAAGGAGCTCAGAACTATGACGGGAATGCAGACTTGTGACTCAGCGAGCAGGAGAGGGCATTAGCTTCCAAACGCTGCAATTTGAAGTCACTTCAGATTTTAGGGGGGAGGAAGAGCAGCAACTTTTTTTTTAACCGAGCAGCTGAACAGGTGAATAAACATCTAAAAACGTACACATCTTCATTTAAAACCAGGGCTTTCATTACATCAATGTTGTCCATTAAGTGCAAACAACACCAAATGTTCATTTCTTAAAATGAAAAATGACCAAAAACAGTTTTTTGAAAAAAAAAACTTCTCACCAGAGCTTAATCTCCGTGTTTTAATATGGCAATACCTGAAGGGAAAATGGCAATGGAAAGGAAAAACTGCTCTAGTGAAAAAGGGACCCGTTAACTGCTTTCATTTTCTTCCTGCAGTCGGGCTGGAATGTAAATGGTGTCTTGCAAGTGAAAAATAACTTTTCTTTTAGATGACCTGTTTAAAACTGGAAATACTGTTATAGTTTAAGAAACGCTTGTCAACCCCTGCCACTGATGCATAGAAAAAAAATGGGAAGCACATGGGACTTTGATCCCAAATTGTACACAGTTTTACCTCGTGCTTGTAGGTATGCAGACTTTTTGCTCAGACAGCAAGGCTCGCAGGATGTGTTTGATTTCGTTCATACAGGTTTCCAAAAATACAAACTTCGCTTATACAAACTTTGCTTTTCCTTCATCACCCATTAGATTTTTTATGGAATTTGCATCCGAAATGGGGAGCTTTTCACAGGGACTTTTTGTGGGAAATAGTTATAATAATTGCCTCTGTTTATTTCACTCAACATTTCTGAAATTTAAGAAGTTTTCCATTCTTAATAGTGAAATGAATCAAATTTTCACTTTTTTCCTAACCAACCAGTGAATAATTGCCATCCAAATCGCTTCCTCCAGGAACTGGGACTGGGAGAGAATAGCAAACCCCTGGCAGATTGCTTACTTTTTCCCCATTGCCCACTGAGCCCAGATGGGGCAGTTTTGCATCCCATGAATGACGGCTGTCTACCTTATTTTTCCCCATCTTTCTTCTATTTCTTTTTTATTTATTTATTTCTATTTCCCTTTTTTTTTTTTTGGCAATAGTTATTATTTAATAGGTTATTAATTCAACTGGAAACTGAGTGATTTTTTTAAGTGCCTTTCCGCTGGGATACCTTTCCAGCTTGCCACACTAAGCTGCAGCACAGATGTTATGCACATTTAACTGTGCAGTCAGCGTGTGCATATTTTTAACATAACTTGTCTTGAAAATATTTATTCAAGCCAAGACAACAGAAAATTAGAGTAATTTGATTGCTCAGGCTTAAGGAATAGATTACTACTGTTCCAGATGTAAGAAACAACAGACTACTTGCTCTCTCTAGACTGAAAAAATGTCATTGGCTCCTGATACCAACCATATTTGCTATTATGTTCATAGTAAATCTTTTCAAAGTTGAATACCTTTAAAGAGTTTCAGTTTAAACTTTTGCCAACTGGCATTACGAGAATTCCCCCCCAAAATAAGCTTATTATGAAGGGTTTCAAAATACCCAGTGCTCCAGAGGTGCAATATTACAAAGCAAAGTTATAAATCATCCTTGCTGTGAAATAGGAGTGCCAGATATCTCCGCAGCGGACTCGGGCTCGGCAAGGCTTTCAGCAGTCAGCACTGATTAAGTTTAAAGATCAGGCAGCTGGCACAAAAGATGTGGGCTCCGGGTTGCAGTATTTTTTTTTTCTGGTCTTGAACTAAATCTTCTTTGCAATTATCACTCAACCTTTTGGACTTGTTCTCGCTGTTTTTCTTTCTCGTTGCATGACTTATGTTCAGTTATCATTTTATGCTTATTCTTCACCTTTGTGTCCCTCACCACATTTCTGAATGTATAGAAATGTGCAAAAGGAAAGCAAGATAGAAAAGCCATCTTATCCAGAGCTTAAAATACATATTATTAATAGCTGGTGCTACTAACTCTATGACCAGATTGTCAAGGCACTGTTGCACCACCGAAGGATATTTTAAGAGATTTTTCTGCAGCTGCAGCTCCTGTATCAGTCCTTCAGAAGTATGTTTTGAGATGTAGGCTTGTATTGCAGCATAGCATGCAAGCCCACAGATACTTTATGTGAACTGACTGTAAGTGAAACTGCAGTCCGGTTTGCAAGCAAGGCTAATCCGTTGTCTGCTCATTTTTCCACTCATGCATAAGAGCTGTCTTCATGCATTTCACCTGGATGTTTTGTATCTTGATGTCTTTTTGACTGGTTAATGTAAACGTGGTGCCCACAGGTGTGGTGTTTCCTTTGTGTAAGAACTGCCCATGCAGACGTGGAAACCAGGCTCACCGCTCCTTCCAAGCGTGACTTCCCAGTGTCTGTAATCGCGTGGAGCTGGGCAGCTACTCACAAGGAAACACCCTTTTTGCTGTGGATCTCATCTCCATTTTCTCCTAGGTATGATTTTTATTTAATCTTTTCTTTTTGACGGTATTTGCAGCTTTATGGCACTTTTGAAACCAGAGGGTCAGTGATTAGTGGAGAGAGAATCGAGGTGCCAGGGGCGCAGCCTGTTGAAGAAATAAGTGATCCTCCTCAAGCCATGCTTCTGCTGGATCCCACCAAGCAGTGTGCGGGTCCTTTCTCCATAGGCTGATCTGTTTATTTTGAAGATTATTTTTCAGTGATCATCTCTCTCTTTCTCCTGACCTTTTTACAGGAAAAACCCACTATGCCTAGGGTTTTTCAGAAACCGTGCTGTGCAACATAATGCGTGCTACAGTATGGCTCTTCCCTCTGTGTCCCACCAGCTGCCTCTGCTCCAGTCAGACATGGAGAAAAGACTATAAAACCCTTGGTCCAGTGTCTGGTTTTACTTAAGTACCTTATTATTTTAGGGTGAAGATGAGTGCGAGGAAATAGTCTTCATAGTTGCTCTTGTACAACGGCTCCCTATGTTTGAAATTACTTCCTTAAGCCCATCCTTCTTTTCTCTTCTCTGGACAGCAAAGAATGTCATATTTTCCCTTCTCTGTCTGCAGTATTGCCATTTATTCCTCCTGTCCGAGCTGTGTGGAAGGCATCATTCAGCAGGGAAGTAAAGCACTGTTTCTTCTCCCTTTTGGATCGAACCTGGCGCTTACTGTGGGTGGGTGTAAATATGGATATCCTTATCATCCCGCCAGTGCACACCTCAAAGCTGGTCTTAGCCGTCAGTGCTTGGGAAGAATAGCACTTTGAATTTGCAGTTCCCTAAAACTGAGGTAATGAAAGCAATATTTAAGTGGATAAATATTTTGGGGCTGCTAATCAAGCAGAGGGGAGCTCTAGTAGTGCTGTGTATAGCCTCGCTGCTGGAAATCTAGTTTAGTTGTCTGAAGGGAGGTTTCCTTCATTCCTGTCCTTCCACATTCACCTTTTAAAGACTACAAATGTTTGTGTATAAAAGGTCGTTAGGGGTTGACTTACTGCTTAAAAAACAGCACCTTGTGTCATTTTTCACATAATAGCCAGGACGGAGCACAACACCCTTAAAAAAGGAACCTGAGCCATACTGCTAAATGTTAACTGACAGCCTAGTAAAAACAAAAGTCTTCATTTTTCTTATTTGTCTGCTTTCTAACCAGCCAGAAACTGCGCAGAGCGCCCTTATTAGATCTCCAAGTATGCAACGCGGAGAAATCCTTGGATTCTAAAATTGCTGAGTACACACAAACGGTGCCACAGTGTCCTCTGCCTCTGCCAAAGCAAATTTCGGAGTTATGTAATTCTTCTCTCCAGCGTGTGAGTGAGGTAAAGCGTTCAGCACGTCGGAGTGGCTCCTAAGAGCACATAATCTGTAGGGTCCTGCAGTGTTTGGGGTGCCACCGGTGGGCTGTGAGGCGCTGGATGTCACAGAGCCTGCCCCAAAGGGTGCTGGCCTCAGGGCCGGCCTGGTTCGGCTGGGCCTGGGCTGAAGCCTGTGGAGGCTCCGGCTGCTCGGGTTCCACAGACTTCCCTAAGTTGACTCTAATGGCTTCAGGGCACGTTTTTTGGTTTTGTCTCGTGAATAAGAGACCTAGCATGTACAAATAAACATTAAATTTAATTAAAACCTAGACCAAGATGAAGTGGCCTTCAGTAGAGTGTGTGCAGATGAAAGGACTGCTGGAAAACTGGAGCTGCTTATCTAACGTAGGCAGTCAGCGCGTGATGGTTTAGAAGGGCTTTCAAACCTTTCTGCCTCTTTCTTTGCTTTTGCTTTACTTTCTTTGTTTTCCTTGCTTGTAATTGATAGAGGACTTGTGAACTAATAGCTTTCTAAGGCACTTTTCATCCACTTGTGCAGCTTTCAAAAGTGCTCAGCATTTCCTAATTCAATAGCAGCTTTACTGTTGGCTTCAATGGAAGCAGAAGTGAGACCAAGTGCTTCTTTAAAAGCTACACTGCTTTCCTCTGTTTTGTCTTTTTGTCTCTGGCAGTTCCTAGAATAAAGTTAGTAGCATCATCAAGTGAGAATTGTAAGTTAAAAACTTCAGCATGTTCTTTGGTTTCTTTGCTTGACGCAAGGGTCATCAGACAGGCCTCGCGATGAGGCTGCGGCAGGGATGGGGCATGTCCAGACACTAATTAGCTGTTAAGGTTTAGTTGTGAAGGAAAAGTTCCTACTCAAATCGAATGTGTCCCTTTGCATACATGGGATTTTTTTTTTTCTTTTCTGGTACTGCGTGTTGGTTTTGCTCTGCATTTAATTTCTTGGTGCTGGGGAATCTCCTGCTGCCCTCAGTGACCTCGTGCTGGCCCGGCTCTTTCCATTCGTTGGTGACTCTTGTTACAGCTGGGACTTTCTTCTCAACCCGGCACATAAAAAGTTAACCCACCACACTGTTCTGTGCTGACTTCCAAGCATTATGAAGTATTTTTGTATTTATTTATTTAAAAAGTAAACCCACCTGCACTGCTTTACATAAATACATGCTGAGATCTCCGCGAATCTACCAGTCAGTGTTTATCCACTTGGAGCAGAGATCAAGTTCTCCTTGCCTGGCACAATGTCAAGCATAATGGCACTAAGCAAGCCAAATCCTGAAAGCTTTGGGCAGACCTTTATTTATCCTGGTTAGTCAGAACTCCCTCGACCACAGTGGGAACTGGGAAGCAACGTGTGGATGGGAGCCTCCAGCGGAAGAGCTGAGGGCGATACGTGCAGGGCTGGCTCTGTGCGAGGTGCGGGGTGTCCCTGCCCACAGAAGGTCAGCTGCACTCATGTGTGAAGGTTTACCAGAAAAATAAATAGGCTTTTTGGATCTGAAAAAACGGCAGTCTCTTTAGGGTGCCACGGTTTGTGCCGCACGGTGTATGAATGCGGTGATTATGCAGCTTTTCTTCTCTTCCCCTGCCACACATCAAGGTCTCTGGATGTAAAGGGAGACCTCTTGCAAGAGGCAGCTGGAAAATCCACATGTTCCTCGTCCTGCTCACCACCTCCATCTCCTCTCACCTCTGGCAAGTAAGAGTCCATCTTGGGGCTGATATAAGGGTGCAGGATACAAGGATGTCAGCCTCATCTCTGATTCCATTAAGTGAGTTCATTACCTGTTTAAACCCAGTAACACGCTGGAAGAAGTTTGTTCTCATAAGGCAAAGCTGGGAAGTGTAATTTCCCAGTGTCACAGAAAACTAGTTTTGCTCTTCCTTGGTCTTCATTGGGTTTGCGCAGAGAGGGGCTCTCTCAGCTCTCATCACTTATTTCTAGATTAGTCTCTTGAATTTGTTAGTGTAAAGCTGCACATGAATACACAAGTATTTTTAGTCATTATTTCCAACCTGGAATGTGCCTAACATAAATTCTGCTCATCGATGGAAATAAAAATTGCATTCATTGCTTTGGGTACGACACTGCAGGTTACCAAAGCTCAAGGCTGTCGCTGAAGGGCTCAGGTAGGAGTGGGCGAAGTTTAGTGGCATGGCGCGTGTCAGTAATGCTTTGTTTTCAAACAGTTTTGGCCTGGAGGAGCAACAGCAAAGCCTTGGTTAGTAAACTCCTCCACACTGTTTGTCTGCATCAGTTCCATAAATGAAATGCACTTTACAGGTGGTCAGGGTTTCTGGCCGCCAGGCAGGACTTCAGGGTTCTTCATTGTCTGGCAGGACTTGGTAACTTCTTTGTTCACCAGGGAATGACTCGATCAGGTCCTTGCCACCAGTGGTTCTTGTCTCATCTGTCCTCCATGTCTGAGCCACCGCAGCTGCAGATCCCCCGATGTGGGAGAGCGCTGGGATTGCCACCTCACCCCACCAAGCACCCTGCAGGGTATTTGGGTGCGTCCCTTCCCGCGGCTGTGTTTGGAGCCTGTGTCTCTGGCTGTGCATGCCGCTGCCTGGTACGTCCACAAGTGGTTCAGTTTGTTAAATCAGAAAGCCAAGAGCAAAGTTATGGCGACCACCACAAAAAACGCTTCTCAATGAACATTGTGCTGTGGTTGCTGCTGTGAAATTCATCACCGGTGAGATGTTAATGCCTGCGATGCGACACCACGCGTGCAGGATTGTGTGTCTGAATCCCAAACCTGTATCTGCTCAGTTGTGTGCACATGCATGTGTTTGTGTGCGTGTATGGATGTGTGTTTGTATGTATTAAATGGTTTCAGAGCTTTAAGCCAGTAATGCAAGGAAACCAAAATCACAGGGCATGATTTGCTCTGTGGTTTGGAGAGAACCACATCTTCAGAGAGGTCCCGCCTTCGGCATACCAAGCCAAGGCATTTCAAACGAGACACAATTTGCTGAGAAATGTGGTCGAAAAGACACTTTCACATGATTGATATTTATGGTTTGTGTATGTTTGCACTGAAGGATCACAGCATTGTAGAATCATAGAATGGATTGGGGTGGAAGGGATTGTCTAGTTCCACCCCTTGCCGTGGGATGTTCCTCAGCACCGTCGCAGTGGTACCACCTCAGCGGCCCTCAACACAGCAGCAGTAATTTCATCTCTTTGCCCAAAATATGCCTCTGTGTTGAGTCCAGTTCTCCTGGTCTATTGAGGTGTCATCCATATTTTTGTGAATATACCTGCTAATGGAGCTCTCATTGATTTTTGTCCTGTCTTCGTCATAAATTGAGAAATTGAGGAATTTTCAATACGGATTCCAATGAGAATAGGGAGATTTTTGCTCCGTGCACGTGTTTAGGCATCACCTGAAGTTAATGGACCCTCCAGCCTGAGTTGCAATATCCCGGAGGAGTCCTGGCACTGGGAGATCATGCACTAGGGGAGAGAAGTTCGGTCCTTTCTCCCTGTGCATTGCCCACAAGGATCACTCTGTCTGCTGGTTGGGCTTCCTGCAGCCGGGGTGCTTAGCTGCACCAAATATAACGTCATTATCAAATCAGATAACCTACATGAAAACCCCTTCTCTTACTTCCTTCTGAGTTTTTAATAGCTAAATTTTTGAAAGATTATTGTAATGCTATAATCTGTTATCCCTGGCACTCTGTAAACAGCATGACTAACAGCAGCTCACAAACCCGCTGTCAGAGTCAATTAATGTGGGAAGCTGGGTAAGAAAATATACAATTTAGCAGTGCCATGTTTCGGGAGGACTAAAGGCGTGCACAAACCTGAAACGGCATCCAAAATCATCATCTTTTGCTGCGTTTTGCAGGTAGCTCAGTACAGTCTGGATTAGGTTCAAATATTCCTTGAACATCCACGTATTAACTAATGGAAAGTTTTTAGTCTTGTACAGCCAGAGGGTAAGCAGTTTGATTACTTCAGCATTCGAACTTAAACTAAACACATGGTTGGTTGTGGTACTTGACCAGGATCACGAAAATGAGGAGGTGATCTGCCAGAATCAAACCCAGGCATTTCCAACATCTTTTTGGTATCACTGGTAGAGCATTTGGACCCTGTGCAACCAGCGCTCTCTATCTGTCGGATGGGAGCTCCCCTCCCAGAACTGCAGCCACCCCTCAAGAGGCCAGTCACGGTTGTGTATGGCCAGTCTTCATCATTCATTCGGATGCCCCTTTGGTAGCATCGTGGCTTTGATTTGGTAAAAGGGAATCTTGTAGAAGCTGGCCGGAGCTGAGAAGTGGGACAAAACAGGCGGTGCAGCTCCTGGCGGAGTGAGGACAGGACCTGTGGGTGGGCTTAAGGAAAACTGAAAGATTAAAAAGAAGATTGGCTTTCAAGATTGGGCTTGACCATAAAGAGTCGTTTGGGAACTAATTACAGATGAGTGGAGAGAAATCGGAAGAGCAGTTTGTAAATACTAGGTACAAAACTAACAAGGAGACCAGAGGACAGTCTTTTGTTTCGTTTTCCCGGTGTCCTGTTTGCTTTGGAGCCTTCATGGAGAATTGTGTTCTCCTTTATTTGCAAATAGGTTGTGCAAAATAGTTCGAGTGTGCCTGAGTGCTGTCAGAACTGCCTGATGTTCATTAACCCACTGGTCACATTTAGCCCTGTAATAGGTATGAGCTCATCTGAACTCGTCAAATTCTGCCCATGCTTAGGCTTAATTCAGCAGACACTCGCCCTCATCACCTGCTTAGCTCGATGTCACCGCAGTCCTTTGGCCCAAAGAACAAGAAATTCAGAACAGCAATCCCAAACCTGGGTGCAGCTGTGTGGTGTGCAGCCTTAGGCGAGCAGTTGGCCCACCGGAGCTGGATCTGGATGCACCGTGCTCGGCCTGTTCGGACTGCCCTGCCTGACAGAGAAGTCCTGGATCCATTTCCAAGCTAACGAGGTTCCTAAAGGATGGCAGTTGCCACGACTTTGAAACCTAATCTCGGTAGATCTGCAGTAGCATTACATCGGAAGCCTGGCTTTTTGTTTGTCGAGCTAATAAAAAAAGCATCAGTTGGTTTATCCTTCCACGAGGCTTCCGCGGCTGCAAAAGCAGTTAAGCTTGAACAAGCCAACTTTGCCCTGCTCCTGTTTATTTCCTATTGTGCAGGCTGTTAACTTTTAGGGACTGTTTTTTTTTGTGTGGCATAGACATTACGGGGTCGTGAACACTGCAGATCTTTGTACTTCTGGGTGCAATTAAGACGGAGGCTTGCTAAGTCGTAGCCGTGCTGATCAGAAGTGGTGCTTTTGCACTGACTATTCCTTCCGTCCTGACTGTGCTTGAGAAAGTGCTGCGTGATTTCAGGGTTCAGGAGGCTGACTTGGCCAAGCCGCGGGGTTTGGGGCCGTTGTTCAGGTGCCGGCACGAGGCTTGCGGGGCTGTGACAGGAGCCCTGCGAAGCTGGCCTCCTTCTGCAGTTGTTGAAGCCACGGGGAATCCAGCACAAGGGCACGCTTAAACCACTGATGAAAGCATTTGAAAATCAAATATCAATGGCAACAAATTTGGTCCTACTGTTAAGTTTGGATTTCAGTTTTCTTGATATCAGAGAGATCTGAATCCAGGAGATGCTGCTGAGCCTCTTCTGTAGCAAATCAGTTGTAACTGCGGCTCCTCAGTACAGTAACTCATTCCAGCAATGAAGAGTTTAAAAAAACAACAACTCCACGATATTAATGGAAACCTTTTGTGCAGACTAATTACCTGTATAATTGCTTCTGTTAGCTAGCCGTGGACAGCCCCAGTCTGGGGTCCCACGAGGACTGGACCAGGAGAGCGGCCCCTCAGGCGTCCCCGTGCCGTGTCAGCGTTGCGCGTGGAGCCCGGTGCGGAGCCATCTGAAGGGATTGCAGTCTTCACCCCAGAGAGACCTTGCCTTGGGGCTGCAGGTAAAGGCAAGCTGGCCGGGGGCCACGGTGGCTGTGGTCTCTCGGCACGCTGTGCCTGCACGGGCGGGAGCTGGAAGGAGCAGGGGCAGCACCCTGCTTCCAGCGCGCCTCTCGCCGAGCCCAGTGCCGTGCACACACGCTCGCCAGCTCTTACTCACAAGTGTCGTCTGCTTGACTTCAAGGAAAAATTAAAAAAATCAGCCTTTTAGCAGAAGAAATGAGGTTTTAAGTCTACCTGCTAAAACGTGGAGGCTGTGAGGCTGCCTGAGATCAGGCTTGTGTGGGTTTCGAGCAGGGTGCAAGCTCCTCTTGAACAATCAATGTAGCTCAGTCCTGACTTGGCCAAAGCAACCAGCTCTGGCATCGGTTAAATATTTACATTCCCCCCTTTTTATATAAATTGTGCTCTATTAGCATATGTTTCACAGTGTATCGTTGTGTTTCAGCCTCTTTATAAATTTGGCAGTTTGTACATTAATCAACATCAACCGATGTAAAATCCTAGCCATGAGGCTG
Organism: Anser anser; assembly: GCF_964211835.1. Lineage (NCBI taxonomy): Eukaryota > Metazoa > Chordata > Aves > Anseriformes > Anatidae > Anser > Anser anser. Next base: position 30,109,004 of record NC_139728.1, read on the forward strand.
AAGCCGTCAAACGTGCAACATTTACTGTTTCATCATACGCAGCCAATAAGTCATGCTGCAATGTGTGCCTTGTACCAAGAGGATATGGTATAAAACGGAGCGTGTTTACACTAGGGAGACTTCTGTGTATTTAAGAAGTAATTGTTTCAGGACCGTTCATTAATTCATGAGCTGACATGGGTACGTTTTTCCTCACTGCAACAAAAATAATTATCGAGCTCGAAAAATAATAATGAATTTGCACGGGGCAGACTTCTCCTGCAATTTTCTTCACGAGTTATAAGCGTTTAATTGTAGATTGGCGGTAGCCTTATCCATTTCAATCACTTCTGGCCCTCAGGTGCTGAGGTGCAAGGAGTTACGGTGTGCTGCGATTTATGGTGGATGTAAATGATTTCTTGTTTGCCCTCCCTGTGCTTGGCTGGCTTTGCCTTCCTTAAAGCTTTCGCGGGTGGATTTAGTGCAGTGGCACTGATGGAAGCCAGGGACAGGCGAGCAGGTGCAACGCAAAGCCCTGGCTGGGCACTTCATGCTTCGTCCGCAAGCACCTCTGTCCCAGCCGTGCGCTCGTGGGCGCTGCTCGGTCGTGCTGCTTTCGGAGATAAACGCACAGGAACTTGTGTGGTTGTTGTGTCGGTGGAGGGGCAGCTCCCCAAAATGCTGCTGTGGGGCGCTGGTGCCTGTCATGAGCCAAGCATCCGCAGCAGGCGTGGGCCGGGTGATGGGAGCACTCGGAGCCGCTCTGCGAGAGCCCCTTCGTGCCCAGGGCGGGGGGGGGTTCCTGGCACCCTCCAGGCTCAGGACATTTGGGAGGATTGTTAGGAGAGCTCGCAGCCCCTGTGCCCACATGTTGCTGCCATGGCGTTACCCCAGAAAGTGCCTAACAGAGCACTGCTCCCTCCTCTTCCTCCCTGGGCTCACCCCAGGTGTTGAAATGTTTGCCCTAACAGCGTCCCAGGATGTATTCCTCCATCTCCCTGCGCTCTTGATATTTTGATGTTTCTCTGTGACTCCTCTGCTTCTTCTCACAGCCTCTTGCCCCATCTCGCCGCCCGGTGATGTCCTGCTGCTGCTGCTGGGTTTCTGCCTTTTCTCCGTTGCAGTCGTCCCGTTCCCTTTGCGGGGTTCCCACCTTCACCTCCTCTTCTCTCCTTCCACAAGCCCGAGGTGCTCAGCAGAGGATAGCTCAGGGCATGGATAGGAACCCCGTATTATCTCAGGTAGGCTAGGAGAGATGAGAAGTCGGCGCTTAGTCTGTAAATTCCCAGCTTTGTAGCTTCGCATGACAACCAGCTGTGCTGTGCTCCCTTCCAGGGTTGTTACACGAAACAACCAGCTCCTCTTGAGATCTGTGTCCAATAAAAGCTCCCTTCATGGGCAAGAAAAAGCTGTGTTCTTCCAACATCTTACTTTCACATGCCTGATGTTTCAGATTGTGCAGAGTACAAAGGATTCAACCTAGAGAAAGCACTGAGGGGCTTTCAGCGGCTGCCAGCCTTAGGGTGGTGGACGTATTCCTTCTGCATTCTCGCTCTGCACTGCCAGCAGGGTCGGGAACCACTCCCTGACCTCCAAGGCACTATAGCCTCGAGTTAACCTAGATGCCCAACCTTTATTTTTCCCCGGGTTTGCCCTCAGTTCCTTGGCAGGAGAGGCAGAGGGCCTGGGAGCTGGCGCAGAGCAGGACCCTGCCTGGTCACCGGGAGCCGGAGCCGAGCGTTTTCTGTGCCCGCAGAAACATCAGGGCTGGGCGATGTGCCTTGGGGTGCGAGCGTGGCCACGTTCCTGCCGGTCCTAAGCACAAAGACCCGACTGTGAGCTCTGCAGGGCTGGCGCTCAGCCAGCTGGCCATTTCTTTTCTTCGTTCCCCGTCTTTAAAAGCTGCGGCTTGCTCCAGGGTGCAGTGTTTTGCTCTTCTTAAGTGGAACTGTTAACGACCCAATTTAGGCAATGTAAAGTGCACCCAGATTCCACATTGACTTCTAAATCCATCCAACATTAATGATAATCTGTAATTAATAGCGGCAGTGAAAAGGAGTTGTAGTTCAGTAATTAGAAATTTAGGATTAAAGTATTAGCATATAAAAAAGGCTTCTTAAAAACCTCTTCTTCCAAGAGACAGCTCTGATCCCGTGGAAGAAAACAGTTTTAAACTGATACGACCTCAGCCAAAGAGCAGCTTACTAAAAATACTGAGGTCAGCCCAGACTTGTGTAGGTCATTAGGAAGCTGCCAGCATGTTTAAAGGTGCTTTAACAGTTTGCAGGTATGGCGTACGTAGCAATTGTATAATTTTCTGACGGTACTGCCTATTGCTGTCCTCCCCAGTAGACCTCTTGGGGTGGTTTTTACCGGCATCCCGTTAAGTCCAGAAAACCCCTGTGGCTGCTCACGTTGGGCCAAAGCTTTCCAGGTGTATCCTCATCAAAGAGAGCAGCTCCGCAGGAGGACGGAGGGCAGAGGTGTCAGGTGCATGCAGGGCTCTTGGCTTCCCACCTCCGATCCCAAACGGGTCAGTCCTTCCACTTACCACGACCCCTCAGGAGCACGGAGCATTTAGGAAGACACCCAGGCGGAGAGGTTGTTCGTTTCGTATGTGCTAATGGAAGCGCCGGTAGCAGGGACGGGGTGGCAGAGGCTGTGGTATAAATGAGGTCCCTAACAATTTCCAGTCCTGCACTAAATTAAACCATCCTGTTGCACTTCTTGCTTTGGAAGCTGAAAATTCATGCACTGTATGTGTGAAATCCGCAGAGCTCGAATTGCTCATTGGTGTTGAAGATTTCCCTGTCTAATGCCAATCATTAATCTGCCCCAGGCTATCAGTAATGATATACTGCAGATAAAGAACAGATAGCTCTGCTTGAAAGTTTTACACTGTAAGAGTGAGAACACAATTAACATTTGAAAGCTGTTAGCATCGTGCAGTATCACCTCTGTCCCTATCTTCATGGAGCAGCCTGCAGAGCTCGAGCAAGCCTTTGCCAGTGGGAAGCGTGGTTTCTAGCAGAGCGATGACTGCTGTGAGCTCTGCCAAAATTGCCTTGCGTCTGCCTGTGCAAGGTGCTGGCACAACGAGCCCTGCATTTGCTTTTTCAGCCACAGAGTAACCAGGCAGAGTAAAGCTGATGACTTAAAGTTAAGCATTGGAAGGAGAAGTGCCATTGTGCAACATTTCATCTTGCTTACTGCATAGAGCTTTAGATAAAGTCTGTTCTCCAGCAGCTTTTATTGCATCTAACGTACAGGCTGCTCTCCTTCAGGACATTTCAAGTGACAGTACAAAGGCCAGCAGCTTCACCTGAACCTGCGGGGCTGAGACTTTCAGCGGGAATGTGTTTTCGCCGTGAAGTATTTGCTGTAGCATACCCTATTTTTACACATCACCGTGTGCATAAATCGGTGTATCCATAACTAATCGATGGAAGGTTGGCCATCAGCATGTGGCACTGCATGCCAATAAAGGCAGCATATTCTCCTTGAGACACCTGCCTTATCTGAGGAGCAGAAATGCTCTCGGTAATTTCCCGTCTTCGCGCAGTTTTGCCTCATTCAGCTGAGTGATGTATTGGTGTGATTCCTGTCCCTTTTGAAACACGAGGACTGTGTAACGCGGACACGTCTGCTGACACGCAGAGGTACTGATGTCATGGAAATAAAATCCTTTCATGCATTAAAGATGTAAGCGACATTTGGGGGATATATTATGGAAATCCAGGATGGTGCCAATTAAACAGACAAGAAAATTAGTGAATAATAGGTCGTATCCATTACAGCCTGCAGAAAGTATGTCTAGATTTCCTTCAGCGCCTCCAGGGTGGGCTGTGGATGGGATGGTAACCGGCTGATTGCAAAACGTGCTATCTTGGGAGATCAGATGAGAACGTGTGGGGAACTCACAAAGGATCAGTGAAACAGCGAATGCTGAAGGAAAAAGATGATGGAGATACGGCTAAGAAAAACAGCCACGGGGCGTATTTGTGGGAAGATCTTGGAAGAGATCAGTCAGGTAGGAACCAGACAAAGAGAAAGATGAAGTGTAGATGTGGAATGTGCAGAAAAGCAAAAATTCTGAACACTTAGAGTAATTAGGGCTTACTCTAATTCTGTGTAATTTTATCTATGATTTTGGTTTTCCCAATATTATATCCAAACAATACAGCTAAAGAAGAATATGTTCGGAAGATTTCCATTCAGGTTTTTAAGGGGAATTGGTGTTTCTTCTAGAACAGCTGCTATAAATGGTGATTTTACCAGTGATTTGGCCGAAATAGTGGTGCCCAAACCTGCTGTTAAGTTGTCCTGTCCTGACCTTCCTGATGGCGTGGGACGGCTCCCCATCCGTATGTGTAGGAATGTCTTGCCCAATCTTGTTTTTAGTGTCTCGTGTAATTTGGGTTTTATCACTTCCTTAGGCAAATTCCTGCATGGGATAAGAAATCTCACTCGGCTCAGGCATTCTGTGCAGCTTCAGACAGAGATTTGCAAATGGAAAACTTTGTTTTTTATTTAGTTTAAACTTCAGTTCTGCATGGTTTAGTTCGTTACTCAGACTTCGAACTCCTTGGTCACTTTAAAGCCCTCCTTGCTCTTTTTGCTATTTTGGGTATCCTGCATTGAGGTCTGAATTGCAGGTGTTGCAGTCACATTCCTACTTGGGTCAGAAAAAAATCTAACTCCAGAATTTTGTAGGGCATTTAATGAGGGTATAGAAGGACCCACGGGTACGATACAAAGTGTGACAAAGGATGCCCGTTTAGAAGACACTTTGAATTATTTGTGTGTGTTCTAACTAGACATACCTTCCACGTGGAAAAGTTGGGTTCCTGCAAGACCTGAGGTTTTCTTCTGTGCCACCAAGAAGAAATCCCGTCCCAGGCAACACTTCTGGCCGTGCAAAGTCATACGTTCAGCAGCCATCCAGCCTCGTGCAGCCCTCGGCCTGCCTGGCAAGCAGAATATCCACGTTCATAGACTTATTTTGCTCTCTGCTTTGTTTCTGTACAGCGGATTTATTTCCCATTAAAATCTTCAATCATCTCGGGGGTTGGTGTCGTCCTAGCTATCTGCCTTCTTCCTGTTTTGACTTATGTTCTCTTTACTTTGTGTAGCAGATGCAGAGCTCGGCGATATTAATTAGCCTGGGCACGGGGCCTGGATCTTCTCCTTTTTGGTTCTGTGGGCAGCGGACGAGGCTGCCCCGTCCTTTGATGGGTCTGTAGTCGTGACAGTACAAACACTAGGCCCTGAGTGATGGCTGCTGGTGGTGAGAAAATGAGACAGTGGTGTGTGCCTGCGATAAGAACTGGCTCTGTAGTTTTTCTTCACGGGCAGCTTTCTGTAAACCTTATTGAAGTTTATTTAATCACAAAGGCTTTAAAAGGACTGACTTGTGTGAAATTCGCTCCACGCTTATGCAATATGGTAATAAAGTCAGATGTTAGCCAACTTCTCGGTGGGGAGGGTATTTGAATACACTCGGCTTGGCTTTTCACAGGGGTTTTAATTCACTGTTGTGATTTCTCATTAACTTGAGACCAGCATTTCTTAATCGTGATAGAGGTTTGAACAGATAGTTATCTTTTGTGAATTAAGGATAAGATTCTGCATTCATCTGGGATGATTTCATCTATAAATAAAATTTTACCGGGGTAATGGGCCTCTGCTGATCAAGTTTCTCGGATTGCCTTTTTTTCAAACCAAACCTTGCTGTTCAAATAATTAAAGCAGCGTGCAAGAGGGTGTTTTTAACAACTAAGGATTAATTTGATTGATTCTTAAACTCCTCATTTTATATCCAATTGCAGTATTAAGCATATGGGGTTTTCTTTTTCTTTTTTGTTTTTGTTCTTTGAATGGTGACACCAAATGGGCAAGGCTGTCAGTACGTCCTGTACGTGGGGTTCACAGGATGAGGGGAGCCATCGCCTGCGGGATGTTTTTAAGGTTGGGTGCACGGTGGGAGGGGTGGATGTGTGCTGGAGAGCTCGGGGGTGGATGCGGGGTGCACTCTGTGCTTCCCACGCGGCTGCTGGTGGCTCACAAGCTGCGCAGACCTGCTTTGAGCGTCGTTTGTATAAACCAGCACGTTCATTGTAATGCATATGAGGGGAAGCCAACTTCTGCTGGCCCCAATGACGCAGTTTGGACTGAATTTGGCACGTTGCACGGCTCTGGGTCGGTGTACCCGGTGCCCCGGTCACAGCCTGTATATCACTGCTCACCTGCTGTGCTAGGTGATGCACCCGTGTGCTCCAGAGACCCGGATCTTGACGGTGCTTTCCATGCAGAGCTTCGTAATCAGGATGCGTGAGTCTCGGTGAAAATGTTTCAGGCTCAACAGTGGCTGGGTGGGCCATTAAGGGTTGTAAAGTCTGAAAAAATAAGGGGGTGTGCTCACGCATGTAAGGATCAGCTCTTCCTTGCTCTGCCTCCTGCTCCCTAGCTCACAGCGGTTCCTGCGGCTGCCGTGCAGGTGACTCAGCCCTTCCTCCTCTGCGAAACGCCCGTTTCGTGTAGAACAGAGCTGGAATCAAAGGATCTTGCTGGTGGCTCTCTGGGTTAACCTGAACTATGGTTCGGGTTAGGAGACACTACGTTATGAGATGTAGTCCAGACTCTTTTTAAGTATTTAAGAGCCTTCCAAGCACAAGAGGCACTTTCTGAGTTGGTTGGCCATTTTTCTGTACATTTGAGGGCACAGAAACCTGGCTTTCACAAACCCAAAGGAAAAAAAAAAAAAAAACCTCTTACTCATTCCCAGTCTGTACTTTTTAAATGCATTTTGCTCCTGGAGGCAGAGCGAGGTGGCTTTGGTCCCAGGGGAGGAACCGGCTCAAGACTTTGATCCTCCTCCCGGCCGTGACTCACCTCCCCTGGGCGCGCTTCTCATTTGGCTGGGGGCTGGGACTCGGTTTCTCCAAGGAGAGGTATCGCTGCTCTCACTTGCACGCACAGCAATCCTAAGTCATCGCAGGCCGACGTTAAATTAATGCTGGCCTTGATTGCTCGGTTACTTTTGCTTTCAGCATTCACCGGGTATGAACGGGACGCCCCCGCGCTTTGTGGCTGCTCAGCGTGTTCCTTTCGATCAAATAATTGTTTGAAATCAAAGTGTTAATTGAAGAAGAAAAAATAATATGAACACTCCGGAGTTGTAAACAGTGAAATACTGTATTTCGTCATGGTATTGTTAGTAGTTATTCCTTCATTTTGGTTAATGTGTTAGCTGTCTGCAACATAAAGGGGGCTCTTAGTACTGGGGTGTTTCCAGGTGAACAGGAGTAGCGTTACCCACAGAAAATGCGTTGTCAGGTGCAGAACTTGAATGCATGAGAAGCATGAGGGGCTTCATCTATTGATCGTGGGTTGGAGCTGCGCACTGTGGACGTATGAGATAAAGTTGGTCTCAACAAGAGGTGTGGAAGGTGGTGGCACCTCTCTCGGAGGGGTTTGGTCCTAAGCCTGCAGGAGTGGTTTGGTCACAAGGAGCTGCTCCATTTCTCAGGTAGGAGGCACGGAAGGGTGAGGCAGAGGAGACGAAGCATCCCAACCTCTGGCACCGACCACGTCCTGGTCAGCATTTGGACCTCAGGGCTGGCCCACAGGTTATTTATCACCTCCTTGACATCTGCGTCATCCTGTGCGGGTGACCGTGGTCACCACGAAGCTCTGGAGCCACGCTGTTTGCCTCAAGCCTTGCAGGTTGCTCAGCCAGGCAGTCCCTAGCGTTTGGGTTAGTTAAGAAGCTGAACTTGCGCCTGGGGATAACTGTCCTAAAAGCAGTAAAGTGTGTGGGGGGTGAATTTGTGACAGAGGTGTTGGAAAAAGCCCCATGGGGCGTGCACAGGTTCGTGGTGACACCTGAAGCCAGAGCAAGAAAGCAGGAGCCTCGCTCCTCTCACTGAGGGCACAGCACTGGAAAAGATGGCAAATGCTTGGAAAAAACTTAATTTCACAAAAGCATAAAGATGTTAAAGAGTAAACAGTTCAGGGGGATGGATATGGTGAGACAAAGCCTCACCTTGTATAAATGGGTGTCACTGCTGACTTCAGAGCAAGGCCTTTGCACGTGAGCTCAGGATCTGTCCCCATCAGTGGGTTTCGGCCCTGCGTATCTGCACAGGCCAGGGGCTGTGTTCGGAGGTGAGTTATAATGCCTGCAGATTCTGTGTTTACATTGGAAATACTTGACAGAGTCTTAAATAAGCAGTGCTACCAGGTGGGCTTTTAAGAAAGACGATATTTATAAAAAGTGCAGTGGCTAAATCTGAACTTAACTGCTTCGTGGGTTTGTGTGACATCGTGTTTACAATTTTCTCGTGATTTCTTAATGAAATAGCGAAGTTGCTCACCGATCACAGAAAAGCAGATCTTCGGGTATCCTTGTACTGAGATTGCTTTGGCATTAAAGGAACAAGCTTAAGGGACAGGGGCAAAATAAGAACACTACACTTTGTGATATTTACATTCTCGTCTGGGTTCGTGGTGATGCTCGGCGTCTCAGCTCTGTACTTGCGGGCACTGGAGGTCCAGCCAGGGTGCAGGATCAGGCCACGGGGTGTTCCTTTGTAGCGAGTCTTCTCTGTGTCTGACTCAGATCAGACACCGACACATGGGGCATATTCTTATTTCACTTCAAATGTGCTGTCCCCTCCCATGCGTGTTGCCGCAGCACCTCCTCTTCTAGGCCAAGCCCTGTTCCCAGGGCTGGGGCACACGAGAAATTTGGAAGCGCGCGGTGTTCCCATGTCACAGAATCACAGGGTTGTCTGGGTTGGAAAGGACCTTCAGGATCATCAAGTCCCACCATTAACTTGACCTACTGAGTCCCATCACTAACCCCGTCCCGTGGTGCCACGTCCAAACGTCTCTTCGGTACCTCCAGGGCTGGGGACCCCACCACTGCCCTGCACAGCCCCTTCCAGTGCTTGGCCACCCTCTCCATAAGGAAATTCTTCCTCGTGTCCAGCCTAAACCCCTACTGGTGCAACTGGAGATTGAGTCGTGTAATACATGTTCACCCCTCCTCTTCCCAGCCTTCCCCTGCCCCTTACTAAATCTCCTATATACGCGTATTAATTCCCAGGGAAAACAGTGTAACAGCCACGGGGAAATGCTCCTGATGTTCAGATCAGTCTCTCAAGCCTGTGTTTATGTGAGTCATGCGAGGGGTTTTCGTACAAGTAGCCCTATTAACTTCAGTGCATAAATGGTGTCTCTTCTTGTGCACATGGGTTTGCAGGATTAAAATCTCTCATAAATGTTAATAGATGACATGTTCAGCAGTGTCGGAGCATTGGTGTTTTTCTTTGCTGCAGCACTGCAGAGTCATTCTACCTCTATAAAACCCGTGGAGAGATTTTAAGGTGGGCCAAACACATCTCAGAGATTGGTTGCTTGATTAACACAAGGCCTCCCAGTGACAGCCCTGCAAAACAAGCTCCAGCTTGGCCCTGTGCCTTTTTCCACTTTGCTGGTTCTGCTACCCATATGTGTCAGCCTGCCAACGCAGAGCATCGAGCGCATTTTAATAACTGCTGTTCTTCAAATAATTTTAGTACTGCAACAACAACTTTATAAATGCCTCTTACACTCCTCACGGTACAAGATCAATACACCAACAGCATTTTTCTCCTCTATTTCCCTTCCAGGAGCAAATTCATCAGTGGTTGCTGATTTCATGCCTACGTCATCATGGAACATCTCAAGTGAATTAGATAAAGGTAAGTGGACAGAAAAATACAGAAAGATGTGAAATCAGATTTTAAAATCTCAGTTATTCTTCTTGACCCCACCGCATCAGCAAGCAAAAGGATGAGGGGGCATTTAAGATCAACCTTGTTTGCCTTGTGATCATTTGACATTTAATTACGTGTGGTACTGTGATTTCTGGAGAATGCTGTGTTCGTTTCTTGTTCCAGTAAAATGTTCCACATGGTAAAAATATTTCAAGATGTAAGTTCTGTTAGTTTATGAACTGCTTGACATTTTGTCTGGTGGATCTTAGGATCTGAACTCAAAATTAACAAGCATCAGGCAGAGTCAGTTTGCCTCGTGTTTTATTGTGAAATTTAGAGGGTTTGAATTAATAGAAAGGAAAATGCATTTGCAAGTGGTAATTATGTATGATTTTGAGCTTTCTGAAGGGTATATATTGTGAAAAAAGGGATATATTTCTCATTCCCCTTCATTTTGTAAATTATTCACCACCAACTATTTAAACCAAATTGCTTAGCTTCCTATAGCCCTTATTCCAAGGCAGTGGCCTGCAGCTTCTGAGTCAGTCTGGTCTTTGAAATGCTTCTAATGTATCCTTTACAGTGGAGGATGCTGTTAGCCACACTAACTGTTCAATTTGTCAAACAATCTCTTTTCACTTGTGTATAATTTTGCCAACCATTAACTATTTAGACTGAAATTTCCCATAGTCGAGTTCTGCCACAGATGGTTTTCCCAAATGTTTTTGTCTGCATTTTGTTAATATTTTGTACGAACATGTGTGCATAAAGTTTAATGTTTAAGCTTAAATATGTTTTCAGTGCGTAAGTATGAAAAGAATCTGTAGCTCTGAGCTCTTTACGGAAGGGTTAACTCTTTCCCTGAGAGCAAGAGTGCATCAGTTCTCCGGGAAGCATTTATTGCTGGGAGTGGGTTTGCTTGCAGTTTTATTCCTGCTAAAATGTGGCTGAATTGTAACTTTTTTCAAAACTGCAGCTGATGCACACTCAGGTGGGAACCTTTGTGCATTTGCCTACAGATTCCTGCAGCTCTGCTGCTTGCGCTAAGACCAAATGCGTACCAGACCGGAGACGAAGAAAGCCAAAGGGCTTGTGCTTTCCAGTGGGAAAGGCAGAAAAATATGTAGTTAGTAAGGCCAGGATTTCCAACTCACTGCAAATTGCTCTAAGAAGTCCTTGAGGGATGGGTGTCCTGTCCCACTGCAGTGCCCGTGGCATCGCGGTGCCCCTGGCAGGCCCGGGCTGGGTGCTGGGAACGTCCCGAAGCTGCTGAGGAATCCGGGCAGTGATCCCCAGCAGGATGCCGCTGTGCTTCTTGCTTTGTTTGGCAGGTTTTTTGTTTTTAGGAGGTAAGAAGTGGCCTAGGAAGAGAGGTAAAGGCCACAAAGGCAAACACTCCAAAGTTAAGAAATGCCAAGGTAAGGCAATCGGACAGTCTTAATTCAGGCCCCTGATGTGATCCTTAGCAGGCGACCTTTACTAAGCTACAGGGGAGGTTTTCCTCCAGGAACCCAGCCCGTCATCACAGAAGTCAGAGTCACGCTTTGTTGAGGTGACTGAAATATTTTTCTGCTTGCCATCATCAGTGAGATATTCTTCATTCTCCCCCGTGAGCCCCAGGGGATTGATAGGCTATGTGCCCATGGTCAGGTTGCTATCTGTCACTGGGTGAAAGCTGTGTGCTCCCAACCAAAACCCGGACAGAGGGGAAGGTGCAAAAGTGATATTGAAGACAATATAATTTTACAGCAATTTAAGACTGAGCTGATCTGAAAAAATAGCCCTCAGTAGCTTCTTTGTTATTATTGCTTACAAGAGATTTTGTGTAGACTGGTTTCTTATGACCAAGGTGACTTTTTGCCCATATTTTGGTTAGGCTTGCTCTCAGCTGGCTGTTCAAATGCTGCTTTTTCAGTAGGACGTGCCCCACATGGGCACTCTCCAAACCCTTGCTTTGACTGACCAAGCCTGGAAGCAGAGCAGGCTGCCTGCTGGCAGCAGGGACTGTGTGGATTGCCTGCTTCCTTCCGAGTCTGCTGCCTTCAAAGTACTCTCAACTCCAAATTCTCAGATCATCCAAATGCAAAGTACCGGTTTGTATCAGCCAGGGTTCGGATGTCCCTGCTGTGTCGGAAAGCAGCGACTCAGGCGCTAGCAGAGGTGAGGCTTTGGGCGGCTGCCACCAGCTCGGGCGCAGAAATCATCCCACCGGCCTCGACGTTAGTAATTAAACCATTTTCCATGTTATTTCCATGGCACCTGTTCCTGAGCTCCATTGTCAGGAACAGGTAAAATGAAGTTTCACGCTTCTAATCCACCTGGAATGTGGCAATTATCACTGGCTGGGCTGAATCCTGCATTCCTGGGGGATTACCGGCCCCTTCACCCGCCCGCGATTAGCATTTAGACTGCTGTAAGCTTGCACACCTAAACGCGGATTTACATATGTGATTAAAATGCATTTGGTGCCCGAAAAGCTTAGTCAGAGGGGAGGGTTCTTCCAGCGTGCCCACAAGTGAAGCGAGGCACGCACGTCTCGTCTTGCCCAGGAAAGAAGCGGGGGCTTTCATGTGGGCGCTGCCAGTTTTCGCTGAAGGTCTTTGAAACCCTCGCTTAGGTGCAGCCCGACGCGCCGCAGCACGGGCGAAACCTCGGGGGAGAACACGAGGCATGCGCTTAGTTTCCATTTCTTTTTTGCAAGCAAGCAGCTCAAGAGATCAACATCCACTTGTCTTTGCTGCAGTCAGCCGTGAGGTCACACAGGCGTCCCAGTAAAACTTATTTTAAAGCCTATTAAGTTCACCACATGAAAGCGGTTTCCAGCCAAATTTCCCAATTAAATGGCTGTCCGCATTAAGTGGCTCTAACTCCGTGTGCTGTCTTTTGGAAACGAACGTCTCTTCCTCGAACACGTCTCCTGGGTTTGCAGAAGGAGGAACAGCTCATCGTCTCCTTGAACATTCTGCATTTTAAAATAATTACTTAATACGGTGCTTTCCCTAACTCGGAGAGTTCTGCAGTGACCATCTTACAACTGAGCCCTATTCAGGTTTCAATTTCTATTAAATAAGCTAAATCGACAGCATTAAACAGTTGCCTGTTTATTCTTTTTAACAGGAAATGAATTTAAAAGAGACGCAGCCACCCGTGAAGAGCTGTTGAAAGCAACGATTGATGGGAGGGAGGAGGTGGTTTCTCACCAAAACCTTAAAAAAACAAACAAACTATGCATAAAAATAAAAAAATAATCACTTTTAAAATAGGAGAAATTTAGCTATGAACATATTCCTCTTTTCCGACTGGTAAATCATGGCGTGCAGAGGGACTGCCACGAGGGAAAAAGAGAAATGAAAATGCCATCAAATAGGTATTTAATTATATAAGGAGAAATAAGGGGAAATACATATAAGCGGAAAAAAGGGTGTCTGGTGGAAGGAAAAAGCCCAATTGGGGGCCCAATCCCCGGGGCTTGGCAAGGCTGGGAAACGTCCCACGGGGCACGTCTTCGCTGTACCTGACTTGGGGATTTCATTGTCCGCCCCTTTCTTCCCTAGGTGTTTGAGTAGTATTTCTCCCCTTTGTTGCTTTGTCCTTCACCACGTTTGTTTCTTTCTTGTCTTTCTTCAACTGCCTTTTTGTCCCCTACTTCTTGCTCTTTTTTCCTTCCTGTTGTTGAAGGCACTTTGATTTCCCATTTCTCCGTGCTCGTGCATTGCCACCCCTCTCTCCCCTTCCCCTGCGGGACAGGCCCCTGCCCCAGCTCTTTGTCTGAGGAAGCTTCACATTTACCACAAGCTCTTCTTTTCTCTGATCCTTACTTAAAATGGCAAAGAGCCCTTCATTCAGCTGCTTCTCTTTCACAAAAATGGTCGTGGAAGGGTAGGCTTTTCCTCACATCAGTCTTGTGTTTATTTACAAAGAAATAGATAGGCCTGAATTTGAACAAGAGCCTACTTCCATCTGGTACTGCAGAGGAATTGTTTGGGAGCTCTTCATCCTTAGGCAATGATACTATTGGAGTCTCTGCCAAGAAAGAGTCAGCATTGAAGTATTATCTTCTTTTAATTGTGAGTGGGGTTAAACTCCTGTGGACATTCACTGAACAGGACTCTCCATGGGACTGGTAAGACAACGGTGCCTCTGCTGAGGCTTTCCCTGGTCAGGTCCCCCCCCGTGCCCACCTGCGGCCTCGTTGGGAGCTCATGTCATCGTGCAGGTCCCAGGATGGGCACCAGGATGGGGCCTGGCCACTGCTGGGCAGAGCTAAGGACATGGGTGCTGGGTTGCAGCAGTGCTGTGCCAGTGCCAGTGCCTCCTCCTCCCACGAGCTTCTCATTTCTTCCTTCATTTTCCAAAGAAAACCTCTTATTGTGAGTTTTTGCAGATCCTGCCTATTTTCCTTTCCCTTTTCATGGCCTGTCTGCTTTGGCAAACAAGTATAAAACGTTGGAATGATTCAGGGCTTGGGAACCATTTTCATTTCCAGACATCCGCAATCCCCAGCCTGGGCTCGGAGCTCCCTGCTGCTCGCAGCTCCTCTGCCTGGCACAGACCTCAGCAGCACGCCGCAGTCCCGCGGTGCTCCAGGTGTCCTGCTTGGTGTCCAGGTGTCCTTTTTGGTCCTGCTTGACGAACCTGATCTCCTTCTATGACCAAGTGACGCGCTTGGTGGATGAGGGAAAGGCTGTGGACGTGGTCTACCTTGACCTCAGTAAGGCTTTTGACACCGTTCCCCACAACATTCTCCTCAAGAAACTGGCTGCTCGGGGCTTGGACTGGCGTACGCTTCGCTGGGTTAGAAACTGGCTGGATGGCCGGGCCCAGAGAGTTGTGGTGAATGGAGTCAAATCTGGCTGGAGGCCGGTCACTAGTGGAGTCCCCCAGGGCTCGGTACTGGGGCCGGTCCTCTTTAATATCTTTATTGATGATCTGGATGAGGGCGTCCAGTGCACCCTCAGTAAGTTTGCAGATGACACCAAGCTAAGTGCGTGTGTCGATCTGCTCGAGGGCAGGAAGGCTCTGCAGGAGGATCTGCATAGGCTGGAGCGATGGGCTGAGGTCAACTGCATGAAGTTCAACAAGGCCAAGTGCCGGGTCCTGCACCTGGGCTGCAACAACCCCAAGCAGAGCTACAGGCTGGGAGATGAGTGGCTGGAAAGCTGCCTGGCCGAGAAGGACCTGGGAGTATTGGTGGATAGTCGGCTGAATATGAGCCAGCAGTGTGCCCAGGTGGCCAAGAAGGCCAACGGCATCCTGGCCTGTATAAGAAGCAGTGTGGCCAGCAGGTCGAGGGAAGTGATTGTGCCCCTGTACTCGGCTCTGGTGAGGCCGCACCTCGAGTACTGTGTTCAGTTTTGGGCCCCTCGCTACAGGAAGGACATGGACGTGCTCGAGCGAGTCCAGAGAAGGGCGACCAAGCTGGTGAGGGGTCTGGAGAACAAGTCTTACGAGGAGCGGCTGAGGGAGCTGGGCTTGTTCAGCCTGGAGAAGAGGAGGCTCAGGGGCGACCTCATCGCTCTCTACAGTTACCTGAAAGGAGGCTGTAGAGAGGTGGGGGTTGGTCTATTCTCCCACATGCCTGGTGACAGGACGAGGGGGAATGGGCTAAAGTTGCGACAGGGGAGTTTTAGGTTGGATGTTAGGAAGTACTTCTTTACCGAAAGGGTTATTAAGCATTGGAACGGGCTGCCCAGGGAGGTGGTGGAGTCACCATCCCTGGAGGTCTTTAAAAGACGTTTAGATGTAGAGCTTGGGGATATGGTTTAGTGGAGTACTTAGTGTTAGGTCGGAGGTTGGACTCGATGATCTTGAGGTCTCTTCCAACCTAGAAAAATCTGTGAATCTGTGAATCTGTGTCGTGCAGAGAGCCAACATCCCCCAGGGAGAGGGCAGCGAGAGTCAGGACTCTGCAAAATGCTCCCCAAATCCATCAGTGGTTGTTTAAGGTTAAGCTGGGGTTTATCCCTAAGTATTCAAAGGCGCATCGATAACAAGGATCACCTATAGCAAGCATCGCTCCTCTGGGATGGTGTAGGGGTCCAGAGCAGAAAATTATTGGGGTAGGGCGAAACAGGGCATGGGTGAGCTGCAGTTTTTGTTCCGCTACCTTGTGCATGGCACTGCATGTCATTAACTTCTTGGAGAAGCCAGCCTTGCCGTCCGTGCTGACAAATCCAGGCTAAAGCTGTCACTTCAGCAAGTCTTTCCAGGACGGGATATGACCTGGCCGCGAGTCTTCGTAGAGAAAATCTTTCTGATGGCCCGGGGAGAATTTGACTCTTAGGCAAACTACATCTTAAGAAACATCAACAAAAGCAACCGTGGACAAAGCCGGGTGGATCGAGGCCTCCTGACTTCGGCCCCAGTTCTTTAGAGATTTCCAGATTTTCTTTTGAAATCACTGGATGTGAATTTGATACGCGTGGTGAAAGGGGAAGAATTACAGCTTTCACATTCATGCACAATTTACCTTTTTATTTTCCTTTATTATCTGGGGGATATTCGGTAAATCAAGCTCCCCCGATGGGGCACAGGGTTCGGATTCTATTTGTGGGGTCCCGTTAGTAGCGCGGCAGTAAATTACTGCTACTTTGTTTGAAAATTTTTTTAGCCACAGTACATTAGCTCCTTTTGTTTGCTTTTCCACTGACGAAGTGCACGTTTTTATTTGAGAATTTGTGTTTCTTGAATGTCTCATTTATAAATAATACAGGGTGTGAAATTTGGAGGTCACAGAACAAAACATGAAAAAGAAACCACCCTGAGTAACATGCGGCATTCATGGTAAAAATCTTGCACGAAATGCTTCGCTTAGGTTGGATTTTTTTATAACCTCCGAGTGTGCAGTGAATATCTGACCATTATACATAAGGTAACTATATATAATAACCCTTTCCTGGCTCATCCAGCTATCTTTGTTTATTTGAAAGATTGATAGATCATAGGGTCAAGGGACGTGTTTTATTGTAAGTTTCTGTTCCAAATTTCCTGACATTTTTGTTTTTTTAAAAAAATAGACCTTTAAAAGGCACAGAAAGGGCTAATAAGAACCAGATCCTAAAGTGATGCTGTGTCAAAATGTCAAAAATAACAGCTTTTCTTTGACTCTACAGCATTAATCTTAGGGCACATACCTTTCTATACACCCTTTCTTTAATAGCTTGATTTTTTGTATGTGGCTCTTTACTGCTGAGCAGCTTCTAAAGTGACAACAAAATCCCTTGATGGTTTTCAGTAGTTTGGTTTATAGCTAGATGTGGACGTTTGTTTACCTATCCCAAATCACTTTTTTTGTGATAAAGTTTAGGGGCTTCCTACTTGTGCTATAAAACTGGTTCCTGAGTAAAGAAAAGCTTCATTTCCCCTTGCCAGATTACAGCGTCAAAGCTATCACCAAGGCAGCTGTCCTTAAACCTGGGAGTTAACTCAGAAGAGGAGAGACAGATGTGAACTGTCAGATTCATAGTAAGAATTCACAAAGGCACGAAGGGCAGTGAGTTGTCCAATTCCCATCCCAGAGCAATGGGATTCAGGTGCTCGGCCCCCAATAATTTTTTGAAAGTCCTCTGGTTTCCCTCCAGAAGCCCACCCTCCCCTGTGACCCAAGGCAGTCTCAAAGCTGCTAATTGGAAAGCGACAATTGATTGTGAAAATCCCAAATTCAGTGAATGTTGCGTGTCGACATCTATAAGGCCTTGGGCATCAGTTGGCGTGTTTCAGTTCAGGATGTTATCCTCGGGTGGCATTCGTGCCTCTAGATAATGTCTGGGAAGAGGAAGCCCAAGACACAGCTGCAGTATGTATCCTGAATCGAGCCTTACACATACACACCGCTGAGGAAACTTGTTTGAAAATGAGCTGGGCAAGCAAATGCAGTTGTGTATTTCCTTTTGTCCCAAGACAGTTGACATTGAATATTTCCGCTTCTTTGTCTGGACTTCTTTAACTCTGATATTCTTCATATGGGTTGCCAAATCGTGGGTTGAGTGCTGTATCGCTTTCCTCCCACTGTCATTCCTTTATTTTTATTCATTTAAAATAAGTGAAATTCCAGCCGGGAGTCTTCCTTTTGCCCCTTTTAATAACAAGGGTCTGTTGATCGGGCCCACAGATCGGACCTGCCGGGAGTTGTCTTCCTTTGTGAGTTATGGGCAGATGAAGCAATCAATGGTTAATCCTTTTTCCAACGGAGAAATATGTGCTCTGTCTATGGCTACACTTCAGTAAGAAATCCTGCTGGTTCCTTCTTCAGCGTAACTGGAATAGCTTAAAACCCGACTCGATTGAACATGTGGAACAAACAACAAACCCATCCAGCGCGTTCAGGCTGGGTGGGCTCCAGGTTGTTGACTTTCCCCAAAGAGAACAATTCCACACAGAAAATTTCCAACTATCTGAGCTCAATGGTGGTGCTGATAAATGTGAGGACGGGGTGCATCCAAGTGTAGCATCAGGCTGGACTAACATGGCTCATCCAAGGCTCGGAGTGAATGAAAATGCTTCTTTCCACACTGGTATAGTACATCGGAAGGGCTCTGACAGGACCACTGATGAGCTTGGGTCTTTTTCTTTTTAGATAAAGATTATCTGCTCTCTAAGTTACCAATCGATGAATGTATTGGTATGACTGAGACTCGTTTTGCGTTTTTTATTGTCACCGTATGTTATGACAAAGCGCTGAGCCACTAGGTCTTCTGGTGCAAAAGGAGGAGGCCGGTAAGCACCCTGCAAGGCTGGTGTCCAAATGGCCCAGCTCCGGCCTGCTCAGACAGCAAGGAAGATTTGAACTTTCAGATCCAGAATATAAACTTTTTCTTTACTTCAGCAGCTGGAAATGGTGTCCCTGCATCTGTAGGTTTGCTTCAGAGAAGGTTTGGAGCTGTTCCTTTTGCCGAGAAGTGTGCTGTGAGCATGGTGGGAAGGCGCTG
This sequence comes from Anser anser, assembly GCF_964211835.1. Classification (NCBI taxonomy): domain Eukaryota; kingdom Metazoa; phylum Chordata; class Aves; order Anseriformes; family Anatidae; genus Anser; species Anser anser. The sequence continues at coordinate 30,127,671 of NC_139728.1, forward strand.
GGTGCACAGGCCCCTGCTGCACCTGGATGAAAGCTGTTCCTGCGACTGCCGTGGCTTGAATGAAGACTTTGAATATTCTGAAAGATCAGAAGGGCACAAAGAAGAGGATAAATGAAACAACAATTCTTCTCATAAAATGATCATTTCAGGGTCTAATCCTGCATCCCCGTCGTGCTTTAAACACCTAGTGAAACCAGAAACACGTAGCGTGCACGGTGCTTGCGAAAAGACCCTCTCGCTGTGGCCAGCAAAGTCCTCCTCTGAGCAAAGAGGGTGTTACTGCTCTAAGAAGTGTCTTTGGTAATTTAAGATAGAGTAACCATGTGGTCACAGAGGAGATTAACATTCCTTGGCCGGGGAGGACGAGCTTTTATTTTGAAAGCCACCTGGGTTCCACTTAAAAGTAGTAGAATACTTAAGAATTTATTACAACTGGGCAGGCTCCTATTTAACAATGTCAAGACGTAGCTGTGGAAATACACACACTTTTCTTCTTTCAAGACACGCAACGCAGTACATTTCGTCCTCGCACAGCTGTTGCTATTCTGTAACATCAAACCAGCAAAGAGTTTGGCCATGAAGGATACCTAATATTTGGATTTTATATGCAGTGTCTCCAATTTATGCGCTTAGAATCATGAAGATGACTTATGATGTGTTGTGTTTGCATTGGCAACGGCTCAAAACCAGAAATATATTTCAGGCTTGGCTTTCCAGATATTATCTCAAGTCATTTAAAAGTTCATTATAGGGCACCCGCTAGTGCTGCTATAGTAAAGGGGCTGTCAGCATTTTTCAAGGGTTTATAACTCAGCCATTAAAAAAAAAAATCTCTGTGGGCTGAAACTTGGCATTCAGGGTCTAGGCCTAGCAGTAAATTGTTTTTACAAATTAAAAAAAATCAGTTTGACTATTATTAAATTATAGGTGGGCTAAATTTTATTTAGAACTTTTTCCGGCTATTCTCCTGTATTTCTGTAAATTAAAATGTGTCTGAAATGTTTTTATAGAGTGCGACTCTAAAATACGGACTGGCTTTTGTTATGTTCTTGAAATCCTGAGATTTAACTTAAAATATAATAACAGTGCTTATCCCAGCGTAGCACTTTTCACCTTCAAAGTGCTTTACGAGCATTATCTCATTAATGTACATAACAGCCTCCCCATGATGTAAGAGGGATTATTATCCTCACTTTATAGCTGGAGAAATTGAGCCAAAAGGTTTAAGGCTGTTTTTAAAAGGACTTAGTTGCACAAATCCCAAGTGGGCTTTGATTGGCTTTGGGTGTCTACTTCCCTTCGGCTCTTCTAAAAATCACAGCTGAAGTGATTCACCCAAGACTGCTCAGAGCCAGCATTAAAACTCAGACTTTCCAACGGCCCTTGCCACTAGACTATTTAATTCTCAGAAGCACAGTCATTATTTTCTAGGTAAGAACCATCCTGTTTCTAAGAAATTATTCTTTTGGGCAGAGAGAGTCAACTGGGGAGCTCCTCGATGACAGGGAGGCTGTCAAGTGAAGCACGGTAAAAAACGTGCCGTGAGGTAAGGCCACGGCCATGCGACATGGTGTCGTCATCACATGTACAAGCAGCAACTTCTTCCCATTTCATCAGTGCTCACCTCCTGCTGAGTGCACAAAAGGTGGATTTAGCCCTGTTTTTCTTGGCCTCTTCTGTCCCAGAAGGAGGTGGTGTTAATGCCGACGGCACCAGCGAGTGGCTGATGGGGAGCGGCCTGGACAGAAACCTGGACACAGGCAGGAATTATTTCCTATGTTCTTTGCATAGGTGTTATTAAAAGAAGAGGATGGTAGCAGTAGCTTTGGAGATTTGATGGGCTTTGGTAGGTGAGAGTTGGACAAAAGTGTTAAAAATAAAATTGGGCTTCTTTTTGGGTCCTCCATGCAATGCAAGGGCAGCAATGGATGGCTTTACTGCGTGCAAGGGGAGGAATGCTCATAATTTGGTACGCCTCAGTAACACTACAGGATTTTTTTGGAAGCACCGTTAGACCTTCAGCTTATTTTCAATTACAGAAATGTTTTATCCATGAGAATCTTCTCATGATGATTCCAGCTGCTTGGAACTTGCCCTGTTTAAATCTCATCTCAGGTGCCTTACAGTCTGCTGCTTGATCAGATTTAAGATTTGGATGCAAAGTGTAGGTATTTAAGAACCAAGCTAAGCTGAATTTAGCAGATGCCTTTCATTTTGGTGTTTCTGTAGTAGTTTGTAGAGGAAAGTGGAGAGAGCTTGAAGAAGAGTCAGAAGCTCCTGACACTGAGAAGTTGTTTCTGGTTGTACCTACAGAGAAGTTTCACCATAACTCGGGCTGTAATAGCCATTTTTCACTGGCTCACTGTTGGTATTTTTACTTTAGACTCCTTCTCCTGCATTTGGTAACCTACGTTACATCTTTACTCCTTTATTTGCCTCCTCTGCATACCATAGGACCTTTAAAATACTATATTTACTGTGTGGGTTGTCAGCAAGACCGTCACAGGACTGAGGCCATTCTGTTTTCTGTCTGTATTAGATTGTAGATGTCTGAGCCACTCTCTTTGAAATGTTATCAGGAATTATATAAATGACTGTGGTATAGAAATGTTACGTTGGATAATTAAGTGTGGTTCTCCAGCTCCGTGCTATTAGTGTGATTTTATTAAACACAGATTGTGGAGGGAACCCAAAAATACGTGTGCTGATTTAGATTATGCTTCCCAGTGAGGTTGTTAAGATGCAAGTCTCAAGCGTTTCTAGTCCTGCAGTGAAGCATGCAGAAATGATCCTGGGGAACTAAAAAGCCAACCTGATGCCCAGGTTAAAGACATGGAACCCGGTTGTCTGTCTTCACCAGACAGTGGGATCTCTGCTCTTTTTACACCATGCACAGTTTGAACTAACTGGATCCGCGGGAGCAGAGGTAACAGTAGTACTTTGCAGTTTCATACCTGCACATTAAAAGACTACTTGATCAGTGAAAGAAAAATGTGTGGGCAGTTTCTTTGTGCTTAATGTTTATCTTAATAGCTCCTCGGGACCAAATGAGATCAGGGACGCGTTGTATAAAGTGCTGTGTAAATACAGGGTAGGAACTTACATGCTAAGTAGATTAAACACAAAGGGAAGAGATACTGATATTCACAAAGCATAATGAAGGGAGTAGCCAGCGAAGACATGATTAAAATAACTAATTAGGGAAGTGGATTAGTTAGGCAAGTTAGTTAGCTGAGCTGTTTTTATTACATGCTGGAGGTCTTTTTCATAATTTTAGGCAGGCTTATTGCTGGAGGTTTCAGTAGACGTACCTTAACACGGCGTAGCGTAAGCGGCACAGCACAGATTTCCTTACTGATGGGCTTTTCTTGACCTCCCGGGCTCGCTCAGAGAGCACGGGAGCAGAGTACAGTCCCTGGGTTTCTCATTGCTCGGCTGCCCTGCTGAGACAGCCACCAGATGATAATGGTTTTTGGCCACTAATGACCACCGTTAGATTTGAACCTGTGACACTGAGATGAAAGCCCGCGTATTCCATTCCTCGTACCCAATCCATCTTGCTCTCTGCCTTTAAAGGATTTAATTAAATGCTGAATACAGTTAACTAGAAATAGCCTTCTTCCTGACCGGTGCAGAATGAAATAGCACTTGACAGGAGAAGGCAATGCTCACGAATGGATTAGAAGAGATTAATTTTGTGAAATTTTCATTTAACATTCCCCATTGTAACAAAATGAAAGAATTCTTGATCTGCTACTTGTACCTATCATGAGACCTATTTCAGATTAAAGATAAACTTTAGTTCTCTTAGCAGGGAAAAAAAAGACTAAGTAAGAAAGAAAGCCTTCATCTCCTAGATATGATCCTTATTCCTTCATCTGTGCAGTTGGTGCGTACAAAATCATTCACAACATACTGCCTGCACTGCTCTGCAAGTCAATTAAAAATGGCTGTGAGACCTTCATTTCTGAGAGATTCATTCCATATATCGGTACATTCTGTGGATCCTAACACAAGCAGGGGCAGATCTCCAAGGCAGAGACAATAAAATGAGCAGCTGAATTTACAAAGGGTGTTTTTCACATTTACTGGTTAGCAAAAAGGAAAAAGGAGACAGAGAAGTAGCATTATCTCCCTTTTCTGCTTTGAATGAAGTGAAATAGGATGATGTTAAGAAAGTAGAGAAAATCCATGGGCATAAGAAGGAGAAGAAACTTTGAAGAGAAACAGTATTACTATAGTGCAATGGAAATTGTGAAATTTGTTCCTTTTATTAGCATGCAAAACTATGTGGAACCTATCACTGGCCCTATCAATTAATAAGTATTTGAGTTTTTTTGCTAAACATAATAGCCACTTCCTTTGTTTACTTTTCAAAGACAGGAATGAGATGACTTTAATATGACATTTTCTGAGCTGGAATTCCTTATTCACCCTTTTTTCTTTTTCCATAACAGATTACTTCTTAACACTTGATGAACCTATGAATAACATAACTACCACCCTGGGCCAGACGGCAGAGCTGCACTGTAAAGTCTCTGGCAATCCTCCTCCCACGGTTCGCTGGCTGAAGAACGACGCGCCGGTTGTCCAGGAGCCCCGGAGGATCTCCTTCCGTGCCACAAGCTATGGGTCTCGACTGCGAATAAGGAACCTTGACACTACAGACACCGGCTACTTCCAGTGCGTTGCAACTAATGGCAGAAAGACTGTTTCTACCACCGGTGTGCTCTTTGTCAAATTTGGTAGGTTTTCTCCTATTAAGTTGTTCAAAGTGTTGCTTAGAAAAACAGTGCAGGAAACTCTGAAGAAAGGTGTGTTTATCCACTGAAAATGAGTGCACTGATGTAGTGGTATCAGCAGCAGCCTGTTTCAGCCTATTTCTGGCAGTTTATCCCTTCTGCCTGTTTGCTCTTTGCTCAGCTGAGATGACCATGTTGCCAGCTGAAATGGTGGCTTTTAATATATAAAAACCTGGTGGAAGCAGGACTGAAACACAGGGTCCACTTAAGAGCAATGTTCATTAATATGCTACCTGAGTGGATTCAGACCAGACAAGAAAAACTTATATTCTCAAGTGCCTGAGTGACCTCCTTTTTCTCTAGTAAGTGAGAAATTTCAGCTTGCAAAAGATGGAGATGGGACGGAAATGTTAAATGCAGTATAGATCGGAAGCACATTAATGATACATATGCCTTTCAGATAAAATAATCACATTTTCGTCAAAGTTTATAATGAAATGATTGCCTTCATGGATGATCCTAATACCAGGAAGATTCCAAACCAGAAACGGGTTTTCTGCATCTTCTCCTCCATCTCCACGTTCAGGGTGAAATACTTGACTTGGATGAGAGTGTTTGCATGGAGTCCTAGTTAGTCCTCACAGCAACACCCAATGAATGGTGTATTCAGTGCATTTCAGAGTCTTTTGTCATAAATGTCCCAGATTTTCTAAATCATAATAAGAAATTAATCATTAGATGTTCTCATAAGGCAGATGTCCTTTAGCTTGTATCTGAAATTTAGGAGATTTTTATCTGAACAATGATACTTTTGTAGACATTCCTGTAGAAAGCACTGGGTATTTTTCATGTTTTACTGACTGGAGCAATATTTAATCTTACAATTCAGTTTCTAGAGCAAATGCTCATTAGTATGAACTGCTGCAGCTGACTCTTCAGTTTGCTCTGTGTTGGTGAACACGAGCTCAGTCTGTCGAGTATTCGCCAAAATATAAACGCCGAGGGCAGTAACAGCGAAACGCTGTCAGCCAAAGCCTGCAGAGGTCAGAGGAAATTTGATCAATGCATCTGGATCAGGCCAAGGATGAATACCCTGAAAAATAATGAAGATTGGTAGGGGGAAATGACGCTGTTTTCTCCCAGTTACAGTCACAACATGCTTTTGTATAAGCCTCCTGTGGTTTGCTATAACCTTTTTTGTTATGGCCCCGAACTCAGCTGAATTTCAGGATCCATCCCTCACGTGTTTATTGCCCTTATCTATGGCATTTCGCAGACAATCACAGCTACAGGATACAGTCTTGTCTTTGGTACTGAGAAACTGAGACTTGCCTCTTAAACTACATAAACCACATCCAACATGACAGACTGTTACTTTTATCTTTTAAAGGTTTACAAAAGCTTCCTGCTTGTTACCTCGCCATAACTCATCACACTGTTTTTCTTCTGTCACTTTTCCAGGTCCCCCACCAACAGCAAGTCCAGGATCATCGTAAGTTGTTTCATGTCTCTTATATTGATTCATTAGTCTTGCATTTCATCAGTCAGAAGTTCATTTTTCATTTTGTGTGACAGAAGCACTTTTACATTCCACTTTAAGTCAGATAGGACAGTAATTTATTGTAACTGAATTATCTGTCTCGTAGATAAATTTTCATGTTATCATGTCAACTCCTATTTCTTAAGCTAGACTTCTTAATTTTCAATATTATTTCCTTTAGATCCCCTGATGCCTTCAGCCTTTGAACTGATCTCAGTGTACAAACAGAGTATACCGTATAAGTAAAAACTGATCTTCATGTCATTGTCATAGCCCAGTCCAGAAAAATCTTTGTCGCTATAAGTAAATTTTAGTACCTACGGGATTCTTACTAATTTAATGGAACTAATGGTCATAAGCTGGATTTGTGTCTCTCTGTATCTGTGGTGGTAAACAGTCATGAAACTGAGTTTTTAAAGATCAGATACCTGGGTTCGAGTAGTGGTTGTTTTTACAGCAGCCTCCCCCTATCCTGGAGCTCAGGATCTGCTCCTGCTGCTGGGTCCATGCTGCTGCCTCTGAGCAGTTGCCACCTTGTATCTGGCAGTTGAGCTTCTGTCTATGGTAGGCTTTGAGAACATATCAGTCTCTAGTTTCAAGATAAATGAACCAACTTGCTCACCTTCTGTAGGTCCCCATTTCTTTTCAAGTCTGATCTTCAGCTGTTCTGAAATTTGAAATTAATTTTGTGATTGTGTCCAGCTCTTTCACGCCTTACACATGTGGAACAACACTGAAAACCCACCTGTCCTAGTGAGGAAGTTGCTCTGTTAAAAGAGAAATACCGCAGCAACAGAAAAGTGAAATGAAATTAGAATTACATTTACAAGGGATGCAAAAGTTTGGGGACGTGAATGCTCCTGACTGTCTTTACGGAAGATTGTTCACAAAGTATTGCAGAGGAAATGAATTAGCGAAAGCATCTGACCACAAAAGGACATGCTAGGATGCCCTCTAATGGAACATCATAAAATGTGCTTTTGTCTTTCCTTTCGAAGGTACCTGAAACGAAGTTACTGAGTTGGTTTAGGAAGGGGAGCTCTTTGCTCGGTCTCAAACTCCTGTTTGTGACTGCAGTGTTCTGGGGAGAAAAGCTTCACGGCAGGGAGTGGAGGCTGTTGTGCTCTGGTTTGGAGACTTTTTTTAATAATCTGAAAAAGTGTGCATTTTGGGTCTACTTCTGCCTAGTTTGGGGTTTCTAAAATTTGTTACATTAGGCAATATGTCCCAAGCTGTCAGAAGCTCACAGGAGAGCACTGTGAGCAGAGAAAGCAGGGAGCTGTGCTGGAATTTCCCTGTCTGGGCCACTGAGGATTGCCTTGCTTTTTTTGAAACAAAATTGATTTGGGAACCTTTTTCCCATTTCTCTTTCTGGCAATTTATTCCTTCTCCCCCCTGCCCCTCCCAAATGACTACATCTTAACTAGCTAACAGCCTCACCCAGTTATGGAGAAGTGACAGCAAATGGTCCCACTAATTCAGTGAGAGTCAGACCGAGCTCTGGGGCGATGTCTGCACAATATCATCCAGACCACAAGGAAAAAGACAAACTAGTTTTGTTTTTTTCCATATGCTCCGTATCAAACATGAAATTGGCTCAAAAGTGATTTAATGCAAGATCTTCATTTTGCTTTCAGCATGCCCTGCCCATTGTTATACATGCGTACAAACAAAGATGTGAAAAGGTGAAAATAAAGTGAGACTTCCTCTGCAGTAGTTGACTTCAAAATTGTGCCTTTTAAATTTGTAGCCAAGAAAGATATTTAATCGCACTTCATTACCCTGGGAGGCTGTGGGTCTGTCTAATGAGAGGCTGCATTGTATTGAACATTGGAAGGTAACGTATGCGAAGAAATGTGCACAGGCATCTCTGTTTTACTGAATGGGGAACATTTACATTCCTGTAGCAGCTAACCAGATTTAATCTATGAAATAAGAGAATCAGGAAGAAGCTTACAAGAGAGAAACGATAAACTTGGAAGGCATGCTAAATTAGAGTAAAAAAATGTCAGTGTGCATTGTCCTGAACCTGGTTCATATCTGCTGCCAGTGGCTTGAGTGCAGCAGCCTTATGGATTGCAGCGGCTGGCGAGTTCCAGCTGCACTGGGCTGAACTGCAGAGAGAAATGATGTGTCGGGGAGTGCAGGGGGGAACTGCCTCAGACTCTGTGCCTCGCTGTTTGCTCATCTTTCAGTGCTAAAAATATCTTGAGAAGCGTATGGCTGCTCATACATAGTCTTCTCCTCGTGCAAACTAGCGAACAAATTATTAGCTCTGAAATTAGTGAAAATTTGGTGGAAGTGCCTGTAGGAAGAGTGATTCCACATTACACAAGTAAATGTCACAAGTGTTTGAAGAACTGTTTAAAGGCAGCAGTACTCTTCATTGTAGAGGAGCAGAGCATTTACTACAGCTTTGGTAAATTTTCTTGTCTGAAAATATTATTGAAGCCCTGGAGGTTAATACCTTTGGTATTTTGATCGTGAATTTCTTCAGATATGAAGAGAACTTGGAGCCTGTTCCGTGTAGGATCCTTTGAAGGCATCAGCCCTTGGACTGTGATGTTCTTTCAAAGTCTTGATGCCATTTTAGGACTCCTCATTGCTAGTAGATGAACGATAGGTACAGTCATGAGAAACATCTGCGTTTACCTGTGAAAACTCCCCCCATCCATGCCAACCTCGGTGTTCAAGTTCCAGAGCGGTAGATGCACGCACGTGGCTGTCCTCCCTTCCCTTCATGTTAGACTCACGGGAGGCCAAAGGGAAAACACTATAGGGAATAGTCCTGGAAGCTGGGTCATAAAATATCTTCCTGCCCTTTTTTCAAGAGTTAAAGCACTAATTCTGGTGCTTTGGATAAACTGAGCGGGGGTGCATGGGTTCAGCTAATTTCAGACCGTGGAATGCAGTGACGGGAACTTAGGCCTCTCTCCCCCTGCTGTGAAGGCTGACCACTGGCGTTGGCTGAACCAATGACACTTACTGTAAGTCATCCTAGGGACATATCATTTCATTTTACAGTGGTTAAATAGGGAAAGCTCTTTAAAACGTGTTGTGTAAATGAAAACTCGTACTTTGGTACTATTTGTGCCTTATCAGCATGAGTTTCTTCTCCTATGATAAATAACACAATCAACCAAGTCGATGTCGAGTAGCTGCCTTTCTCAGTGGGCGTGCTTTACCCATGCTGTCTTTATTAATCTATCATAAGTGGAAGGTTCTGTTCATTTAAGGATTTAATTTGAGGATCATGTTTTTAAAAAAATCCATATGCTCAGCACTTTTCTTCATATAATTTATAGGTGCAGAGTTCTGCGTTGATGTGATGGCAGAAAAATAGATGGTCCAACTGTAGCTTAAAAATAAAAAGGTTAAATGGATAACTTCTGTAAAAGAAGACAGGCAATGCTAGATAACATCATAATTCACGCGTGCGTTACATCCTTATTCTTTCTGCTTTCCTTTAACGCTGTTATGGTTAGCTAGAGCCAAATGTCTGATTTGCAAATCAGTCTGAAGTGAATGGAAGAAACTCCAGCAGCAGTATAAGGGAATGACTAAAGCAAGGTACTGCCCTAGTGCAAAGCACTGGCTGACCTGAATGTCCTTCCTTTAACTCTCCTGTGTTTGGCAAAGGTCAGCTTTAAAGCCCTTATCTGCAAGGCCGGGGAGCTGCATTCCATCGGCAGGCTCTGCTGCTCAACGTGTGGAACACAGCTTAAAGATGATGATGCTTTTTTTCCCCCCCCCCAAACCCCTCACTCCTGCTTTATAAATACATCATTATTTATCTTTGTTTTGCCGGAAGGTGCTACAGATACAGGGCCAGCTACAAGCAGCCCGGGGAGCTGTGGGGAGAGTGCGAACGCCACTGTCCGCAGTCCGGATGCGTGCCCGGGAGCTGAGCGGCTGCGCCGGCTCCGGCTCTTGGGCTGCTGAAATAGTTTCCATGAAGTGGATGGTGTCAAGGGCACCTCCGCAGCAGGCAGGAGTCAGGGGCGTCTCATCTGGCAGATAAGGCAGGTCCTGCTGGCTTTTGCTGCGAAAGGCCACCAACAACCAATTTAGCCCTTTTTTTTCTTTATTTTTGAAGTTCTGATGCTTCACAACACTTTGAAACTCATTTTTTATTCATTGTCCATAGCAAGGTTTGGTCCTTTAAGGACACAGAAGTCTGCACATCAATCTCAGGTCTCTCCAGTGGCTACAGAGATAGGGGACAGCAAGGACTGAGGTGAGAGCACAGCAGGTTCCAGGAGATGGGATAATTTACTGTAACAGTAGAGGTACTTCGGCCTGGAAAATGGTTGTGTGCCCAGTTTTTTCCACGATTAATATCGTCCTTTTTTCCTCCATCTGTATTGTTTCCACTGCCTGGAGCGATGCTCTGTGCTTGCCCAGAACTTCACTCGCTAACTCCAGGAAAAATCCTGGGTGCAAGTGACTGAAGCTGGAGGAGAGGCAGCTCACCTGCACTCTGTTCAAGAACTGCTGAAGGAGCTGTAGCGGGAGAGAAAACAAATTGCCTTTTTATGTGGTCCAGTCTAAAAATGAGCTAGACAAACCGTGCTGGAGTGTAGTCCGGTGGGAAGAGTTCAGGAAAATGTCAATTCTCTGTTGGAGGCGTACAAAACCCACACGGAATCTATTGCTTTGTGAACACGTCTTGAAAAGGCTTAACCTGCAGGAGAAATGTGTCACTCGGCAAGGCAGACTTCTGGCTTTTTTACAGTGGAAACCTCAGAAGAATGGCATGGCACCTCTTAGAAGCCGCCTGTGAGTTCACAAGACGTGGTGTTTTAGATGTTAAAGGAAAAAAAAAATGTCTAGTTCAGCAATATTACTGCTCTTGTTGTGGCAGAGAGAGACTCTTGTTGATCCTCTTGCGTGGCAGAGAGACAATAGCCCGAACGTAAATCAGCCTGGACGTGTGTGCCACGGACTGGTACCTCCCGTGGGGAGCACACCCAGTCCTGGTGTCGGTATTGCTCTTGAACAGCCCTCTGATTCCTAACGGAGCCTTCTCTCTATATAAGCTAAAGATATGGTATTGTTTTGCTCTTTATTTAACCACTGGGAATGAGGAGAGGAGGAAAAGAGGAGAGGAGAGGGCTGTAATTTTAAGGGGCACTTGATTCATAAAATCAAATGGGGTTTGTGATTCCCAGAAATTGCTTGCGAGGCTTGTGAAACCACAAACCCCGCAGGATTCTCCCATCCTCTTTTTCAATGATTAAGTTTTTTTTTTTTTTCTTTAAGTGAAACACATCTGGGTTTTTTAGTAAAACAGATCTTTTATACAGTGGCTCCATGTGGCTGGATGTCAGCATGGTTCTCTGCTGCGAGAAAACGCATAACCACTGGCCGGCATCCCGGGGAGGCTTGGCCAACTGCGTTTGATTGAGGATTTCAGAGGGACTTCTCCCCTTTGACCAGAGAAGCTAAATTTTAGAGAAGGAAAAAATACCTGTAAAGAGGCGAGAGTGGATTCACCAGGAGCTGCTGCCTGAGCCCGACCCCCCTGCTGCTGCCCTCAGCACCCAGCGCCCCCGGGCTCCGCAGGACGGGCACCCAGGCTTGCCGCAGGCTGCAGGTGGAGGAGCTGCATGCATTTCCTTCGCCACGGGGCTTCTGAGATGCTAACTCAGGTGGGATGTTGTACAGGGAGGCCAACGTAAATATGGTTGGGCAAAAAAGTCGTGCAGCCTGAAGATGAAGTCGGAGTGGCTGACGCTGACAGAAACCATGTTATGTTCCGTTGCATTACTTCATTCGAGTGAAAATAATGCTCTCGTGGTCTTGCCAGGGTCTGAGAGTCAGATTAGCTGCTGCGAGCGTGCCAGTCGTGGAAACGAAATGTTTCCAGGGAGAGCTGCGCTTGCGCTCTTCACTGTGTCTTTGATCTGGTGCACGCTTATCTGTTCTGCCGCTGTCTCACCTTCTCCCTTGTCCTGGTTATTCCTCTGTGATTTTTTTTTGGCAACATTTCTGTGGCACCAGGTGACTGCTGAGGCCGCCAGGTGTGTGGTTCAGGAGGGAGCACGCTCTTGTGCTTCCCCGAGCAAGCACACGTCCATGGAAACCTCTGGGTAAATGTAGCACTGGATTTAGGATGCCATATTTATGTCTGGTATTAAATGAATTGGTCATAGCCAGTGTTCTAGTGCATTTTATCTACTTCAAGGTACTTACACAGCTAAATATACATGTTATCTGAGAATCCCAGGCTCCTTTGCCTCTTTACCTTCTCTTATCTCCCAGAGCACATATGGGAAACTGAGCCAGAGTGAGATTAAAGGTGTGCTTCAGTCGCCTTCGCTGCAGCTGTTTTATGCTAGCTCAGATGCAGTTGAAGTCATGCTGGTCACCTTGTCTGGCTCTGACACCCTTGGGTTTTTGCTCAAAATATTACATATACAACCTGTAACGAGACAGAGAATTGAGCTCTGTCTCTGGAGGCCCAGACCGATACCCGAGCTAATGGATTATTGTTGTCTGCTGTGGCCGTGCATCATCCAGGGGCTTTCATGTGAGGAATGCTGCAAAAATTTGAGGTCTCTGCTGCAGAGCTCTTACCCCAGCTCTTACCAATGAAGTGGGTGAAATTGTGTTTTGTTATGCTACGGTAAATCTGCAGAAAAGAAACTGGCCTGGAGTTTGGAACGAGATTTACCTTAGAAAGTGCTTTTCATTTTGAAAGGGTACCTGATAAATATTTTTACATATTTTAACTACAGTGTTCCACTCTTATCTGTCCTGTAGTGCAAACAGAAAGCCCTTCTGTCTTCATGTGGTCTGAAGGAAAGGTATGACACGATAGGGAGACATAGTTGTATTATCTGAAAACAAATTAATCACACTGATGTCAATATTTTTTTAGGTAGGCAGAGAGAAGGGAGTAAAACACATTATGACTTGGGCATCGGGAGCCAGAGTTGCCTAATGCATTTTTATAATACGTAGGAGAAGACAATGTGCTATTAAGAAATGTGTTTGTTTTCATTCTGCGCATTATCACCCGTAGCAACTACATATGCAAATAAGCGTTTGGTATAGAAATGGTCTTTGTGGAATGCTACAGATAATATTTGAAGAGTATTTGTACTTGTATTTCTCCAAGGCTTTAATACGACCCGGTTGCCCATAGTCAATAACCCCGGGCGTTGCAGACAGGGTTTGTAGCAGGACCCCAGCAGACTTGGGGAGCTGAAACGCTGACCCCAGTGTTTTGTCCTGAAGCCAGCTTGGCTGCTTATGAATGGTACTGCTGCCTGCTCACCAAATCTTTTTCAAGCACAGGCAGCTTTGGGAGGGAGGGAGAGGCACGGCCACATCCAGGGCTGAGCGTGCGCCTGGTGCTGTGCCGGCACGGCGTTCAGCGCTCGGCTGTTGGTCACTTCAGCAGCTGCCCTGTGCTACCTGAGGACAGCAGCAAAAGCACAGTCACTGCCTGGAAGTGAAGAGAAAAACGTGACATTGCTATTATTTGCTTGGGAAATGCTCGGCTTCCAGCATTTTGGAAATACTGGGTCAGTCTTGTGCCTTTTATATTTAGCATGTTCAATTAGCCATGCTGCATTAGTCCTGTTGCACTGGGTTTGTTTGACTGTGTTCAGTAAGTGCTGAAGATAACACCAAAAGAGGAATTTACGCTGTCATTGTGAACTAGGCTCAGATACCTTCCTGTCTTTTAACACTGGGTTTAGGAAGATTTCAAATCCCATGCAGAAACCTTAAGGGGCTGATACATGAAGAGCAGGAGAGGATAGATTCTCCTTTCTTTGAGGAGTTTCAGTGAATCATTAGAAAATTAGGCTTATACAAACACTTAAGGAAATCCTGTAATTATATAATTTGACCTTGAGTTACAGACTGTGCTCATTTTCCTGATTTGTTTTAAAAGGAGCAAAGTGAGCATCATATTGAAGTTTCTTTCTTCTATTTGGCAACAGAATGGGAAAAAAAAAATCAGGAAAAGCTGAGAAGTTGCATTCCTCACCCTGATCATCTCCTGCAGCCTTCAGGATACCATATTTGTGGAGATAGTCTTTAACTGTTGCAAAAAAATGTGATCATTATGCAGTTAGCAATTGGTGTTGGACTAAGTCTGCTAATAAACCGAGTCTTGTGAGTTAAACCACATAGTCAGAGCGGCCAAGTATTGTTCCTGTTTAAGCTATAGATCTTTAATGTCCCACGGGGGCCTTTTTCCCACCGCACTCCTTGCCAGAACTTGCCTGGTTCAACGCACCCCAGGACGGGCGACCCGTGCTGCTGAGCTCCATGTTAGGGCTGCAGCCAAGGCTGGCTGGTAAAAAGGAATTGCATTTGATTAAAAATGTTGAGCCTTCTGTATCTGTTTTCATTCCATGTCGAAATGAAGCGGAGACCATTAGGCATTTTTCTCATGGGAACGAGCAGTGCACAGCCCCCAGCCCAGCACGTGCTCACCGTAGAGGAGGAAGGCCTTGGCTGTGCCGTACAGCACAGATATAACCTGCTTTCCCCATCTCCCTCGTGGTCTTCCCCAAAAACAGTGATTTTGAGGCCAAGTTTCCTCTAGCCCAGAAACCCTTCTGCTAAACCCTGCTAAAGGATTGCAGCAGCAACGGCATCCAAACCACTGTGTTTTATGAAACATTCCAGTTTTCAGAAGATGATGTTTTTTCTATCTAAGACAATTCTCCTCGAAAAAAAAAAGTCTCATTTAGCTGTAATTATAGGGGTGATTTAAATGCCTTATAAAGATTTCTTTGAGCCTAAAGGCTGGGAGGTAAGATCTGACCGTAGTACAGTAACAATGCATGTCACCCTCCTGATCTGTGTCAGGTTACAGTACTAGCTGAACAGAGCCTATCTTTGTGCTGCCTTTTTTTTTTTTTTTCTTTTTTTTTGGTAAGGGCTTGTCCTGAGTGCATGTCTTGACCTCAAAAAGAGCAAATAAAATTTGATTTTGATGTTTTGGAGGGTCTCTGTGATTGGCGAGTGAGTAGACCCAGATTTGTATTGTATTCAGGCAATGTGATATCCAAACGTTTCTGGCAGAGATTATTGTTCTGTTGTTTTATTTGGGTGTATGTACAGCACAGTCTCATCTCCAATGGCTTTTCATGTAAGAGCTGCTAAAATAGAGCCGGGTACTGCAGTTTTGGGGAGGGAGGGTCATAGGTTAAGATGGAGCTCTTTCTGGTGGCCAAACGTTCTTAGGGCACTTCTCTGGGCATCTGGCCATTCGTGTGGCTGTGGGATTTGGTCAGGTGTAAGGGGTAAAATAAAGAAGTAGTCAGAGTTTTCAGAAACCAGTTAATGTCAGAGGTTGTCCCCAAGGTACGGTGAGATTCTCCTTTGCTGTAAGGCCTTTAATTATAAGGGAAATCCTGTTTAAAGGCTTATAATACATACTTCTGTGGTTGTAATAAAATATCCTGCAAAACCAGGTAGTGAAATCTCAGTGGGCAATTCTCAATCTCTTTCTCGTTTCATTGTTCTTTTCCTTTAGTGCCCAGCTGTCACTGATATTCCTTAAACAAATCCTCTTCTGCCATTTTCAGTCTGCACTGATGTGGAGCAACGAGAGATCTGCTGGAGGTTCATCAGATCTTGGCAGCATGCAGCGGCTCAACGCTGGGCAAACCTTTGCACAGCTTTTTGTTTTACCTGCTGGCTGCCAGGCTCACTGCCAACAGGCTGAAAACTGAAGTAAGGTGAAGCATTCATACCGTTAGGGTGGTAAAAGCTCCGGTTGCTCGTGGTAGCAATTATTCAAGAGAACAAATAATAATATTAATAACTTAGAGTATTACAGACAAAACTTGGGTACTGGAAGGGAAAAAGGCAGCATAAAAACCATTTGTGGCCTCTGTGTGATGGATTTGTCTCCTGTCCCAGGCTCTCCTTCATCCTCGTGAAAAGCAATCGCTCCATACGTGACCCTGTCTTCCTGTCCCCTTCCTGTGGGCTCCTTTTTCAGAGGACTCAGTACTGAGCCTTTGCCTTTTCACCTAACGAAGTGGACATTTTCCCTGGGCCCTCTGTGACATGACGTACTGAGAGTAGGGATGTGCCTTTTGCAGGGGTTTGACGGGAGCTACAAAAGCCCAGGCCTGGGCCCTGGGGCTGTGTGGTGGACTGCTCGCTGCCCACCCCTCCACATCGCTGCCCCAGCTGCGAACCGGCCAGCAGCTAAATTTCCTTCCCCAGTGTATCTATAAGTCTCCCAATTTCACAAATATCTCAGTGATTATGGGGTGCCTCTCCTTCCAGTGTGAACGGTATCCTGCCTCCCTGGGGCTGGCCCAGCGGGCCTGCTCCTGAGGGAGCGTCAGGAGCAGCACGCTGTAAGGCTTCTCTGGTGAAGGCCACATGAAAATCAGCATGGATGAGCAGTTTAGAAGGGCCACCCAGTATCATCGGCTGGCACGCTGTAATCAGCCAGTGTCGTGAGCGCTGTGACCAAGAGCCCCGTGACGAAGGGGCGGTGAAGCCCCGCGTGAGGCCTGAGGGAGCCGTGCCCACCCTGAGCTCGCAGTGCCACACGTTGCTGCGGGGACGTGTCGATCTCCTGCAGCCAGTGTAAGCATTTACCCAGGGCTTCCACAGCCTTTAGGAGAACCAGTGGTTTCGGTCTCAGGGCGTGTGTTTATTCAGTCTAGTAAAAACATTAAAAATGGGAATAAATCTGTATTGACCCAAGCTGCTCTCACTACTGCCATGTGGTATAAAACCTTCAGAAGGAGTTTTCCTATAAAGATAACATCGCTGCACAACCCGCTTGCATGTAGTTACCTACCTGCTCGCAATTTGTGTTCCTTCATCACAAAATCATCAAGTGCAGGGAAGAAGATTATAAGGTGTTACATTATTTATCCTGATAATTAAAAACATGCACAACACTTGAGCCTTGGCTGTTCAAAGCAGTAACCCTGGGCGAGTTCAAATACTGTAAAAGGAGTTAATCATCGATTTCAGAAAGTGTCAAGTTTATTGATCTTGTTAACAGGAAAATATGTGTGTGGCTACCTCAGTGGGAAGGAAAGGAGCTATCTGACCTGTTACTAGTTGGATGCTGTTATTGATGCTTGAGCCCACAACGATCCATGTTAAGCAAAAATTAGTCGCAAACGTTACCCTGCCATGGCTTTCCAGGCAAATGTCTTATGTCAGTAAACGTACTTAAAATAAATACATTTTCTTTCAATCATGATTTTGCTTGAGATGAATGGAGACATTCTTTGCCACAGTGCTGCCCGGCAGTTAGCACCAAGAGCGCTCAGCAAGGCGATCCCCTTCCCGAGTTCACAGCCAGTTTAGAGATTCAGAGGTTTTAGAGGTGAGAAGAGACTGGTGCAGTCCTCCACCTACACAGCCTGGGTAATGGCAGCTGTAGTTAGTTTTTCTCCCCCTCAGTTATGTTATGTTTCAGATCTTTCTTTTGACTTAACTGGAACACATCCCTGCAAAAAAATAAGCATCACATTGATTTTATGTGTTTAACTTCTGCACAGGTTTGTGCTGTGTGAAGTCGAATGCCTTTATAAGATTCTAAATATACAAACGTTGTTATCTTTACAAGTCAACTCTTGACTTTGCCAAAGTCCGTCTGAGAGGTCTCCTTTCCACAAACCCCTGGGAGCTGCCACCAGCTCTGTTACCGCCTCAAATCCGTTCTTGTTTGGGCTTCATTTCAGTCATTGCACTGTTTTGTCTTGGACGGCGTAGGGCTAGCAGACGTGGAGTCACTGGGGTCTTTCCATGACGTGTGTGGGTATCAGCAGTGCCAGAGCTTTCAGGAGGTTTGTTAAGTCAACAGCCATGAAAAGATCATGGAAAAGTTGCCTTAGATTCAAGCTCTCTTGACCTGCGTATGTTTAAAAGATCTGATTTTAGTAGCTGCTATCTAACATTTCCTGTAGTTACTTTTGGAATAGAAACTGTTTCCTTGTATTTATGTGATAAGGGTATGTTATGTAAATCACTTTTGTATTTTCTCTGCCCTGTTATTCCACCATTTCCACTGTGTGAAAAGGAGATAGGAATTATCGAGGAATCCCTTGGTCTCAAAGCACTAAAAGCATGGTAAAGCCCTTTTCTTTACTACCTGCATTTAAGCGAGTTTTAGAAATCTCCTTGATGACTTCTGCTTCTCATGGCAATTTTTAGCATTTATTTAAGATGGTGTCATTTATTTAAGGTGGTGTCAATTTTTCCTCCTCAATGGGTGCAAATTAACAAGGACACAACCGGCAGGTGAGGATCTGGTCTTCAGCGAGTGTAGTCTTTTGCAGATTTGAAATGAGCAAAAGATAATGAGAGACAATGTGCTTTTAGCGATGATAAATGTGGAGGAATGATCTGGAGAATGTTTGCTTGCACTGGGAGCTGGGTTTGAGGCTGTAGCTGGCATCAGGAGCTGCCACTGTGTTGGATTCTGGTCTCAGCTTATGGGGATAAGCCCAGAGCAACTCCATGGATGTCTGCGGAGCTGCTCCGTACTTTTCCTCAGTGTGAGTAACACAGGAATGTTACACCATCCTTGGCATGTCAGGCACTTTTATGGGACAAAATAGACAGTCATGGTCTTGGCGAAATTAAGCTCCTTGGCTGGATAAAAGGAGCAACAGCGTACAAATACTGGTGTTGCCTTAGATTTTCATCTCACACGTGCTGTGCGTAAATCACTTTGCTGCATGGATTGTGTGTGTGCATGACTTTTTAAATGATGTTTGGCTTAATCCTCACTTAATTTTTTATGCAGTTGTGAAATGCATGTTTTATATTACCACACCATGATAAGAGTTAGTATTGATACAAACCAGCATTTCACCTACTCAAAGATAAAAACCAGCTTTTAGATTTGATAAAGTGCAACTGTAAAAGTATGCCAGGACAGACTTTATTAAAGCAAGGTTTTAGAAACAGTTCTCCGAGCTACTTTTATCTTAAATAATATTTTTCCAGTGAGGGAATGCATTGATATAATTCATAGCATACATATAACCTTATCGATACCAATTAATTTCAGAGTTACAGCTGAAATGTTGTGTCACGCTGTTCAGCTGGGCCGTGCTGAGGCTGGAAGCAGGTAGGAAAGCTGGCAGACACCACTCTGCGAAGTGGTACAGCTGGGTGCTGGAAGGACCCTGAGCATACTCCTCGTCCAAGCACACAGATTGCAAATTCTCTTAGAGATTTGTGATCCATCGTGGCAGGTTAGCCTAATTACTTCTAATGCAGAACTCAGTCATATCAGTATTTTCAGTTGCTGACACATTGGAATAATAAAATAAAACCAAATAAAACATTTGGGATAGTTTTATTTGCTGGTAACCATCAACTTATTGCATATCTTGAAAACTTGGACAACCAGTCCAGGAAAATGTGTAACTTTTCCTTTTTCTGCCACGTGAATCAGAAGAAACATGGCACTGGTGTGGAGAGCAGGAAAGTACATACTTTTTTCCACTTTGAATACCAGCTATTGGCTGCAGATGAACTACAAAATGGCATTATCTTACATGTTTTGTACAACACCTTATTGCAAACAAGTTGGGCTTTTCTTTGGGTTGCTCGGGCACACATTTGAAGTTTGCAGTGTTTCTAACTGTTTGGCCTTGCAAAATCTGCCATGTTTCCTTCTTTATTTACTACAATGAGACAAAAAAAAGAAAAAAAAACAACTAAGGGAGGTGAGAATTTGCTTGTTTCAGTGCTGCTGCCAGAAAAATAGAACGGAAGGTGTGTTGTAACCTGTTCTCACTTTTGGGGTATTAGGAGAAAATGACAGTGACTGCCTCTTGTCCTACAAACAGAAGTTTTAGGATGGATCTGGTCTGTTTCTGAGTAGAAAGCTGGTTTTTATGCAGCTCTTCCTTCAAATCAGGCTTTTCATAATTTAGGCTAGGCGCCTTTCTCAAGGCTAGCTGAAATATGAATCTGCTGGTCCCGAGCCCAGTAACTGAAGTGTGGTTGCTTCACGCTGCTCTGTGCAGCTTACATAGCGAGGCATAATGCTTTTAAAGAAAACAAACAAGTTCCCTCTGCCTTATCCTGTTACCATTGGGGAGTGGATGGACAGATCTTAATTTTCACTGAAGCATATTTTCACTCGTGTTTGTTGTGTTAAGAATGAGTTTCTTATCTCAAAAGCAATCTTTTTCACAAGACATTCTCAGTTTAATATAACTCGTGGTGCCCTTTAAAGCAGACTGGCTATTCCCAGCTGAGCAGCCTCTATTTATGTGTGTCTGTCAGTAGCAGAATTTATGATAGACCTGCAAGTTATGTGAACTTTGAATGTTTTCACAGTTGTTAAACTTGACCAACTATTTCAATAAGACTAACTGCTTAAAATGGTTTTGGACTTACCGGCTACCCCCAGCTGAAGTATGAGCATTATGCTCATAAACCCAGCAACCCCCAGACTGCTCGTCAGCAGAGAAAAACGCTGCATTTGTACCTTGACATAACTCCGAGGAAAGCCCTTCCAAAAAATGTGTTTTCCACTAGGATTTTTAAAGGAGTCTGGGATTTCAGGTCACTCTTTTCCACGTAGTTGCTCTCCTTCCTTTGCAAGGGGACCACATATGTGCATTTCAGGGCTAGACTTCCCACGTCCAGAGGAGCAAGGCTACGTGCCTGTAAAATTATTTATCCGCAACCCGTATCTGACTTAGGAGTCGGGCATCCAACAGCAGTTCAAAGAGCTGAGCAGGTACCGGGCTCGTGCATTTGGTGCCGGTGTGCTGTATGTGCCCGTGCCAGGCCCATGTGGGCCATCACGCACAGCGTGTGCTCCACCATCTCTCTGGGCAGAGCTCAGCAGCTTCAACAGGGTCTTTATAAGGTTTTATTAAATAAAAGGAGAAGTAAAATAGCTAAGGTTTGCAGTGAGCTTGTGCTTATGGTGGTTACTCTTATTTTTTTGCTGTGATTGTGGACTATGGTAGTTATTGATGGGTGCAAATTTTTGGTCAAATAATAGTTTAAACAAGCGAACATTATATGTATTATTTTTAATTAACTTCTGCTGAGGCATGTGTTTCACTTTTAATTCAAGTGTCAGATTTGTGAAGTCTGTTTTTCATCATGCTTAAGGTTAAAATATTAGGTCACCAGAAGAAAGGCTTACTTGAGTCACATAAGACAAATTAAATGTTAGAAGGAAGGAGAAGGGAGGGAGGAGCAGAAAAAAAGAAAAAAAAAAAGCTGTGACTTAAGAAAATAAGGTAGAGCAGGAAAAAATTAGTGAGAGATAAAATGGGCTGCAGAAGTCCTGAAACTCCTTTTGTAGTGTTCACTATTGACTTTTGGAGCCATGCAAGATTTCGTATCGGTTACAAATGGCTCCGAGCTGTACTTGCAGTGACCTGAGGCCGAGGAGGGAGTGGGATGTTGCCTTCTTCTGTTGTCCCTGTGGGCAGCAAACAATCTGCAGTGGTTTTATCAAGGAACAAGCCAGGTCTTTTAGATGCTTGGCGGGAGAATAGGATGTTTGGGTGCCGTTCTGTGGGAGAAAAGGCAAAAAATTCATAGGATGGGAAAGCAGCTTGAAAATGAAGAGACTTTCCCACGTTATTGAAATGGTCTGTGTGTTAATGCCATAAAAAAGTATCTTTTGCTTTGGATTAACTGTTTTCGTTTGTGATGTTCTCGTTTATGAATGTATGTTATTTCCTATGTATTCCAGAAGACTCGACAGTCGTGTTGCGAAAGTTGGTGTGTGTCGGACAGCAGCAGCAAAATCTCCTGCAGAACACTTGGGCAGTTTCAGTTGTCAGCAATGAATAAGCAGTTGTGAGACAGACAGGAATCGTTAGCAAAGCTAAATGGAAAATGTTAAATGTTAATTTTTCCTATAAAAAGGACATCTGACAAAGGAGATTTAATGTAAGGCAAACAAAAAGGTGTTACTTAAAACCTTGTTATTATTCTCACTCGCTTCTGTGATTAACAGGGATTCAAAGCGCCCTTTTCCCTGCTGTTTTCTCAAGCCAGTGCTCCTCGGAGGACCGAGCTCCTTATGCAGTAAAGCCAGGTTATGCCACGCATTTGGTGTAAAGAGACCTTCTCATGTGGTATCAGTTGCATGAACACTCGCTCGGAGGCCCCGTTATGCCTGTAAAGGGGCAGTTAAATATTTGGGAATAAAGCCCTTAATGTCCAGATGAAGCTGTTTGAAAGGTGTCTGAACCCTGACTGTATTTCTGCTATATGTAAAGTTTCTTTTCGTTTCAAAATGCATTGCAGAGGTGCACTTTTCTGTAAATTTTGAGGGGAAAAGAGTCAAATTTGTGGGGAAGAGGCACACAACGTCATCTGTGTTGTAGCTGAATGAAATCTAAACAACCTCCTTAACTTCATCACTAAATAATGAATAAATTCCTTGACACTGGGGGCTTTTATCTGACAAGAGGCAGAATACAATCGAAGTGTGCGCTTTGTGACGTGGCTGGCTCTCTGTGCTCCTGCGTGTATCCCCCTGGGAGAGCCCCGCGAGGCAGGAAGGTGTTGTTCTCCCGTTTCTGCGCAAAAAAAGTGCCAGTCTCGTGCCATAGCAGTAATTCCCCCCTGTGGCAGGATGGAGAACGGTCTCCAGGGGTTATCAGCATCCCGGCCAGGTGGGTCAGTTGGGTAGCTGTGGTGTACGTGAAAGGAGGAGGTGGTTGTGAGGAGCTCCCTTGGATCCAGAGCCTTGGGATTACTCGTGCACAGCAAGCTGCACCGAGACACGGCGGTGGCCTGGGGGGCTGACTGGGGGCTGTGGGACCGTTTGGGGGTTACTTTTGGGGACTGTTGGACAGTTTGGGTGCTACTTTCTGGCCACAAAGGAGACAAGTGTGGGTGTGACGTGGTCTGGTCCTGTCCAGCTGCTCCCCAGGGCCATCAGACGGAGGAATGAGCCCCGGCGGGGCTGCCAGGCAGCCTGGTATCGCTCACGCAGCCGATTTATGGGGTGCTGCCGACGGTCGTTCCATCAAAAGCTCCTTATCTAGAGCTAATGCCTGATGAGAGGCGGATAAGGGACGTGTGTGTGAGATCATCGCAGCTCCGTGAGAGGGTCCAGGAGGAGGGGGGGGGTGTTTTGGTGTGCAGCACGAAGGTCTGATAGAAGAGGCAATGCTCAGCACTCGTAATCTTATCCTGCCTGCCTGCTCTTCAGAAACATTTTACATTTTTCCCCCCGCATCTCGAAACTTCGGCGAAGCGACCTTCCAAGCGTAACCTTAAAATAGCTTTGTCAAACAAAACATGAGTGCGAGAGGTTTCCTGCCATTCCCATAACTGCGAGCATATGACTTGCAGTTCGTCTTGCCTAATGATGTCAGAGATCTGCCAGCAGCGATCCAAACGCTCGCACCAGGGTCGGTCCCTAACCAGCTGCAGCTGCCGAGCAGGCGCTGCCGCCTCTCCCGCTCGCAGGAATGCCTCTCGACTTCGCGGGAGGAGTTTTGGTAGGGAAGGGATTGTTATAAAGTGTTTAAGAGGAGAAAAGGAGTGAATCTCGGAGGCTGACGTCCCAGCTAATTTAGTTATTTTTGGTTGATATTTAAATGAAGTTTGTGGCCACCGTTACTGAGCTCTTCCGGGCAGCTCTTGCTTTTCCGAAAGTGAGTGATGGTGATAGAGGCGCTGTAAAACTTTCTTACGATGACAAAGAAAAACAAGCAGTCATGAATCGGTGCATCCTTGCCAAGGGATTAATTGCCTGAGAGATGTATTTTATTAAGCTTCCAAAGCTGAGGATTCTGCGGCGCTGCCCGGCTCTGGTTAGTGGGAACCACATCAGCTCCCCCCAGCGCCGTTCCCTTCCCTGCACAAACCTACCTCCTCTGCAGTCCCGCGAGTGCTCGGGGCAGAGTTTGTGAGCCCGGGAGATGTAGGGGAATCAGGATGTTCCGGCTGTCCCAGGTTCAGCAGGGAATGGCTCTAATGTGGCCTCAGAGCTGGGCCGCTCGGTGCCATCCCTTGTGCTAAGCTATGCAGAACAGCAGCCCAAAGTCGCATTCATTTTGGGGGCTTTATCCATCTGGAGGCATCGCGTTAAACCAGCTATCAGTGCGGAGTGGGGAAGAACAGCTAACCAAGTAAAATAGCTCCTCAGTCAGACCATGTTTGCTCACTGAATTATTTTTTGATTATTTTAGGGAAGGAGGCGTATCAGTGGTGCTGTGGGACTCTGTAAGTTTGGTGATGACAAAGCCCAGCATTATTCATTTTTTATTTTATACCGCTGCATTTCTAGTGATCCAGCTAAGCCCTAGCTGCCCCGTGACTTTAAAGGGGTGTCAAAACACCAATAGCTTATATTACACAGGACTTCTGCTTAAATTACACAGTGACGTGCAAGTCTGGGCAATTCTCTTCTTTTTGCAAAGCAAAATGCAGCCTTCGCATTTCTGAAATATTGTTATGAAACAGAGCCAATGTGTTCCCACTTTCAAAGTCAGGCACAAGCAACTGGTTTTTGCTCTTTGGAAAGTATGACAGAATATTATTCATCTGTTTGCTTTAAGGGCTATCTGCCAAGTAAAAACGCTTTACCTTTTCTTCTGGGTGAAGCTGGAACATGAGAATGGAACAGAACACAATTTATTTAACAATGTAAAAATAATTTATATGGCATTAGCGCATGTATAGAGGGTGTATGTGATATATGTAGCAATAAAAAAGTATCGATACACCTTTTAATTAATGGCAAAAATTGCTGGAGCAAATCTCTTCCCTCCCTGCCGCCACCCATTGGCATTCATTATGAACTCAGCTCCTCCAGAGCAGCGCCCTCCATAACCCTGGCTTTGGGTTGCAGGTTTGTAGGTGTACAGCAGTAAGTGGGACCCTTGTGGTGCCGCTCTCGAGGACACGGGCGGTCTGTGTAGGGCTGAGGAAGCCAAACCGAGCCGCCCGCCCCCTCTTCTGTTGTCCGCTGCAGCAAGCAGCAGATTTTCCTTGGAAGAGAAGGGCATAAAGCACTCGGTTGTCTGAACTGGGCAACGTCGGCTGCCTTTTCCCATCAGTGCTCCGCTGCTGGATATAAATTATCTAGATAAACAGCTCTGACTAGTTTCGTGCTACGGTTAAAAAAATAAAATAAAAAATTAAGACAAAACGCCTTTCACTTTGTAAGTGAAAAAAATGTCTGGAGGGTCTTCACACAGAGCCAAGGCTATTCCATCTCCACTGGGCAGATCTCAGAGAGAATAGCACATTTATTTGCTTCTATCTTCCGATCAGTCAGTGGTCCTACAGCAGTCAGGCTTTGCAAACACACCTTAATCCCGTGCCGGCTTTACATCGCCATCTTCCCGTGTCACTGAACATTACGATGCCGTTTCCCCTGCTGCTTTTATAATAAAATCCTCGCTTCCTCTCTGGACGTTCACCTATTTACATTGCTGTCAGTTAAAGATTTGGTTACCAAAATAATGGTAATCCAACAATCCCATCTAAGCATCTAACTAAGCTAAGTATAAATATATATTGGAGTATGCTGGCATTGGAAAAAGCATCAGGAGAAAGAGCGGTGCTCTTACCTCTTGTCTGGGGACACTCAAAGCACTTGGGACTTCATCTTGCCTTGTCCTACATCTTTCGTCTGTCCATTTTCAAAATTTTGTCTATGTCAATTTTTTTTTGTGTCTTTCTCGTTACATACTCATACAAATCCTTCTCAAAAAAAAAAAAAACCAGGAAAAAAGAAACAGAAATCTGTGGGGTGTGGTAGAAATGACTGCATGATTACACCATCTTTGGAATATGTATTTTTAATAAATTGGATATTGTAAAAATAAATACAACATGATCTCACAAGATTCAGCCTTTCTATTAATTTATTAAATCTTTCTAAGTGAACTCATATTGAAGTCTGGTAACAAAACTTACGCTAAACCAAGTTCCTGGCCCAGTTGTTGGTGTTTGCTGAGGACGTTGTTTAGATGTGAGCAATTTCTGGTAATTTAGAAAAAGACTGCGAAGGAAAAGGCAGCGTGTTGGGAAGTGGGCCTTGACGGAAGGTGAAATGGTTTGTATTTACAAACCAGCCTGCGCAGGGACACGCTTGGCGGAGGTGGGCACCGTGCATCCCTCCAGCTGTAGCGTGTGCGGATAAGAAACAAATTGCGGATTGATCGTGGTTATTGCCGATTGATCGTGGGTGACCAGGAATACCGCCGGCAGAGCAGGACCTCGAGGTGCAGCCGGGTCATGCTGAGAAAACCCATGGCAGGGGATGAGCAGAAGCACGAATTTGCACTAACCTTTCTTTGGTGTAGGGTTATTTTCTGATTTTCTTACCATTTCAGGATGTGGTGAGCTGATGGTGACCCAGTGCAGAGAGATGTAACTATTGCTAGCACAAAACAAAGGAGAGCTAACGAGGGGAAAATGAACCCAAGTGGTGACAGTGAGTTCTTAGTCCGTTGTTCGCGAATTTACTTTCTGCTGTGACTTGGTCTCTCCTGGGGCTGTCCAGGTGCCCCTTGCCAGGTGACACCTTTGCCATCTCCCTAGCACCCTCAGTAACCAGCGGAAGGATGCTGCTCGACTTCGGGGGGAAGGAAGACGCGGTGCCTCGTGTCCTGCTGCGGGCTCTGGCTGAGGTCAGGTCGTGTTGTCGAGTTGGCAAACACCCACCAAAGCTCTCGCTCTGTCTTCTGTAAACTTGGAGCCATCAGATATTTAAAGGCACCTGAGTATGGTGTAACTTCAGTCCCTGGTGCTGTTATGCGTGAAGCCAGAGGCACTGTTGCACGGGGAGCTGCAGTGGGATCTGAAGCAGTGGGCAAGCTCCAAGATAAGCACCAAGGCTGGTCTAGCAAACCGAGTGGAAACCAAATTTGAAAAGAAATGATCTTAAAACATGCAAGTGCTGTATCATCTGTCAGGGATTAAAATCCAGCGTTTTCCTTTTTTTTGTGTGTCTTTGCGAGGGCTTTACAGGGTGTGGGAAGTGGGAGAGGTGGGGGCAGTTCCCAGACCCCAAAGCCCAGCTGGGAGGAGCGCGTTGGCTGCTGCAAGCTCGGCAGAGAATTTGCTCAGGTGAAGTCCATCCCCAGTCAGCAATGCCTGCGGGCTTGGACTGACTCCCATTGCACTAGGACTTGAGCTCATCCGTTAATTTTAACACATTAATTGCTGTATCAGGCCTACCTCACCTCCTGCTGGTGCCACAGGGCCCCATCCTTTAGCTGTGGGAGGATGGTATCGGGACCACGAAGCGGATGTTTGAGCAGTGACGCTGCGATTCGCTTACAAAACACATCCGAAGTACGTGACGTGTGAATCGTGTAGAAGGAGACAGCGATCTGCCTCCATCCCAAGAACCAGAGCCGCATTTTAGCGCCAGCCACCAGAGCGGCTGCCAGTTGGCAGCGGGAGGTGAGGAATGCGTTTAAGCCGGGTCTGAGCTCTGCGGCTCTGCGTCAGGCTACGGCTCGGGTTTGGGGCAGGTTTACTGCTGTTTCTGCACCCCCACTGCTGGATGAAAGCTCTGGCAAGCGGAGGGTGCTCAGCCTCGGCTATAGGTCAGTGGGGAATAGTCTTAGATGGAGGGCTTAGGATGGAGTCCCCAAATGCTGCCGTGTGGGGACTGCCTGGCCGCAGGGGTGTCTCCGGCCTGTGTAGTGCTGGGCACAGCTTCGGTCGTTTGTCGAGGAAGGTAGGGATGCCTGGGGAGCCTCTAGACACTACGTGTAAAATCTTCCATCCTGAGCCATCTTAGAGAAACGAGAAAGAAGGCACACAGAGGGAAATGAGCTCACAAGGGAGGGGACAGGTATCATTTAGAGGCGCAGAGGCAAGAGAGGATTTCTTGTGGTACAAAGGACGATAGAGAAACAGAGACAGGGAGTGCTGTGTGGCCGCTGGTGTTTGCTGCCGAGCACGTGCCAGTAACTTCAGCACGAGGACGTTACCAACACATCCCATGAGGACTCCACCAGACGGAGGTGCCGTTTGAACTCCTGGTAGCTGCCAGGAGCAAGAGATGAAGCTCGCGGCCTGGTGCCCCCGGGACCGCCTCCTAACCTCCATGACCTGACTGAGCAGAGACCAGGGCACTTCAGGTCTGGTGTCCCGGGGGTATTTCTGTCCCACTCCAGCGTTCCTGTTCCTTTTGTCTGATTTATCCTTCTGCTCCATTTTGGAACTGTCTTCCAAGACGATTCAAAGCAGTGCCTGCTCCACGTGAGCCACTAATCTTCAATCTTACCTCTGCAAACTCTGCTCTGGCATGCAGCCCTGGCAGGGAGAGGCTTCAGGATCCGAGCTCTCCTCTTTCCTCTAATCTTCACCTGAGATAATCTGCCAAATCCTGCTCCTCGGGGCATTTCCATCAAGGTAAGCTGGTGGCCCTGCTCACAGCAATCCTTACTGCTGCAGCTATTTCAGTTAAATCTTCTTTAGTTCAAAGGTGAACCTCGGTGTGAGGTGAATTTGCTTTGCTGATGTTAATTGCATTCCTCCCGGTTTTGTCTTCGCTAATTGTGTGCTTAAATTGCGCTGCTTGATTGCCTTCAAGAGCAGTTGCCGTTAGGTGTAGTCCCTGAGTTTAATCCCATAACAAATTATAATACAATTTAATAAATAAGGATAAAAACCAAATTGTTAATAAATAAATAATGATGCGTATCCTCCTGGGGGATTAATTGATTAAAAGATGGAGAATTAGCCTCCCATGCCTGCGGTAGCCGTTGTGGTTTTTCAGTTCAGGTTTCAGTGGCTGCTCCTCTCCAAGAACCATCGTGGTGCTTGTGCCGGAGCCGACTCCGTGCAGAAACACGCGGCTGTGCTCGGGTCTGTTCCCATCTCGGTGTCTGTGCTGCCCGGCACCCAAGGCAGCTCAGCCTACCCTTGTTCTAGGTAATGAGGAGTTAAATTGGCAGATTAGAGGTTGTGCTTTTGCAATCCAGTTTTCAACGTACTTGGGAACATCTTGGGACCATCATCGAGCGCAGCCTGGAGCCCTTCCCACTGATTTCTCAGCTGATGCGGGATGGCTGGGGAAGGTTTCCATCCCTCCCAGCCCGCTTCCCCACCCCCTGTCTTCACAGTCATAAATTACCGCCGCTAATTCCCGCTTCCTAGCTCCTCCGTGTGAATTTACAGCAACGCTGCGTGAGTCCTGGGACCGTGCTCTGGAGCCGGTAGCTGCAGAGGGCCGGGAGATGCTCGGGGTGTCCTGGAAGGCGATCCCAGCGCTTCTTCCCGCTAATCCCATTAGCTCGCCCTGGCCGCTGTGTCAGGGCACTGGGAGCCCGGCTGCTGGGCTGGCCGCTGGCTCTAAGCCCCGCACACAATGAGTGGGTGACTTCAAAGAGGCTAAATGCAATTTGCATTTCCAAGCTCTCACAGCCAAGGTCTTCAGGAGGGGATGAAAGTGTCTTTTGTTAAGCCTAATGGCAGAGTTGATTAAAAAAGCTGTGATTTTTCCCTATTAGAGTCATAGTCTGATTCCACTGTTACGCTTTTGGCAGCTGGGGGGGGATGAATTTGGGGGAAAAAAAGTACACAAAGTAAGTGACCTGTTGCCTACCCAGCTATGATCATACCCATACATCATATTTCCAATATCGATTATTTCCTAATTTGAGAGCTAAATAGGAGGGTCTTGGAAGGAATAAGAGAAATTATGAAATTTTCATTAAGCTTCTCCATTTGCTGTGGCCTCATCAGAGCTGAGGTGTCTGTTCAGAAAACAGGTCCCAAATATCTCCAACCAGATCCTCACAGCGAGGAGGTAACAGGGCTGATTGACCCACCGGAGGCATGTTGCAGTGACCACGTATGCTCAAAGGTTGACTAGAGGTTGGACTAGATGATCTTGGAGGTCTCTTCCAACCTAGACGATTCTGTGAAATCCTCCTCAAAGCATCTGCGGTGCTCTGCGGTGTGCAGCAGCGAGCTGCTGCTTCTCTCTTCAACGTAAGCAGTGACTGCTCTGGTCTGCAGAGGCTCAGTAATTTCCTTTCTTTGCTCTGTTTGAAGAATATTGGCAAATAATTTCACATCTGGATTTATGTATTAAATGTCTCCTATAGTGTATAAAACAAAGCACCTAATGAAAGAAATCTGTCTATTTAACTCCTGTTTTTAGCTTCGGTTCTGTTTTAGCAATAACTGTTACCACGCTGGTGGGGGCTGAGGAAACATTTCCTATGGCAGGGTATCAGCGCGGGGAGGGGGTGATTCTTTGTATGCGCCTTTAATTCTGTCTCTGCTCGCCTGACTCTTCCTGCTGTGCTTATCACCATTAAAGTATAAGTTTGGTTCGCAAATAGAAAACAGCATCTTAGCTGCCTTAAATAAACGTAATTTTATTTTTCCTGGCAGTTTATGTTTTCTCTTCTGTGCAAGGCTGGGTATATTCCTGAATATAGCCCCCTCTGTCCTGCAAAAACATTTGCTTCACGCGACATTCGCGCATGTTCTTGCAAACCCAAAATGCCATTACCTGATTTTGTGATGCAACTGAAAACTCAAGCTGTTGTATATTCCTAATACTCACTCGGGAAACCTTTGCGAGCTACTGAAAACTACCTGCAGCGCTGTGGGAATCCTTTAAGGTTAAAATCATCGCGGGCACAAAGCCCGGGCCGTGCCCTCTGCACTACCTAAAGACCATATAATCCCTTATCACAGGCTCTTAATGGAGGCGAGGGCGGCGTGCGGGCTCCCGCGCCGGGCGAGCAGCCCCAGAACGAATCGCCGGCTGCGAGACAAACGCGGCGAGCCCCTCGCGTCGGCCGCGGATAATGCGAGTGCCAGCTCCCCGGAGGGACATTCTGGTGCAGAATCGCATGTGAAACGTTTCGCTCTTTTGTGTTTATGATTGATTTCAGTGACGAGTATGAAGAGGACGGGTTTTGCCAGCCCTACCGGGGGATCGCTTGTGCGCGGTTTATTGGAAACCGGACCATTTATATGGAGTCTTTGCATATGCAAGGTGAAATAGAAAATCAGATTACAGGTGGGTGAAAAATGCACTTGCCTCTTTCCCAAGAAGTTTTTCCCCCAAAGCTGCTAAAGTTTCATAAACCGCAGTGCTATTTTTGTGTGCTCTTTATTCTCTCTTGCTGTGAGCTCCCCATCAAAGCTTGCCTGGGACCCCTGCGTCGCGCAGTGTCAGGGGAGGGAGTCGTCTGGAGAGGGAGGATTTGAGCAGCCTCATGTCTCTGCTGGCCCACTTAACCCAAAGAAGCTACAGAACTGATTTTCCGAGGAGCAGGGGCTGTGTATTTACAGCTCCTGGGGGTGGCTCAATGCCAGGCTGCCCTGAGCTGCTGTTACCCAAACAGGTTTTAAACGTGCAATTTAAAAGCATGAAATTCTGACAAGTCACTTGTGATGGTAGGAAAGCTGTCGTTTTTCACAAAGGTACAGGTTTCGTCATTGGGCAGCCTGCAAGCACTTTATTTTTCACTTGTTGGGCCAAAAGCATCCAAATATTCTATGACTTTGTAAGCCATTATAAATTACTTGGGGGAAAAATGTATAATTAGGTTTGGGGTTTTGGTAACATGCTTAACATTAGGCCAGTGTTGAAAACCAGATGTTTTTTCTCTGTCAGCGAAATTAGCATCGTTAATAACTTTTAATGTAATTAGTGCTGTGTATTTCTGCAAGGCCTGTTCGTCACCTGGCTGTCTGAAATTAATAGTCGCAATGGGAAGGGAGGGTTATACTGGGAAGGCGAGAGCACGGGAGCAAAATTCCCACCGGGTTAGGTAAAATCCTTTTGTATATTTTACAGCTGCCTTCACCATGATTGGCACTTCCAGCCATTTGTCGGATAAATGCTCCCAGTTTGCTATTCCTTCGCTCTGCCATTACGCCTTCCCCTACTGCGACGAGACTTCGCCGGCTCCGAAGCCGCGAGACCTGTGCCGCGACGAGTGTGAAATTCTGGAAAACGTCCTGTGTCAGACAGAGTATATTTTTGCAAGATCTAATCCCATGATTCTGATGAGATTAAAGCTGCCCAACTGCGAGGACCTGCCCCAGCCAGATAGTCCCGAAGCCGTCAATTGTATCCGGATTGGGATTCCCATGGCAGATCCCATAAATAAAAGTAAGTGAAAACCGGTGCAGAAAATACCATGGTGAAGACCGTGAAGCTGCTCGTGCCTCAGTGCTGGAGCTAGTGCTGGGCTTTGAGAGCACACAGGCACCGCGCTGTTGCATTACTGTACTCCCACACTTCTTCCCTAGCCAGTCTTGAGTGGGTTGAAATTCAGAAATATTGTTTCAGTGATCCACTGACCTTGGTCTTTGGTCAGGCTGGGCTGCAGCCTGCTCCCAATCTTTATACATCTGAACAGGCAAATATAAAACGTGGCTCCCACAAACTCCCCACCTTCATATGAAAATAATGGCTGCGATTCAGATTCCCACTGTAGTTTTTACTTCTTTTGTGTATCTTATATTAAAAACGCTTGGCATAGGCTGTTTTCATTACAGAAGCATAAGCTTTAAATCCTCCCAGGAATGTGAATGCAAAGCAGGCCCCGCGTTGCAGCCGCAGCAAATTGGGAGCCCGTGCTCCTGAGCTGGCTTTGCCGGCCTCGGGCCAGCAGAAGCACACGGCGGGGGGCTTGGTGCCCACCCCGTCCAGCCGCCATCTGTCTCACCGCGACCGACCCTTGCCTTGAATTTATTTCTTTTTCTTTTCAGATCACAAATGCTACAACAGCACGGGGGTGGACTACCGGGGCACGGTGAGCGTGACGAGGTCGGGGCGGCAGTGCCAGCCGTGGAACTCGCAGTACCCCCACACACACACCTTCACCGCCATCAGGTACCCGGAGCTCAACGGGGGGCACTCCTACTGCCGCAACCCCGGGAACCAGAAGGACGCCCCGTGGTGCTTCACCTTGGACGAGAACTTTAAGTCCGAGCTTTGCGACGTGCCGGCGTGTGGTAATTGCTGCCTTTTTTTATGTCTCACTTTGAGAGAAAAAGGGAATCTGTGCAGCCCTCCTGCAAACCAGGAGCCCGCAGGAGCTGTGTGCACAGTGTCTTTTTCGAATCCCTGAAAAGAGAGCTCTAGGAAAGGATAAATGCAGTGCTTGTAGCTGAAGCCACAGCATCCAGTGCAGGAAATCCCCCTGCTCCAGGGAGGCCTATGAGCACTTACTGCCCATGCCGCTGGCGCAGGGCTGGCGTGAAAATATTTTACTAAGGAATACCTGAGCGCTCCCCAGGAGGTGGTGGGGCAGCCCGAGCATCCCAGGCTTTCCAGGTTGCCATTCCGATCAGTATGACTCCTTAATCCAAATGAAATAGGATCAGAGAAGTTGTGCTGCTGATGCTGATCCGCAAAGTAGTTAACAAAACATTCTACTTTTTGCTTGGTTTAGTAAGAACCGTCTTAATGAATGCAAACATCACTTAACAGAGCTCAGGCCTTGTTTAAAAAATAGAGACGAGTTTGCCAGATACTTTTAGCTGCCTTTTAGGTTGGTGTTTACCAAACTGCCCTAGCTGCGTTTTGGTTTTGCAAAATGAACAAAAATTGAGGTTCAGCTCACATTTTAGTTTGCTTTTTTGCGACCCAAGGTAAGTGGATGGAAGACCTGAACAAATGGTTCCTAATTGTTTGACCTGCATTAAAAAACAGCAGTATCAATAGCGTGCCAAGAAAACATGGAGCTATTTGCATGGTCATGCCAGAAATGTGTGCAGAAATGTTCTGGAAATCTGCAGAAGAAAGTTTCACACAAAAATTTTATGTTGCCTCCAAATTGTGACAGTAACAGTACCTTTCCCCTTGGAAAGGAGATAGCTTTTGATGTTACTGTTCGATAGCCAGAACCAAATTAAATTATTTCTGGTTATGGTTATGAACATTCCTGCAGTGAGACATGTGCTGAGCCTGCTCCAAAGTCTTTTTCAATTAATGGAAAGATGGGAATCGATGCCAAAGTGGGATCTAAATTATGTTCTTAGTGAAAGAATGGATCGGGGAAGGGCAGACAGTTTGGGATATGTCACGTGCATCACAAACCCTCTCTAAAATTCATACATATTTTTTAGAGTCTTGTATCTCTTTTCATGTTATTTCAGTGCATATAAGTTCTTTTATTTTTCTTCTTAATTAGGCACAGTGATTGACTGTACAAGAGTAGTTTAAGCTATATAAACTCTGCCAGAGCCTTGCTTCAGCCCTTCACTACAGAAACCTGGGTCTAGGCAGCAGTCAGCAAGACTCCCTGTAGGGTCTGATCAGCGCTGGGCTCTCTGCCCCAGGAGCTGTGTGGCTGTGGGTTCCCGGGCTGGTCCGGGCAAGGAAACGTGGCTTGGCCCTGGGGACCTCGGGCAGCTCAGGCTGGGCAAGCTCAGGGGTCTCTGGTGCCGCTGAGCTCGCGGCATGCCTCGGCACTGTCAGTCTGTGACCTTTCAGCCACGTGCAGTTTGTGTTTCCTACATTTTGTTTCCCGCAGGGCATCGGGATAATTGGGTAGTTGGGAGCTGAGGATGGGGAGCTGCTTCCAAGGGCTGCTCTGGATGGGCTCTGAGATCCCGGGACTGTTTTGGTCTTTTGATCTGGGATAGCTGGAAGCAGAACGCTTTTGGCCGTGTTGCAAAAGTCTCTGATTTGAACATTTTACTAGATAATAAATGAGATAGGCTGGCTGGCTTGAAGAATTCCTAACAAGGGTTTTAATTACTTCTCACCATTGCCTTACATGGTACTCTCTGTACAGCCGAGTTATATGGGATTGTTATTTTAAATACAGACAAATAGAACTATATCAGGTGAGTACTAATTTAATTGTTAAATGCCAATCTGCGTATTAAAACCCAGATACCACATGGGACTTGCATTCTGCTGGTTTTGCACTGGCTGAAAGAGCCATTTCAGGCACAGTTTAATAAGTATTGTGCATTCTGCCTCACCAGGAATTGCCTAGATGGGAAATGAATTTAATTGGGGTGGCTCCCAAGAAACCTATTAACCTAATGAGGCTTCATGGCAAGGGCTGCTACTTAATAAGAATAATAATTTCCTTTGACTGAAACAGCTCAGGTGATGAACTAGTGCCCAGGTCTCCATCTGCCTCATGCTGCTGCTTTCTTTTCCTTTCTTCAACTGTATCTTTCAGTTGTCTCACAGTCTGTAAGAGGTTGGTTTCGTAAAAGTTTGCCAGCCTGAATATAGGAAGATTTGAAACATGGAGCAAGTCAAGAGTGAGGCTTGGCAAAGAAATATATAATAAGGTTTTGAAGGAGAGGGAAAGGCATTGCATGTCCGTGCTAGAGGAGGGCAACTCATGGAAGGCACCCGCTGATGGCAGTGGAGTGGGGAAGGTAGAAGGGATGGCTTGGTCTTTACACCCCTGGACACAAGAGAGCCTTTCGCCTGCTTGTGGCACAGGGATCTGTGCAGGCTGCTGGGTAGAGCTGGATGTTCATTACAGATGGGGTGAGAGCACGCACCGTCCTGCTGGGCACAGGGACACGACAAAGGGGACCTTGCTTTAGTCCCTCTTGTTCCCCAGAGGTTGCAGAAATGTTTGGACAACCTCCCCTCGCAACTGAAAACCAGATGGCACGACTTAGTATAAAAAGAAGGGTCAAAAAGGAGCCCATGGGTGAGCAGAAGGACGGGGTGAGCCTGTCAGTAGAGAGGGGCTGCGTAAAGTGACTTTCAGAAACATTCGAACTTTGCCTCTGGCACCATTTGAGCCAAACCAAGCTTCAGACTGAGTGTATGTTTAATTAAGTGCATGAAGGATATCTGTGTGGGCCATTAAGCGTTTCTACAAATGCAGCTTGGAAAACACAGACAAACAAAGTGAAATGACTCTGCATGAATAATAAAACATTCCCCGGCCTGCCAGAATCTGCTCGGCCTGATGTTGCTGCAGATTTCCGCCACCTCTCAAAACAAGTGGGCAGCAGCAGCCGGTCCCGCAGCTCCAGGTGATCTTCAAAGTTCCTGGGGTGCCCTACAGTGGGTGTGTTAATCTGTGCGTAATTACACCCTCAATTTTTGGATGCTGCTGGGAAATACCAGAGCAAAGCAAGCTTCGGTGGCCTCGTGCTCAGAGCTGTGTGCTTGGACAGCATCTTTGTCAACACAGGCAGGTGCTGCATGAATGCAAGGGTGTTATCGCCTTCCCAAAGCCTCTCCCTCCTCCCGCACCACACCTTTCCCCTAAGCAACAAGCTCTGTGAGCCCAGAGTCAGCTGGAGAGAGGTGAGTGTCAGATGTCCTCACTGGGCAGTGGTAGAAGAGGGTTTTGTACTCCTAAAATTAGTCACTCTTTCCCTAGCTGTGAAGAAAGCTGTGTGCAGAGGGAGCAAAGACTGCAGCTAGTTTTGGAACTCTGTAAAATAAACTGGCATCCCAACCTCTTCCAGATCCTTGTTTTTTACAGCTTTTATCCACGCCATAGCTTTTCTTTCAACTGTCACTGCTGCATCCTTTGAAAAGTGCTAGATGTTGAGCATAGGAGGCTGGAAATAAATGGGGGGGTGAAACTGTCCCTTGTAACAGCTGCCCATAATCCCACGGGAGCCTTTCTTCCATAAACTATTTTAGAAATTATTTTTTTTTGTGGAGCTCTATTAGACCATTACTTCATTTCCCCCAAGCAACAGCCACGTAAGGCTATCCAGCTATTTCATAACCATAAGTAGGTTTGAACTGACATGCTGCAATGAAATTGTTCCTGGCCTTGTTGGTGTATCTTCCATTCTGTGCTCCTACAGAAACATTACTCAACAAAATGAACTGCTCTGTTATTATTGGAGAAGGTGGATTGCAGTAGTATTACCTAGAAGTTTTATTCTTCTTAATACTTCTAGTTGACCCAGGGGTGTATTCAACTGTGTGGATACTTCACTCATTGTTTGTTTTTTCCCCTGAACCAGATTCTAAGGATTCCAAGGAAAAGAATAAAATGGAAATCCTATATATCCTGGTGCCGAGTGTAACCATTCCCCTGGCCATAGCCTTGCTCTTCTTCTTCATCTGCATCTGTCGCAACAATCAGAAGTCATCCTCCCCTCCAGTTCAAAGACAGCCTAAACATGTAAGAGGACAAAATGTGGAGATGTCAATGCTCAATGCCTATAAACCGAAGGTAAGCCTGCAGCTCATTTCTGCTTCCGTGTTTGCTGCCTCTAAGGGCCGGGAGTGAAAGCCTTTATCAACTCAGCGCTGAAATGTTAAGCTGATTTCCAGCTTGAGGTTTCTGTTGGCTGGTGCCTTTATTTCTTGGGAGGACTTGGGAGTCAGCAGCATAGCGAGTGTCATGCTGGGCCCGTGGAGGTAATTCCTACATGTCCATGTGTCTGCATATATAGGAGCTGGAGCTTTTAGTGGTAAAAAAGGCAGCCCATTCCTGAAGTACCTCTAGATTAATTAGCTTATTTGGAGGCCTTTTTTAAGTCAGAAAGTAGTACAGATATGATTCAGCATTTTCTCAAGGGAGTTTTTTCCTGGAGCTGCTGTAGTCATACGTCACCTTCACTCAGCTGAAATCACTTTGGAAAGATTTGTTCCTTGTTTTTTCAGGCCATTTCAGGCTTACCTGATTTCTCAGTTAAAAGCGAAATTAGCACAACAGAGCCCAGGGATCTACCTCTAGCTGGCCAGCACAGCTGGTGCAGAGCTGCTCTTGTTGCTGGTGTTGTTTTGCTTCACTCTAGTCCCCAGTTCATGAAGCGTTTTTAAAATCATTTCAGATTGAAGCATGATTAACCATGAGCTTCTTGTTTATGGGCTGGGCGGCCAATTTGCGAACCTGTATCTGTCACCCACTTCGGGGCTGTAAATGCCTTCTGCCACCTACAGGCAGAATAATGCCCTGGAAAGATTATTTAATCGTCTTGTTTTGCACACAATGCCAATTCTTCAACAACTTGGTGGAGATTGTTCTTTTGAAGCATTTCGGAGTGAAAATCAACATGTACAAGTAATTAGAATAGAAACGCAGTGGAGTGTGGCATCTGAAACAGTCAGACACGCCTTTGGGCAAGATGTTATTTTTGTGGGAAAATGACATGGTAAAATTAACCCAAATTTGATTTTTATTGAAGTTTCAGCCATGTGAACTCTAAGCATTGATTCTTCAAATATATTGCTGTTTTTTTTTTTCAAGTATTGCTGTTGCATGTATTCTTTCTACAGGGTGGAGGTCGCTACTAGGCATTAGGAAAGGTTGCACTTGCACTTCGGAAGCTGTGTTCTCCATCTCTGTATAAGTTCAGGAGTGGTTTCTTCTTAAGTTCTATAAAGGAGCAATGGGCTGCCACTGTTGCTTGCTCTTAAAGGTCAGGTTTATAGAATTAGATTATAAAGAGTTAATTGTGGCAGACCAGGGAAAATTGCTTCAGTCACTGTATCCCACGAGATGCAGGGAGCGCAGTACAAGGGGCAGGGGATGGATGGAGCTGTGCCACCCAGGCATGAGGTGCTTTTTTGGGGGTGCTGCCCGGTGTCTGTAGAGTGGCAGACTCAGAGCGGTCGGGATAAACACAGGAGGTCGTTGCAGAGGAAAATTCCAGCTCACCACCCACTCACAGAAAGTGTAGAAGACTCTTGTAAGTCAATGATAAAGGTAAACCCACAGCGTGGTTCTGCTGGAGAATGCGGTGCTGCTTTTGCCCTTTAGTAATACAAAGTGCATGCAGAGATGTTTTTACATAGCATAATGCTAAACTATTTGTTTTAAACAGTTACGGACATTGGGACTGCAGGGCTGCTCTGTGGGGTTGGGGTGGACAGGCAGCTTGGCCCATTGGTGTATTCTAACTCCTCAGCCCCAGGACACACACGAGCCCAGTGACTTTATCTTGGTTTTCCCTTTGATGTTCTTAATTTCAACTTGCATGTACAGCTTAGAGCAGCTGAAAATGCTTAATACATGCTTAAAAACAAAACGTGTGCTTAATGACAGAATGCAGGTAATAGTACCAGAACCATTTAATTTGGTAGGTGTCAAAAGTACATCTTGTGTCCAACCACCATGGAATATTTTGATAAATTTGGACTTGCCTCTTGGTTCCCCTTCTAAGGTAGTTTGGTAAAATCCCGGCTAAACAGGAGATAAAGGGAATGTCGGCACCACTTTAACAAGGTCACGATTTCCACCTAGGCTGCCGACACACTGATGCCTTATGCACACTACATAGGGAAGCAACTTACTCAGAAGTGTTCTCCAAATATAGACCAGACTGTTTTCTTTTGATGTTTAAAGTCATATGCTGCAAAAAGCTTTCTGTTTTATTTATGCTAATTGTCTGTTTTCCTACTGGGAAACCCAACTCGCCCTGTTTCAAATGTTTTGATTGCTTTTCAAACAAAATTTTAAAAGAAAGGAAGTAGAATCCTATTTTTAAATACGGTATCCAGTATTAATGTCAACTTTGGGTAAAAACACTCTTAAGCTTTAAGCTCCAAGTGAGGTAGATGTGTGTTTGCTCGTACAAATAAAAATGTTAGCATTTCATCCAAAAGCCTGTTTCAGTTTTAAGGGATTTTAATTGCCTTCAAAAAATATAATAAACCGAGCTTGTCCTGTCATTCACCTAATGGAAGGAGCCAATAAAGAGATAGAGGCGGTGGGCTTCGCTCTTTCTGCTCTTCCTTTGTACTCGGTTTACTTTGGCGTGCTGCCTCATATGTATTTTACACTTCTTTACATTTTGTACACCGATGTATGACAAATACTTGTCAAACAAAAACTAAGCAGATTTATAACCGCTTAACTTGAAATGAGCCCTTCCTGCCAAAACTTTATGACTTCATTTTCTTTCATAGTTTTCCACTATGTTGGTTCAAACAGACAAACCCTGCCTGAGGTCAGACAGAGGTCATTTCACTTTCATTACTAAAATATAATTTACAATATGCCAGACCTAAACAAGTTTTAGCCTAAAGGATTTGTATAATATAAACCATCTGTTCCTCAACAATATAGCTAATTTCCTGCCATCACCGTACAGTCTACTGGCTGCCTGCTTAAATGGCTTTATGATGATGATTATTATTATTATTTATGCAGTATTTGTCTGAAAATTGAAAGTGGTCAATATAATTAGAATTCATTTCTTCTAAAACGCCACTTTTTAATGATTTTTCTAGTATGTCAGTTTTCCTGTATTGTTGCTGTAAAGCTGCAGCTATATTTCAGGAAGGCAAATGCTAATGTTTACACTGTTTTATGAAATGTAGATCCCAAACTCATTAGTCTTAAATTACTACCTATGGCTATATGGAAGATCCTAAATGACTGGCTTTGTGTGTAGGTGTTAACAGCACGTGTGGAAGTTGATGTCTGAATATAAATGCAAGTTCTTTATGGTCTAAGAGTGAAGAACAACAGAGTTTTTAAAAAGTTAGCCTTTTTTCTTCAACCAATATCTCATTTTTTCCAGCTGACTCTGTCCAGCATGTTTGAGATTGAACATTCAGTCAAGTGTGAACAGAAAGAGTCTTTATTGTACGTTGAAGGGTTAATAGCAAAGTCAAGGAAGAATTGGCTACAAGAACATAGCTTAAAAAAAAAAAAGGGTTTCTGCTAAAACTTTAGGCGCGGGCCCAGAAAGCACTTCAGCATGCACTTAACTTAAAGTATGTGAATTGCCTCAATTCCTGAAATCAGTCAGATTCAGTTTCAAGTATATAAATGCCCAAGCCCAAGTATATAAATGCTTTTGCTGAAATGCTGATGGTTCCTGAGTATATTTATATCTAATACTTACTACTTTTATCTGATTTTGTGCAGAGGGTAAAAAGTAATTCTAAACTTAGTTTTGGAGCAGGGTACAGAGTAAGATTAAGCAATTTTCAGCCCTGAACTGTGCTGATGTTGGGATACTGGTGCTGGGATACTGAACTGGGGCTGCTGCGCTAGTGCCTGCATCTCACAGGTTCCCTGCCACAACGGTTTGCAGCCCCAGGAGCTCTCATATTGGTTTGCATGGATTTCAGACTTCCTGGGTGAAGAGATCTTTTATTTAAAAACACGTGTTCAGGCCTGTTTTTCTAACACCTTTTTGCTGTCATTTCGTTCCCAGAGTAAGGCTAAGGAGTTGCCTCTCTCCGCCGTTCGCTTCATGGAAGAACTGGGTGAATGTGCTTTTGGCAAAATCTACAAGGGACATCTCTACCTTCCAGGCATGGATCATGCTCAGCTTGTTGCTATCAAGACACTAAAAGACTTTAACAACCCCCAGCAGTGGGCAGAGTTCCAGCAAGAAGCATCTCTCATGGCCGAGCTCCATCACCCTAACATTGTTTGCCTCTTAGGTGTTGTGACCCAGGAACAACCTGTCTGCATGCTCTTCGAGTACATGAACCAAGGAGACCTACACGAGTTCCTCATCATGCGATCGCCACATTCAGATGTTGGGTGTAGCAGTGATGAGGATGGGACAGTAAAATCCAGCCTAGACCACGGGGATTTCCTGCATATTGCAGTCCAGATTGCAGCAGGGATGGAGTACTTATCAAGTCATTTTTTTGTCCATAAAGATCTTGCTACTCGGAACATTCTAATTGGAGAACAACTTCATGTGAAAATTTCTGACCTTGGACTCTCAAGAGAAATCTACTCGGCAGATTATTACAGAGTTCAAAACAAATCTCTTTTGCCAATTCGCTGGATGCCACCAGAGGCCATTATGTACGGCAAATTCTCTTCTGATTCAGATATTTGGTCGTTTGGAGTCGTTTTATGGGAGATATTCAGCTTTGGACTTCAACCGTATTATGGATTTAGTAATCAAGAAGTCATCGAGATGATCAGGAAAAGACAACTGCTGCCGTGCTCTGAAGACTGTCCTCCTAGAATGTATAGCCTGATGACAGAGTGCTGGCATGATCTGCCATCTCGGAGGCCACGATTTAAAGAAATCCATGCCAGGCTGCGCTCTTGGGAGGGCCTTTCGAGTCACACTAGTTCTACCACCCCCTCAGGTGGGAATGCCACCACTCAAACAACTTCCCTCAGTGCAAGTCCAGTGAGTAACCTAAGTAATCCTAGGTACCCTAACTACATGTTTCCAGCACAAGGTATACCACAAGGCCAAATTGCCGGGTTCATAGGACCACCAATACCTCAAAACCAACGATATATTCCGATCAATGGGTACCCGATTCCACCAGGATATGCTGCTTTCCCAGCTGCCCACTATCAGCCGCAAGGTCCACCCAGGGTAATCCAGCACTGCCCTCCTCCAAAGAGTCGTTCTCCCAGCAGTGCCAGTGGGTCGACCAGCACAGGTCACGTCACTAGTTTGCCGTCTTCAGGATCCAACCAGGAAGCAAATATTCCTTTGCTATCTCATATGTCAATTCCTAGTCATCCGGGCGGGATCGGTATAACAGTTTTTGGAAACAAAACTCAAAAACCGTACAAAATAGACTCTAAGCAGTCTTCCCTTTTAGGAGACTCCAGCATCCATGGACCTAACGAATCTATGATTTCAGCTGAATTGTAAATAAGTGAGGCCTTTGTAAATATAACTATTTACAATACAAACTAGAATGTCGTAGAAAAGATTTATATTCAAATATTTTATTAAAGATTCTTCTGGTTGTTTAACAGACATTGCAGCAAGTATCTTCTGTGAAGTTTAACTGCTTAACAGGATGGGCAGACTCAACCAGACAAAGATCATTGTGGTATGAATACCCAGCTTTGTGAATGGACTCATTGTTTCTTTAAGTGCCACCGACAACTCAAAAAGGGGAGGGGGAGATTTTTTAGAATAAAAACATTTTATCATATGCTTTTTCACAGCTTTTTAAGCATCTGATGTGGTTTAAATCACAGAAACTTTTTTATACTGAAAACATATTTTAATATTTGTCTCTTTTTTAGGAGATGCAAATATTCGGCGATCTACTGGGTGTGCAATTTCAGTTCCAATAGCTAGTTAAAATATCTGTAAATTTTGCAG
Source organism: Anser anser (assembly GCF_964211835.1). Classification (NCBI taxonomy): domain Eukaryota; kingdom Metazoa; phylum Chordata; class Aves; order Anseriformes; family Anatidae; genus Anser; species Anser anser. The sequence continues at coordinate 30,170,865 of NC_139728.1, forward strand.
TCAAGGATTATGTTTCAAGTACGTGATCTGAGAGCTGAATGATTTACTTCAGGTAGGATTTTGGTCTTTTGTTAAGTTGGGAGTCTGAGTTCCGATTCAGACCAAAAAAGTCTTTTTATATGACAGCACAATAGTTTGAGTTATCAACTTGCAGTCTACAAAAATCATCTGATATTGGCTGCCAAAGATGGCTGGAGTTGTAAGAAATTGCCTTAAAGGAAATGAAATTAAAGTATTTTAATTTCAGAACCTGGATCAACTTATTCAAAGATAACATTTCATAATCTTTATAGGTAGTTAAAGTGGAAATTTTATATCCTTTTGTTGCTATGCAACTGTTTAATGGAAAGGCTCCAAACCACAATTTTATATATGACAATCAGTTTTCCCAGGAATATTTATTGTTTCAGATCGATCCGTAATTTCAGTGATTATGACTCCAGTAACCCCAAAGAAGGGAAACTCACATTCCATCAGGCAGCAAATCCATTGATAGCAGTTTAGTCTGTCAATTCTAATAATGTGAATTGGTGTTAATTTTCATCCTATAAATATCACTTGTATAATTACTAAAGTTCATTCAGGTATAAGCAATCTAGATTATTCATTTGAAACCACTTTAATGAGTTACAAAAGTGCTGTGTACGTTACGGTTTTTCACACTCTCTTTTGTACCGAATAGTATTTTTTATTGTACACAATGAAAACAATCTTTTGCTCATTTGACAATGTTGTATAATATGACTTTATTTTTATCTTTTGCACAAAAGCGTGATGATGTTTTGTACAGCAGAAGTGAAAATACATCTCTGCATTTTATATCTTGGTCTGTTTCTTTTTATTTTTAACCTGATGTAGATGTTCTTGAAATATATTATGGTGATATTCAGCCACTACCTTATACAAATATTTTTCTTTGTTTTCACTGCATGCATTTAATCACTGTATTACTTGATGATTGTTTTATTAATTATGGGCATTTCAATTAGGCAAGCATGAAAATGTAATTACAAAGGCTATTTTATAATTAAGATATGTGCATTTTTGTATTTCACATGCCAGAGATGATATTAAACACTGATTATTTTATGCTGCTGTTTATTAAAACATTGTTTTAACGTAAATATATCAGTATTTCCTCCATCTTGGCAAAAGATATGTGAAAAATTTGGTATTTAACAGAGAGCTAAAATCTGCTCACCTAGCTCTGGTAGGGAGTCTGCTGAAAGGCTCCTTTGAAGAAGACACGAGTTTTGAAAATAATAGTTGCAGACAGGTTACTCAGCCTTAGCTGAACACTTGATTATGCAAGTATTTGTAGAGCACCCAGAAGAAGAGGGCATGTTGCTGTCTTTGCTGTGCTCTCGTAGGTGCAGTTTAGCTCAGTACCGAGCATTGCCCTTTCAGCTCCTTGCTTAGGTTTTATGTCCCGCTGCCTGTGAGCTGTCGTGGTGTGTTGTATTGCAGCGGCAGCCAGAGTCCAAATGTCTCCATTGCACAGGTGTGAAGCTGTACTTACAGGTTAAAAACAATCAGAAAATAAATAGCAATGGCTTTTGTGACTTCTGAGATACTTTAAGTATCTGAGATGTCACCTTCCATGTGGATCGAAGTTAGGTCTGGATCAGTCATGAAAATATATTACACGTTAGGTAGAATTCAATTTTGAAGATTCAGACACTAATTACGTCTTACAAAAGTTCTGTATCTGCATCAGGTTACCAGACTTTCAAATGCTGAAAACTTACTTTTGAGCAGAGGTGTTTTACAGAAATCAATGAGATGTGTTCTCTCTGAGCTGTAGCTGTTGAGCAGTGGCTAGGGAGTTGCTCTTTCTCACTCATTTACACACACAGCTTTGTAGCGCTCACTTGGTGTCTTGTTCAGTAGACAGTCACTGTATTGTCATTCTTGAACCATTTTTTCCTCTATGTACTCCTGCATACTTGCTTGAGTGGTTGCACCAGTGCAAACAATTCTTGTGCATCTTAAGCATCAAATGCACTGAGAAGGAAGAAGCCATTTTTTTTCACCAGCATCCTATTATGACATTTCTTAGCCTATACCATTAAGAGCTTGAAATTTCAACAAGAGTTTGTCACTTCATAAATATATAGTTTCAGAAAAAGAAGAATCTATATGCAGCCAAGCAGGTTTGTGGTCCTTAGGCTAGGCTGTTGTTGCAAAATCTTCATTAAAGAACACGCTGTAAATGAAGGCAATAGGGAAAAAAGAATCTTTGCACCATGGATGATGCATAGTATATGGAAAAACACAGTTTAAAAAGATATGGAGATACCATGATCAATGATCTCAAAATATTTGCTCAGCACTGTTAAGCAGCAGCCTTCACTCGAACATATGAAGAAAATGAAAATATCTTCAAGAGGCCCTCGTTGCTCCGTCAGGCTGGAAGAGACAGCAGTGGAACCAGCTCACGAGACATCAGGTCAGATGGTCTCTGCCAGTTGGAATGGCAAGTGATGTATGTCCCATCAGAGCAAATTTGAACATATTAGACATAAGGCCATATTTAAATTAAATTATGTGAAGACAAGCATGAAACTTAAGTCAAACCACGCTCACATCAATACTGTACGTACTGCCACGGGATTGCTGTCTTATGTATGTTAAAGGTAGCTGTGAATCTGCACACTTAACTTTAATCATCTGGATAGGACAGCGGTAACCCAAGACTGTAATCCCTAATGTGGTCCCTCACACACCTTGTGGTTCTGTGTTGAAAAAGGAGCTACAGTGCAAGCTCACTCACTGATCAGTTTAGTTTGTTTATTTATTTATTTATTTCCCTTTATTTCAAAGCAAGCTGGATCGTTAAGGTTAAATAGACTCAGAGTTACGAGATGGAAACCAGCACTGAACAATACACCTGAAAGCTTTTAGGAAGACCTCTTCCTGCCCTCCTCTCTCTCCCTCTCTCAGTGGGTGAAGTTTGTGAACCGTGAGGCTGAAATCACAGTCTTGGCTCAAAAACGATGCTTAAGGAACAAATGCTAAAGCAGAGAGGCAGGAATTCATCAGGGGGAGATTAGAGGGGAAAAATAAGTCTTCTAAAAACCAATTAGATAATGTGGAAAAGAGATGTTGCCAGAAATGAAAGAATTACTCCTCAGGTGGGAATGTAGACATACAGATAAAAGTTATTTTCATGGCAAACGAAATAAGAGGGAATTTTCCAGATTCCTCATGCTAAATGCAAGAATTATCTTACCTTGTTCCTTCAAAGAGACGGACAGCCAAGACTGTTGGAAATGTAATAACGGACTGAGAAGCTCTAGAGATTTGGAAGTAAAACTCTGAATAAACACCGATTAGTAAGCCTCCAATCTGGACAATCTCATCCTCTGCAGGTGAGCTTATATTTCATTAAAAGAGAATAAATATTTGCTGGTTTAAAGACCAAAATACAGAGACTGAAGTGAAGATTTGTATCCTTTGGTCCCACAAAGGAGTGATTATAGTGGGTTTCTGCATTCTCTGGATTGAAAGCAGAAGGTAAAGCAGAGAAGCACTTGTGTGGAAATTGGAGCTGGAAAACTCAGAAACAGCAGTATATGTTTATCCAGAGCATGAGAAATTGTCAAAAAGGAATCTATTACTTGCTTTGCATGAATAAGGGTAGCCAAGAAAGTTGCAGGCCTGGAAATACCCTGTTACATTTGCTTGTTGTTCCCATATTGTTCTGTAACCTACATTCACCAGGAGAACTTTTAAATGTCCACCTAACTCAAAACACTCCTGACAGTACGGCAGGCACTACAAAAAGTATCTCAAGTACAAACACATGCTGTTCCCTACGGACCCGATTCTATGAAATGAGTGCCTTCAGTATCTATTGGCTCTAGTTAGGGTATTTATCAAAGAGCATTTGGCTTGTGGGCAGGATTCACTCTTTTCAGTACGCCTGACCACTGTCATCGCCTCCTCACAAAATGGAGGCATTTGACCAGAAGATACCTACCTTCTGTTGTTTTGTACCGTTAGGCCGAGCTGCTCAAGGTGGCTCTCAGGAGACACCGCATAGTGCTGGTGGGGAGAGGGTGGAGGTCTAAGCCACCCTCTGCCCTTGCACTCTGTCAACACTGGATATTACGTATACTAAAGTAGCTATGACTTTATCATCCACATGCAAATGTATGACAGAATAACTGTTTGTAAATTATACATATTAATTAGAAATTCATGAAGGTGGGAGAGCTGCAGGCAATGAGACAGAGCCATCTACCTGTGACAAAGATGGTAATGTCATAGGAATGCCACTTGTGGAATAAAAAACTTCTCGTTCCATATGGCTTGACATAAAACACCATCCGTGAAGTCTTTTCATTGAGCTTAGTGGTGTCTGAATCAGTCTTTTTACCGTCTAAAGAGTCCTTAGGAATTTTAAAGAACTTGATGAAGCCCTGGAGCTTCAGGCTGTACCTGTGAGAAATTTGATCTTGCAGCACAAGTTTGTAAACAGTTTTGATGCATGCACAATTTATCATTAAGCTGGTTCCCAAGCCAGCCAAAACAGACATTAACACATTTGTTCAAAAGACTTTAAATTGGCTTTAGTTCCAAAATGCTACAATAAACCAAAAATAGTCCTTTTTTTTTCAAGGAAAAAAAAAGCATCTTTACTGTATTTCAAAATTTTTCAACCAGTACATTTTTTAGAATATGAATTAATCATCATTCTGTGGTTAGGGAATGGAGTGACAAGGCATCCAAAGCTGAATTTCACCATCTCTAGTTCTGCTGGAGAACCTCAGTAGAAAACCAAGGAAGCTGGGCTCCTGTCTGGGTTAAGCTAATGGAGAACAAACGTCTTTCAGTGAGGAAGCGCTAGCTGTGTTTTGAAATAGCGCCTTGAAGCACCTCCTTTATGTCCCATCATCTCTGTGTACTGATGCTGTCTTACATTCCCCTCCCCAGACATCACAATGTCTTTGCGGTATGTAAACTCATACCTTTGTCCCAGATACTTCTTTTGCTTGAGACAGAGCATTTATTCCAGTGGAAAGATAGTAGCCAAACGATTCTCAGCTGTTAGCCTTGCAGAGCAATGCTAAACCGAGGAGGTCTGAGGATGCTGGGACCAATCTTAAAGCATGTAGTCACACAAACCACATCCTCGAGTTCTGGGAGAGCATGCTTTCTTTTGGCTGCATCTTCAATGGCTATGTTTTTTTTGTGGCCCCAAGTCTGCTCTCTCTGTGGGCCTGAAAGCCTCTCTTAAAGATGTGATGTTTGTGGAATCTGAGAAGCAATTTTTATCTTGCTGTGGGCTTTCTTTTATAGGAGGAGAGAATATTGCCCCCAAGTCAGTCACTCTCTATCCCATCATATTTCTTCCTGTTTGATCTCTCAAAGATTAAAGTTCAGTATATTTCAGGACAGTTATATTGCTGAGGTAATATAAAATTATTAAAAACAGAGAGAGAGAGAGACAATATTGTGACTACACATCAAAAGCTCTTCAAGACAAAGGAGGGAAAACTGACTTGAAACTGGAATTATTAGAAGCATCTGTGGTGTCCTTTATTTTCCATTTAACAGTGCAACACATTTTGGAATGTCTTAACTATTCAGACTGGCAACCTGGTACTGCCCTAATTTTCTGATTTGTACCCTAAAACCCGTGGTTTCTCTGCTCCTGAAGAGGGAAATCGCAGCTGTTGGTTAATGAGCTTTGACCTTGAGGTACAAAGGAATGTTCTCCAATGCTGCAACCTGCAGCCAGTATGAAGAAGTTGGGTTATTTTTTCCAGTCAGTGGAGGAATTTAAAACAAAACAGAAATATCTATTAGATTCATAAGAAGCACGTAAATTTTTAAGCCACAGCTGGTGCTTGGAGTACAATGTGCATGTGTTTGTTTATATATGTGGGTACACATATCCATACACACTCAAATGTTTTTGGTACTTATTTCCATAGTTAAAAAAAAATAAAATCCAACAACGTTTTGAAACAGTAACTAACAGGAACCAGGATAACATTTATTTCCAGTCACCCTCAGTGTAAACACAGGCGTGTGTACTTGGGTAGATCCAGAGCTGAAGAAGGCAGAAAATGTTGCCTTTATGGTGCAATCTCTAATTTATGTGTCCCTCCAGCAGGAGCGGTGCCAGGTTCCTCGGGGTTGGATGCTGGCTCTTGGTGCAGCTGTGGGATGAATCAGCCAAACGAGGAGCCAGGCTGCCAGAGTGCTGGGGACCACGAGCAGGATAGCCCATGTTTGGAAAAAAGATCCTCTCACGTGAGATCACCTGCTTTCACACATGTAGAAATCTTCCTATTTTAAGGGCAAAATAGAAAAGGACAAGTGTTCATTCTGGCTTCCTAACAGCAGCCATAATGTGCCCTTCTTGCAGAAAGCCCTAAGCTCTGTTTGAGTATCTCCTTTTGGGCGTGCCTGGACCTGGGGAGCCCATTTAGTCTGCAGCATGCTTAATTTGTCTCACTGATGAGGGCTGAGGTAGGAGCTGGGTGTGGGGAGGCAGCGAGGGAGACGGGCATGTGGAGGAGATGAGGTAAAGATGGCTGTGGAGGGCTGCAGGGCCATGACTGCCCCAGCATGGCAGACGAGGGTGGGAAAAGGAGATGAAGGTTGAGGTGCCTCCACAACAGGGGATGGGAGCAGGAATGACCCCTCTGGGAGACAGGGACCCTGCTGGGTGCGGTCACAAGGGAACAGGGCAGCCGTGACCGCCCGATCCCCCTGACAGCACAACATGGCGCCCTGAGGTGGGTTACCTCAGCAAGGCCGCTCCAGGAGGCCCTGCTGTGGAGACGCTGGTTGATTCACCTCTTGATGGGGCACAGGACACAGATGGGACTTCTCCACACCCAGTCCCACCAGGGCTGGAGTCAGGGCTTGGCCAAAATCTGGAGCAAAGAGCAGAGCCCAGTGAGGTGGTGTGGAGAGGCAGCTGCATCCCACACCCCACTCCCGAGCCCCTTCCCAAGCTCTCCAGAACTGACTTACCGAGAAGTGAAATATTTTCCAGCCGAGCTCTGGGTTTCCCCTGTTTTGGTTGCATTCAGCTTCTCACACCCAGGTTTCCAGCAAATGAAGCAAAATCTCAGTCTGTGGAAGTCACAGCGTGTTTTCTTTAAATACTGCTGTCTTTGTTTTTCATTGGTATTACTCAAAATCATTATGCTGAACCAATGTTGTTTAAACAGATTTTGCTGTACATGACTCTGCTCCAGTAGGTCTTGCTTATTCTCAAATTTCGCTGTAAACTACAGGAAATGTGATAAGAATCTGAGCAGAGTCCAAATCACAGTTCATTCCCTTGTGCAAAAATCACAGTGGTTCTGGGTAGTTTCACATCACGAAGCAGGGGTTTAGCTTGGCTCCGGGGTCACCATAGAAAATGTATTTGCTGTTCTGTTGTAGTTACATTTAATACCATATTTTCTTGTCTCTAATACTTTTATGCATCAAAGAACTTGAGTGCATTAGAGATACTTCTTTAAAAAAAAAAAAAAGAAAGAAAAAAAAAAGAAAGGCAACATACTTAAAGGCAGTACAGGTGAGATTTACCCTCTTTTTCCTTGTTTCAGGCATTGTTGCCAGACCTTTAATGAACACTTCCTGGAAAAGTTAGCAGAAATCCAAGGATTCAAGGAGTCTCTCTGGGAAGGTCTGTCATGTTCTTAAAGACAAAGTGTTTGCAGTATCTTATGCAACTTGTCAGTTTATTTCAATTGTTTCATCATTTTTGATCCTTTCAAAAGATTTCTCTGGAAAAAAAATCAGTACATGCAGATTGAAAAGTGCAATAATATTCAGTTGTGTTATTATTAGTTATCACTAAAACACTAGTTTTTAGTGCAACTTATTTAACACACAGCATATTTCTTAGCATGTTCAGGCCGCCCTATGGGATGGATCCACTTCATCTGTCTAACAAAGTCCAAAGCCAGAACTTGCTGATTCCATGTGTTTTGGCTTAACAGCCACTTTCCACAGTGCACAGTGAGACCATGTGGGGCTGGAGCTCTGTGGATCACGGAGAGGGAAAGGGAGAAGCAGACAGACACCTCCGTCTCCTGACACTGGTATCAATAAAATAGCAGATTTCTCCTCCCTTTTGCTGGTAGCAGCTATTCCTGCAGCTCAGCTGCTCCTTGTCTACAGTGCCAGAGACCTGAGGAGGTTGTTACTTTCATTTATGACAATATCTTTTTCAAAAGTTCCTAGGGAATTTGTGCAAAAACGCCTTCTCTAAAAGTAGATTATTTCACTTTATTTAGGTTGCAAGTGTTCTCATTTTTGGAATCAGGGTTTGTCCACACTGGAGTCATTGCTTTAGCTTTACTGCAGTGCAGGCATAACCCAGGTACCAGCTGCATCTGCCAGTACGAGCCTCACCACGGGTGGGCTACGGAGCCTGTCTGGAGGTAAAAGCTCTGCTGAGCAGCCCAAGCTGAGCTCCAGGGTTCTGTGTCGGAGGTGCCGCTGGTAGGTGAGGTAGTCATGACTGTCCCAAAAGCTTGCAGTCCTTGGGAGGACAACTGCTGAGCAGTGCCAGCCTGACTGTTGCTTACTGTGAATACGGATTTCTACACATCAGGGCAGGTACTTTGTTGGATGGCCATGGCTGTCTTGAAGAATATCTGTGCTAGTGAGATAAGGATATTGCTGGACAAGCAGAAGGAGGAAACTGAACAATGAGGATTTTAACATGACTTCACACAGTGACGCTGACTTCTGGGAGAAGAGGAGGATTCAGAACAGTAAGGACCCCAGGCAGATTGTCAGCTGCAGCTGTGGAGGATCATGTTTTTAAAGATCTGTACAGAGTTCCCTGGTGAGCAGGAGCAATGTGAGCACTTCTAGCTGAGAAATGGGTGTTCTTCTCCTTCTGGAAGGTCGTTGCCTCTTCTCCCTTGGCACTCTGCTTGCAGAGCCTGATAGTTCCAGCAGCTCCTGTTAGGGGTTCATGCTGCTCAGAGGGCAGCAGGTCCCGGTGGGAATAGCAAAGCCCCGTGACCAAGCTGACGTGCTGAGGGTGGGTGGGATTCTGAGCCTGTAAAACCACCGTGAGTCCCAGCCGTAACGCAGCGTGTGTGTCTTGTGTGCTAGCATTTCAAAGAGGTCAGATCCAGGCAAAATAGCTTAGGCACATTAGAGAAGACACAAATAAACAGATGGTCTGGACGCTACGTTATGGTATAGCAGGAAACTGCCAGAAATGGAATAGTTATTCCAAACTAGATTCACATAAGCCTTATCTTCAAAAAAGACTGTTGTGGGTTTTTTTTTCCAAAGACAGTTGGCTTCAAATGGATTAGATAGAAAGGTTAAAATTGACTTTGTATATAGGTACAAGTTAGTTTATGCTAAAAAAAATCTCAAATTCTAAGGAAGCTGGCCTTCCTAAGTAGCCAAACCATGAAGATTGCACAAGAAGACATAAATCTGGCGTTTCCTAATTTCTGAGTGCTCAGCCTTGCAATATAAATAATGTTCCTTTCAAACATCGCTTTGTAGGCAATTTCTTTGCAATATAATTTATGTATTTATTTTCTTATCTAGTAGCTAGACTCAGTCCTGAAAATATGCAGACCACTTGCAGAGCAGGATCAAGACTTAACGCTGTTATTCGTTTGTATCATACAAAAGCTGCTGCTGTGCATGGTGCAGTACTTGAATACACTGTACATGCTGTATTCCTCCTTGCTGGTGCAAAAAGAATGGTCACACACTGTTTCTCCTTTATTCTGCCATTGCAGCAGCTTGCAGAAATATGGTCAGAGTCTGGTTTGCATGCTAGTGTTCGTCTTGCTGACTGCAAATGTGTGCTTATTCACTGCCAGCTGCTTTGTGCCTGTTCATTAGCTCCTCAAAATAATGCTGGTTGAAGTGGCTTGCAGAGGGTGGCAGGAGCCCAGCTGAGGTCAGCATTCAGTTCTTGGTTCAATCCCGCAGCAATTCAAAACATTTAGGCTGTTGATATATGAGGTGGATGGTGTCAACCTAACAGCTCTTTGCCATGGAGGAAAGGTCAGACCTACCACTTCACTTTTGCCAGCTCTTGTGCTTGTCCAACCTCTTGATGAGCCAATTTTGCTCACCAAGCTGGCAGAAAACTGTGTAAGAAGGAGGAAAAGCATGTGTGATCGCGCAGGGAAGAGAGCATTCCCAGTACGAGGTGGATGATGGTACTATATGGCCAGAAAGGGGCAGGGAGGGAGCAGGGTCAGCCCTTCTTGTAGAGGTGAAGTTAACAATCAGATTGCTATGGCAATGTCCATACAGGCATGCTGTTAACTAGAAGCTCAGAGGAATGTGTGAATTCCTGAAAAATCAGAAAGAAGGGAATGAGGAAGATAACTGATAGGTCACCTGGGCAGTGTCGCCATGGCTGTCTCCAAGACAAGAAGAAGGGACATCTACAGCAGGTAGGACTTGCTGCATTCTGCTGTTTCAGTGCTTTTGCCATCAAAATAGGGCTGAAATACAACAGGCTGGTTGGAACTGTTGAGCTCTTGTTCTAACCTGGCCATTAAATGTCCAAAAATCTTGGACAAAGATAGAAATATTAAGAGTTTTTGCCAGGACAGATTTCTCTGGGTAGAAAAAAATGGGCATATTTGGGAAACCATACAAATAGTCCTGTAGACGGGAAGTCTGCAAACAGGTTTTGAGTCATTTAAAAATACAAGATATATAGGGCAAACAGCAATGATCTCTAGTTCCCTTAGACTCTAGCAACGAAGTCAGTGTACCTTAAAGTTATACAGCATCTGAACGTTTCCCCTTCGTGCAGAGGATTGCTACAGTGGGAGGCCATGCATAGACCTCCCTGACAATCCCGAGAAATGGAAAGTAAAGTTAGCAATAAGTAACGTTTTACTTGCTATCCAGATGAGGAAAAAGATGCAGTTTTACATTCCTCTGTAAGAAAATGTTAAAATGTGCTTTACATAGTAGCTGTGAATTTTAAACTGCAAACTCTGGGTTGACTCCAGAGCTTGGGCTAACAGGATCTGCTGGCCAGTCTTTTCTGCACGCAGGAAAATTTCTTTTCGCTTCTGCCTTTGTTGACCAGTGGCTCATTTGGCAGTGTCTTAACTCTGATGAAACCAGATGATGAAGTGAAGGGCTGTTATTGGAGCTGTTATTAATGCTAATTTTAAGATAGACCAGCCTACCTTATTCCTTTGATCTTTAGAATTTAAGCTATTTTAACTCATGTAAGTCAACTGCTCAAAAGGTTTGTACCCACCCAGTTCTCTGTGCTTCAGAAAAATGCTTTAAAGAAGCTGATAACTTTACTTTAAAGTAAGGTTATCATGTTGCCAATCTTGATCAAGAGGGTTGGGATGAGTCTTAAGATCTGTGCTAATTTACAGTGTTGTTTCATTCTGCCACGTGGGCCTCTCTGTTTCAGATTTACTGCCCCCCTCCCCCCCTTTTTTTTAAGACAAAAAATAATCCAGATTTTTTGTGGAGCAGTCTTTGCCCTTCTTTATATCCTCATTTCCAGCCTCGCTGCCTGCCATCACTTTGAATAATATTATATTCTCCTCTCATAACTGAATATGTCCCCCAGGTGTATGCATGATTTTTCCAGACAACTTCATATTGATTATGAGTAAAACAAATGGCAAAGTCGTGTACCATTTATGGCTGCCTGCTGGGATTTATAAAAGAATGAAGGAAAAATTGAAAGAAGCAAGAAGATTGTCTCCTTTTTTTTTTTCTTTTTCAAAATACTAAAATTAAAAGGCTACTATGATTGTTCTGGCCACAAAGCAACCAGTTTAACAAAACAGGGTCATGTAATTTTACTAATTATGTATGAAATCAGGGGTTTGATAGCTCATGCATTAGAAAGTCATGTGTGTGTTCGTGTTTCCTAAGGTGACGCTTATGCTTTCAAATCCAGTACCAGAAAATGCAGCATCTGTGGATGCAGCAGAAATGCCAAAAACCAATATATATTTATATAGGCAAGTGCTTTTGCCGTGTGTGAGAAAAAGCCTGCACCCAGAAGGTAGGACTATCTCTTTTTTTTGTTGTTTTTGTTCATAATTAAAAGTTCAGAATTTTTAAAACTCTTAAAAAAGTTCTAGAACCTGTTAAACCAAGTGAATTTGAATGGTGATGCAATTTTAATGAAGAAGTAGTGTTTTGAAAGAAACTATATGGCCTGAGTTCAGGTACCTGAGCTTACAAATGACGTGGTGGTGAATGAGACCAGCAAAATCCATGGGCTCTGGTGAGCACAGCTGAGAGGGAACAGGGAGACGGGAAGCGCTGATATGTTCGCTGTGACACACCAGCTGGTTTCTCGACCCTCCAATCTAAGCACAGTGCAGCCACTCAACAAATACTGGCTTTATTTCAAGGAAACAAACAGAAAACAAAACTGTCTATTCAAACCATTCGGTGAAAGCAGCTAGAAACCCTCATTCAAGTCTTCTTCTCCTTCCCTGCTCAGATATTTCTGGAATGAAGGAAAAAACCTTCTTTCCCAAAGGAAAGTCCCTAAAAGTTCTCCGCCTCCAGAAACGCCTGTTTCTGCCATTCCTTCCTGCTCTGCCCTCAGAGAAGCCCTTTAGCCAGGAATCCCGATCCTTGTTGGTTCCCATAGCAGGGGCACGGTGCTTCTCAATGCAGGGGGACGAGCTCTTCTCCAGGGGTTGTAAAGGATGCTGGTGCCATGCTTTTAGCAGAGGAGCTGACCAAGCCCTGTGCTTCTGTTTTACAGTGCTCAGCCGCCAGAATGGATGGCCTGTAGCACAGAGAAGTGTCAAGAGGCTGCTGATCTTAAAGAAGTTCCCATCGTTCTGGAAGCAGGAAAGCTGTGCTTTCAGGCCACCATAATCACGGGTCAGCGGCCTCCCCGAGTTCCTTCCTTTCCCATGTTTTTGTTGTATTCTGCTGGGGAAAATATATTGCATGTAAATGGGAATCAACCCCAATCTCTATCCAAATACATGCGTAGTTCTTGTTCTTGCCAACGTGACTACTAGAGAGGGGGAAGGAGAGAAAATTCCTTCTCTGTTACAAAGTCAGCACCATTTTCCACTGAACAGATTCACATTATACCATGTAGGATCTGGATGAAAAATGATTTAAAAGAACTTGTGTTCCTTTGCAGAACTCCCTCCTGTTGAGAAGGACTGGATTTCTTCTCTGAAGTTTCACCAGCCAGCTCAAGGGTCTTCTCCTGGCACTGTCAGGTAACAAATTACAATGAACATTGTGATTTCACTGCCACTATTTCAGAAAAACCAACATAAGTCCAGGATGTTTTGGGTCTGTACCCTAAAGTGAGCAATTATTTTCTTTTTCCTGTTAGTGAATATTCTCAATTATTTAATTTCCTATGGAGACATTTGGCAAGCAGTTTCCTTCCCAGCTTCTGCCAGTAACTCTTGTTCCTAAATGAAACAAGTTCTTGGCCTACAGGAGCACAGCCAGGAAATTTGTCATTGTTGGGCCAAGTGATATTTTTATTTGACCTAATCAATGACATTTATTTCAGGCAATACATATTTTAAGATCATTTATTATATTAATAAATAGCATAAGGAAACCAGTGAATTCAATATAAAAAAAATACTAGGTCATTTTCATGATGTATTTCGTTTTGTACTTCTAGGGTTGTACGTGGCATCACTGTTGAAATATTTCTGAAGCTAACTTCCAAACTAGCAGAGGGAGCCAGATTCTGTTTCTCAGTTCAGTTGCCTTTGCCTCCCTCCAGAATTTGGCAGTACTTGGCCTGCTGACAGTTGTCTTCAGGACACGAAGTCCTCAGCCCCTGTAATACTAGTGCAGTGGATTCTTAACTCATTCTATTTCCAGACCGGAGTGATGTGGATGTATCTGGGACGTTAAGGATGAAATCTGGGCTCTGATAAAGTTAAATTCTAATTCACTTTGGTGAAAACAGAATGTCATTGTATAATTTTTGCTCTGCGTCAGAAGGTGCAGGATCGGATTGCTTACAAACCCCAAACAAATAGCTGGTTTGTCTGCACAATACAGTTGATCTAGCTGTGCCTTCAATGCTCAGGTACAACTTCCCCTGGTTTCATCACAAATTCCAAGTGTGGAATGGAAGGAAATTGAAATCTGTAATGGAATTGTTTCCTTTTATGGGCACAGCTTTGAATATTGCTAAAAGCAAAAGGCCTCTGGCAAGCAGTTTTTGACATTTTACAGGAGTACCATGGCAAGGGAGGTTGGAAGGATATCAAAGAGACAAAAATAATGTTGATCACTGAGCGCAAGGCTCCATGTTTTTTCATAACTGGTGTCTTCCTCTCACTTTCATTGGTACTTCCTGAAAAATAATAGACAGTAGCGGGATCACAGGGGATTTCACAGTTCAGACAGTGGGTGACTCAATGTTTTGTTATGTATAAAATTACATTGGTCCAGTATGTTTTGTTTACAATTTAGTCTGCCCCCCCAGTCAACTATTTTTATAGAAGCAGGAGCAATAAGAATGAGATAATGCAGAGCTTTAGGAGGGCGCCAAGTCAGACAAAGCTGGCTAGCTGGGAGTAGACAAGAGTCTGGGGCAAGTTTGCCAGGTTTTTGGTGGAGGCCAGTGAAGGGGATGCAATTTTTAATTTTCCTCCTTCCCATGAAAATATCTTGCCAAATAACCTTCAGCATTCTGAATTGTTTCAAAAGAAGTGCCCTAAGATGGGGTTCAGTGAAGTGATCAGTGCTGGCTTTCGATGTTCTTGGCAGCTCTTAGTTTTATGGTGACTGGGCCTTCAACCAGCCTCCCTCCCACCACCCCAGCCTGCTTGCTGCCCTGGCCCGAACCTCAGCCCAACAAAGGAAGAGGCTCATCCTGGGCTGTTAGATCAGCTCAGCTTCTAGCGGACCCCAAGGCTTTCTGTTTTAAGGATGACGCTCCATGGGACTCTTGCCCTCTCTAAAATGGCTGTGGTCCTGCCCCCTCCCTGACCCGCAGCCCTGGGGCCTGCCTGACCCCGCAGGGTCCCAGCTCAGAAAGCCGAACCGGGAGAAAAAGGATCCTTTTTTGTGTTTTATTTTCCCTTAGTTTATGATGGTTTCCCTCTCAGTTCACAGCAGGATCAGATGAGCCCTGGGGAGGGACAGGAATGCACGGACATAAGCACAGCAGAAGGTGGGGTCACGGCAGCACCGGCTCGGACTCTCTAAAGCTGCCAGGAAACCGAAGGTTCCTGTTTGGCCTTACCTTAAGTAGGTTGCAGCTTCTCTCACTTGGGTTAGAAGAAGATGAAGTAGGGATAGTCTAACCAAGGCAGGAACAAGGCCTGCAGTGCGAATAGCCCACCCAGCAACGTGAAGAGCCATGAAGGAATCATAGTTAAATAGACACTTTGCTTCACTTATTTTCAGTGTTTGTGTAGCAACCTTGAAACTAAGAGAGAAAGCCCATGCAAAAATGCCAAGTAGATTTTACAAAACTCTACCTAATGGCAAAAATATTTCTTCGCTTCATAAGATTTGCTTTTTAAACAATTTTAAGCAACATTTTATTTGCCTTGGCATAGAAGGAGAGGACAGAATGTTAAAAGAATCTTTGCTTTTAGCAGCAGTAATGAGCAGACATACCACTTTCTTGTGAAAGTCATTCCTCTTGCACTCGTTGGAGCTTTGTGCACCTACTTCTTTCTGTCATTGTCACCCATAAGTACTGTAGGAGTTTTAAATGATCTTATTTGAGTAAGTTCTTTTGTGAAAGTTATACTTGAGACTCTGTGTTACAATTCTGTAATTCCCAGTAACTCTTCCCTTGTTCTGTATTTAAGTTTTTAGAGGGATTAGAAGCATTTCATGTGAAGATTACCACAGGACGTGGTCTAGAATAGCTACATCAAAAGCAAGAGAGCGTTTTGAACTTTCATGTAAGTTGATATGCCTGTTTTAAGAAACTGAACATAATGGACTTGATGCTGTCCTCATGTCAGATTTATCTTTGTGTGTCAATTCTGACTGTACCCAGGTTGTTTTTGCAAACCTGTGTCCAAAATTTGCAGTCAAGATTATGTGTTGACGTGAACCCACGTGTGTCAGGACCCCGTGTCAGTTTGCACCTGCTAGGACTCAGGCCTTAATTATGTGATTCAGAATCGAGCAACGCGCTGGCTGCGTGCAAGCCCAGGACAGCCTTGGGAGTCTGAGTTTGAACTGGACACCATCATGTTGAGGAGACATTGATCACAAATATTAAAGCATCGAGAGCTGAGGAGAAATGTGTGTATGTATGTCAGCTGTGGTCTTCGCAAAGACCAGCATTCTTCTGTAGGATTTTGCTGTACCTAAGTTACTAACCAAACCAGGTAATTAGTAATGATTTACGAAGCTTTTTTATGGGCTTATTATTAATCTGGGTCTGCGGCATGAGGGTTTCATTATTATTTGTAGTACTGTATGGAAAACAAATAGCAGGCAATCCCCATTTGGGGTTTTCCTTCTGCCAAGCAACTCAGTGCTAACTCTGTACTGTCCTGGGAGGCCAAATCTGACCAGTTCTCTGTTACCTGGGAGACTGGGCGTCATGGAGGGTGAGGAAGCCACACAAGTAAAGGCAAAACCTCAAGCAGCACCCACCTGTTAGACCCAGGTAGCTGCTAATAAAGCTGCCTCTGGCACCAAAGTCCCCAGTGTGTCTGGGTTGAGGCAATCCCACCAGTGGAAGCAGCTGGGGTTCAGAAGCAGCATATCCAGGAGGAATCACAGTGGAGGCTAAGGGGACTAGATCATTCATCCCTTTCCTTGCCTCACACACACTTACATGGTGTCCACATTGTCTTTGAAGAGGTCTGTTCGTCTGAGGCCTCTGGAGAGTGTCTGAGCTCCCTGGGGTCCTGCAGAGCTTGAGGTGGGGACACAGCTTTGCACAAAGGCTGCTGCCTGCCCTTCCTCTCATCCTCCGGTGGCTTTAGATGTAGCAGAGCTGCATTTACATGGAGCGCAGACTGCTCTGGTCTACACGGAGCAAGTACAAGTATCTCTGAGCCTGGGGAATAATTTTTGACAGCCCAAATAATCCACTCACAGGCAGAGGAGACTGACTGGTTCAACTGTGTGTGTGCTGGGTTGCCACATCCTTAAGTGTAAGTGGACAAATTTATTTCTAAATTACACTAGGAAGTGTTAGGGTGATGTCTAGAAGGCACCAGGGTGATTGCCATAGAGCTCCTTTGAATTTGCCACCCGTGGATGTGAGATCAGATGTACAGCATGGGGAATATATTTAATTACAGTGCTCAGCAGTAAATCGGTTAGGTCCTTGTTGAAATTCATAGGAAAATTCATAGTGACTTATAATAAAATTAAATATGTGTAGCAAAGTATAATAAAAATGGTATTTTATTATCAGCACTGCAAATATCAGCAGAACTTACGCAGTGAATGGTTTTGGAGAATTTAATGGTTGGTCTATAATTCCATCTAAATGTAATTTTCTGTATTTATGCCATTTTAGTTTCTGAAGACACGGAATTTGTGGGGAACTCCTATGGCTAGAAGGCAAGAAGTGTGAAAAGAACAGAAGACTGGGAAGAGTATGCAGAAGTTTACATTGCTGAACATTTACACCTGGGGGCCTTTGTAAGTGCAGTGGCAATGTTCGGGTATCATGGTATTTTCAGATTCTGGATGTTTGTTCCCGTGAATCCTTAAGTTGTAGCAGCCCTCATCTTTTCTTAAAAGCCCCCCCGTAAGTCCAGTGTTCCTCTGTGAGGTGCATCTGCTGGGGGCAGGCTGGGAGGGAGGACATGGGGTAGCCTGGAGGCCACTTGTCCATCCGGCAGCTTCGCTGGGGCTCTCCGTACCAAACACAGCTCTGACTGCGGAAATAATTCCTTGTTGTAACTGTCAAATTACATGCTTCAGTTTCACTGAACATGTGAGCAAGTTTCTTAAATTCTTGAATTCTTCTGTGAGTCAGTTTGTGGAAAAAATGTAGGGAAATCTCAAAGCCAGGATGCTGCCTTGTCTCACACTGGTAAGTAGAGTTTTCTTTCTTATTATTTCTTATGCGGTAACTCTATAACAGTTCAACAAAATCCCTTTTCCCTTTGAATTCCATTTGTTTTCAACATCAATTAGAAAGATAAGGGCTGCTTCATTGAATTTGAAGGACAGCAAGTCCTGGATTCAAATGAAGATGACTTTTTCTTTCACAAGAAGCACCTAGAATGTAGGGTTACTTTTCCTCTGACATAGTTTCCTTGTTTTTATTTCCTTTAACAGAACTCCTTTGTTTTATATGTTTGATAATTGTTTCATTATGCAGTTGCACACCGTCCGACGGGACTCTAGAAAATGCTCCAAACGTCCCTTTTTGCGCGTACAGCTCCGGCAACCTGGACTTGTTTTAGGGTGGTGTCTTCAACTGGAGTGATTTTTTTCCCCCCATTAAATCCGTAAGAACTGGAGAGGAAATTGCGAGGGTGAACTTTCCAGCTTCGGGGAGAGGGGGACAGGACGCTTGGTCGTGTGGAAGAAGCACAGCTCGGTGCCACCTGGTGGCAACAGATAATATGTTTTTAACAGATTGCTGCTTGCCTTTGAACTGCTGGGTCTGACTGATCAAAGGCAGGTCCAAGCGTTAAGCTGCAGGTTCAAACACAGGGTGTCTCACTTTGTGTTTGGGGTTTTTTCCCTCAATTGCAAACAGCTCACAAAACATGCTTGTTTTTTAAAAGCTTGCAGTCTGGTCTTAACTCCTGGCATGGGATTAGAGAGGAAAGAGGCCAAAAATTTGCTGACATAAGTGCAGCAGAAGAAATCTTAATTTCAGTTATATAATAAGGCAAATGTTCGACTTAAATATGTTTTCTTCATAAAATTGGATCTCTAAATTCAATTACTTCTATAAAAGAGATTTGAAATATAGCTTGTTTTTCTGTAATATGCTGTTCACATTACTGTGAGCAGTTTGCCCCTGTTGAGTTTTTACATGTTCGCTAATTGCAGTGGCACTGAGTCAATTCCGACTTCATTAAATCAGTGTAAGCCTTCAGGGACTACTGATTTGTCCTGCTGTAATGAGCAGCTTGTTGCACATCATCCTTAGGAAGAACTGAGCAGTGTTAAAAATGATGGTGAAACACAAGCAAATGTGGAGTTGCAAGGTATAAAAACGTGATTACGATTTGGTGAGCTTTGAGACTTGTGGGGCAAGAAGCAGAGTGGATGGCAACGCAGCACTTCAGCAATCACAGTGGGGATGGTGAGAGGAAGAAGTGGTGCTTACTGTGCAGGGATAAAAGAATAAAACTGAAAACATGTTTTCAGGGAGTTGAACAAGCAGAGAGGACTGCTTCTGCTGCACTGACCGTCATCTGTGTCAGCTGAGAGTAAGATAGAATAAATACCTTCATAGGTATGGCTATCATATCGAGGGCTTCAGTACAGCTTGAAAAAGCCCTCTGAGAAGCTAGGTGAATACTCATGTGGCCAGACATGCTAATCTGCAGGGGTCTGAGGCAGTGCTACAAGACAGGTTACAGCCAACTGAAATATTTCTGCAGCAGCTTGGCCTTCAACCAGCACCAGCATTTGCATGCCCTTTCTCGTGAGTACCTACAAAACCTGTAAAACAAAAACATGCGCAGCAGAGACGTACTTAGCTCTTTTAGATCTCTTTCCTTTTCTCCCTCTGTGCTATAGCAGGCATTCGCTCTGCTCTCTAAAAACCACTGCTGCTAAGATAAGATAGCAAAGAGCATACAGGCAGCCTTTGTGGTGCGTTTTGCCAAGATACCTGAACCCAGAGGTGCTGGGGTTTAACTGCATGCTAAAAGCTAGTTTGCCATCTCGTGGCTGGAAAGAGAACGCCACGAGATACAACCAGATGCTCTGTTTTGATGAGTACTCAGTTTTGTTTCATGAGAGAGAAATCAAACATCTGAGCAACAGCAGTGTATTTAGGAACCGTTTTCCCCCACTACAAATAATTCATGAATGTTCCAGGAAGTGTGAACATAATAAATAACCTCTGAAAGCCAAGGCAGAGTGACAGGTATTAGGCAAGATAATGGGCTGGCCTGTGTTTTAAAGGATATTATTCTCTGATTTTTTTCTGTACAACAGTTCTCTCTACCAGTCCCAGTTATATTTTGACCCAGCATGGGAGACGTGTTGAGAAGTCAAACTAAAGAGTAATACTTTACTCAAGGGAGTGAAAGTGGAGGACATGAGCAATTTTTAAGAATTGTATTTAATCCCTCTTTTGTTCTGCTTCATCCCTAGTACACCACTGCCTTTCAGACTTGTGCTTTTTGTTTGTCAGATTTAAAATAGAAAAAGAGATTGTTTTGTTTGCTAAAACTGGGATGGATGTGGCAAGTCCAAGGACCATTTCATGTGACAGAAACAAAGCTGCATATACAAATGCTTGTATCACCTTTTTTTTTTTTTAATGCTAGGTTACATTTCTTGTGTTGTTTTTTGTTTTGTTTTGTTTGTTTGTTGTTTGTTTGTTCTCTTGGTACCCTTTTAACATTTCTCTTCTTTTACAGCATGTAAGTAATTTCAACCAATTTTGTATTTTTTTTAGACTCGGTCCTGAAAGGCGTTCAACAGTTCATGAACCAGCAAAGTCCTTACTGAATAATTATCTTCAAAATGGACAACTAGCTAATTGTCTCCAACCTCTTAACTTCAGAGTGCCTTAACAGTACTTGCAGAGTTTGCTGTGCAATTAGTGCTGCTCTGGGGCTGGGTCAAAGTTCTCAGCACTTCACAGGATAAAGCCTCTAAGGCCTGTGTCGTTTTCAGCCCTTTATTTGCTGCAGCTGCTCAGTCAGGTGGCTTTTGCATCTTCCAGAGGTTTCTCATTTAAAAATTGTTCTTAGGAGGAGGTCAGAGTAAGAGACCTGTATTTGTGCTGCATTGCTGGCCCAGGATATGAGATGTGATAGTCTAATTCTCTGCTTTGACTCGAGCATGAACTTTGATCTCCAAGACCAAAGAGAGGGGATAAAGCCGAGCACAGAAGAGGAAGGAGTTTTTTTTCTGAGTTTAGACACATCAAGATACAGAGATGTCAACAGGAATGACATCCTGGTCAAAACAAGTGCACGTGCGTGTCCCCTCAAGTTTGGTTCACGAACAAAGAGCGATCCGAAAATCCGACACATTCCTTCTGACAACTCCCACTCAGCTCTGCCTCCAAATGCATTTTGTAAGCACTGCTTTGAAGATCTTTTATATAAAATTGTCTTAAGCAAGTGTATGCTAAATTGATTTTGCCCATCAAGACATATTTTTGCTTACAGATGCAATGCTATCATCTCTCAACTCATCAGGAAGTGAAGGAAACAAACCGCTAGAGGAGTGCTTGGAATGAGCAAAATAGAGCCAGCAAAACACCCATCGTCAGGTGGAGTCTGTACCACATAAATTAATCTTTCCTACGAATATACATGACATTTTCCACTCTTTCTTTCCCCAGTGTGAATCTGCCACAACTTCATTGTAATTTAATGATATCAGGAGTCTTGAATGAAGTGTTTTAATGTTGCCATTTGTGGATTTAACTGTGCTTCCATCAAGGGAAAAAAATCACATTGGAAATTATGGACAGAACAAAACTTTATGGAAGAAAATCAATGTCACTATAAGTACACGTGAAGATCCCCAGCATATTAGTAACGGTCACAGGTAATTTTATTATTATTTTTTTTTACATATTGAGGATTGTAAATAGATGAACTTTTCTTCAGTGAGAGTTGACTAGAAGCCTGCCCTAAGCCAAGCAACAGATCATATTTTTACCAGAGTTTGTAGGTTGGGTTTTTCCCTACCAACTGAAGGAAATCAGGATCGACTTAACTAAAATCTGTAGAAGATTTACCGAAATAGAAGTAATACAAATGAAAGAAGAGCTGGGTTCTACATATCTGAAGTCAGGAGGTGGGTTACATGCTTTTATTAGCATAAGGTTTTATTTACTATTATTTTTTCATTTTCCAAGAGAGAAAAAAAGAACAGATGCAAAGTAGTTAGGAAGAGGTGCTGTTGAAGTACAGCTGTTGCACATTGGTTTTAAATATTTATTACTTTGTGGGAGCACTGTTAATGGCTCTCCAAAATTTATCAGTCTGCTGACAGTCTGCATAGGATTTTTGATATAATTTGTGTTGACCCCATATATTTTTCAAAAATAATGCTTACTCAGATTGCTAAGATCATCAGAAGCCTGAATAGTACTGCATTAAATCTGTTTGTTTTGGATGCCTCAATCTCTAAATTCTCTGTCTCTAAATCTAAATCAACCAGCGCCCTCCTGGCTTTAGCTGCGAGGAGCTGCATCCACATGGAGATCTACTGAAATGGCAAAATTCTGACTGCAGAGACCAAAAAAAAAATATATATATATATATATATTTCTGTAAAATCCTGCACCACAGTCAGTGCAGCTTGAACCCTCCATACTCAGTAAGAGAGGGGCAGGACTTGGGGCTGACAGTACAGCAGGCAGGGGAAGCTGTTTATTGAGAACACATGACTGAGCAGTGAACTCTGCAGCTTGATTACACTGTCTTATAATTGCTTTTTCCCTTATAAGCCTAACTGTTTTCATTACCAGGCCTGAGCTTGGAAAGAAAATAGGTGACACATTGAAACCGATGTTTTTGTCAGTACCTCAGAAGGAAAATCCTTACATGTACTTCATGGGAATATGGGCCATTCTTCACAACCTGAAACATTTTACCACATGTTTTGTGTGTGAAAAATACATTTGCTAAGCTCCTTTTTTTTTTTTTTTTTTTCAGAATAGTATACAAAGCAAGAGTTTAGTGGTTTGGAGCATTGTGATTTTTTAGCATTCAGAGTAGCTGACATCACTAACTGGCTGCAAATTAGTCAGAAAAATGTTTAAAAATAGCACCATTTTCTCAATAAATCTGTTCCTTGT
Source organism: Anser anser (assembly GCF_964211835.1). Taxonomy (NCBI): domain Eukaryota; kingdom Metazoa; phylum Chordata; class Aves; order Anseriformes; family Anatidae; genus Anser; species Anser anser. Next base: position 30,193,780 of record NC_139728.1, read on the forward strand.
TTGTATTAGAGGCATATGGGCTTACTTAACTGACAAAAACAAATTATAATACTGTTAACACAGCAGAGTCCTAGAGCCATAAAAGAGTAAATAGGAATCCTGCTGACAGAATCGTTAATATTGATAATGCTGGGAGCGGTAGAAAGGATATTTCACTCATTCAGAACAGAACATTGTCATAGGCAGAGCCTCAGATAGAAAGAAACTTTATTTTTGACAGATTGAAAAGCAGTTGTCCAAAATAGTTTGGAAGAACAAATGAAGTTTGAGTTTAAATGGATTAGTGGTCAGATTTCAGAACTGTCAGACAGATGAAAAAATGTAGTTTATTACATTATCCTGCAACTTGTTATACAAATACTTCTCTATTTATAGTGCATGTGAATCAGCTTGTTCCTTGTGTATTTCCAGCAGATGCAGTTCATGTATTATGACAAATCCGGGTCTGCATTTAAAATAAAAAATATGTTTTGGCTTGCTTTAGAAGCATCCTTTCTATTCATCCTGCTGCCCTTCATTTCCTTCAGTCATTATTAATCTTTCTTGTTTCAAACCACAGATGCACCTCACCTCCTGTCAGAAAGACAAACAGCTGATGAAGATGGTCATGACAAGCAAGAAGAACGATGGGAGAGGGAACGGGATAATCTAGTAGCTTGGACTAACTCTCTGTCTAACAAAAGATTAAGTGATTAAATCAGAGAGGCTGCATGTACAGGTAAGTCCTTTATTTTTTTTAAATATCTCACGATTTTTTTCTTACAATTCCTACCAGGCAAATCTTCAGTTCACTGCTTGTTTTGTTTATTTATTTGCTTTCCAGCATGGTGCTTCGGTTAGAGATTGAGTAGGAATGGAATAAGGATCTGTTCTGCACATGCAGGCCTGGCGTTTTATCAGGATTTATGCCCTCCCCTAGTCCTTGGTGGTCTGTTGCTGTAATTTTTTGAATCTTATTACCTAAATAGCTTGGTGTCTTTAGGTATTGTAACCTCTGCTGGTACTACAGCACTGACAGATGTAGGCAAACCTACGAAGAAACATCTAGTTCTGAATGCACAGAACAAAATATCTGTTGAGCGAGATGTTGTTGCTTGTTTCAGAATCAGACTACGTATTCGGAACTGAAAAACCAATAATGTTATTTTTGCACTCCAGCGTTAAATTAGATCTTGTGTTCTTTTGGTCTGTGTACTGTATATGAAATGTGTGAATGTGGCCTATTGTCGTTTTTCTGAAAGAACTGTACTCATCTCTTATCTCTGCCAGGCTTATCAGCTGTAGCCATCACTAAGTAATTAACACAGCTGTTTTTAGACCTATAGAAAGGGCAAATGACATGTAGGTAGACAGGACAGTAGAGATTCCTACAGCTTGGATCCAAGCTCAGGTTTCAAGAGGCAGCCTGGTACACTCATTAAGTAAGCCAGAGCCATGCGGTTACCAAGTCCACAGGATCACATTCACAGAAGATCTCTGAGATTACAAAAGAAACACTTTTACAGTCTTCAGGGCACTGGCTTCTTCACACGTCTGTACACTGCCTAATGAGAGATGTAAGTGTGCTTTAATACTTGTACACTTTGTCCCAGGGAAAAAATAAACCTCAGGACTGGAGCATAATGATGACAGACAAGAGTACTATGGTGTAGGAATCCATTAGAAATGTTGGTTGTGTAATTAAACTTCAAAAATACTTCCTAGCAGAATGTATAGAGATAAAAAGATATGAATGTCAGACCTCTGAAACCTGTTCCCAAGCTGACACAGCAGGCAAGCGGGGCAGCTATCATAAAACAACCCTATTCCACGGCCAGGGCTCTGTGTGTGTAACACACATGACATTTCTTCTCACTAACAGTCATCTTGGGATTTTTATGACTAGGAGGATGGTCCTGAAAGAATAAAAACATCGAAAACTGTATTATATCTATATACAGCCATGCCTGTAGGCACTGCAGTCTTTACGAAGAGAGCACAGGACTGAAGAGTAGATAACCTGTCATCTCTCCACAGCTGTGCTGCTACGATGTGACCGTGATCAAGTCTTTTCACCTTCCTAAGACTTCTTTCTCATTTGACCTCTCCCGTCTGTGAGGGCAGTAAAGGTATACAGTTTGTTTCTTTGATGTGCTCGAATGTTCGCAGCATGCTTTCCATGCTCTGAAAAGATTGCGGTATTTCTCAAGCAAAGCAGGACACTTGGAGCTTATCAATAAATTCACTTTGCTAAAAAAAATTCTCACACTGGGCTTGCAATATGAGGCATTATGATACCTTGTGTGCATCCCAGCCTCTGATTTGTGACATCTGCTTAGTTTGGGCAAGGAAAATAACTAAACAAGGTAACAAGGTTTGGTAAACAAGGGACAAAGCTGCATCCTTTAGAGACCTATACCTGTACTTCTGGAAAAATAATCATTCTTGACCTAAAAATGGCATTCACGGTAGCAGGCACTGAACATGCAATAGGTCTGGATAGGCATTAGCTCTGTCATACAGGTGTCTGAAGGCATGGAAGGGCACCGTGCTGTACCTTTGGTGCCTTTCTAGAAACTGTTCACAGCTGGGAATTCAAGGCGTATCTGCCTGAAACTGCAGCTTGTACTTCAGCCCATGGACGCGGATGATATCACTTAATCCTATTGACCATGTGTGGAAAATTATCTGTAGCTACAACTGCCTCACAGCTTTTCTGATGAAAATCCAGCTCCAGATTTTCCTGTGTGCAGGGTAATGGGACACTGAACTGCAGTCCTTTAAATTTCACACTTCTTTATGGGCTCTTATCTGTGACCTTTGCCTCTTCAACCTGCGTGCGTCTGCTGCGAGGAAAGGCGGCGCGGCGCTCGCGGCGGTTCCCCTAAGGGAGGAGGCTGTTCGCTCGCCATTTATCAAAGGCACGAAGTAAAACTAATTGATCCGCAGATCCCCCCGGGATCTGTTTCGGGGTACCGGTGGATCCCGGGCGGCCCCGGCCCCGCCGCTGCAGCCCCGCTCCGCTGGGTGGCACCGCAGGGCCGCGCCGGGCCTAGGCCGGCCTCGGGGCCTCGCGTCGGCGGCACCCCGCTCCCCGGCGGCCCTCGGCGCTCCCCGGCCTTTCGGGGGGCGACCTAGGGGCTTACCGCAGGGGGATGAGTCCCTTCAAAACACAGTGCCAAACGAGTCGGCTCCATGTGCGTCAGTGTCGTTTTGCTGTGCGCGCTCTGCTTTCTCCGGGAGCTCCCGGCTTGCGCGCTCACCTGCGGAGTGCTGGTAGAAGGTAGGGTGACTTGGTGCCATCCCCTACAAGTGATAAACGTCCATGTGTCACACAGCCCCTCAGAAAGCACCGTCTCTGAAGGACTGGGTGCTGGGCACGGTGCTGGTGAGCGCTGTGAAGCACTGCTGAGGGACACACACGCGACTTCTGGCCGCCACAACGAAGGGCATGCCAGTGGGACAGCAGGAATCCGTCTTATTTCTGCAGGGGTTTCTGGCCCTGTTGTTGCACAGCATCAAATGCACGTCTGCAAATTAGCACAGAAATACAGCAAAGATAGTATGCTGTCTTCAGTCTGCGATACAGATCACAGTGCTGGGGGGAGACACACACAGAGCTGAAGGTGCTTTGTCTCCTGGCTGCTGAACTTTCTAGCACTGTGCTATCCTCGTTCTGAATAACATTCCCTAAATAATCCTGTGAATAGCTGCAGGGTTACATGCAGAGGATATTACTCGCTCTGTGCAGCTGTATCACAATGACATTTCATGTTAAGGACAGGCTGAAAAATAGGTCAGAAAGGGTTAGTGAAGTACAGAGGACCTTGTTCGTAGTGACACCAGCCTGGGGGTCAAGTCAATAAACGATTTATTACCCCTGCTAGCAACTTCCACTGATAGGCAAAGTAATACACATGGCTACATGTGCTCTAGTTTTGTAAGATGTTTGTAACAATCGTGCTCCTTTTATAAATACGCTTTTCTTTACATTAAGGGTGACCTCTCTCAGAGCCTAGCCGTAAGCTGGGGTGACTTCAAAGTGCTGCCCTAGATTAGTAGAAAATTCTGATGGCAAGGGATTGCTGAAAGGCTTCCTCCGGTTTCTTTTCTCACTAGGGGTGTCCTGCGGTTTAACATCCAACAAGCAGGTTGATCAAAGGTATCCATTGAGAAACAACATGACTGGCTCAACCAAGGGGTGAGAGAATGAAAGTTGAAAGATCTCTTTTATCTTGAGCACACTGTAAAATATGTTAATAATTTAGAGCATCCAAGGACAAAAAGATAGCGCTTGAAAAGGAGGGAAAGAATGGCAGAAGTTTATGAGTTGTTTGCGAAGCAGCTAAATCAAACACATCTTTCATTTGACTCTAAGCATAAGAAAGAGGTGTGAACAAATTCTTAATGAGATTGATGCCCAAAGGCAAAGTGCTTTATGCTGAAGTTAGGCTGCCTTTTTTTATTTTTATTTTTTAATAGAAAATAAAATAAGAAACTAAAGTCTTGTGGCCAGATCCCCCATCGTGCTGACTGTTGGTGCGAATAGCCCTAAATGTTGCAAGATTTGCCATAAAGTGAAGCCCAGCCTGTGGGGAGTTACTGCCAGCATCATCAGCCCTATCTTGCCCCTCTCTCCCAGCTGCTCTGAATAGCAACCGTAAGGGCACAAGTCAGCCCTTGCATGCTGCTTTTCTGCAGTGTTCAGTCAGGGATTTTGGAGACTTTTAGAATAGCCCTGAGATAGCCAGAGGATATTTCTTGGATGCTCTGCTGAAGCCACATGGCCTTATACAGCCCCATGTTTTGGGATATGAGTAGGGAGGCAGACATTTTGTTTAATTTTATTTTCCTGAGAATAGCACCCCCAATTCTCATGATAACAACATCCTAGTAATGACCCATTCGGTCATCCTGAATTTGTTTTTTAGCCCCAATACCTTCCACAGGTGTTTCGCTTCTGCTAGAAATGGCTCTGGATCCTTTAATCTGGCCCGTTTAGCAGTTCTGAACACAGAGAGGGCTAAAAAGCTTTTCTCTGTGGAGCTTGGTGTAAATGAATAAAACGGAGCCTTTCAGTGGGTGAATTAAGAACAAATTCAAAATTACTCTATCTAGCTTTTGTCTGTATTTAATCACCCCTTGGATGTAACTAATACTATTCCCTCAATGTATTTGAGTGGTTTAAATAACCTGAACACATACACTTCTTGTAGTTAATGAAAAAATAGTATCAGCAAATACATGATCGGACTTCCTTGGGTGCAAGCAATGTTGTTCTGCCATGAAGGCAGAAATAATCCTAAATAGTTTTGGGGGAGGGTGGGGGACAAAACCAAAATGCTCATAGCTGGGCAAATGAGCCTCCCAGAACCCAAGCCTTTGAAAGCTTTCCAACTATTATCCCGTCTCTGTTGGATATTGTGGCTCTGATGATTTCCGTGTGTCTGCAGAGTAAGGACAGCTGCAATTTAAAATGATGGCACATTAATTGTTAAATTACATCGGAGAGCCCAGGAAATGCTTGTTAGTGCCACATTAAAGCCACGTTAATTTATCATGATTAATTGCACAAGGAATATCAAATGAATTATTGATTGCTCTCTTATTACCGCAACAGCTGCCTGTCATTACTGCGTGTGGTGGTTTGTGATAAGTATTACCCTTGTCATTTTCTGGGCTAAAACTCTGTGATGAACCATAATCTACATTCCCACAGCTAACAGATGCCAATTTTCCCACTTTCAGTGGTCAGATGAGTAGGTATTAAAGTTTAGTGCAGACACGGATTAAATAGTCTAGTAGCATTCGGTATGTTGCTAAGGTCTGAAGAATTATGTGGTCCTGGAGGTACAAGGGGCAGCAAGTGCCCCTGGGCATACCTATTGCTGCAGCCTTTGGAGAAGGAAACTGCTAGGTTCTGTGTGTCGAGGTCAGCCTTGACTTTGACTGCTCTTGCCTTCAGTTTAGTGTTAGGCAATGTGGATCGAGTCTGCGTGGTAAGGCATAGCTGGATATACAGTGATGTGAAATTCATCTGTGCTTGCTCTGACTGGGACGAGGTGCAGGAGCCTCTCTCGCAGCTGGGCACTGTTTCTACCTGTTGACAGCTCAGGCCTTGTGCCCAGCTCAGAGCAGGCAGAGGAAGGTTTTCACCTTGCCTTGCGAGGCACAGTCCTGCATTCACAAAAGGCACCAGCACGTTCTTAATTTCTAACCATAGGTTAGCGTTAGATCAAATTGCTGTTTGTGGTGATTCTCGCCAAACACAGCACCCGGCAGTAACTTCCTCTGGATGCTTCTCTTTTCGCGATTTTTTGTGAGTGAGCTTTGTTCCTAACACTATAGGAACGACTTGGTGAGATGCGATATGTGAGGATTATAATGCACCGAGAGGGTATGACTAATTGCAATGACAGGGCAGAGCTGGTGGATTCATTGCAGAGAAATTAAATAGCACATTCCACACCACTGTCTGATCAGCTGTCGGCAAGGGAGGAAGGCGCATACAATGGGAAAGAAAGGCCAGGCTCCAGAGACAACACCCAGATCCCCTCCTCAGCCAATCACCCATTCATACCGATAATTATACCAGGGTATGTATGCCAGAAGAAGCCGAGCTGACATAATGGCCATTGGTGATTGATTAGCGAAATAAAAGAAAAAATGCGGGAGCAAAGACAAGCAAAAGCATCTCCTTGGGGCAGGTATTCTTCGTGCTGCGCTGAATCTAGCATGTTTTTGTCCTCGTCCACCATTCTAAATTGATTTTAAGTAAAACTTCATTAATTCTCACAGGTCTCAAACTAAAGTGAAAGCCGCAATCTCCAGTGACAATGCATAGAAAAACATTATGTGCTTTACTAGGAAAAGCATTGTCTCTGAAGCTAAGTCATAAGAGGTGAATTAACTTACTCACAGTCACTGGAAGAGGTGGGTACCATTTCCTAAATCATACCTACGGGAACGGACTGCAGCCTCCATCAGCCCTGCTGCTTCTGACACCCCAAGTTGTATCTGAGCAAAACCCAAAGGATTATTTCAAGTTATTGCGTAACAGAACTTGGAGGTTAATAGCTTCCAGGCTGTGGCTCTAAATAGAAAACAAGAATGATGCTGGGTAAATTAAGAGTGGAGACCAATTTGGCAGCTGTTCCCCCTTTCTCTACGGAGTACACAACTGGCAGTCAAAAAAGAGCTGTGAGTAGAGCTGTTGCTGGGTGCTAACAGCAAGGGGATCATTGTTTACGACAGAGCCTCACACGCAGTTGGAAAACATTTAAAATGTGAATGATATTGCAATGTTTTTGCCTACAGTGGAAAGAAAAGTGAAGAAAATTTCAAATATAAGTAATTTACTGAGAAAACCTATTTAAGCTTAACCTGAATTGTTAGCAAATCTGCATTAAATTTGGCAAACACAATCCGTTGCCAGTTAAAGCGTTGAGGGGTTGCCATGCTCCAGTTAGGAGAAAAATACGGATAGGTGGAGTAGCAGCATCCTGCCCAAAACCGTTCGGGTCCGAGGGGGCTGCTAGCTGCAAATGAGCTCTGTCCCTGCGGGCTGTGTATCTTTTTTCACCGTACGCTGCTTCTGCTCTGCCCACAGGCCAGTTCTGGAGGCAAAACTCCACCAAGCAAACAATCACAGATCACATACTCCTAGAGCTCTTGACGTAAAGCCTGCTGACAACATTCAGCACTGCCTCCATCTCAGGGAGTAACGTGGCTGGAGAAAATGGAAAAATTATTCTCTTCTATGTAAAGAAAAGGCTCAGAGGCCAGGGTGTGGGGCTGGGAAGATGAAAGCTCCTTTCTTGGTTCTGCCAGGGGCCAGAAGTGCTGTGCAAGGTGCCTTGCTTCTCTGTGCTGCGTTTTCCCCAAACGCAGGACGTGATCATCACTTTGACATCTCAGGGTTCCTCAGCAGCTGTGGATGAAATGTGCAGCACTGTTATCTGTACATAAACATCGTTGTTTTGACTTGGTGACAGTTATGAAATGTTCTCCAAACTCTTTCTCCTTTTCCACTATTTTATCTGCAGAAATGAGGCTTTAAAAGGGAGTTGATGTGCATGTTTTTGATGTACCATGAGAGCTTCATTTCTTATAGAAGACGACCTCAGTCTCACGCTAACTTTTCCCTTCCTGTATAAGGCTTAAAAGAAAAAAGGAGGGGGGAAGGAATTAAATATTTAAACCTCTCAGGCTCCTTTTCTGTGCATTGATACTAAGGCATGCAAACCTAGACTCTACCTAATGGCATGCTATTTTTAAAATGCACTGGTGGATGGCATTGCAGTAACTGGATCCTAATTGGTGCAAATGGATGTGTTCGCATTAGCCGGGTGGAGCGGTGCCAGGGCTGGCTCTGTTTTGAAGGATGCACCTCGGTCTCTCAAGACGAACAGAACATCTTCCTGTGCCCAGAAGCAGATGACAAAGCACAGACTCCTCCTTTTTGAAATCAGCAGCTGAAGTCCAGTGGAGTTAAAGGAGAGCCAGATTGTACCCAGATGTGCACTGAAAGCTGGAAATGGAGAGGGGCTTCACTCACCCTCACATCCTTGCCGCGTGGCAGCAAGAAGAGGGCTGTAGACCCAAAAGCAGAGCTGTGAGGCGCAGAGCCGCGGCGTGCCAGCCTTCTGGCCCAGCTGCAGCAGAAGTCAGCAGGCACCCTGGGTTCCTCTGCAGCTCCCAGAGCTTGCGCTCTGCTGCTTCCAGTCCAAGTCCCTGGTGCTGCTGGGGCTTCTAATCTGGGTGACCCCTAGGTGGATGGCAGGGATTTTTTGGAACTGATGTTGTCAGAGGCAGCGTTAAAGCGAGAGGCACAGGGAAAAAACAGAGCTCAGAGATGAGGGAACGCAAGGAATGGAGACGTTTCTGTGCCGCCTTCTCAAAACAAGACCTAAGAATGAAGCCCAGCTGCCTTTTCTAGAGCACCACAGCAAGGAGCAGGCTGGGGCGAAGGAGGAGGATTATCTAATCAATCTAGTTGCTTATGGCCCCCACTACCTGGTCAGTGTTTTCTTAAGAGGCATCCTACAGGCTTGAGTGTATTTGGGAAATATCCCAGAGCTTCACCTCTCCCTTCCTGCACAGAAAGCTATTTGGCCATGAAGAAGAGACTTTGGCTTCCCAGAGTCATCTTTCGTCTGCCTGGCTTACAACATGTGGAAAGGAAGAGAAGGGATGTTTTGTTCTGTTCTGTTTTTCCCTTTCCTCCAATGTGACCCCTCCATCATGAGCTTGAAAAGAAAAGGCTGAACTTGTCTACATTTTACTGGCATCTTAGTATTTGGTTTGGTTTGGGTTTTTTTTGGTCCTTCCCTTGTTCTCCATACATGTAAATGTAAAAAGGCCAGGCCTGGGGATACGGTAAGGTGACTTTCCATCTTACCACCTGTATGTCATGTTAATTTAAATCATGTAAGAGAAAATCTTATCTAGACAACGGAAACCTGTGGTCTAGATTTTACTCTACCTCCAGTGTAGAAATCTGCATGGATCAGAGCCATTTTACGTGACCAAGTTAGTGTGCAAAGGCTAGAGGATGCTGCCCCATCAGGATGCTGATCCAGCTCTTGCAAGCAAAAACATCTCACGATCAGCTTTTAATAGCATGCAGCAATTTGTTAACATTTTAAAGAACATAATGTCACGTTTTATTTCATTCCACTGCTTTAATTCCTTCAGTAATGAAGATAGGCTTGTCAGGATGAATTTTTAATATACTGATTTTGGTTGCTTTGCTTTACTTCACGGGCTTCCTGCACCTCTCCGATGCATTGAAAGGACAGCAGTGCACGTTGCTTTTGCTCCTTTACCTGGAAATGGTTGCAGTGACTTGAAAATACGCTCACTTTTCTGATGTATTGTGAAAGCTCACCGACACGATAGTCTAATATCAAGGCTAATGAACGTGAACCATGTTTTAAAAATCTGTTAACCTGATATATCTATGATGCAATTAGAGGCGATAAGGAGAAAGAAGTTTTGGAACCATTATGTGAAAAACTGATTGTCAGAGGAGCTTAGCGGATGAGCTGCCTTCCGGATCATTTTTCCAAGTTTACATTTTCTTCTGTCCCTGCAGCGCAGACCACAGAATAAAGCAGTCAGCGCCGCTACCAGAAATATTCCCCTTTTGTTGCCTGCTGCTTTGGTAAGAGCTTGTGAGAAGTGCAGCAGGGAAGACAAACAAGTTATTACCCGGCCTTCTCGGTGCAGGCTGCAGAGCGGCTGCGGGACACACCTCTGAAGGCCATCTATTCATAGCCAAACGCCACCGAATGCATCTGCCCCTGCTAAAACAATTTACCGCCGCGGTGATTCACGAGCTGAGTCGTGCCACATGTTTTGCTGCTCGCATATTTCTGGGAGAACGGAAGGGAAATTCCTGTTTTTAGCAGAGAAGAGGGCTCTCCCCGTACCAGGCTGGAAATGCCTGTTGGCCCCGCTTCCCGTGCCTGCTGGGTCTGAGCTTTCTTGACAAACGTGCTCAAAGTTTAGGCAAGTCCAATTTTCCCTGGTCAGGACATTCTTAAACCTCAAGCCCTGAAGTACCGATTGCCAGACCCACGGGAGCAATTCTTAATACTTAAAATTGTCAAAGCACAAAAAGCTTTAAAAAACACCAGCTTTTAAGCACCCAAACCACCTTTGCAGAGAGCAGTATAATTTTGGAAACCAGAAACTTGCATCAGCAGAAAGCGGGATCAGTTCTGCAGAGCTGGTGATGTAAACCTGAAGCATCCTCTGTGCCTTGCTGAGGTCTGTGTTTAACATCTAAATGTTTAGATCAGGTTTGCCATGGCCTCCTGAGCCTTTTGATGAGAACCGCATGTTGCCAGCATTATTTCTCCTCCTCTCTCCTGAAACAGAAACTTGCAGAGCAATCACAAGAAGAATTTCCACTGGTTTCCATCTGTTTGGGACCCAAAGCCTTGAAAAGGAAATCCTTTGTCATGGTCTATCGCCTGTCATTTCAAAGATCCTGCAGATTTATCTAAATACACCTTTCATTTGTAGATCTGAAAGCATTTCTGGTTTGGTTAAGCTATTTATAATCTACTGTGAAAACAGAGATGTGATCTTTGTACTGTCACTCAGCAAAATACGCGGAAACGCAGGGGTCTGAGAAACCACCATTCACGTTGCCCTGTCTGAAGCTATTTAGAAATAAGTTCAAACTAGTTATTTAAATTATTTATGAAGCTACTTACAGCAAAGTCCACATAACATTTTCTATAAGAAATATCTGTGTAGACATCTCCTGGTCATTTGGGTTTTTTTGTTTGTTGTGTTTTTAAATTTCAGGTCTTTAAAATAGGATAATTACCATCCTGATAGGTAAGGGGGCTCTTTGGTTAATGCGCTTGTTAGTAGGCTGTATTGTTAGTTGCATCTATTTGTAGAGCAAACCAGCCCCTGTAGATTTTCTATCATTTGTGAATCAAAGCTGCTTTTGATGAATATTCAAATAGGGCAAAAACAATTTTCTAGCAGCTACAGTAAAGGCACATTAGGTCGTGCCATAATAGTCAGTAAGGTCAATCAGTTTTATCTTACTGTTCCTACCATTTAACCAATAGTTGCTACCTCAATTTTATTATTATTATAAGAAGTTTCTCTCTCTCATTCTTTGTATTTCCTGAATGTCTCTGTATGACAGAAAAATGAAAGGCAATCTTGCTTTTCCAAAAGAAATACAGAGAGAAAACACGTAGTAAAGAAAGTCCTTCAGGGCTACTCTGCACATCCCTCTTAAAATACACAAATGGCACAGCTGTAACAGCAGAAAAATTGTATTAAAGACAAGCATTAATTGCAAAACTTCATCTCACTTTTTAGTTTTTTAATGCTCTCTCCTTCCAAAATTAGATAATTAAGGGTGACTAATGAGTACAGGTTTGCTCCTGTATTTCTTAACCGTCCTAACCAGATGCCAGCAGTACCCCAGCCGATACCTGCTGTAATTGCATACCTACTGCATTCGTGGTCTGGATACTCTTTGTGAATAATTCGCATTTTGTCAGCAGATTGGCATGGCTCCATCAGAAAGTTTGGCCTGACCACAAACCGTATTGCAACGCCCAAGGAAGCCGAGCGTCCCAGAGAAACGAGTGACCCCAACGCGTGGCACTGCCTCTTGTCCCGGTGTTCTGCAGCAGCTGGAGAGGTGAGTTAGGGCTGGCCCAAAACAAGCTCTGACAACTCTGTGCTCCGACCTGTGGAGAGGGAAGGTGGCAAATCTCTTCTACTGCTTGGATGTGGGGTGCTGTTTTCTTTGCTCCTTAGTACAGAAATACACTACTCTGAGGAGTATCCCTCTTATCGGAAATCACTGCTTTCCGTTTTCTGAACACCCGTGTATTTTTCTGCACAGCACATCTTCACTGGGCACCTTTACTCTGAAGTCTGCTTTTGTAGGCTGAAAAGGAAGAAATATTGCTGTTGATTATAGCAACAGTTTGCTGGAGTGTAACAAACTGGCCGTGTTTGTGCAGCTGGTCACCTGGTTAGTGGCGTACCTCACATCCCATTTATTGCTTCAGATCATGCTCCATATGTGCAGGGATAACAAAACGTAATCCCGTATATCTGAGGAACGTTTCTGATACCACAGAAGCTCAAGCACTACACGTGGATTACTGATGGCATTGTCTGTTACTGACAGCCTTGTCTATGTAAATGATATTAGGCACTAACAGGGGAAAATGCGTGTGAAATGAAAAACTATGATTATGTTCTTTCTTCATCTGTAAAGTAGTTTAAATAGCATCATTCCAGTCTGAATATGTAATTTGGCATTAAAATCTCATAACAGGATTACCCCATCACTCACAGACCCTGCAAGAGTAATTTTAAAGGAAGTTATTTATATGGAGAAGCCAAGACACTTGCGCTTTTTATGGGCAGATAATGGAGACCGAAGAATGATTTATGCCAAATGGAAACAATTCCTCATAATTGCATGAAGTACTTAATATTCCATCTCCACCCCCGTGAACAGGAAACTGTCTGGGTTTCAATTTATGGTTAATTTGTAATAATCATATATTAAATCTATCAGTTGCACTCTGAAATACAATAAGTATTTTCCCCTGGGAGTTGTCTTCCCAACCTTCACCAACCCTTCACTGTCAGCAGCGTTGCTTCCCTTCCTTACATCATGTTTCTCTATTCGATCAGCCTGTAACCAGCAGTGACACATTTAATTCTGCTGACATTTGGCAATGAAATCCCTGCGCCCTCGTCTTGTCTCCCTCTATAGCAGAACACAAATTTCTGAATACACTGCGTACGCATCCCAGGTAGGGAAAATGCACTTTCTTTGGGCTACGGGCCGGGAAGTAGCAACAGGCATGGTGCGGGGCAGCAAGAGCTGTTTGTTGTTCACAATATCCTCTGCCGGCAGGGTCTGGCTGTAGTGTGAGCAGCAGCGTGGGTGTGCAGGCAGTGGCAGTGCAGGGGGATCCCCGCAGCCAAGCACAGCTGGCACCTCTGGCTTGCTACAGGCACAAATTGCTTGAAGGCAAATTGGGATCTGTTCCCTATCTGGCATAGGTGTCAGGGGAATCATCTCAAAATTGGATTATGTTAAGGTGGCGTGTTCATTTTTTGAAGCTCGGTCAGGATTTTGGCTTGAGCTCTGAATAAAACCCCATAGCCTTTAATGTAGGGGGAAGGCTTGAATCCTTGACTCTCCCCTCCAGCAGACCTTGACATTAACCATCTTCCCCACCACCTCTTCCTACCGCTATAATTACAACCTGCAAGAGCTGGCAGAGTGCATGTGCCCAAGAGGGCAAGGAGCTGATTTTTGAGGCTGCAAGAATGCAAATAGCCAGAAATATCAAAGCTGGAAATGCACTGCTTAGGTTGATCATTAGGGAGAAAAAAAATGCACAGGCTGACAGTGAGGCTTATGGGTTTCTTCTCATAATTTTCACAAGAAGAGAAGAAAAAGAAAAAAAAAAAAAAAGGAAAGATTTTTTTTCTGTTAGAGGGAAAATTAAAAGCCCTGGAAACTACACAGAAGGAAACAGCTCTGCCTTGACCTCAGGCTGACATAAGAGGCTTCCTTTGCAGTGAAACACACTGGATATTCATGCAGTCTCTGCATAAGACTCTGTATTTATTGCAAGCGAAGAGATACGAGCACGGAGCCTGCACGTGGCAAGTCTGGAAAAATCCCGTGTGGATGCTTTGTGAGAAGCCAAGTGGCTGCCAACCTACTGCCGGTGCGTGCAGCTGCTTGCAGCGAGGGTGCACCAGCCAAAGAGTTAACAAGGGAGATGTGCAGGGATTTGGGAGGGCAGAAGAGTTCGTCTGGAGGTTTGACCAAAGGCAAGCAGCAGTCCTTCATCCCCAGACGCAAAACCCCAAAGGCCCAGCCACGCTGCCATCCTGCCCAGCCCTTGCCCGTCGCTGAGTGTCTGGGGCAGAAGGGGCGCGGGGGGCGTAGGACAGCAGCTACGTGTTCCCTCTCGCAGCTGCTGCCAACTTCCTGATCCCATTGACGTGACGAGTCAGATTTAATCAGTCTGCCTAAACCATCCACAGCCCCTGAGGGGTTGTTAAGTCTGGGAGGAAAAAGGGCAGTCCGGCATCGGCGTGCGTTTACAAATAAATCTTGTGCAGCCCAGTGCAAAATGACCAGAGGGTCTGCACCCTTCCCAAAAACAAGATCACCAAGTCCCTCATATACCGTAATTTTTCTGGGTCAGATAAACACAGCCTGAAATCTTAAGGGTTATTTCTGAACAGTCATAGGAAAATCCTGAGAGATAGAGTGTACTCAGTCACAGCCAGATAAGCAATGGGTTTTATCAATGACTTCTTTGTGAGCCCGAAGATACCAAAACATCTGTATTATTTATAATCCCCTGTGGAATGCAACTGGGCTTAGAAATATTTTTCTCTCATCTTTTGATTCTTCGCCAGGAAGATGCTTCCCAGACACTGAAGCTGGTTTTGAGAAGCCCAGCTAACTGCAGGCCAGGGGTCTCTGCTCATTTCAGGACTTGCCTTAGAAAACACCTGAGGGAACCGACCATTTAAAAAACAGGTCGGCTTGGTTTGTCTTGCATTAACCACAGACTGGGAACGGAGCTTTGCGAACCCCGCTGCGCTCGCAGGCGCCCTGTGAAAGCACAGCAGACCCCGAGCCCCCTCCCAAAGCACCCCCCGGGCTGTTTTATCACACGAAGCCTCCCGCAGCCCCGCGCTGGGATGGGGCTGGGAGCAGCGTGGGCGTTTTGTGGTGACGTTGTGCAGTAATTCCCAAAAGCGAGTGTGCCAGCGAGTGTCTTATTAAACACGCACGGGAGATGCAGCCGAATTGAAGAACTCACTGGCAATGTGTACGGACTCGGTAATAATATTCACTGGGAGTCTGGGGGAACTCTTCCCTCCAAGCACAAAGGTATTGGGAGAGGTTGACTTGCAGTAGATGTCTGAGCATAGCGAGCAAAGAGCCAGTGTTCCCTGCAGACCGGAGTCCTGCGTCTTCCTTCTGATCCTTCAGGCAGCTCCTCTGCCCACGGCGCCACAGACAGGCACGGGATGCATTCGCAATATTGACTACACGGGACGCGGGGCATCAGTTTCAGTGCCTGAATCCGGTAGGAATCCCTCGCTGTGAATAATAACGCGGTTCAGCACGACACCCGCAGCCCTGCCCGGTCCATTCCTCACCCCTCCCTTTGCTATTGCTCTGGCAGCTTTTGCAGCTGGGGCTGATGCAGGCTGTGTCCATCTGTTAATGCTATTTCCAAAGGCAGCCGCTTGGCTATGGCTGTTCCTGCGAAGGCAAAAGCCGAACACGAGTCAGAAATACAGCTGTTGTCAGCAGGCTGCCGTTGTGATGAATGAAAACTTAACTTTTCCCGTATGCCGGCCCGTTCTACCCAGTTGCCCCATCTCCTGTCCTTTGCATTCATCAGCCCTTTCATCCTGCTGCTGTGCTGAGGACGCTGCCTATGGTCAGAAGAGCGCCAGCCCCTCGGAGTTCACATAATAGATGTCGACAGGGAATTGAACACCAAAGGGAGGGCTTCAGCCCGCAGCCGTGGCCCGAGCTGGAGGTTTAATGGTTCAAAGACGGGCTCTGCGCAAGGGGAGCATCTGGAAGAAATAACGAGCGGAGGTTTGCGCAGCTGGTTAGCACAGCGGCGCTGGTTGGCATGTTCTGAGCAGGTTGGGCAGTGCTCGTGCAGTAGGGTAGTGTTAAAATTGCCCTCTAATTTTGGCCTGCCCTTCCAAAGCAGAAGTCTACTGGACAACGTGCCTCCTGCTCTGCTCTGAAACCTGCCGTTGGGCTTCAGCTCCTGGCGAGGATCTGTTTGTAATGGTTGGAGCCAGAGTCAATCCTATTATTTCTTTTAGTTATGTATTTACCAAACATATGCAGAAGCAGTTGCTGGAGCAAAAGGTAGGGTTTCTAAATGATGAAAATTGAATTATATGGGCATGCATATGCCGCTAGTAATGTAAGGCACTGGGTTTGTATTAATGCAAAATGTGATATTATAGACTAGTACGTCTATACTTGTACGTAGCGTGCATGTGCACACGTACATACACTTACATATGGTTTATATACACCAACCATAACTTTGTGACATATCTAACCCTAGATCTGGCAAGGCTGGCCCAGGAATAGAGCAGACAGCAAAGGCACGTAGGAGAAGGCAGGCTCTGTGCAGCAGCAGCTTCTCCAGCTCTGCAGCTCTCATGCTCGACCCCTGCAAAACAAAGCTCCCGAGGTTTCCAGCTGCCGCTTTGCGCCTCGCCTTGCTCACCACCTCTGCTGCCCTCTTGGTGGGGAAGCTGGCTACACCTCAGCATAGATTTCAGCATCTATCCATGATGAATTCGTATTTTTCCCCCGTTCTCCAGTCTCTAAATTCTGCGTGATGCTTGCCGGGAGCCCCAGGGCAGCCCTGTGCCCTGGCTGAGCTGCAGCCTGGTGGGGCCCCGGCTCTCAGCCTGCTCTGCGGGCACTGTCCCACGGGCCTTTCGTCGGCCCACGCGGCATTCCTCTCCCGTGGGAGCGTGTCACCAGCTGTGGGCTGTGGGCTGTATC
This sequence comes from Anser anser, assembly GCF_964211835.1. Classification (NCBI taxonomy): domain Eukaryota; kingdom Metazoa; phylum Chordata; class Aves; order Anseriformes; family Anatidae; genus Anser; species Anser anser. Next base: position 30,210,851 of record NC_139728.1, read on the forward strand.
CTTAGCTAGGTACGGTAGCTGAGCACCGTTAGCATTTACAAAGCGATGCTATTTTACACCAACAGAGTATCTGCTTCGTTAAGTCTAAATGCGGGGGGAAGTTGTTTGGTTTGATCCTACAGGCATTGTCTCGCTGTTGATAGCTGTGATCACGGGATGCAGATTGCTATTATTCCCTTCTTGTGGGGAAACTGTGTTTCCAATAAGGAAGTCCCATTGATCCTTACTCCGACCCCGCACATCAGCTGGGTTGTATCCTGCCTGGCGGGCTGTCTCAGCCCCGGTGCCTCTGCGTAGGAAAACATCTGAGGGCACTTCGCTGTATTTATTTTCCCCATCTTTTTTGCAGATGCACCCAACCCAAAATGTGATCTCAATTATTTTTGTCATCATCAATGACAGTTGCAATTCATCATCTAGTTTTATTTTCTTGCACATAATAACTTCTATGAAGCAGAAATACACTTCAGCTGCACATCTGTCAGCAAACCACGGTTCCTTATCCAAGTAAACAAAATAACTTTATTTATTCTTACTAACAAAGACGTTTTCTAAAATGTGCTGTAAATATTTAGAATGAGTTGCGATGCTGTGTGATCTTTATGTGCCTCCCAGATATTTCCATCATTATGTTCTACACTAGAAAACCGGATTAAAATACAAGATCTGCGTCCCACTAAGGGAGCAAATAATAGCATCAAAGCCCTTTGTAGATGCACAGAGTAATTGCTTTTAGCACACTTTAGAAGTAAAACCATTTTAGCTTGACTATAATTGCTGTATATATACTCAAATAAATAATAACCACGTTAACACAGGAAAGAAAGGCTCTGACAAAGCCCAGCATGGTGCCCGGGCTGCTTCACGCGAGCTGGAGGCCTGGAGGCTGATGGCTGGGAGGTTGATGGCCACAAGGCTGATGGCCACGAGGCTGATGGCCATGCTGGCCGTGCTCGAGCCATGGCCAGGTGAAGCCCCTTCCCCATGAGTAGTGGAGCTCAGACCAGGCATGCCCCCGGCCCCGCAGCCTCTCTGGCTCCTGCACGTCCCCACGGTGCGTATCCAGCACCGTGCCTGGCCCTTGTGGCCTCTCTTGTGGGCCCACGTGGGAAGGTCGAGCGTGTGGTGACTGGAAGAGGACACCCAAACGGTTATTGTATCAAAACACAGGACTGTGGCAGAGAAAAGACTAGGATAAAGCATAAATACTCAAAACACTTGAAGCGCTGTGCTTAGGTACAAACACAACTGCCATTTATTCTTGACCTGCACTGAAAGGGAAGCGTCGCCGTTGCCGTTACCGACCATGCAGCTTTCTTACATGGGGATATTTGTGTGTTCTGGGAACATGGGCACCACATCACACCATAAAGTAATGTAACACAGTTATTTTTCACTTCTCCTTTCTTCAAATTTGGCAGCTAAAACCACCATCGCACTCAACAGACATAGATTATTTAATTCACCAGTTGTCCATTGGCTGCATTTCAAATATGTGTGAAATAAAGCCAGGGATCAGGAGCTATATTTTATAGTAAAAAGAAAAAATATAATAACTTTCCTCCCTCACAGTGTTTAAAACCCAGCTATTTCAGCCCAGTGAGTCTGGGACTGAGGCTGACTTCAAAGGTCCCCATTGTCTGAACCGAAATGTAAAATACAGCCAAAGAGCAAAAATAATGACAAATAAGCTGGAGCTTAATTTATTCACCATTACATTGACAGTTTCTCTTTAAATGAAGTGCTGTGGCTTGCATAATCTGGAGCATAGTCAGTAACGAGGCACTAGCAAGTCAGTGCGGGGTTTGTGCTGGTGTCGCAGCGGCAGCGGCCCCAGTAGCACGCAGTGACCCGAGCAGTTCGCATCCTGCACATGGATGGGGTCGAGCCAAATGAGGGAAATCCCTGCTGTGCTCCTGTGTCTTCCTCACAGGGCAGGACTCCCCTGCGGCATATCGTAGGTTTTGTCCGATATGAGGGTTTTTCACATGCTCGAGTGACTGCTGGTGTTGTCAGAGTTCAAATTTTATTCTTTTTCTTAGATGGGAGTAGAGAGCGACTGCCTGGATGGGGTTTGTGCAAGGCACACAGAGATGAGCCTCTGCAAACAGGGGTGGGATACAGGCACAGGTTAGGACCAGACAGGTTTTTGATGGGGATCTGTGTCAAACGGTATGGGTCTGAAGGGGACTGGCAGACGGGCCTGTGTCGGTTTGGAAGCACACAGTAAGCTAATAGCAAGCACGACAAGGGAGTCCACGAGGAAAATCTTTCTTCTCACACCAAAGAAGTGTTGAATTCGGCACTGTTTGCGTGGATTGACAATGGGAATGGAATAAATTATTAAATGGCTGCTCATTAGATGAGCACTAAACTAGGTACTGAATGTGTCAATGGTATTTCGAGGAGAAAATATAAATTAAAGTGTCGTATGAATTAGCTGCCTCCAGCAGGGCTGAGCTGAGCTAGCACAGAGCCTCACTTCTGGCATTTCCTTCAGTCTGAATGTTTATTTTTACAATCTGAGTACCTAGGATGTGTGTACGTGCATATGTGCACAGGCAGAAATATATATGGATTCATTAGTGTATAGATCAGTTAGCATTTCTGTAGTGTTATTGCCGAGGCATTGACCCGGTTAATCACCACAACAGCCCTAGGAGGGAAATGTGTGTGTCTGTCCATTCTGTCCCCCATGTTTTAAATTTTCAACAGCAGCCATGGTGTTGAGAAAGACCCGGTGGGGAAACCCCTGTGAGACCTCACGAGAGGTTTAGGGGCTGCCTGGCCACAGGAGCGTGCCCAGCACTCAGCCCCCAGCCCCTGGGTCTGGCTTGGGTTGGAAATGCTCGTGAGGTCCCATGCAACCTCCTCCTCTGCCTTCCTGAGCTTGGCAGGACTTGTGAATTACTGTGTGTTATTGTTAAATCTGGGAGCTGTAAAAAGGGGCCTAGGAAGGACCTTGAGGTGTGTCACCTAATCCTTTCTCCTGGTCCTGGCCAGGTACAAATGTCTATCGATCATCCTCAGCAGGCATCTGTCTCGCTCACTTTTACGGACCCGTGATGGGATCCACAAGCTCTGTGTCCTCTACTGCCATCCTTCAATTGCATAATATTCGCGTGTTTTTTTTTTTCTAAGTAGCTAATATAAATCTCTCTTGCTGTGAATTAAGCTAATTTCTTCTAGTTTTGTGCTTAGAGGACATGGAAACCAATTGGTAATTGCCTTCGGTAAAGTAACCTACAAGGATTGTTACAGTCTTTGATCTGTCTTCACTTTTTTGTATGAAGCAAAGTCAACATTTCCCAACTGCCCTCGTACGTCTTACTTTAGAAATCCATCAGCATTTCCACTGCTCTTCTCTGAGCCCCTTTCCTGCTGTCAGTTGTGTGGGTACAGAACAATCACATCCATACAGGTACAGCATTCCTGCTAGTGCTTGGCAGACTGAGCTCTTCCATACATTTTATAGCAATTCTGTGCCTGTGCCTGGCTCAAAAGCACTAATGAGCAGTTTATCTCTGTTGCAAAGCTCCCTCCTGCTCTGCCTAGACACTCACAGCCAGTTCTGGTCTCTTCATCTGGCATTTGCTTTTAGGTAAATCTTTGCATATCAGAAGCAGCCCAGCAGAGGGGGTGCAGATCTCCTTTTTAAAGAGGGTTAAGAGATGACTTGCATTGAAGTGCATTAATTGCTTTTTATTCTTGCACCACCAAAATTTCACTTTATAAAAAAAAATGCTGGAGCTGTAAACATTGCCAGATGGTCGCTATCACCCTACGCCACGCATGTAAGAGTTGATTGAAATATTTGCTTTGCTGATGCTTGGAAACAGTCAGAGGAGCTGAGGTCCCTCGGCAGTGTTTAATCAGTGCTTAATGGGGCAATATTCTCTTTGACCTCTGATAGTGCTGCTTGAGCAAGAATTGCAAAATTCAGCCTTTGGAGAACAGCCGAGCGATAGCACAGGTTCTTATTACCTGTCAAAGCAGTGCAATTTATAAAGCAGGCTGAGAGCCGAGGTGAGCCAGAGGGACAAAAAGAGATTTTGAGCTTTTCCCAGAGGCCAGGATGTAATTTCAGGTTTTGGATATATTTGTCCCAGAAAAATACTTGCAGCAATAGAGCTCAAGCTCTCAGCTGAAAACAAGTAACTACCAGGCAGAGTTCTCACGGTCAGCTCTTTCACGTGTGTGTAAGGGAGGTGAGCCTGGCAGAAGCTGTAACTGTGCTGGTTAATTATCAAGGAAAATAGCCCCTGCAAGGGAAAAGAAAATGTTTGGTGGAGTCAAATAAGTTACTACTAGAATATCGCGAAACCTAAACAGATCTGGATTGTCCTCTCAGTAAACTGGCACATCAGTGAAATTATCCACTGGTGCAAATGAAGAGAGACTTTGGAGCATCAGATAAAATATGTCTGGGCTCTGCATACGTCGACAGAGCTCCTGAAGTCCTTGAGATGCTTCCTGGCTAAGTGCTCAGGCTGCGAGCTAAAATAACAGTGGGATAAATGTGAACTTTGTTCGTTCCTCTTAATGGAGAGTTAAGATAACAAGTGGCCCGACTGGACAGGTTCTCAAGTTGACGCTTTTGAAAGGGCAAAAATGTGCTATAACACTGGGCTATGAACTGCAGCGAAACCCCTCCGTGCACTGCAGCTGGAGAGGCTCCTCGTGGCAGTGGGGACACTTTGAACTTTTGTTCTTCGCCCTTTTTCGAAGCTTGTGGTTAAACCACTTGCAATGAACGCGTAGCTCCGGCTGTGCCCTAATTCCCATTGTTGCCCTTTGAGTGTGAAAGGTTCAATAAGGACGGAAAGGAGGGCAGGGTGACAAAGGGGAGGCACGTTCAGGAAACCCCAGTCTTGGAGCTAATCCACGAGAGAGCCTCTGAGCCAGGAGATGCCCGGTGTCGGGCCTGGGGGAGGCTGGCCCAGCAGCTGGGCCTCCAGAGGCTGGGAGGGGAGTTGTGGATCTTCCCTTCCACGTGCGGGCCAGCACCGGGGCCTCGGGAGGCTCAGGACTCCTTCTGCAGGGCTGAGGGCCCGGATTAAACCAGGCCGACCCCGCGCTGGCAGCGGAAGTGTGGATTTGAGGCTCCGCTGGTTTTGAGGCTGCATTCCTTTGAACGGAGGTGATTTTAAACAAACAGCATCTCTCCCACCTCTGGCATCGAACAAAGGGGACTTGGCACAAAGCAAGAGGAGGTGGGAGGAGAAGCGAGCGCTCGGGACAAGCCAGAACGCGGGGCCACCGCCCCCGTCCTGCCGCCCCTTGGCAGGCCCGAGACCAAAGGCAGCCGGCAGCACGTCGGCTTTGCCTCGTCTCACACAAATTTCCAAACGCTGTGTCGTAGCAGGACAGCTGCCCTTGTGTCCCCCCATCTCTCCCTCACCCCAAACTCACACCATTGCTGTCCTCAATCTTACACTGGGAAATCCAACCGGCTGGATCTGCCACGTGTGCTCTGCCCCGGCACAAATAGCTGCAGCGGTGGTTGGATCCTCGGTGCACTCAGCTAGAAAGTGGAGGTGTGTTTGCACAACAAAGAAGTGAACCATAATTGTAGAGCGGGTAAGCGTGTCGGCTTTAATCTAGGTAGGAGCGCTGGCAAGAGTGCTGGAGGTGTGACAGTGCGGCTCAAGCAGTGGCCAGCCAGCAGGGCAGTGAGCTACCGTCCCCAGGGGAAAAAATAAAGAAAGAAAGGATATCTTAAAAATCTGGTCATCTATTTCCATTTTTAACACCTTATTTTCACAGAAATTTCTGAATGCTCTTTATCAGCCAGAGTCCGAGAGCTCCCTGCACAAGGACTTCGAGGAGTGCAGCCCCGGGCATGGCCAGCGGCTCGTGCAGGGCGGGGGTCAGGCCCCGCACCACACGGAGCAGCCGCCGCTCTGACGTTTCAGGGCCCTGCATGGAAAACAGCCATGAAAATGTCCGTCACAATCACCTCTTCTTTCCTAGTGCCAAATCATCATTCTCTAATGCAAATATAATCTTTTCACATCACCAGACGCGAGCCCCTTATTAGCCAGGGCTGAAGGCTCGCACACCACCCACGCACCGCACACGGCAGAGGGCTTGAAATGCTCCAGGATTCAAACAGGTAATAACGAACAGGAGCTGACAGGACTAATGAGTCCACCAACATTTTAAAGCAATTTAGGGTTTGTTTTGTAAGTGCATTTGATACAGGTGGACTTTTTGCTCATTATTTATAATGGTTCCACCACGAAACAGGAATCACAATCTTTCTGCCAGCTAGTAATGGCAGTTTGCACTTTTATGACATCTTCTGCCTGAAGATCTTACAGGACTTTAAGCGCATTAGCTAACTGTGACACCACGCCTGTCAGACAGGTAGGGGAAGGGATAAAGCAGCAGCCAACTTCCCCTGGCACTGCAATGCAGCCGCCTTTGGCTGGCGCGGGAGCGGTGGCTCGGGGAGGGAGTGGAAGGAGGGCATCGGATGCGGTGGGGAACGTAAATCCCTGCAGAAGGAGCTGACGAGGGCAGCATGAGGTAACCCCTGCTGGGATTTGTTCTCACTGCATTTGGAGAATGACCACAAATGCCATGGAGCCACACTGGCCCCGTGGTGCTTAGTTTGGATTTGGGCTTCTTTCGACATGAATAAGGCTCAAGCTCGCTTTGAAAGGACACTTCCTGAAAAAGGCGTTGTCCCGGCTTACAAAACCCCAAATGAGCCCTTTGTAGCTCTCTGTAATATGACGGTCTGAAATACAGAATGCCAAACATAGAGAAAACAAAACAGAAATAAAATTCATACTCATCTCTCAGAATCATAAACTATACCCACCACTGCCCCAACAGTTGCTCTACCCTAGCATTTGGTTTCCCTGCACACACATGCTTTGTTTCAGCTTGCCCGATGGATCCCGTGCTCTCAAGCAGCTCACACCAGCGTCGTGTGGTGGTTGCTTTGTGGTGGGGCAGTGCTTGGTGGTTTCGATTCGCTCCACCATTTGCTGCCAGGACCATCGCAATGTGGGCAGGGGGCTTGGGAGGGACTTCTCGGCCAGGCACCAGACCTTCTGGCTGCTTTTCTGAGCTGGGTGTCAGGTTTTCTTCCCACTGTTCTCCCTTTTGGGCAGCTGGTCCAGAATAGCGTGTCCTGGTGGCTACAGACCATCCGACCTCCTAGCCAAATGTGCTCGGGCAGTTCTTGCCTGCACGTTCTCTGTGCCGGCATTGCTCCCAAACACAAACAGCCCTTCTCTCCTCTCCTGCTCCCCCGCTCTGCCTCTGCTGTCACCTTCCTGAAGTTCTCTCTATTTTTATCCGTTGACCTTGTGCAAGTTACAGCTGAATATTTTCAATGCATTTACAATATCTGCTCATGATATTTTGGAAACTTCCAGGTGTTTTTGGGGAGTGCCAAGCATTATGCCCCCAGTACAGCCCACCTGCTGTCCTCACACCATCACGTCTGTGCCCAGAGCCCTCCCCATGCTGGCCACCTGCCTTTTCCCATAGCTCCTTTCTTCAAGCAGCATTCTGTTTATTCCCATTGTTTACTCGAAAGTTTGTACTATTAGAAATTCCTTTTTTGCTTTTGAAAATGCAATTTGTCTGAACGTCAGACATTAATTCAGAAGTGCCACGGCTGCATTCACACTTCGGGTGCCCCGGGGCCATTTCCTGCCGTGCACGGGCTCCCTGCTGGCACCACGGCTCTGCCACCGCAGGTCTTCTCCTCGTCCCCCACAACAGCCGCAGCCAGCAGATGTGCCGTGGGTGAGCCAAGCACCTCTCTCAGTCCTGCCCATTTGTATGGCAGGATGGGTCTGAATTGTTCCCATCCAGGGAAGTAAAAGCATCCCCAACTTGTTAGGTCTGGATGAGTTTATTTCAAGTTCTAAGCCAACTTGTTCCCTTCCATCTTGCCTGAGCCATCTGGGGGAGCTGATCAGGGTGGAAATCGTGTTTTTCCCCCCGGTGGTCCGAGTTTAGCCTGCCTGCACGGCCTTGGCTGGCTCCTCATCTGCCCGCATGAGCTTTTGCACCGCAAAATAAGTGCAGTGGTGGGACAAGCGGCCAGGGATAAGGAGAAGGTGGGGATGGGTTACACCAGTTTCACCGTCGCATCTCACGCAGGAGAAGTTTGCTGTGGCCAATGTGAGACTTTTCCATGGGCTCTTCATCTGCACCAATATTCAAGGCTGCTTCTTTATTTGCTCCAGATGGGCTGTAATAGTTTCCTATCTTCCTTCTTTGGTCTTTTTATCTTTTATTTCAATCCAAGCAATTTCTGCACTTCTTGCCAAACTATATATTGTATCACATTCTTGCTTTCTTCAGACACAATATCCTCCTTGACCCATGTTGGCAGGTTTCCATCCACCCTGTTGTGTCTGTTCCTTCTACAAACTCTTACTTGAACATGAATAGCAGGAGCAGACGGGATGCTACATCCCCTTCTCTGCCCACCTGGTTGCACACCAAATCTCCTGGGCACAAAGGGACAGAGTCCCACCCCGAAGGCCTGCAGCCTTCCATGAGGGCAGGATTGAGACCACCACATTCTCTTTAGCACCCGTCTTGTTGCATACTTCGCTTAAGCATCTCTCCAAAGTGACTCATCTGTTTGCATGTACACCCAGCCTATCTTTCAGGTTGACTCCTGCAGTTGCCTACTTTGGCACGTGCCAAAACTTTTGAATTTCTAAATTGCTTCTGCTCAGCAAGTCAAGACATTGTTTAAGTGTTCTGTGTAAGTACACAGGTACACTTCAACACCATCTACTTCAGACCAGGAATTAATTTTATTAGTTCCAATTTCTTGTTTCTCATCTTCAACGGCTAGGGAAAAAAATATATATATATCTGAGTATTTCTATGTATTTTTTCAATATTTCCAATGTAATCTCTGTATATGTTGGTTCTTTGAGGTAAAGCTAAGGATAGCCTGCATACAGAAATAAATGAAACTCCTACTGATGAAGAGTATCTGAAGTACTGATGCCGCTGTCTTGTTGCCTTTTCTCAGCACCTCTGAATGCCAGGCAATGCCATGCGACTACAGTCAATTTAACAGATGATGCTGCATTTTGCTTTCAACGCATCTCTTTTCTGTTATATTTTAAATTTATTTTACATGGACAATCCAAAAGAGAAATGAAAAGTGAGCAAATTATTAAAATAGTTGCAAGAAAAAAGAGAGAAACAGTTCTACAGCTAAGTTGAAACTAATTAGACTAATAAATCAAAACTAATTCAAGGAAATCATAATTCTGGGGTAATTTACTATAATGTCAAAGTGAGTGAAAAGATGCATTTGAGTAGTTAACTGGCCCACAGGTTTGTTTTTTATTTTATTTTATTTTTATTTTTTTTGAGATTAATGATGAGCAAGGAGGAAGAACCTGGATATGTATGAATATTTATGAGCTTGTTCCAGCATAACTTGCATAATTTAAAATAAATTTGATATCACTGTGGCAAATACTTAGTACAGAGCTAGTTACACTGGGTGAAGATGTATTTAAACTGACCTTTTTTTGTATAATTGTTTAAAATATATTTACTTTGCACAAGATGAAATGTTCTACCATAGAAGTGGCTTTTTAACCTGGAATAATTTGAGTCTGTTTGTAGGCAAGGGAAATAATTTTATGTTGCTATCTGAGCAGCTTCCACTCCGTGTTCTATTTTAACACATACTCTTCCTATAATAGAAGTGCAATTTAGATTTGTGTAATTGTTAAATAATACATAACAGAAGTGAAAGAATTAATGTCTCTGTGGAGTCAGAGCTAAACAGACGCCAGCTAAAAGATGGACTGTTATCTGTAGATTTGCTCTGATGTATCTGAGGCTGTTGTATCCATGGCCCCATCTTAATTTGTCATTCACACTGGAAAGCAGCTAAAGGGTCTGCTGGGAGATCTTTTCATTGCTGTTGTTAAAAAAGGCCATTTTATTTGCAAGACATTTGTCTCTGCCTTGTTTATAACAGCAGGAGGTATGGCTGCACGTCTATCATACTTTAAAGGGCCATTGGTGATAAGATGATCAAAAGAATGCAGGCTCCTTGCAACCACTTGAGTCCAGCAGGCTATATATATCCAGTATGACGAATGGATTTGTCTACTTTTCTTTCATTTTAAGTATACAGTCATTTCCAATAGGACTGTTGGGTACAAACATGTTCTGCAGAATATATACAGGGGCTACGGAGTGTTGTTAAGTGAATAATTAACTGACAAGGGTATCAGGAGCATTTTATAAATGATTTATATTCCTCTGTCTTTGATGAATCATTAGCAATACATTTTCAAGAGGCTTTGTGGAAATTCTCCACCAGTTTCCACAATGCAGCAATATTATTTTCCTATTAATTTGCTATTAGGTAGAGTTAGGCATACTGAAAATGCCCGTTCTATAACAACTCGTACTAAAGCAATTGGACATTAGACATTGCCTTTTGGTAAGGGTGAAGATCACCTCCATGGATGTATGGAGAACATCGCCTTATGTAGCACTCGTCAGACGCTCCCATCATGAAATACACTGGTGTTTCAAGTGGGGATTGAGACAAACCCCCAGCCGTTCTAGATGCTGTGGTTCCCATAAGGCATCCATGGCTGCAGCGCTCCAAGACCAAGTCTTGCCACTTGCATTAAAGATGATTGATGTTCTGCTGATTGCAGGCCACTCTGAGCCTGTATACCTATATGGATTCCCTCCCAGGAAGGCTAACAGCGCCTGGAATAGCCAAGAACCACTGCAGTATTTCCTGCAGAGCTGCGATCTCATTACTACGTAGCTATCTATCCTTATATCACATTTTTTGAATGTCCTGCTGCAGTGAAACCATGAAAAATCTTTAGATGAGTTCAGTGACATGCTAACAAAGGATTCATTACAAATGTTTGTTTTTCTCTTTTTAAAAAAAATGTGTCTTTGCCAGATTTTTGTCTTTCTTTAATGATGATCTCCCCTTTTCCCTCTGAATAGGATATCCTCCAGGGCCTTCAAACACCTCCAGACTGACCGTGCTGTCTTGACTGTGTACTTTCCAAACCTGCCAACATAGGGAGAAATTATGAGCAAAGTCAAGCTGTGATTACATTATTTATTACATTTGTTGCTACTGGCCAATCTACTAAATGAACCTTTTAAAATGTTATCATTCTCATCTGCCCTCTGACCCTACTTTCATCTTCACTCGTAAGGAGGACTGCAAATAACGCTCTCTGACGTTTCATTCAGTCGCCCAACAAGAGGCATTTCAGGTGAGCTAGATTCAGCCTTCATATTAAGGGCATGAATAACTGGAAAATAAAGGTCTATTGCTTTACCACATTTCAGCTGTTCATTAGGTGGGGGAGCTGAAGTCTGCGATAAGAATCAGCAGGCAGAGCCCAACTGATAAGTATTCTAATCCTGTTGATGGAAGAAGAAAAAGAAAACCAGCTGGGATTTTTCACTCTTTGTTTTTTAATTAAGTCTAGACTGTATGCGTTGTGCAGTGCGGAAATATCTGGAAATATTTATCAAATTGCATTCTGATTATTATGTCAATAATTAAATTAAAAGAATGAGCAGAGAATGGATTTAGGAAAGAAATGAAATATTAGCTATACAGATCCTGGTTGCTTAACAGAATATTGCTGAACTTCAAAGGCAGAAATATTCTTTCTCCCAGTTTGAAATTTATTTTAGCTACATAAAATAAACATTAAAATTTTATTTTTATTTAACTCCTTGTTTCCATGAAACTAGAATTTTACATCACTGATGACAAGGAAGCAATATGAACAAGCTGATTTTGCATCTTGCCCTCTTGGCTTTCCGTTTAAAAAATGGCATACCTGTTTCAGTCTTCAAAAAGATTTCTTCAGCAAATCTTGTGTATCATAGGAAAAAAGTAAGTACAGTTTTTTATGATTTTTTTATGAGGCAATGTAGTCTGAGGTTTTAGTTTTCACAGAATATACACAATTTCATTGTATTCCTATGTATTTCATTTTAAAAGACTATCTTTAAGATAATAACTCAGGCTTTAAACGTATAATGGCTGATGTATGTGTCTAACTTTAGGTTAGAGGAGAATTTCAGATGAGTATCGGTGTACTTTAAATACAATAAAATAGTGGCAGGATTGGAGCTTTGTGTTGGTACTTGCTGTAACAAAGAAGAAATAGCAATGGACAAAGAGCAAGCCAAAAAAACCTGTGGAGGCACAGAGTAGCTCGATGCTAATCAGGTATTCAGAAATCACTCGTCCCCCTGCTTCTTCATTAGCTACAGTACCAAAAGCAGCATCTAATCTAATCACATTTTGAATTTTAGAAGAGAGTTTCTGTACGTGCAATCTGTCGTCAACATTGACAGTGACATTTATTGGCTTTTTCCGCAAAAATCCTTTAACAGCAGATAAGTGACTGGATCCTCTGGACTCATACCAGAGGTGCATGTTTTGACTGTTATTTAACTAGGCTGTAAACAAGCTGTTTAATGAACACGTAGGCTAAGTAGTTTAGAATACATGGTTATATTCTGAATGCAGAATTAAAAACCATTCTCTCTGATGGGTTCTTTATTTTCTTCAGTGCAGGCAGACTTCTCCAGCTGATTGATCAAAAACCGCAAAGTTCAAAGTAAGTGTGTCATTATTTGCTATTTTCCATTAAAATGGAAAATCTTTTAAAGAAAAATATTCTTTTCTTTGTCTTGTAACATTACAAACTGCCAATTCAGGTGCACTGCAGTCTGTATTGTCAAATCTATATTTCTCTCCTTGTTACTGGTAGCAAAATTAATAACTAAGTTAAAATATGATCCTGATTATATCCTGACTCTAGAGTTTACAATCCTGCCCATGGGATACTGGCTATTTGCAGTGATGACTAAGGTCTAAGATTTTACAAGAATAAATTCTACTAAGAAAAAAAAAAAGTCATATATATCATGGTAGTGAGGTGAGATTATAGGGGGTACTTTTTGGAGGGACTTAAAGAAAAGAGATCATAAAATAGTAGTTAAAAATCTGACAAAAGAAATTTTTCACTCTGAAAAATAATGACAAAGAAGACAATTACACTGAGTTTCTTAATTTTGGTATTTGTGCACAGTCTGACACTGATTCTTTCTGATAACTTTCCCCAGAAGAATGCAAATTCTACCTTTTCATTCAGATCTTGTGAGATGCTGATATTGAAACCAGAATACGTGTTTCTGTTACTTCTGTAGGCCCTAAGAGTGGCCAGATTCCAAACCACTGGTTGCAGTGAAAATGTAACTACTTACAGATGGTGTAATTTAGGCATTTACTTAGGTGCACATTAGGTATTCCTAAAAATGCAATAAAAGAAAATTCCACTTACTGACTGCCTAATTTCAGAGCCTGTAACCAGCTCAAGGTGTTCCTGGAGCACAGGCAGTGTGGGTGAGGATGCCCTCGCAGCCCTGCTGCTAAGCGCTAAGGAGGGCCAGATGTTTTGGGGCAGAGCAGGAGCACGGGGAGGGGATGACTCCAGGCCACAGACGAGGGTGTTCATGAGGCAGAAAAGAGCCCTGGATTTTGGCCTTCATTCTCGGGATTGTATTTTTATCCATAGTTGTTGGATGTAAAATCCAGAGGGGAGGAGCAGAGCCCAGCGGCCAGGCTTGGAGTCCTTGCTGCTGAGGGACGTACCCGGTAGTGGATGTGTTGGCTGGAGGGCTGATGGTGCTGCACAGAGAGGGCTGTCACTCGGTGCTGTGAGTGGAGCTCCATCCTGCCGTAACTTCAGAAAGGACTTCCCAGGATATGGCTGAGAGATGGAGAAATACCTGTGTCCTGCTGAATGCACGATCCCAAATGACAAAAATGCCCCTCAGGTACCTGATCCGTGACTGCCTGCATCCCTGGTCCAGAAAGGCTGGTGGAACCTTTCAGAAATCAAGCTATTGATTTCTATTTCAGAAATTTCAAGCTATTTCAGAAATTCAAGCCATGGCAATCCCTGCTTGCAACCATTCTCAGGTTTTGTTCAGGTGCTGGTGCTGAGAGATTTAAACTCCGCTCTGCTCCCAGGAGCACGCTCGGTCCTTTGCCTAATTAGCGAGCGTGTTCCTGGGAGCAAAGATCTTGTCAGCCCGTGTTTACAAAGTGCCCCATCAAGCCCTGTCAGCAGGCCCAGCAGAAGTTATGACTTTGGCCTACAAGCCTGCCTCGCATGCGGCTGGGCCCTAGGTGCCGGCGATATTAATAGCAGTGCAGAACCGTGTGTAAAGTGCCAGCTCAGCACTTCGGGGGGGACTCGGCTCGGGGATCTCAAGGAATCCCCACTACAGGGACAGCTGAGGTGTATTCTGTTTCCCAAGGGACAGGAGAGAGATGGACGGCTCTCACGTTCTCCCTGTCGCCGCCACAAATGCTTCTGTCCAACTCATCTCCCTGTGACAAAGTGACACTCTTTTGGTCCTGTGGGAGGTCATACTCTTCTGCCCTAAAAAAAAAAATCACCTTTTACACCACCCCCCCAGTACGTGCTGGGTTCATTGCCAGTCAGGGAATAACTGCGTGGTGGGCACTGCTGTGCTCGTGCTCGATCCCGTGGCAAGACACGGCCCCCAGGCAAGAGAGAGGGAATCTGCACATTGTCACAAGACGGGAGGCTGGGAGCGCATGGAAGGCGCCCCGGTATTTTTTACTTTATTTCAAATAACAAAAATGAGGTGATTTTAATTTTGAGAGTGAAGCCAAAGGAAAAAGAAAAGAAGAAATGTTTTGGTGCCACAAGTTCCATGACATCAACACGAAGATAAAAGAGGAGATGCAGAGGGAAGATAAAGAGATTAGCCTATCAGAATTATTACAAATATTGCCAGTAGCAGTGCCTGTTCCCAAGGCTGCCTGCCATTTCTCAGGGATAAGATCCAGGTTTTCAGAGCTTTTTTTCTATTTGCGCTGGAAAGCTCCTAGCTATTTTTTTGCTGTAGACTCCAAGATATTCATGCTGAAGGGTTCAGCCATTTCCAAGACTGAAGTTATAGAAAACTATAAACAAAGTTGTTTCCTTGAAAAGAAAAAAGCTGAGGTTGTTTAAGTTTTGCCACACTGGCCAACAGCATGCCATCTGATACACCTTTGAAAACCTAGCCTGATTTAGCCAAATTACAAGTCTCTGAAAAGCTATGTCTTGTGTATAATCAGTGAGTCTTTACTGGAGTCTGGCAGCTCCAAGGGTGGAAGCGACTGCCCTCGATGTGTGGACTGTAGGAAACCCAAGCAGTGACCACAGAGGTCGCAGAGCAGCTGGACACGTCCTTGTCCCCAGCACCCTGCATGCTGCGTGACCGTCCTCACCCTGCAGGGCCGATGGCACTGGCTGCGCTGGTGGCTCACGCAGCCCTGCACCAACCACCTTCCAAACAGCAATAACTCACTTGGAATTTCAGATTTCTTTAAACTCCATTTTATTTCATTTCATTTTAATGGAAATTAAAATTTGGGTTTTAATGGAAAACCAGAATCATCGGTCCCCTCACTGGGTGCTGTGGAAATTGGTGCAGAATTAAGGCTTTGCCTGGAACTGGCAGGAATCTCACAGCATAAAGAAAGCCAGCGATTCTCATAACTAAGGAAGAGGCTTATATTTTTCTCACGATCAGTAAGAAGTCTGATGCTGAATGTAATGAGAGGTCCGACCCTGTACTCTTGGATACCCAGGACTGGTTATTCCAATAGCTGTTTTAGCCTTGTGAAGGTTCATGCGTGGTTCCTGTGGGTCTAACCTAGCATGTGCTGCTGAGGCAAATGTGCACTCACTCCAAGCCAGGGTACTGCTGGCGCAAGTTGATACTGAAATCGGGAACAAGTTTATAAAAACAGAGAAGGCATCTGCTGCCATTTTTAGAAATATTTTTCAGATTATTGTAAAAGTATAAAAAAGTGCAAGTGACACAATATTCTGATTTCAGCAATAATCTCATAAACAGTGTCTTCCTAAGCGTGTTTGATCTTTCCATTAGATGTGTGTAGATAAAAAATGATACAGAATGAGAACAACCACGGAAGAATGAAGATATCAAGAAATGTGAATTAGAAAATCAGCATCCTTTATTTCACAGCATGGGCACATCCTTTTATCCATAAGCATGAGAAATGATAATAATTCACACGGTCTTGATTCAGGACAGAACCACTGATATTCCAAGAATTCTTTGAACACGTTTCAAATGCCGTCTGACTCTCATTCACAATTTGCCAGGGTTACCATCTGGTCAACCACATCATTCCTTAGCGGAGCTGCCTCATGAACTGGGTGCCATGTCACTGAAAGAGGTTATCCCAGGTATTACATATATGCAGTACCTGTACTATACACACACATATATAGTGTATATCTCTATATAAGTATGTATATCACAACTATTCTGTGATGGGATGTTTTATACCCCTATTACTGAAGACGCTTCACCAGCTGTATTTTTGAAACATAAAGTGAAGCACATATACTTATGTACATATATAGAGATGTACAGCTGATGTAGAACATTAACTGACTTCTTCCTCAGTGATTTAAGATTACTGATCAGGTCAGGGCTGGCTCCAGGCGTGGGGTACAGGAGACAAATGCTGAGGATATTGGGCTGACAGAGTTAGGAGAGACTCTCAGCCAGAGGTTGGGCCAGCAGGAACAGGTACCCAGCACCTCAGGCCCCTTCCATCAGCTTCTAGCTTCCATCCCACCCTGTCTTTCTGCCATTCTCCTCCCACAGCAGGGATTTTCTTCCTTACATCACCTTTTAGTTAAAATTTAGTAAAAGGCTAGTTGACCTGAAAGGAGACCACACCAGTCATGCTGTGATCTAGCTATGCTGCTAGCATCAGGCTTTTTCCGTCCCGAGCTGTACAGCTGGGCACAATGCTCACTTTGAAATCCCACACCACACACTTAGAAACTACATAACGTGATGGTTTTCATTAAAAATATTATCTGGTGATGATGGTGTTATGGAAAGAACGCTCTCACAGGCACACTTACAGACCCAGGCTGGGGCGGGAGGAGTGCAAGGCATTTTTTCCATTTTCTTTACTGGTTGTAATCCATAGGGGAATGACAGATTAGGTGGGCAGAGGCTGCACTGGCCATGAGATAAATCTTGGAGTTTACAGCCTTATTGGCCCTGCCACATGATACATCTGAAAATAGGCGAGTATAAGGAGTGTAGATACAAGGACAGGTATACAAATGTTCTCCCAGTCAGAAATTAGTGAAGGATGTTCCAGGGACAGTTCTTTCTGACGTATAACACAGTTTGCAATCTGCATAAACAGAAACTAGGTTTCGAGAAGCAGATTTAAGATGCAATAATCAATTACTACTCGCAATCTTCCCTGCTAAATCAAAGAGTAAGAGATGCCACTCTTGGCTTGATCCTACCATGTCGGTATGTTCAGAAGTAACTCTCACCAGGGAGCAAAGATCAAACTTATGGAGAGAGTAAGAACTGTATCAAAACGTAACACAGAGATACAACTTCCAGAGCAGAAAATATTTAAAAACATACTGGGAGGGGAGTGAAACTAAACATGAAAATCAAAATGAGCAAAGTAAGCTCTTCTGACTTAGCTGTATACAACTTACTCAGGTTAGAAGACAAGTAGAAAAGGAATCAGACAAGCGAGTAAAAGCACATAAATTGGGAGACAGAAAAGGTAGATAGCAGAAAATCAAAAAACAGTAACCTCATAAAAAACTTAAATTTTCTCTATTTTAAGCCAGATTTATACAAAAAGATTCAATTTAGTCTTTGCTTCAAGGTCAGAAAGGAGAGGCACAAATACTTTCCCAGCTCCTTGGTGAGTGACCAACATCCCGCTGCTTTTGCGGGATGCAGCTTGCAGGCTGAACCATCCAAAAAGGGCTATGGACCGGGAGAGAGGATCAGGCAGGAAGCATGGGGCTGCCAGACGAACATTCTGCCTGCCTTTCAATTTTTGGAGTGTGTGTTGTATTGCTTGCAGGTGTGAAGATCAGTATCACCAAGAAGTGCCACTTTCAAGGAGATTTTCCAGAGATTAGACCATGCCTTTCCAACATATGATGCTCCTGACTTGCTAGGAGAGTGCAGGGACTTGCTACAAAGTGAAGCAAGTGCAGCAAGCTAAGGACATTGCTTTTTTCTACAGAGGAGAACACTGTACTCTTACAGATCCGTACTTGTATATATAGCTTGATTACAGTTTTGAAAATATAAATTAAATATTTATCAGTAAAGGAACTTCAGAAGATACATCAACAAAGTCATGATCACTACAGAGAGATATATTCAGTTAACAAACCTTGGCTCAGTACATTTTTAATAATATGCTACAGAAATAGGGCTTTTCATTGGTGTTATCACATGTACCAGCACTTGTTCTGTTACCCCTCCTGGCATACGCTAACCTATCTGCTCACGCTGCTCTCAGGAGAATGCTTACTCCCACCATGGCTCCGGGATTTATACCTGACATATGTTCCTCTTCTTCCCATACCCCAGCACTTAAACTCTGTGTTCATTTTTTCCTTGCTGTTTAGAAAAAGGACATTTTTTTTTTTCTAGCATGGCCTCATTTTTGCAAATCTGAATGGCTAAATTATTTATGCCTGAATGCTGGTAGCACAGCATAGACCTGATTGCATCTGTTTCTTCCCCATCCAGTCCCCTGCTCTCTGGGACTCCTCTTCTGGCCATGCCATGACACTACTGCACCAACAAGGCCATGTCCCTCTTCTCCAAGGCTTATTCTAAGGCAAAAGGAGGCGGATTTAATCCACAGCTGTGTAACCACATAAATGCATAGAGACCAGCCTGGCTTGAGAGACTGCTGGAGCATCAGGTTGTCTGCGTTGGCAGTTTTGGCTGATGTCCTGTGACTCCAATGATCACGCAATTTGAATAGCAAAGGTTTTTTTAGATATCATATTCTTATCCCGCCCCCCTGGCTCTTTCCCTCGGTATTTTGGAGGGAGTTGTTTCCTATTTTTCTTTAAAACTTCAGATGTGTGAAAGCTGATCTAGGAGTGGGACCGTGATGGGTACGGGATGCACACGGCTGTGCTGTGAGCTGGGCGGCCAGGCTGGGAGGCAGCGACGCTGCCACGGAGCAGACGGGAACTCGGGAGCAGCCCAGATTTGCCTCGAGGGCTGCAGGGTGAATTAGGTTAGGTTGTGTATGAAAATGCAAAACCTGTTCAGTTGGTTACCTTGCCGTAAGTAGGATCCTGGGGCTCTGGAAGCAGAAGGACAATTGCCTCATTCATTTCCTGAGGTTAGTTTGTTAAAAAAAAAAAAAAAAAAGACTATTTGTAGCATGAATGTTGGATTTCAGGATCAGGAGCATGAATTTGGTGCCTTGGATAGCTGGAGAGTCCGTGGTGCTGCTAATGCAGCTAGCTACTGACTTAGCTCCAGCTGTAGCCTTGATGGGATAATTTTTTATATAACAAAGTTTACAGAGATGGATTTTTCTTTTCAAACAAGCAGCTAGGGCCAGAAATGAAATAAAAAATAAAAGTGGGTAGCGAAGCCAAGATATTCGAAAACCACTTGGCTTTTCACTATAATTTAAAACCTTTGCGTCCCCCACTAGTGAATCTAATAAAAAAAACATAAAATGTAATATGAAAATGACTGGTGCTAAGAGCGAATTTGGCTCACTCTCTCTATCTCTTGGGCCCAGGGAAAATATTCCAACAGAAGTCCAAGAGCTTCAGCATGATGGAAAGAAAATTCCTTGTCTTTCAGGTAGCTAATGCTACTTTAGCAATGGAAATAAAAGATAGCGATTACAGCAGCTTTGAGAGGCGTCATTTTGGTTTAGTCCTAAACCATAATTCCTGCTCAGGATAAGTGAAAAAAAATATTTTAGGCCCATAAATCACCTAGAAGGACGAAAGCCAAGGATAAACTGATACAGCATTTGTATAGTGAGAATTATATTCCATTTATTAAATCCAAACGAAAGGGGGTTGCTGAATCCCGTAGAAGCCTGGTGGCAGGGGAACCTGGTGCAGGGAGGCACCCATGGGAGCAGAGTTTTGGGTCTGACCCAGCTCCAGCCCTACACAAAGAGGGCCTGGGAATTGCTGTGTTAAAGCTGCCTGAGAGAAGCCAACAAAACAACTGTTAAAGATGGTAGAAACTCGATTTCTAGAAAATAGGATCTTTTGTGCCCGGAGAAGCTGTGGACGCCCCATCCCCAGGAGTTGCTCAACGAGGCCACTGGCCTCTGGGCTGGGCTGGGCGCGCTGGATGGGCTTTGAGGTCCCTCCCAACGCAAACCGTTCTGGGATTCTGTGATTATGGGAAATAATATTGAGGCTGTATTGATTGTACTTCATACACCAGGAGCCGGCAGCATGCACTAAGGGGCAGTCACACGGCTTACACGAGGCACGGCACGAGTAAGAGCATGAGAGCACCGGGTCTGGTGGTGGGTGGTGATGAATCGTTAACTTGTGGAATTTCTGCTGCAGGACACAACGGGCTCTTAGGCAAAGTTATCTGAGCGTGTACCGGGGCCACTTGGCCGCTGCAGGTTTAAATGCGTTTAAAAACAGCGCAGACCCTCGAGGTTTTCCGTCAGGGGTGTTAACGGAGCTAAGCCTGGTGGGTGCCGCAGCGCCTGGCGTCCGGCCTCCTGGGCTGGGGTGCCCGGCGCTGACACGGGGAGGAGGGCTGCTTTAAAACAACCAAATAAAAGGCGAATAACAAAGGGCGCCGCCTTCCCAGGTCGCGGCCCCTCAGCGCGCTCCCCGCGGCCTCCTCAGGCGGCGCGGGCGGGCGGGAGGCGGCGGCCGAGGGGAGGAGCGGGGAGGGGAGAAGGGGCCCGGCCCGGCCCCGCGCTGCCCCCGGCCGCCTCCTTCTCCCCGCCGCCACTCCGCTGCCGGCCCCGCCGCTGCCGCTCCTCCCCTGCTCCGCGGTTTGCGGCTCTCCGCCGCCGCTCTCCCTCAGCGGCGGGGCCGCGGCGCGCAGGGTTCCCCGCAGCCGGCCGGGCAGCGGCGCCGCCGTCCCCTTCGCCGTCCCTTTCCCCCTCATGGCGGCCGCCCCGCGGCTCTAGCGAGCCCCCCGGCCCGGGGGGAAGTTGCCCTCCCGCCGCGGCAGCATGGCGCGGGGCGGAGGGCGGCGGGAGGAGGCCGCCTCCACCGCAGCCGCCTCAGCCGCCCGGGGCCGCCGCAGCCCGCGGGGCCGGGGGCCGCTGGGCCTCGTGTGCCTGGCGCTGCTGTGCGGGCTGGGCGCCGCCGAGGCGGAGTTCGCCATCCTGGAGGAAGCGCAAGTTGTGGCGGCGCAGATGAGGAAACTGGCCGCCGAGGAGCTGGGGGTCGTCACCATGCAGGTACGGCCCGGCCGGCCCCGCTTCTCCTGCCCCGCCGCCCTCCCACGCGCCTCCCCGCCGATCCCCGCGCTGCCCCTTTTCTCCCTTTCTCTTCCCTCTTCGCCTGCTCCTTTCCCTTCTTTGCGAACTTTCCTTCCCTTTGTGCGGCCCCGGGCCGCCGGGGGCTGCTTCGCTGCCGTCCCCGCTGCGTTTCCGCGGCCCCAAAAAGAAGGGGCCGAGCCCCGCGGGTCGCTCCCCGCGGCCCCACACGCCGGCCCCCGGGCAGCCCCTGCCATGGGGGGAGCGAATTCAGTTTGAAAAGCCTCCCGCGCTGAAAGGGAGAAGCTTTGATGCGGTCAGCGGGGGTCTCTACCCAAATGGCCTTTTATCTGCTCCAAACTGGCCCCGTCCTGTCACCTCCGAAGCATCTTTGTGTGGGGCGGCCTCCCCGGGCCGCGTTTTGTCCAGGGAAACGCTGAGGGAACGCTGCTCTTGTCCTCGAGGCTGGGAAGACGTGGGTTGAGACGGCTTCGCTTAACGGGGGAGGTTATTGCTGTACCCAGCTCAGGAGAGTCGCTTTTTTCACACCCTGTGCATCCCCACGGACGTATTTCTCCTCAAAAGATAGGAGCGTAATCCTTTAATGCTGGGGTGCCGGGTGGTGGGAAGTAAGTCAGTGTAATTGTATTGCTAAATGTGGCCTGGCGTGTTTTAAAGAAAATCAACTATTAAAAACACCTTAATATGATCATCTTCAGTGCATGTTGTCTTTAAAAAAAGCAACTTGCACAGCAATATACGTGGGTACCTTGCACACCGCGCCTTGCAGGGATGAGGGAGAGCCCCATCTCCCTGAGAGTCGCTTGTCCTGGCCAGGGAACCAGCTGGGTGCCGGTGCACAGGGATGCAAATAACGTTAGAAAGCCTTATTTACTATTACTTGGCTATTTAAGGCCCCAAAGTAATGTAATGCGGTGAAACTGGTAGTTAAACTCTGAAAACCCTTTTCATACCGAGCTCTATTTTTGTAAGCTTAATATTTTGGCTGCCTGAACTCCCATCAAGCTAACGTGCAGCCTGTCCTGTGCTCCCTCCTGTAACATTATTACAGCTGTTTAAGATTAAAAACCGGTGGAAACGAACCTCCCCCGATTTTAGAAGCTTCTTTGCTGACCTCCCGCAGTAGAACAAAAAATGTTATGACATGTGTCACTGCAGCCCGTGGTTCGTACTTGATTTGAGGGTAGAATTTGCCTAAGCCTGCCCAGACGGGGCCGGGTGGAGCTGGCGCGGAGTTCCCCTGTCCTCCGCTTGTGTGGGGCTGGTGGTGAGCGTGGAAACCATCGGAGCACAAGCGGGTGCTCTGCCCAGGCATAAGGGATGCTGGTGGGATTTCGGAAGAAGGGAGAGGGCTTTTGTGCTTTAATTGGATCTAAACCGATGGGTGTTGCCCTGGCTTTGGAGGCAGGTCCAAAGTCGGTGGGGAGCCATGGGGACAATGGGTGGTTGGTGCTTGTGGCTGCGTAGGGCAAAGGGAGTGAAGGGGCAGAGGTGGGAGACATCCATAATTGCAGGATGAAACTGGGGGAGATGTTTTGGGGAGGTAGGAGACAGGTGGCTGTGGTAGTGAGAAGGAAGGTTAATATCCAAACACTTGGCAGCTGTGGTTTTATTCAATCCTATACGTCGTAGAGGGGGAAGCGGCAGGACCGAACGCTGCTCTTGCACCCTGCCGTCACGCTTTGGTCCTTCTCGGTTGCAGCTCCCGCTCCGCGGGTCCCGGTGATAGGCAGGAGGAGTGTCACCAGCCGCTGGAACGGGACCTGCGTGGGGGAGAGGGCTGTGGAGGAAGGGTAGGTCTGAGTCGGGGAGGAAACGTCCAGTGGGTGGCGGAGCAGGTGGAAATGCTTACTTAAAGAGAGGGAAGGTGAGAGGGTGGTTGGGGCGTGTCTGAGCTCAGGGAAGAGTCTGGGAAAAGAGAAGATTGTAAAAGGAGCCTCCATAAGCGAGGGAAGGGAGGACGAGGGGGAGCCTACAGAGGAGACGTTAGAGGAGCAAGTGGAAGAGGTAAGAGGAGAACCCCCAAATTTCTGAGCCTTACATGCCTGTGAAGAAGGGCAGGGTGTAACGAGTATGGAAGCTGGGAGTTGGAGAATACACTGGATTTCTGCAGGAGCAGCAGTCAGCGCTATAAACAAGATCCGTCTCGTCTGCGCAGTGTCTCCTTCCTGTCCTGCATTCTCCTTTACCAGAACTTCACGTAATTAGTGCAGCAGTAAGACGAGCTTGGTGTTTTTAACCTAATCGCATTACTTTGCCCCGTTGGGAGGAACAAGATGCGTGTACGTCGGCGTTGTGATACCGGCTGAAGCCACGGGAAGAAGGAGGATGAGAGATTTCTGATGCCAGCATCGCCCTGACAATTGTTTTTGGCACTCGCAGCTCAGCTATTTATAGACGCCTGCTGAGTGTCTGACTGGTGCTTCTAAGCAATGCTTTTTCTCATACCTGCGAGTGCTCCGGTTGCACGTGTGAATTTGTTCCTCGCTGGGGCTGCGCGGAGCAGCTGAGGGTGCAAAACCGCGGGGCAGCGGTGTGGCAGCGAGGTGTCGCACGGTGTTCGCCGGGTGGGAGCCCTTGTGTGCCGCTGGGCTGGAGGTGTGCGGGCTGCTGCCTCTGCTGGGTGTTACAGGTCTCGGTGCTGCTCCTGGAAAAGACGTGGTCCGTGACGTCCATCAATAGCCTGACTTCTCTCCGGCACCTATTTATTGCCGTTCCTGCTCTGCAGGGCAGTTCTGCAAGAGCCGCACTCAGTGACGGTGCCGTGTTTGAACGCCGCGTGCGTTTCCTTTCGTGCATCGTAGCGTGGGTTGGTGTATGTGCAAATGTGTGCCCGTCTTTCTGCCCGGGGTGATCTGGTTAAGTTTCCCCCAAAATTCATCAGCGCTGCTCCCAGTCTAACCAGAAGCAGCCACCCCGCAGCCTTTCTTTCCTTGCTGTGCGGTGACAAAGGCAGGAGGAGAAGCCTCCGCTTGGCGTGCGGGTGGATGGACGCGACGTAGCAGTGCAGAAGACGTTTGCCGTTTTAAGATACAGCGTTATTGTTTGTAACTGCCCGTACTGAAGTACTCCAGTGCCTGGGAAATGAAATCCAAAGGAAGATGTCTTTGTGGCAAGATGCCTTACTGGTGCGTGCCCCCCAGCTTTGGTGGGGCTGGAGCGGGGAAAGGCGCTGCTGTGAGGGGCTCGGGCTCTGCTGGCTTCGCCCCGCAGGCAGGATCCTGTCGGGGTGTTGGGAGAGAACCACGCAAAGAAACGGGGTCGTGCACCAGCAGCAGGACGCAGGTACGGTACCTGAAATTACGCATAACCGTTATCCTCTTTTTGGTTAGTGAGAGCGCGTGGGGATGGTGGCCCTGTAGTTATTGGGAACAGATTTCAGTTTGGCGGCAGACTCCAGCGGTAATTACAAACTGAGCACCTCCTTGTGCTAAAACTACACCAAAAATGGGGGCTGTGTCGTGACCTCGTCTGCCAGCGGTATTTCCCTCGGCTCCGTTACCTGGCCAGGCTTAGCCAGGGCTCTGTGACTCAGTTGAAATTACCGAGTAGGTCGCTGCTTGAGCCAACCAAAATTCTTCAGCCGGGAGGTGAAGGCAGGAAAAGAGTAAGTGGGAACTTTTGCGAGCGTTTTGTTTTGGTTTTGGCAGGATTTAACCCTCCAAGCGGCACGGGGCGCACAAGGTGAGAACTATTGAACCGCGCTTTCTTGGTAGCGTTGGGCAAGGGAGCATCTCCGCCTACAAAATGGGGATATAATGCTTTCGGTGAGAGTTGAAAGGATTAAGCAACGCTTTGAAGATGAAAAGCACTGTTAAGTGCATTTATAACTTTCAAGATACACGCCGCGATGTTTCTAGCCAGATAGTAACAAAAGTTATAGGCCCAGAGGGCCTTGAATATTTCTGAAGACAGCTCTGCCATCTGAATCCTTTACGCTCACTCCATGAAGGAAGCAGGGCCCTTTCTCATTGTCTGTTGGTTGGAAGAAATAAATGGGTTTTGACTGTGAAGATAGCCGCTTGCTGCCCATTTTTTTCCATGCTGTGGTGGGTTTTGTTGCTCTGTTTTTGTTTTTATATTAATACTTGCTCAGATGACGTAGCGACATGTAAAAATAATGAACAGCGTAGTGCGTGCTTCTGCAGCCTGACTGGCAAATGTGTTCTGTTTATTTTGCTAATACCTCGCCCAGCCGCATGTTCTTCAAGACACACAGACTGAACGCGGACCAGAACGGTGCAGCAACGCGGAGATGTCCCGGGGTTCCTGCGGGGAGGATGAGGTGACACCTTCCTTCTGAAAAATCCACATTCTTTGAAGATTTCTGGGTGATGGCAAAGAGTCACAGTCACAAGAACTGTCTGCTTATTTAATCTCTTTGAAAAAGAACACTGGCAGAGTACAAATATATTTTTTTTTCTAGTGGGATGTCCTTCTGGTTAGTGACAGTGGATTTACAGCTTGGCAGAGAGAAATCCCATTTCAAGCTGCACTGCAGACCGGTCGAAATACCAGAGCCTTGGTTCTCCACCCCTGAAATAGGGGTTTCATACACTGCCCCTCTAATTTCTATAAGCATTTGTAAATAAATCTGTGGGTGACTGGGAAGTTCTTGTGCAGCAAGTGGTGTAAAATGCTGCGAGTCCTCAAGCACCGGATCCGAAACCTGGGCATCTGCGGACAATTTAGAGCCCTCGACCAAATGACAGCACGGAAAACAGCTTCCATTTTTTTTCCTTTTATTTTCACGTTGATTCCAGCTTGTGAAATTGAAATACAAAAGGGGAAAAAAAAATAAGGAAGGCTGATAAATGGTTGAGTAGATCCTTCTTGCAATTTGGCAGTAGTGCTCGCTTTAGTAATAATTACAGGGTAGAAATCAGTGGAGTAAAATCTCATCTGGTTTACATGATTATGTCTTGGTTTGAATCCAGCTCCGCCAGCCTTTTTCAAGGCTCTGTGAAAGCCCGAGACTGCAGCAGTTTTTCATCCTGTTCCACTTGGATTCTTTTTTTATTTATTTCCAGCATGAAACATTTCAATAGATCCAGAGAGGTCCTGGTGGAAGCGCGGGGAGGACGGCGGCGCGTAGGAGACCGAATCTGAATTTTTAATTAGGCTTTGAGTTGTTTCTTCAAAGCGGCGAGGCATCGTTAGCGCTGTAAGCCTGGGTGCAGTAGCGAAGACTGACATTTTGCTTCAAACAGGGAGAACGCAGCTGTCCTGCGCAGATAAAAGTTGCCGGATGCGGCGCAGCAAGGTGGGTCGGCAGATAGCGAGCTGTCCCCCTGCACCGCCGCGCCGAGGACCCTGCCAGGTGTGGGGGGACGGAGGAGTCGCTAACAGGAAGACGTCCAAGGGAGCCGTAAAGCAAGGGGGAATCTCTCGGCTGTGGCAGGGCTGATAACGCGTAGGTTAAGAAGGCAGGAAAGTAAATACAGCCAGCTTTTTTTCGTAGGTTCCTTCAGCAGCGGAGGTGCCTAATGGTCCTAACGCAGCAGAAGCTGCGGTGGCACCGGTAGCTTGACCAGGAGCTCGTGAGAAGAACTTTAATACTTATTGTCAAGTAAAATTGAATGCTTTTCACTTCATTTCAGATGGAAAGGCAAGATACGCTTGAGAATAGAAGATATAAAGTATTGAAGGATTTTATTTTGTTTGTCAGTAGTTTTTTATGTTCATGGATAAAAGGATGTATTAAGTATTAGCAGAGTCTTTTATTTAACAGTTACTCTTTTCTGTTTATCAGTTATTGATGAAGAAATTGAAGGGGGGAAAAAAAGCTTGGAACCTTACCAGTTGTGCACACTGCTGTGGGGGAGTGCCCGGCTGTAAGGAAGTGTCCCCCATTTCCCCGTTTCCCTTGCCAGGGCCACTCTGTGGCCTGAACTCGCGGCTGTGATGCCGGGCTGCTCGTGTGCGATGCTGACTGCTCACGGCAACCTGGCGTGCGTCAGGGTGCATGGGAAGCTCTGCTGGGGACTTCTGTAAGGGCTCGATAACGTCCCAGGAATGATTTATTTCCATGTGGTTGAATAGAAACCAGTCACTTTGGGTTTTTTCTCTTTCTTTTTTTTTCCTGAACATGGGTAATATAAGTTAAAAATCTGAGTAGCGCATTTCGTGTGTCAGTTTTGGTTTTGTATGTCAGAAATTCTGGCAGTTTGAACTAACAGCTGTGCTACCTCTCCTTGTATCGTGGGCTTAACACAGAATAAAGCAGAAAACTGTGAAGTACTGAGCATCGGGCAAAGCAGAGCGCTCTGCAGTCGTGGCTTTCCTGGAGCTTCTTGTTGTTGCATAATGCGCAGCGGTAGTGAAGTCTGAAGGGATATCCTCGTGCTTTCTTTCCCATGGAAAACGGAATTTAATACTGATATTTATCCAGCGTCTGTCGTTCAGTCGTGCCTTTTGCAGCGTGGAACAGAGTACGTGCGAAGTCATTGCTGGGATCCTGCTCTGTGTGTGTCCTTCTCCGGTACGGGTCTCTGTGAGGTGCTGTGCTAATTTTGCAGAGAATCTGAGCCGACTTGTGAAATAACGATGGTGACACAAGTCAATGGTAGTGGTTTCCGGGACCATGGAAAGGTTTCCCGGAGTCACTTATATCAGCTGTGGGTGAGGTCTCTCTAGAGTCTCCCGAGTGATTTTGCCAAAGTCTATTTGCACAATTCCAATCGTTAGTAAAAACAAACTATTACCTCTCCTTTTACCGGCTTCTCAGCCAGGAGCAGCTGATAAAACCAACTTTTCACTGGCGTCGTTTCCCTTTAAACACAGCTTTGCTCAGTTTTCGCTCTGTGCTTCGAGGCTGCAACCGTTCTCCTAGCAGAGAAGAAAAGCCGTAACACGCTTCTGAGAAAAGCTGCAATTTCACTTGCAGCAGTTCTGTGGGGCTGTCTAGCGAGTGCTCTTTGTCCGTTTTTGGCCCTCTTTCGCACGTACTCCTGCGATGCGAGAGGAATTTTTGGCTACGCTCACGATTGTCACAGGTGGGAATGAGGCCAGGGAAAAAGCCTTGAAAATAGACACATCTGGAGGTTCCTGTAAAAGCTTCTAGAAGCTGGGACTTCTTAAGCAGAGTTTCTTGTGCATGTGCCCTGGTAGGGCTGCAGGAGGATTCCTGTGCTGCTTTTGTGGATTCCAGACCAAGAAAATCCCCTGGAAGCTGCATTTCCAGAGGCCTCCCTTGGCAGCTCAGTGGGTTTCCTACAAAGCTTGCTTTGCGGCCACAAGGAGGATGAATGGAAGAGGCAACGTTACGCTCCTTATTCTGATGATTGGTGGTTTTTTTACACACCTATCAAGGCTGGAATTTGGTTGTGTGTTGTTGCTTGGGGGTGTGTGTGAAGAAGCAGTTAATCTATTTCCTATTTTGTTGTTAATGAGCGTTTATTTGGATTAAAAGTGGAGCTGTGGAAACCACGTGCCACCTGGCTCAGCCTCTGTAACTTTTCCAATTCTGATTGCTATAGCCTTAGCAGCATGTATAGTGCGAGCTAAATAATTGTTATTATTTTGAAAATTGTTTTTAAGTCGAAATCCCTGCTTGCATCCGCAGGTGAGCTGAGCGGCACAAGAGCGGGGTGATGGCACCACGACCCTTCGGTGTGGTGCCTTTGTGACCTCCCTGTCTCCAGTTCAGCTCCTGGTTCGCTCCCTTTCTGCCAAGGAACTATGAGAAATATTTCCTCCTGGGCAGTACTTTCACCTCAGGAGCAATATCGGACGCAGCAGGGGGAGGTGTTTGTGGTGTTGGGGTGGAGGGGAGAAGGTACAGATTGCCCAAAATAATTGTGGTGGGAGCCTGCTTGCCTGGAGCGAGCCGAGGCTGGGAGCCACGGCCGGAGGCAGCTCAGCAGCCCGCGGAGGGCTGCCCCGGGAGCAGGAGGGGTTTACAGCTGGAGTAAGAGGGGGAGCAGCTCGTGCTGATTCACTGATACAACCTGTTGGCTTTTCAGGTGCTGAGAGCACGCTCCTGGCGCGCTGGGGACTGTGGTCTCCACCGTGACGCCGCAGACCTTCCTGCGGCTTTGGGGGACTTGTGTGTATGGGGGCGGCTGCTCTGCATGCACAGGAGCTGCCCAGTTCTTGCCCAGGCCCTGCTGTGCCATCCCTGCTCTGTCCTTCCCCTGCTTCTCAGAGTTTATCCCATCTGTCCCTTGTGGTGGCTCTTCAGGTGCCGTGATTATCACAGAAGCTGCCGAGGAAAAGACAGGTACAATTATGCATTGTTGTGCTGAAAAGCTGTGTTAGCAACGTGCCTCTTAAAGATATTCTTTTGCACTTAGAGGCTTCTGAGCTCTGCGTTGCGTTTTATTTGCTGGAAAACAAAGGAACCCGAATTACGTGGGCCAGGAGCATAAGGTCTCACAGCAGGCTTTCCTACAGCGTGTGAGCAGCATTCGGTACTGAAATGGCTTGGAAAGTCTTATGGGGTGGATGACTTTGGTTTTAGAGACCTAAATACCATTTGGGCAAAAAAGCAGGTTCTGTCCACGTTGCGACAAGTGTAATACACGGGAGAAAAGTCCCCTCCAGTGGATCAGAAACTGCAGTTGAGGTAATTGTACGTGGTGGAGGCTCACCCGGTGCGAGCTCTGGAGGCTGAGCTGCCAGCAGCCGGCACAGGCAGGCCGTTGGCCAAACCAACGCTTCACGGACAGAACTTGTGTGTTGCATGACAGGCATGTGAAGGATAAAACAAAAGGATATTTAATTTAGGAATAACACCTTTAACAATTTTAACAATGAAAGGACATTTAATTTAAATATGCTGCAACCGTGGGCTAGGCGTTCAGACTTCCTTGGACATATTTTTGCCCAGGGAATTTGATGTAACGTGGGTTTTTTTAGTTGCCTTTCATTTCTCGCCCTGGTGGCTCCCCGGGGCTTGCCTGGTGTGATGTGGGATTTATTCCCTCGGTCTGGCTTGGTGGAGTTCGGCTACAGGAAACGATGTACGGGGCGAACTGCTCTGTCTGGTGCTGGCAGGAGGACGGGAGTGAGCGCTGGGGATGGCAGACTTGGCACGTCCCCCAGCTGTGGGCAGGCACCTGGTTTTAAACCGCAAATTTCAAAGTCTTTGGTCTGTTAGATTAAAATTAGAAAGTGTTATTCCTGGATACGGTCTCTTGTATTTTGCTTGTAGGAGACCGTGATTTAAAAAAAAAATCACATTTGGAAAAAAGTTAGTAAATACATCGCAGAGGAGGATGAAAACAGCAATCTTCAAGCTTTTTTAGCTCTAGATTAGCTTCGCCGATGTCAGGTTGGCAAGCGACTAATGGCATTTAGAAGCCTACCTTCCCTCATGCGTTACTGCTTGGGTGTGTGATTTGCAGTAAGGTGAGGGCTGTTTCTCTTGTTTGTTGCTTAGTTTTGACTGAAACGGAGCTATCGCTTCAAATTGTAATATCTGGTGCTTTTACAGCAACGTCCTTCCCCTTTGATTCTCACAGTAGTTTCGGGTGTTGAGTTTGGTGAAGGGAACAGAGTGCAGTGACTCCTCTGGCTTTCTAGGGGGTATTTAATGGTTGCTGAAGGCAGCGGGTGGAAGACCCGGCTGTGTTTGGCTGAGGTGCCTGCGCTGTGCTCAGCTCTCGGCTGGGAGTGTGGCGTTTTATCACAAAGTTCCAGTCAGTTTTTAACAATTTAGATACAGACCTACTTACAGTACGGTATTTCCATTAAAACTTGTGGATGCCAGGCCAAAATGAAAGAAAAAACCTCAATATAACCCTAATAGCAGATATCTACCTTGATAGAAATGGCTAGTCATTTGTTTCTGTCTGGTAAGGAATTGGACCTAATGAATTTTAAAATAGTGCTTCATCATGATGATGTAAGTATAATTTTGCATCCCCCTTCATATTTATGCATTTATTCAGTAAGTTGTTTGCTGTGGGTCTAGAAATACCTCAAAAAAATACATTCAGGACCCATGAAAAAGCAGCATTTGAAAGTCTGAGGTTGCAGTGACCAAGAATAGAATAACAGCCTCCAAAAATAAATGAAAGCCAACATCCATAACCACAGATCTCGGTGTTTGAAGTGGAGGATTTCTCCTGAAGGAGCAGAGGTGGGAAGGGAAGGCTTCGAGTCGGGCCCGCAAGGAGGGAACATGGACGTGCTCTGGGAGGGCGTGTGAGGAGCGGGGCCTGCTGCCTCGTGCTCTGCTTCACGTGTTGTCATCTGAATGCTTTGGAACGGCTTGAAAACCCGTGAAAGGAAAAAATAAGCAGCTAGGATAGGGTAAGATAGTCATTATAAAGGTTAGCAGAGAAACGGGCATTGTTTTGGGGTGCTTTGAAGATGTAATGAAAGCTGTTGCCACCTCTCAGCCAAGTTAGAAAGGGCTGCTAGGCTTTGATGTGCGCTTGGATAGCTGAGGCTTCTTCAGGCTCTTAGCTGTTTTTTATTCATCTACGCTTTGCTATGGGTTTGATACAAAAAGAAAAGTTCTTGTGTATTCAGGGCCTTTGGACCCGAACCTCGGCCCGTCTGGAAGCGCAGGTGACAACTTGGGTTCCCAAGAAGTGGTGCTCGTGTTCTAAGGCCCTAAGTCTGATTGCCTGTGTGTCCAAAAAGATATTTAAAATATTAAAATCTTACTACAGTAAGTCTGTGGGCTGGTCGTGTGGCTAGCTGCAGATCCTGCAGAGGCCGTTATGTGAGGCTGGAGTAAAGCCATACCCACGCTGGTGAAGACTGTCAACTTGTGGCCTTGCTTTGATGCAGAAAGGAAAAAAGGTGGATTCTTTCTGTTCTCCCCTTTGGGTTGAAAAAAATAACTTGTTTTTTCCCAGGTCTGGCAGGAATTTTTTATCTACCTGAGTTATTCAAACTCTTGGGAGATCCCAGTGGGCAAAGGAAAGGGAGAAGAACGTGTAGGAAGGGATGTAATGGAGAAGGCAGGTAAGATGGCTGTTTACTGCTTTGGTTTTGGTGAGAGCAGGAGCAAATGCTAAGGAACGAAGGGCAGCTCACCGGTTGATCCTGGAGCCACCACAGACAAGCAGGATCCACATCAGTCTTTTTTTTGAAGCTTCCCGTTGCCAGCCTGCCAAAGCAGCGATGATGCTGTGACTTCCCCAGAGCGTGTCTTGGGACGACAAGAAGTGACCGGAGCAGGGCGGGACACCCCAGTGTCCTCTTTTCCACTGTGCCCAACGGAACAGGTCAGTGAGAAGTTGCCAAAAGCACTTCAAGAAGGGAGGGCAGGGACTGCACAGGTGACTTCTAGCGTACCTGCAGCACCCCAGCTTTTGGCGTGTGTTCAGTCTGAGCGGTGGTGGCGTGCGGTGGGGTTTTGCGTGACACAGCTGTCACCCCAAAGGCCCTCGAGGCAGAGGGTACCGATATCCTCCGAGCATCACGTTTGGTGCGGGGATGCTGTTAGGGCTCGACTCCTCCGTCTCATTTCCTATCTGAACAGCGCCAAATGCGGCGGGATCGTGGCCGGAGGTGCCTGCGTGTCACCAAGTAAAGAAATCAAAGCATTAAAACGTACAGAGTATGACTTGGCTGTCACTTGTGGGTGCGAGACCTGTTTGAGTATTACTACAGAGGAGTGATGAAGCATTCCCAGCTACTCGTTTTAAACCCCGGTTTTCTAGTAATAGACTTAAAAATCTTATTGTGCAGTTGAGTTAGTGACTGAGTCTTCACTTTATAATCTCTTTATAAAAATGTATGCACATTAACAGGACGTATTTAATAGACACACTGCCTAGATGAAAGGGCGCTTTGTGGAAGGAGGCTTTTGTGCATTTCTGGATCTCTCAGCAATTCCTGCGGAGCTTCCCAAGTCTGGCTGACACAGAATGGCAGAGGAAAAGACCTTCTCGCTTTCAGCTTGAATGGAGAATAATGGGGAGCGAGAGGGGAGGGGGAGGAACCCCGGCTCCGCAATGCAGAGGTGATTGGTATTGGCACTCATGAGCCGAGCATTTAACACTTTTAGTTCTTCCTACCCCCAGCTGGGGCTTTGCATTTGCAATGAGCTCGCTGCTCTCCTGGCAGTAAAAGTGGGTCTGAGTCAACAATAGCAGCTTCCCAGCCCAGGGAAATTGAGACAACTTTTCTCAGCCCAGGTACCCCCCCCACACACTTCTCCCCCCCCTTTTCTTTTTCCTGATTAGGTCCAAGGATTAGGTTTGTCTGTAGTGGCCGTTTTACCAGAATAGCATTTTATTTATTTCTTTTTAATTGAGATCTGATGTTATCTTTCATCTTCTATTTAATCCATCAGCTGGATTTCGGTATTTTTTCTATCTGTGGTGTACCACAGATTCCTGGCAAGGAAAAGGTTTTCTTTCACAAAAAATAAGGTTGCAAGCACACAGATGCCTTCAGTTTGACCTGGCAAACGTCTTCACGAGAGCAAGAATCTAGCAGGCATAAAATTAAGTTCCCACTGAAAGCTAGCAAAAAGAACTAAACTTCAATAAAATAAATAAAATCATGAACTGAAGCTTTCTGATAAACACATTTCCTTTTGCAGTTGCTGGTAATTTATGTGCTCTGTGGGTTACTGATTCAAAGATCATAAATCCAATTTCTTTAAGTGATTTATTCTTTATTGACGGCGCCGGATGCACGGGGGATCTTTCCGCCTATCGTGCATCCCGAAGTGAAAAGCCGTCCCAAATTTATACATCACAGTGATTAATATTTTATTAACGCCTATACATATTCATTATCTAACCCCGCCTACTCTCGCTTCTCATGCTAATCAGTTTTTTGTGTCCTGCGCCTGCGCAGATCCTCTCAGTGGTCTTGGGCAGGGGTCGTCGAGCTGTGGTCGGTGGTCTCAGAGAGGAAGGCCATAAGTCTTCCTCACAGTGTACTTTTCACCCTTGGTCAGGATTCTGCTGAATTAGCTTTCTTCCTAACCGCAAGGACTGTTTTTTCTTCGAATCTTCTGCTCATTATTTTCTTATCTTGGATTCCAATGTCTTGTTCGAGATATATTGCCCGTATGTCCTATTTTGAGATACATTGTCCGTACATCTGCTTCCTGCCCTACACCTAATGTTCTGTTCTCCTTTAATAGTTTCATTCTTAACCCTTTCTTATCTGGAATCGCCTCAGCTTCCCTAATCAATCCCCCCTTTTCTTTTCCCCATGCAAATTCTTTTGCATTGCATGCCCTTATCATTAGCAGTATCGCAGTAACATACATACAAATATTCCTACTACCAATAACATAACCAGATCAGTAAAAACTTGTTCTAACTATTGAAAGTTGGGTAACCATGAGGTTAACTTATTCCATATTTCCTCAAAGCCCCATGAAATGTTATCCTTACTAATCTTATACAGAACCTTTGTTTGTTTCTATATTTCCTCTATGTCGGTAGAGACCTTTCCGAATACAAAAATTCTTCTTCCCAGCCTCTACGATATGTATCCCTCAATACCTTGCCATGTACTTTCGTCAGGGAAGCTAATATTGCCATTCGTTGTAACAATTTCCAATTCCAAACAAGTATTACAAAAGACAATATTAAACTTATACCAACTAACATCAATAGAACAATAATTGGGTGACACAATGTGTTCAAAATCCCAGTTGCAGTTGGCGACCATCCAAAGAGTTTGTCCCACCAGCTATGATCTGTGTCTTGTTTTACTCTTTGCAAAACTCTGTTTATTTCTTTTGTATCATGGTGGACAGTGATTAAAGTCTTCTCTCCATCTTCCTGAATGCCTTTTAAAATTTTGATCAGGTCTTGGTGTTTAAGTAATTGCTTCACTAGCGTGAGGTTCATCCCAATAGGTGTGGGTAATAACTTGTGATACATTGTGTGGTTGGACTTGATCAACTGGTGGGATACCACTGGTGCTGAATATAAAAAAATCACACCCGATGATTCTAACAAAGTTACAAATACAAAAGTTAGAGTGATTTTTGCTAGGTAGAGTTATGTTTTCCTTATCTACTTCTACAAAAGCACAAGCAGTTCTTAAACACACACAGCCTTGACCAATATATACAAGCACCGTCTTTTGACTAGTATTTGGATGAATTTCAAAGTGGCAAACACCTTGCTCAGTGTCAAGACAGACATCCTGAGCATCAATTGTGTTGCTCTCACAAATAAATCCTTGTTGTTCCCGGGTAACACATGATTTTAGATTCACAGACTGCCATTTCCCGTTCTTCATCCGGGCCCAAGTTCTATGCTCCGAAGGATAGAGCACTGTTTCCTCATGATTTAACCCTAGTGCAACAATGGGGTGGATAACATAAACTGTAGCATTACGTATAGAAAGCACAAAGGCAGTAGCCATGTTAATAATGGGATCATAGGTAAAATTTACCAGAGTCCACCAAGATTGGAACTTCTTTTCAAAATCATTGGCATTGTCCCAAACAATCTTTCGGACTTCAGCCGGAAAAATGCCTTCACTTCCTTCCCTAATGATCAAGGCAGCCGTTGCCTGCATCCATAACTGTACCTGTATACAACTAAGAGCTAAGGATACATTATCTTGGGCCATACTAAGTGCATCTATTATTAGTCTGTGGTCCTGGTCTTCAGCCTTTTCCCATATTGGTAACACCTTTGAAACTTGCCATTGGCTAGTTCCCAATGCCAGTAAGGATGATTGCAGGGGCTGTTTTAGTTTTGTCTGTGGCTAGCTTATTCATGGGCCTGTTTCATAAATTTTGGGTTCCAGCTTGACTGGGGCTTGGGCATAGGTTGTAGGGGAAGGAAGTGCAATAGGGGGTCTCACTGTCCAAAAACAGTTAACTGTTAATATAAAATTATACCAACAATCTAATTTACCTGGGCGGATACAACCTTCTTGTTGGCCACTTTTGGAAGTCGGTTTTACTAAAATCCCAGTTGCTTTCTCGTGGGCTGTTCCATTAATCATTCGGCACCCTATTTCAATTTCGTCCCCTACAGTTCTTTGGTGTATCCACCCTTCCCCTAAATTTTGCCATTCTGATAATGCATGTAAATGATCACCATTTGTTCGCCAAATAACCACAACAGCTAACTTTCCATTAATGCTCTTATCCTCTGTGGTTACGGCTTCAGACCAAGGCCACCCACCATTCTCTATCATCATAGAAGCACCTTCCAATTCTTGAATCACAATTACAACTATAAGCCACAGAAATAAAACAATTCTGTTAACTAAATTTCTGCTAACTACATTACTAAATACTCCTGACCATAGTGTCTTCATTTCGCTTGACTGAACTTTAGTTTCAGTTCACCGTCACCCAGCGTTACTTTCCAGGGGGCTTTTGGAGCTTTCTTCACTCTCGAATAATGGATCCAGGCCGTTTGCTCCTTAATCTTGATGGCGGTATGTGTTGTCAGCAGCACCTGGTATGGTCCCGTCCACTTTTCTTCCAAAGGGCGACCTGCAAATGCTTTTACATACACATAATCCCCAGGTTTAAAGGGGTGGATTGGTTGGTCCAGCCCTCTAGCCCTGGTTCCTGAGACAACTTTAGATATTTGATCCAACTGTTTTTGGAGTCCTATTAAATAATTACACAAGTATCCCGACCCCAGTTGCGTCAGGTCCTCCCCGCTGAACAAAAACTGATAGGGTCTTCCGTATAATATTTCAAAAGGGCTTAGATTTTCCTTTGTCCGTGGTTTTACTCTAATTCTAAGTAAAGCCAAAGGGAGAGACTGAGGTCATGATAAATTAGTCTTTTGTCCTATTTTGGCTATTTGTTGTTTGATTAGATGATTCATCTTTTCCACTTGTCCGCTTGCCTGTGGTCTGTAAGGGGTATGGAGTTGCCAGTCTACCCCTAAGACCTTACTTACTTCTTGAACTATTTGCACACAAAAATGAGAGCCTCTATCCGAGGACATTGCTGCCGGAATTCCGAAACGCGGTATTATCTCATTCAGTAAAACCTTAACCACTTCTCTTGCCTTGTTGGTTCGACAGGGAAAAGCCTCCGGCCACCCGGAAAAAGTATCTGTCAAAACCAACAAGTATCGATACCCCCCTTTTCTTGGCAGTTCTGAAAAATCTATCTGCCATTGTTGTCCTGGATAGTTTCCTTTACTGATTATTCCGAACTTTACCCTATTTTCTGTATTAGGGTTATGATGCAAACAAATACTGCATTGCTGGGTTACTTGTTTTACCGTAGTATACAGATTTCTTCCCACCAAGACTCGACTCAGATTTTTATATAAGGTGTCTGCTCCCCAATGAGTCTTATTATGTTCTGCCATGACCATAGGCCATATTAAATTAGAGGGTAGTACAACCCTATTATCTTTCAGGTATACCCATCCATCACTCCTTGCTTTTCCTCCCAGGTCCCCAATTAACTTTTGATCTTCCTGTGTGTACCTAGGTTCCTGTCCTTCACCTAAAGTTTGTATTTTACCGTCTGGTATTAAAGTGAGCGCTTCTGCCTCAGCCAATCCGGCCACCCTTTTTGCTTCTTGGTCAGCCAATCGGTTCCCTACCTCGAAGTCAGCGGTTCCTTTTTGGTGTCCCCGGCAATGTATAACAGCCACCTTCTCTGGGTGCTTTACCGCTTCCAACAACTTCAAAATCTCCTCAGCATATTTTATTTGTTTTCCTTGGGCCGTTAATAATCCTCGTTCCTTCCAGATAGCCCCATGTGCATGCACCACACCAAATGCATACTTAGAGTCTGTCCAGATATTTACTTTCTTTCCTGCTGCTAGTTCCAATGCCCGCGTAAGGGCAATTATTTCTGCTTTCTGAGCAGACGTCCCAGGGGGTAATGGTTTCGACTCAATTACCTGTTGAGTGGTCGTCACCGCATACCCTGCTTTGCGTTGTCCTTGTTTCACAAAGCTGCTTCCATCAGTATACCATGATTCGTCCGCATCTTCCAAGGGCTCCTCCTTGAGATCTGGTCGGCTAGAATACACAGTTTCCATAGTTTCGATACAATCGTGGACCACTGGCTCGTCAGGAGCGTTACTAAGGAAAGAAGCTGGGTTCACAATGTTAGTAACCACAATTTCTACGTCATCTTGCTCCACCAGTATTGCTTGGTATTTTAAAAATCTTTGAGGGGATAACCAGTGTGCCCCTTTCTGCTCCAAGACTGCCGAGACAGTGTGTGATACCAGCACGGTTATCTTCTGTCCCATAGTGAACTTCCGAGCCTCCTGTATATTCATGATGACAGCGGCCACCGCTCGAAGGCAACCCGGCCAACCTTTACTTACTTCATCCAGTTGTTTAGAGAAGTAGGCCACAGCTCTCCTGTAGGGGCCCAGCTTCTGTGCCAGCACCCCCAGAGCCATCCCTTGTCTCTCATAGGAGTACAACCAAAAGGGTTTAGACAAGTCCGGTAGACCCAAAGCTGGTGCTCGCATTAACTCCAATTTAAGCTTCTTAAAGGCAGCCCGTGCTTCCCCCGTCCAGACCAATTTTGATTGGTTATTCTTGATGAGGTCATATAGGGGTTTTACGATTAGTCCATAATTATTAATCCATAGACGGCACCAACCTGTCATCCCTAGAAAAGTTCGTAATTCCTTAATGGTCTGTGGTTCTGGAGTACGGCAGATAGTTTCTTTCCGTTCTGTTCCTAACTCCCTTTGTCCCCCTGAAATCTCAAACCCCAAGTAAGTTACACGTGACTGAATCAGCTGAGCCTTCTGTTGAGAGACTCGATACCCATTCAAACCCAGAAAATTAAGGAGACTTATCGTCCGTTGCATGCAGCTGCTCCTATTCTCAGTGGCTATCAAAAGGTCATCAACGTATTGCAGCAGAACTCCTTCGGTGTTTGGGGCCTCCCAAACCTCAAGCTCTTTTGCTAGTTGATTCCCAAAAATCGTGGGGCTGTTTTTGAATCCCTGCGGCAATACGGTCCAGGTCAATTGAGCCTTTCGTCCTGAGTCTGGATTTTCCCATTCAAAAGCAAAAAGCTTCTGACTTTCTGGGGCTAAAGTCAGGCAGAAGAAGGCATCTTTTAAATCCAGTACGGTAAACCAAACTAAATTATCTTTTAATTTAGTCAGTAATGTGTACGGGTTGGCTACCACAGGGTGTATATCTTCAGTGATCTTATTTATAGCTCTTAAATCCTGCACTGATCTATAGTTCTTCCCATCTGGCTTCTTAATTGGTAGTATAGGAGTATTATATTCAGATTCACACTCAACCAGCAGTCCATGTTTTAAAAACTTATCCACTATCCCCTTAATTCCTTTCCTGTCTTCTAATCTTAGGGGATATTGCTTAATCTTAACTGGCCTTTCCCCTGGCTTTAATCTCACCACTATCGGGGCTGCATTTTTGGCTCGCCCAGGGATGTCAGTAGCCCAGACTCCTGGGTAAACTTGGTCTAAAATCTCCGAAGGTACTTTACCGATGGGGTCTGCTTGTATCAGCGTTAAGCTTAGCGCGGTTATCAGCTTTTCTTCTCTCACCTTTAACCCCACCTTCCCTTTTTCAAAGACAATTTCCGCTTCTAATTGTTCTAGTAAATCTCGCCCCAGCAAAGACTTCGGGGATCCTGGTAAATATAAAAACCTATGTATTCCCATCTGTTTCCCTAACTTATATTTTAAAGGCCTTAGGAAAAAGGCTTTCTCGTGCTGGCCTGTAGCTCCTATCACCGTCACAAAATCCTCATCCTCTGGTATCAATTTCTGGTTTAACACAGAATAAGTCGCTCCTGTGTCAATTAAAAACTCCACTTCCTGTCCTGATTTCCCTAGCTTAATTTTAACCAGCGGATCTGCTAGGGTAGAATCCCCCGGTCCACTTCATTGGTCGGGAGATACACTAGCTACCATCAACCTGTTCTTCTCCCATTGTTTCGGACATTCCCTTCTCCAATGACCCACTTCCCTACAATATGCACACTGATTCGGTCTCAGGGGAGGCTTTACTGACCTTCCCCTTATCCCATTCCCTCTTCCTTTTCCCCGAAAAGGTTCTTCTTGCCTCTGTAAGGCCGCAACAGTTGCCGCAGCAATAGCCCTACCCAGCCTTTGTTTCTCATTCCCTTCTCGATTCCTAAATACCCTCCATGCCTCTTCCACCAGCCTTTCTAAATCTCTCACATCCGGCTCCTTCATTTTCTGAAGCTTCCGCCTTATATCGTCCGCAGACTGACCCAAGAACAATGATACGAGCTGGACTTTACCTTCCTCAGAAGAGGGGTCTATCGTTGTAAATTTTTGCATTGCTGTCCTTAGTCGATCGAGAAATTCTGACGGGGTCTCAGTTTGCCCCTGTTTTATGGTATATAACCTAGACCAGTTTACAGACTTTGGTATCGCACTTTCCAAGGCGATTCTAATCCATTCCTGATATCTTTTTAATAACCTATAATCACCCTCATCATTATAGTCCCAGTTTGGGTGTACTCTGGGCACATATACCTCCACAGTTCCAGGTAAAACTCCTGACGTTACCTGGGTCTGTACTTGAGTTTGTGCATTCTTAATTACCAGTTGCTTTTCCGTTTCCTATAATGCTGCCAGCATTATCTCTATATCTTTCCAATCGGGATCTAAATTCTTTACAATCAGCTCAAACCTCCGGGCCACTGATTCTAGATCATCCCGGTATCCTTTCACAGCTTCCTTCCATGAATCTAACTCAGCAGTTGTGAAAGGTACTTTTATCCGAGCTGGTCCGTTAGCCCCCATAGCCTGTCGTAACGGGGCTTGAATAACTGGCCCGACCTTACTTCGGGTTCGAGCCGTGATCGGGGTAAAGTCTCCATTCCCCCAACTCTCATTTTTCTTATCTATTCTGCCGTTTCCTGGGCTCGCCCCCACGCCTCGTTCTATTATCTGGGGCGAGAGGACATAATCCTCCATTCTCTCCTCTGACTCATTCAATTTCAAACATCTCTGCCCGATACTGCACGCCGAACAACATCTTTTCATTTTTCCTGCCCCTTCCTTCTTCATATCCTTTTCTATTGCCAGGATCAAAGGATCCTGTGGGGCTAAGTTAATTCCACACTCCTTCTGCCATTCCAGGTGGTTTCTCAAAGTGAAAAACATATCTGCGTATGACACCTCATCCCACTTTCCTTCTCTCCTTAGAAACAACATTAACTGTAGTAAAGTATTATAATTTAAGGTTCCATTCAGTGGCCATTTTTCCTCACAATCCAACTTATAAAGTGGCCACCATTGATTACAATATTTTATCAACGTTTTCTTATTTTCAATTCTACCAGGGGATCCCCCTATATTTTTCCAATGACTCAAGATACATCCCAACGGGCTTTTCTTCGGAATCCCACTACTCTGCTGCCCCCCCATGTTACAGTTCAGAATGTTTCTTGTTACACAATACAAGCCGGCAGCTTTCCACAATAACACCAAGATCCTAGTAACGTTATAAAGAGTATAATCAAAATCCCAAAGACAATAGCCAAGGTCAAGTTCCACATTTAAACACAACGTAATACCAACCTCGCATGCAAAGGTTACTTGTTTCCCAACAGCAACTGAGTGCTTTCCAAAAAACCAAATGCCGTCTTGCAGAAAACTTTTACTTTCCGACTTACAGACGACCCCAACTGACCGGTCAACCAAATAAACCAAAATAAAGAATATAATCACTTACAGTGATGGGGTCCGTGTCTGCCTCCGCAGTGATCCGTTGAGTCGAGGAGTCCCTCCGGGAAATCCCGGGGGTACCCTAGGGAGTCCTGTTCCCAGCGGGTCCTGCGGTCCGACAGAGAAGAAGTCCCATCTGGGGTGCCAGATTGATTCAAAGATCATAAATCCAATTTCTTTAAGTGATTTATTCTTTATTGACGGCGCCGGATGCACGGGGGATCTTTCCGCCTATCGTGCATCCCGAAGTGAAAAGCCGTCCCAAATTTATACATCACAGTGATTAATATTTTATTAACGCCTATACATATTCATTATCTAACCCCGCCTACTCTCGCTTCTCATGCTAATCAGTTTTTTGTGTCCTGCGCCTGCGCAGATCCTCTCAGTGGTCTTGGGCAGGGGTCGTCGAGCTGTGGTCGGTGGTCTCAGAGAGGAAGGCCATAAGTCTTCCTCACAGTGTACTTTTCACCCTTGGTCAGGATTCTGCTGAATTAGCTTTCTTCCTAACCGCAAGGACTGTTTTTTCTTCGAATCTTCTGCTCATTATTTTCTTATCTTGGATTCCAATGTCTTGTTCGAGATATATTGCCCGTATGTCCTATTTTGAGATACATTGTCCGTACATCTGCTTCCTGCCCTACACCTAATGTTCTGTTCTCCTTTAATAGTTTCATTCTTAACCCTTTCTTATCTGGAATCGCCTCAGCTTCCCTAATCATTACAGAGAGAGCTTCACCTTAATCCTGTTGCAAGAACGACGCGTTCCCAGGAAATTCATTCCAGTTGGAAAACATCTCATAGAAGATACAGAGATTTTTTTTTTCCTTTTTGAACAAAGGCCATGCCCTTTTAATTAAGGTGGTGATGCCACACAGATGGGATTGAAGTCCTTTGGAGTAGGGGTTCTAATATGGTCAGGTGGCTGTCATCTCTTCATTCTTTCATTCATGAACTCAAGCAGCTTTCAACACATCAGCATTGGTCTAACTTCATGTGTTTTTTTCCTTTTTTTTTGAGTTTTCATCTATAACTGCAGGTATTGCTTCAAGTTCTGAGGAATCCCAAATTATGGCTGAGGGAGAGCTGTAGGTCAGTGTCTGGCTTGAGTGTCTGGAGGTTGCCCCAAAGCATAAAGGAGTTGTGACATGGCTGAGAGAGAAAGCTGAGGACTGGGGCGCGCCCAGGTAGCTTCATGGAAGCGTGAAACTAGTAAAGAGGAGCATGCATGGCCAAAGTGAGCACGAATCAAGAGGTGGAAGCGGCAGTAGGCTGTGCTCTCTCCGTGTTCCCAGATGATGTGACGGTGCTTCTCTCAGGATAAACTAAGATACCATGCACTGTTGTCATTGTTGTGAGTGATGATTTTGTCTTAAGAAAAAGTCAGCCAAGTGACTCAATACCTCTTTGCCAGCAGCCCCAGCGTGAGGATGTAGCTTTTCTTTCGGTAAAACCAAAAGCATGCCAGCGTGCTAATTTTGGATGAAGGCGTTATCTCTTTCAAGGTGTGCCTGGATTCATTTCTGGTGCCCCTCATTTTCTTCAATGTCTTCTTGCCAAAGAAAAGATCTTGCTGCAGCAATAGTAAGCTCCCAAATCCTTGGTTTAATTCATCTTCCCAGAGGAGGGTCTCTGTCTGTCTGTGTTAGATTCCATTTAACTGTTCATTTGAAAACTTCTTACATGGATGTATGTGCAACCTTACAGCATTTGTTCCTCTCTCCCTCTTTCATCAGAACAAAAAAAAATCTGGCAAAGGACTGAAGTCCCTAAGGCATTGATTTTTTTTTTCCCTTTATTACCTTTATTTACCACCCAAGTTAGAAGCTCCGTGGTTTGTGAACTCTCCCATGTGTTTCAGTTTTGAGTACTGGCCTTTGTAAGACAGAATGAACATGGAATTTTTGAGAGCACGTTGTTGTAGTGGGTTAACTTAAAAATGAAATGAGTTGATTTCTTCAGGGTTCAGAAACCGGAGATGGCCAGCACTGATTGCAGTTTCCCCGGTAATGTGGATGTTGTTAACCTGGCAGTTTTCTACCACACAGTGGTCTGGCTCTGAATTCCTCCTGATTTGTAGTTCCTTAAAGCCATGCCGTTATTAAAACG
Organism: Anser anser; assembly: GCF_964211835.1. Taxonomy (NCBI): domain Eukaryota; kingdom Metazoa; phylum Chordata; class Aves; order Anseriformes; family Anatidae; genus Anser; species Anser anser. The sequence continues at coordinate 30,254,924 of NC_139728.1, forward strand.
AGATTAATTGAATTGAGATTAATCTCACAGACGAGAGCTGCGTGGTGGTAGATGACAGGCAACTTTGGCGTTCAGAACGTGTGGGAATTAAGTCCCTGCTGGTTAATATTGCAGGATCGTTGGCTGCAGCGCCGAGCAGGGATGCCCCAGCGATCGCAAGCAGTCAGCTCGCTTCTAGCGCGATGCATGCGGGCTCCCGAGAGAGGTTTGTGTTGCTGGCACCGGGTGGGTGCAGGCAAAGGAAAACACGTGCTGCAGCGCTGCGAGTCGCGCTGCGCCCTGTGCTCCCCGTGTGCGGGGGTTCACACCGCAGGTGTGGCGCTAGCCGGTACCTGGAGCGGAGCCGCTGGGTGGAATTTGTCGTGTTTCTGCACTCGGTGTCTCTTGTAAGCTTTTTGCGGCTTACCAGTCCGATGCAGCTCTTGTGTAATTCTGAAATTCGGCAAGCTTCGAGCTGCTTTTGCAAAAGCAGGAGGTAATAGAGATTGTTAGTTTCCGAAGGGAGGTAGATGGAATAGGTAAAGCACGCGAAACTGAAGGGCTGTGGTAACAAGCCCCTGCACAATTATGTAACGCCTTTGTGTCCTCCTTGCTTAGCGGAATGCTTAGGGAAGCACAGGGCGTGCTGCCGTCGTCCTGTGAGCTATAAAAAGCACACGGGCTCTGAAAGCGGAAGAATTTTTCTGTTAAAATGTCATTAATTTCATTGCGTATTCAGCACAGCGAAAAGCAGCTCGCGCAGGTATGACTTTGGTGCAGGCTTTGCCTTTTGTTTTTCGTTTACTTCAGTTTCTTCAAGGGATGGTTACATGAACACTGAATTGAAAAGCAGGTTCCTGGTTTGTCAGGTGAGTATTGCTCACGGAGAACAATTTTTATATCTCCTTCATGCTTTGCAGAATGGTGTGAGCGGTGTTCAGTATTTTTGCACGACAGAAACTCCCACTATGATTGTTGTTGTTATTTTATTTTTGGGACTAAAGGCTGGAACAGGAAATGACCACGGCCCCAGTTTCCATGGCTCCCTGTCACTTGAATCCAGTCTTCAAGAAGATGAAAGGCCAAGGCAGCCGTTTGATAGTGGGCAGCTAATTGGGTGGCTGATAGAGACGGGGTTTTGTGGGGGGGGAAAAAAGGAGAAAAGAAGTAGAGCAGCTGTGTTTCAGGACATGTGTATAATCCCTGATAAAACCCTCCAAGGACAAGGAAATAGAGTAGTGCCATAACGAAAGGAAAATTAAAAATTATGGGAAGCATAAATGTGGCTTTGGGGGTCGGGGGGAAGCTGGAATTTGAAATAAAAACCTACTGAGCCAAAGGTGCCACTAGAGGTTGGCTTGTGAAGGGAGAGTTGGAGAATCTCTTGCTCCTGGCAAAATGTGGTGGTGGTTTTTGTTTTTGTTTAGGCAAATTCCAAGAAAATGGAGCATGATTTCTCTCCCCGTTTCCTTCGCTGAGTTCCTGCGGGTGAAGCCGTACGCCTGCCTGCTGGCGAGGGCAGGGTGCCGCTGGCTCTGCCTTCTGCTCCTCCTGCGGCTCAGCCCGGGGAGCCCATGGGGTCCCCTCCTGTCGCTGCCGTTAAACATGGCCCCCTACAGAACTACCGTGTGGAAGTGGGACTTCTTTGGAAGATGGGTTTAAATCTGAGAGGTGCCTTCTGCTAGCAACTGGGGTGCTGATCGGGGGTTAATGCAGCTGTAATGGCCGTGGTGGGCAGCAGCCTTCCGACACGTGGCAAAGGTTGTTGGTTGTTTTAAATAGAGTGAAATACTTGGCAGAAAGGCTTTTTTGATGAATTGTTTGAATTCAGGTAGTAAAGCAATTAACTGTTAGATATTCAGATGGTTTTAAGTTCGTTTTATTTCTGCCACTTGACCATATGGTGCAAGTGCATGTTCTTGGCATAAGTGGATCACAAATGAGAGTGCAGGTCCTGCAGTCCCCTCTCGTGTTCGTTTTGCCCTCTTCCCTCCCACTCAGTTTGAGAACGCTGACTGTCGGGGAACTTAGGTCTCATCCAAAAGTGGGCGGTTTAAGTCAACAAACCTACAGGCCCGTTACTCAGTGGTGTCCAGCATCTGCTCTTGATTTGAGGGACAAGTCCTGAAGGAATCCCGAGAGGCAGAGTAACACAGCGGGATGTGACTGAGAGCACAGTTTCGAAGTGAAGTGGTGCTCGCTTCCCCTAGAGCTCCTTCACGGACGGTGCTCTTCATTTGCTCTTCCTCGGAACAATGCGGTTGATTACTTTTTTTAAACTGCGAAGTTTTCCTCTAATAATGCAGCAAGAGGCTAGGTTTTAAACCTTGTTTTAATTCCATAAAAACCTTGACTTACAATCGTTTTGAATGAGTTTTCAGACTTACTCCGACGAAGCAGGGGGCAGACACCTTGTTGTGGGTTCAGCCCTGGGCAGCGGCCGGGTACATCGGCAGCTGACGGCGCGTCCAACCTCGCGGCTGGCTGCCGCGGGAGGAGGAGATGCTTCTCTCCTGCCTCATCAGGTCTTGGGGTTGCAACGCTGCGGAGCAAGCCGAGGAGAACCTGCTTTATTTTCACCGGGGATCTTCGGACTGACTCATCGTGCAGCCTAGCAGCGTGGTTGCAGAGGCAAACCGTGGTGAGGAGGGTTACACAAGCAGTGGAGCTGGGGCTGCCTGCCCAGAGGAGAGGGTTTTGCTTGCCCCTCCGCTGCCACCAGGCACGGGGCTGTCCATGGGGCTCCTCGGGCTCTCCCTGAGCTGGCTGCACCAGGAAGACACAACCGCAGTAAAACACGACTCCTCTCCCTCACCCCAAGATCAGATTGGGCTTTCACGAGTGGTTGGATGGATTTTTATGGCTTTCGTCTTCTTCACGAGGTGTTCTTCTGTCCAGATGGAGAAGCTAATTGCCTTATCCAGTCTGTCTCTTGCTGCTCTGCCTGGGTTACCCTTATTTTCCCATGAAGTTTTGAATACCTGGAAGGTAAAATTGTTGTAGGAATGTTTAGAGGACACTGGTGTCTTGGGACCTCGCTGGTCCTGTAAACGTTTCCAGCTGGGTAGTGCTGTTACCATGCATTGTTTCATCCTTCTGACTTTTTTTTTAAGTGCAGAATATGCCATCTTGGTTGGCATACTTCAGACTAGAGGCAAATAGTCTGCTTTTTTATCTCATGTGTATCAAAGCAAGCCTTTTTTGAATACAGGAGATTAGGATCTCACCAGCGAAAGCTATATAATCCAACCAGTTGCTGGTCTTTCACAAAGACTTCAGTGGTTTGTGAGCCTAAACATCTGCTGCACCACGGGTAAATGACCAGCAGCGATGGGTCTGGAGGAATTTGGCACAGCTCTGCCTGGTTGAGGTAAGACCGTTTTGCTTCACCATTACGTGCTCGTAACTTCTGAAACGGTAAGGAAGCAGCTTACCATCTGAAACAGCTGGTTTAGCATAAATAAATAAAAGCCTTAAAACCAGCCCGACTGCTGCCGTTGGGCAGCTCCTCTGCCTTCCCGGACGAGCATTTTATTAGGCAACAGCTGTGGTCGCGCTGCCTGAGCATGTGCCAGTTTTTCTCTTCAGACTAAGCCTTGGGGACTGCTTGTTAGCTCCCCTGCCTGTCTGCGAGGCAGGAGAATGTAAAATGAATGCAGGAAGAGCGTGCTGCGATCCGACACGGCGGCCGTGCAGGTGGGCTTAGGCGATGCACAGAAATGAAACCGCCGCGCTAATCGCGCTCCTCACCGGAGGGCAGCGGCTGCGCTGTGCAGCGTCAGGGTTTTCTGGGGTAATATCCTGGTGGATTTCCAAACTCCCTCTGCTCACAGAGCCTTTAAGGTTGTGTCTTGTGAGATTTTGGGTGAGTAGTTTGAGAGAATGTTGAGAAAGAGACGGCTGTGCCCCAGCTCCTGCAGCTGGGAAGTCCTTCCCAAGGCACGGGCGCAGCGCGGGTTGTGCTGCTGCTCCCGTAGTGTCATTTCCCAGTTGCAGTGCTTGTAGCTGAAACTGCTGTGCGCTTAGAAATTGCAAAATCCGATCTCTTGCCTGAGTCATGGCATGCACGCTGTGAGAAGCTGAAATAAAATCAAATTGATCCAATGTATGTGGGCAGAGAGTGGCGTGTTCGCGTGCGGCCGTGACAGTCCCACGGCTCCCGCCTCCCAGCAGCTCATCCATCTCCCCCATCCCATTCTTGTAGCAAGCCTGTTTTGCTTGCAATTATATGAAAACCAACCTGAAAACTAAAAATGCCAGCAATGTGTTCCAGAAGCAGCGATTTAGTTATAATTTTGAAAGTCAATGTTAAGAAAAATGAGTATCTCTTACAGATGCTGTAGCTGGAGCCCTGTTAAAATGCACTTATTCTCGTGTGCTTTTTCTGGAAAGCATTTGTCAGGCAGGGAATAAGGAATCTTTTCTTTGCACCTTTTTCACACATTTATCTGTGGGACAGGAAGAACAGCATTTATTGACCTGTTTGTCTTGCTATTCGGGAGGCTCTAAAGCAAAGCGGAGACTGAGCAAAGTACGGTTTAGCTATGGGGAAGGTAAAAGAGGAGGTGGGAACCCGCGTCTTGTTTTCACCGGTACTGCTTTACAATGTTGCGGAGGTGCGGGTGCCTCCAGGGGCTTGCAAATGGGCTTTGTTTGCATTGTAAATATCTTGTAGGCTTCCAGGAAAGTGCAAAGCAATGAGGAAACGAGCGTTGGACTTCAGAACTGCCTGATCGACTTTGTTCCATCAGCTGCACCGCTTCCGCACACTGATGACTGCTGTTTCTAGCAGCCCTCTTTCCTGCAGCGTGCTGCGTGCCAGCTTCTGGATCTCTGGCAGGCTGGGGGGCCGTGCCCTGCTGCAGCAGCGCGAAGGGAGGCGTTTTGTCCGGCACTTTGCTGCCCACAGCTGGGTGCGGGGAACTGCACCCTTTGGGTCAGTAATAACCGTGCCATTGTCACGTGCCAGTCTGAAAGAATTCGTCCTTCAGAGGCTTGTTCCCGTGCACAGCGACAAAACAGACCGCGCGTTGGTTTGGGCGGTTTGAGCTCACACTGCTTCAGTCCGAGGGCTGCTTGTCAGCGTGCAGCACGGCAGGAGACGTGTAAGAGGACCCCTAAGCTTTTCATCCGCAATTTTAGTTAGGCTGTTGGCGGACGCGCCGTAGGTACGTGTGTTGCAAAACACGCTCGGCGTTGAACAGCTTCTGTGCATCTCAGGGCGCCCCGCTTAAAACGCTGTGGACGTGCAGAGATCTTAACAAGAACTTTTGGCGTGGCTCGGATCGGGTAGTGGTGTTCAGAACTTGCAGAATGCTTTTGTCTGAGCTGTGATCAGGGAAAATAGACGGTGAGTGGGTTTGTGACAAAGATCTACAGAGCACCGGGGAAATAATTTAAGGGATCCTATGAAAGGTTTTAAAGGCAGAATTTTGTTCTGTTACGTCAGAACGAAATAGCACTCGAAGGCTTATCACAGGTTTCAAGGCTGAGTTTAGACTTCACAGTGAGAGAAAAGACTTTTTAATCCTGCTTGAAGTGCGAGCCCCATCCATCACAGCTGTGGTGCTTCCTCCAGGCCTCTTGCTGGGCGGATCTGTCCGGGTTCGTGGCAGGGGCAGATCAGGAGGGCAGGACAGCCGATGCTGGGGACCTGATTCCCACACGTGTGCCGTGACCTAGCTCCAGCCCGATCCTGTGGACTGAGCGTGCAGTAGGTTAACGTTGGCAGCGATCTTTCAGCTTGCTTTCATCCAGAAAGAGCTCAGGGAGTGGGAGGGTGGACCTTGGAGTTATTCTTTGTGCTGAAAACCTGCGTGAATGTTTTCAGAATTGTTTTGAAACGTAATCCTTAGACTTGGTGGCGTTTTGAGGGGCTGTAGTGCTCTAGGATCAGCAAGTAAACCTCCCCGACCGCTGCGGAGCTGGCCAACGAAACCAAACCCAACACCATCCAGAGGCTGTTGCCAGCTTTGTCCTCGGCAGAGCTGGTTTAATGGAATAAATACATCGGAAGTCCTCGTGAGCGTTAAATTTTGTCGTGCGGTCTAGACTTTGCAAAGGATTGTAAGGGGGTTGCTCTGGTTTTCCTGCTTTGAAGAAAAACTGTGTCCTCGCTGCCGTGGCTGAAAAGAGGGGCGGCTTGCAGCAAGGCGGCAGCTTCTCACATCGCTGTTGTGTGAGTAGTAGCTCGGGGTTCTCAGTAGGGGGAAATCGGATGCAAGTAAATGAAAAAATATTGAGTTAGCACAAGTAACTAGTGATGACTCTGGTTATCGAATAGGAGACCTTTGTAAATTGTTTTTAAACTGCTGCGATTGTTGTTCTTCGGCTGATGCACTCGGATCTCTCTTGGCCATAGGGCGGCTGCTTAGGAGGGATTTGGTTAGCATTCCACTTCCTCACGGCTCCATGTGAAGGTCACCACCTCGTAATTCTGAACATGTGGAATTAAACGCGTGCTGCGGTACGTTTTCTGTCCGGATAACTTATGTTTTTATTAGATAATGCTCCTGGTGGAAATTTGGCTTTGTGCGGGGAGAACCGGAGCGCGGAAGCAGCTGGCAGCGCTGCCAGCGGAGGCGTGCGGCTCTGACAGATGCTGGCAGATGTCAGGGAGCCCCAGACGTCGCCGAGGAGTGCTGAAGACACGAGTATGAATCGATGGAGTTCACTTCATACTCGGTGATACTGTTACGATTGCCACATAGTAATTTTAATCCTAAAAACCAAGTGTGAAAGGCTGTGAATCCGCCGCGGGAAGATGCAGGCGCTGCGTTAATGCCACTTCTTATTCATCTGCTTCTAAGTCTCAGGGTGAATTAGGAAAAACCTGTTGTTGAAATATTGATTTAATGTTTTGTCAGGCACTGCAGAGAAAGGACCTTACCTTGCACGGAAAGGTGATCTTTTCAGAGCTTTCAGAAGATTTTTTTCTTTAAAAAAAAATAATCAATATTAAATGACTTATTTTTTGGAATCTTTAGTTCTGTCCCTGAAATACCTGCCATCACTTCACTGTACTGTGTTGTGTTACCTCTAAATTAGGAGGTGAATCATATTTTTTGAATATTTTGAATTTTTTATATTCCTTGATATCTTTGCTCTTGTAACCTTGCCCTTGTGCTTGTATCCTTGCTTTACTTAAGACTGAAAAGGCGTAGAAGAATTAAAGTCAGGCAGGGAGGCGAGGCAGAAGCCTGGGTTGCAGTGGTGTTGGAGCAAGTTAGAGATACCTGGAGCTGACAGGTGTAACAAATGTGGTGAAAATACTCGTTTGAACTGTATCATGGAAGGCTTTTGGAAATTAAAATAGAGATTGCATGTCGAAACAGGGAGGTGAAATGAAATTGTGAGTATCAGCCATTTATTGATTAAAGTTAAAATCTGTTCATTAATTTATTAAGATAATATATCAGTATCAATGCAATGAAAAATATCTTGTCCGATAAATTACGTTTTCTTTCACTTTCTGGCTGTCAAATACAGATCCCAGGGCAGTAGTAACCGTGTTTGACATCAGGAATATTCATTCTCGGAGAAGCATTAATCTGCCTCAGTTGTGTCCGCATTCAAAGCACCGCTAATGCCTTTATTTCTCCTTGGTGTCAGAACTCGCTAATCCTGATACAAAAGTGGATTACAGAGTCATTTCTGTGTGTTCAGACATATGTGCAATACGTAGATAATTGCACGGAAAAGCAAAAGAAAAGGAATTTGTTTAGGTTGCCGAGTTGGAGGCTGTCTCTGGGCAACCTTAAATGCGTAATTCGATTGCGGGTTTGCCAGACCGCTGTTATCTCGCTCGGGGAAACGCGAGGGAAGCTCTGGCCTTTCCTCGTGCTCGCTGGTAGCACTGGAAGTAATGCAGCTGTCAGAGCCTCCTGAAGACCATAGTTATCTACGTGTAATGGAAAACATCCGGCAGTGACAAATAACGAGGTGGGCAGCCGCTGCTTTCCTGGTTTCTCCTCCCAGCCCTAGGTGCTGCCTGGGCGCGCTTCGGTGTGGCGTTGAATGCCTCAACCAGCTGGGCTCCCACCGGAGCGGGATGTCGATGCCCGTTAACACGGCTCACCCAGTGACCCTAAAGACTGGTATTACCATCTAGTGCTTTAAAAGTTTGGAAATTACGGGGTTTAGTAAAACACTGTTCTTTCTAATGCAAGTGTAGGCTTTTCATTGATTACTTGTGTTTCTGAATTTGGATAAAATTTTGTCTAACAAATAAAAGCTTGGAGGATTTACGGGAAGTAGAAAGCTATTTTGAGCAAGAAGCTGATACAAAACACTTCAATTTAAAATATTTTCCAGTCAAAGGGGTTTTCATGTGCATCCTCAAAAAATTAAATATGAATGAATGTTAGGAAACCTTGAACACTATGAACCATTGAGATTTTATAATTCCAAGAGCAAATGTCTGCCTAGGGATTCTTGATTATTCTTAATGAAGATGACACTGTATGTGTGATCAGCATGAGGGCTGCTTAAATAAGAGTGTTCATGTAAGTGGTTTCTTCAGAAGGAAATCAGAGCAGAGATTTATTCGGAACAAACGAGCAGTCTTTTCTCCAGAGGTTCAAAAATACTTTGTCTAAATAAAGTTAAACACGAATTGAGACTTGCAGAAAGGTCAAGCAATTCTCTTCTCTTTTGAAACAGAAATTGTTTTAATTGTGTTCATTTGACAGGAGCAATGGAGCTCACTTGATGGTTTGTCTTTTGTGGAAAAGCAACTTGTAGTAATATTTACAGAAGGAATGAAATAGTAATTGCCTTTGTCATTGTTTTAATTTTAGCAGTGTGTGTATGCATGAGTCCTTTTTGATCTTTCTAATAGGTACAACCCAGCTGGCAATGACATCAGATTATAAAAGGAATTAATATTACTGTAATGCGTTTCCAAGGCTGTGTTGTTTTGTTTTCTTTCGCAATTTGGTTCCTTCCAGTTTAACTTCCTTTTTACTGTGGAAATCCGCTCCTGAGCTGTGGTGTTCGCTCCATTCCTCCTGCCCTCACGGTGCTCTGTGAGGTTGGCTGTAAATTGCAAGGCTGTGTGGATGTGCAGGATCCCAGGACTGTGCTTGTAGGTTTGTAGCGATTGCCTTGCGTGGTTTCTATGTGTTTTTTTGGGTTGCAAGACTTAAACTTGATGTCAGTCAAATCTAGTGACGGACAGGGATGTGGGAGCCGCCAGCGCAGCCTCTTGTCCCGCCGAGCGGTGCTGTGCCGCTGTGCTGGTGCTTGTGCTGGTCCACCTTGGGCTGGCTGCGTCTTGTGTGGACGTGCTTGCTTTTCGGTAATCCACAGAAGCCAGTTCAGCTGAAGTATTAAAAAAATAAAAACCCCACAATTTGTATTCTTGCTCCTTTTCTTAGCGTTTTCACAAAGAAGTTGAACTTTCAAAGTAAATCGGAGTACTCTTTTCAAAGGGCTGAAGGAGAACAGACACTGAAGATTGTCCTCCCTTTAGGTTAGAAGAGGAATTCAGGAATGTGCATCTGTAAGCTTTGGTATAAACTAGAAGAATTAGCCTTTACCTTTTAAATATTTATCTCTTTCAGTAAGTAGGAAGGAATCATGCCGAAATATATTTGGTTTACCTTTAATACCTAAATAATTTCTGCTCAGCATTATCAATTTGCACGTTTGGTGCACTCATCAAATGACCAGTATTAATTACCCTAGGACAAGTATATTTTGCAAAGACTTGTTAAAACCAACACAAAGCCCAAAGCAATGACAGCTTACGGAGGCTCGTAGCAGCGCAGGCCTGCCATAGCTGAAAATACTGTGTTTCTCTTGAAAACTGCGTGGCGAACAGTGGCGATGCCGGGCCGGTCCTGGCAGAAAGCTCCTCCTGCTGAGCTTGTACGGCTTTCACGTGAAACTGCAGGAATCTGACCGCCCGGCGCTGAGGATCTGATATGTTGAAATAGTTGCAAGAAGCCACTCCGCTGACTGTCCAAAAAGGGGCATGGCTGGAAACGGGCAAATCCTGCGCTGCAATCGGAGGTCTTCAGAGGGGTGAAACACTTGCGGAGATTTGGGGCAGGAGGGAAATCCTACAAATTTCAACTGCTGATTTGTAGCATCCATTTTCAAACACGGAAATAATTTGGGTGCTTTCCATCTCTGTATTGCTAATCAGCAGCTCATCGGAAGAGTGCATACGCTGATTTTTAAATTGACATTCAGCGTAATTTCTTGCTACTGAGTGCTTGGAAGATAAGTGTATTTGTAATAATTTCAGAAAAAAGTATCTTTTTTAGAAGGTCGGAATGATTATTTTCAGTTATGAAATACTCTAGATAGTGTCACTCAAAGTGGAACTTGTTTTCATGGTGTGTATTTATTATTTTTATTTAAGGTGATAAATACTGGTTTGCTGATATTCATATAATTAGAACAGTGGATTAGAGAACCTGCCTTGTTTTCAGACTTCTTTTCCATGAGCCTTTGTGCTACATAGTATTCTGTTCTCAAAGCATGATTTTTATGTTAAAGTTGCTTTTGTGGCAAGAAGCAGAACCTGACCAGGGCTTCAAAACGTAAAAAATAGTTAGCTAGGGACTCCCTGATACAACAGAATGTGTCAGGCGCTCTTAGAGACCAGTATAATACCTACAAAAATTTGTGTTTAAATGCTTAAATGTCCAACTGCGGAGTCTTTTTAACTAAAATAACTGTGCCTCCGTGGATAGCGTGGACCTGAACATTAAGCGAACTTGAACTTCCTGGTGCTCGTCACATGAGGAAACACGCACACACGATGTATTGCGTGTCTGTACTGGGGAGACCCAGTGTAGAGGTGGAAAAGAAGGGGATGCCAAAGAACCATAAAAATAAAGTAAGGCCACAAAAAAAAAAAGTCAGCTCCTTCTGTCGGTGCCAAGCTCTCCTAGGGCTGGCCAAGGCGCGGGTCACACAGCCCCGACTCGTCTCGCGGCTCCGCGGCTCCATCGGCGAGATGGTTCCCTCCTGCCAGTCCCCGTCCTCCCCTCCCGGCCTCTGGTGTCCCACCCTTGGCCTGCAGCCTGCTTGGTTTGTAAAACAATGAGGGGACGAGATAAAGGCCTGCGCTTTGCAAAGCATCAGATAATTTTTGCTCCCAAAGGCTGGCTGTGGCAATTCTCCTGGGCTGCCTTGGCGTGGGTTTTGGCTGCAGGGAGGCCGTGCTACAAAAGACTCTGAGGCAAGTCCTGCTCTTCTTTGGTGCTTTCCCTCATTAAATCTTGAGCTTTCTCTCCCGTTTTTGGGTTGGAAGCTGCTCTGCTCTTGATTAACACTGGAGTTTTTGTTGTGTTTTTTTTCTTTCAACCTCCCCCCCCTTTCATGTAAATGATGTCTTACTTTTTTACTTGCTTTTTTTCTTTTTTAATTAGAAGAATAAATGCTTGCATTCATGCACAAATTGCTTTGAAGTGCCGTAGGAATTCAATTCATGAGCCTCTCCTTGGTCTCAATTTTTAATTTCTCTGTGAGCAGATAACATCTAATGGCTCAGCTCTTTCCCGAAGACTGCGTTTGTTTTCTGCGGGTTGCGCTGCCTCCTCCTGTGCCCTGAGATGAGTTAAACGCGAGCAGGACCGCTGAGCCGGCCAGCCTCCGCTGAGCGCGCCTGCCAGGTTTTGTTTGACGTCGGGGTGACTCCTGCTGGGCTGCGGCCCTCACAGAGCGAGGGAAAAGCGGTCCTGGAGACCTCAGGGACTCTGCTCAGCAGGAGCAGGGCTGCTGGGTGCCCTGGGTCAGCTCCGCTGCTGCTGGTGTCCACTATCTCTGCGAGGCAGCTGACCTTGGAATGAGCTCTAGCGATTCACTTCGATGGGCTCTGGCACTTTCCTCTAGAAGTCTTCTTCAGTTTGACCATCCTAGCAAGTAGTTGCTACTTTGCACCCGTACGTTGTTTTTTGGGGGTCCAGGATACAACATTCACCCCTGGTGTAGGTCTGTTCAGCCGTGTTGATGATGTCTGGTGGTCTTCTGGCTCGTGAAACATAATGGAGAGAGATTGTCAGATAAGTAATCTGTTAGTGAGCTTGTTCCCTGAGCTCATTCACTCCTGGTTGGAAAATGAGAAGAGAAATGGGATCTTTCCAGTGCTGCTTGATGAGTAATTCTATTTTCCTTAGCACTTAAGGAAACGTTTCACTTTACTTAACACTCAGAGAGGACCGGGAGATTTCAAGTGCCAAAGCTGGAGAGAGAAAATTTCAAGTAACTTGTTTCTGCTTTTGTAAAAATCTGGTGATTGAGCCAACATTTTGGTGTGGGGATCGTGGCTGTGGGACTGGCACCGTGTCCCTGGAGAATCCCGGGATGGCTGCAGTGGGATGTGACTTGTAGGGTTGTTGGAGGGAGGGGGCTCCGCAGCCTCCCTGGGCAGCCTGTTCCAGTGTGGGACCACCCTCGCAGCAAGTGAATATTCTCTTGTGACCAAGTGGAATTTCACTTATTAAATGTTTTAATTTGTGCCTGTTGTCCTGTTCCCTGGGTGCCATGGAGGAGAGCCTGGTTCCCTCCTTCAGGGGTTTGTCCACACGGGTAAGATCCCCCTGGAGTCCCAGCTCTCCCAGCCTCACCTCACGTGAAAGACGCTCCTACCCCTTAATCATCTGGCCCTGGTCTTACCGGGGTTATCACAGAGGGTGATGGTAGAATGAAAGGTCTGCAGAGCCTCTGTCCGTCCCTCAGGTCGGCGCTGCCTGAGCTCTGCCCCTGCCCGTAGCCTCGCTGCGGCCTCCAGAGGAGGCTGTACCAGGCGGGAGGAGCACCAGGCGTTCTCCAGCCGAATCCGGTGTAATGAAAGCTGCCCCGAGCACCTCTTCCTTGAGCCCGATCCGGCTGTCTCTGCCCCAAACGCCATCTCCAGTGGCTGCTTTTAGCAGAGCGCAGCCCTTCTGCCCCTGCACACCTCCGGCTCTCCCAGCCGCTGCGTAAAGCAGGTGAGACTGGTTGGAGAAGTGTTTCGAAAGGCTCCACCTGCAAGTGGGCTATTGCCCCTAGTACATGAAGGAATTACTTCTTTCTAACCCATTTTAATATATATATCTATGCCATCCTGTAAGGCTTTTTTAACAGCACTATTTTCTAGCTGCAACACCTATGAGAGCAGGCAGCTACATGGAAGCCAGGAGAGGAGTTGAGCTGCAGCGGCTGGAGGTGACAGACCTCGCGGGCATCGGCCGTGCGCTCCCGGAGCACTTCCAGAGGCTTGTCCTGCTCACCTGGGTCTGACGGCCAGGGCTGCTGTGCCCCCGCTGCTGCGCCCACAGACACGGCCGGGAGTCAGTGAGCACCAGGACGGGGCTGGCCTCGGAGCTGGGGTCAGCTGGAAACATATCAGTTACCTGAAAACAACTTTACATCCAGGTTAGAGAGAGCGATTGAGATAATGAAGATAACGCAAAGCGTTTATCTCCTGGAGTTAATTTTTTATCTGCTTTTGAAAGCAGTTGGGAAATTAAACAGTGTAAGGCTTCAGGAGCATGAGGAATTCTTCCTGCTCCCTGCCTCTCAAACAAGGAAATGGGTGGATTATAGCAAAGCAAAACAACACAAATGAGATACGGAAATAGGTGATTTTATAACTTCTGCTAATGAATCAACGTGGTAATCGGAGGGTGCTCTCGTGCTTCTTATTACAGACACCGACTTGGACAGGAAAGCACTTGTGTACGGACAGTCTGCTTCAGGTTGTTACTGATAAATGATTTTTCTCTTGGAAAAAGTGTAGTGTCTTGCTTGGAGACAGCTGAGATCTGGCCACAGAGCATGTTTAAAGTTTTAAAGCTCATCTCATTGTGAATGCAGGCAGTGTTGGAGGGTTACCGTTCAGAAGCGCTGCAGCAGCTGTTGCAGGGGCAGGCTGCTATCAGGGTGTTTGCTCCGAACGCTGGTGGCTCTTGCTGAGAGATCCTGAAAAATGACGCTCTCGGACACTGAAAGAAAACAGTCTGTGATTGCGTTGGTATCAGCCCATCCATTTTATGCACAGAAGTTCAGTGTGATGATTTATATGTTCCTATGTTTAAGCTGGTCGGTTTGGGACTTTTTTTTTTCCTGGCTCAAGTAGATCTCCTTAATGCGTTGCTCTAGCCTCAGTGTTTCTGTGCTGCAGCGTTTGTCCGAGCAAAGCCAAATAGCTTCTGCCTCGCTTGTGTTAAACACATCAGGAAAAAAAATCATGTGCTCTCGGTTTCCCATCCCACCCTCCCTCCTTTTTTTTTTCTTTTGACTTCACTGTAAAATTACACACTGGAGCGTTAGGTAAATCGATCCATGTTCTGCATACTTGCCGTATCCTGAGTTCACCACCGATCGGACAGGCGCTGTAAGGATACTAAAATGGTGTTAAACTCCTCTGGCTATAGGATTACATCTATTTACCTGTATCGGTCTGCTGCTGAAAAGTTGCACCGTTTTTAGTCAGTCATTTCTGACACGAACTTCAAACCAAACCAGGAAATGAAGCCAGAGTTCTCCCCACCGAATGAAGTTTCAGTTTAATTTTGTTCCCAGCAAGTGCTCACCTTTGTTCCCCGAAGGGCGGGTGGCACGGAGTGAGGGAGAGCTCTGCTCTGGGGCTGCTGCTGGCTGGGTCAGGAAGAGAGGATGACAAATGGGGGCTGGATTTTAAAATCCTGATAGAGCAACCTAGGGGTAACTGCACTATTTGAGCGATGGGCGCAACATCTAGACAAATACTGCCTGAGGAAGAACAAGGAGCACCAAGGCAACTTCTCCGTTGACTTAGGAGGACTGAAAGAAGGCAGTGAGTTAGAAAATGTTCTGTAGGAGTACCAATGTTTGTTATTTTTACCTTAAAAGTAATTATTAGAAGTGCATTGCAGTGCTGCACCGTGGTGTCCTGTGTGCCTAGAAGCAGGCGGGTGAGATGGCAAGCTGCTCGCTCGTGTCGGCGTCGGATCGTCTCACCCGGGGAGCAACGGAGAGCTCTGCCCGAGCACTCTGCCTCTGCAAGCCTCGTCCTTGGGAAGAGATCAATAAAAACGTCTTCTGGCCGTCCTCCTGGGAAGATAAAAGATAGCAGCCCTCGTCACTGTCAGTTCTTAAATCCCTTCCTGGAAGGCTGCGAGGCAGTGTCCCGTTCAGGGACAGAGAATTGCGGAGGTGCAGCTTTTATGGGTCTTCTCAAGCTCTCAGGCTGCAAAACTTGAAACTCAGATTCAACGTTTTGCTGCATTTGTGTTGCTCAGGGTTGCTCTGATAATTTCAACTCCATTTGGTTATAGACATTTAATCAGTTTTAAATATTAATCAATTTTAAATATACTGGGAACATGAAGAAATCCATGTAACTATTATAAGTTTCATATCCTAAAGTCTAGAAGGAGGGATAAGTGCAGGGAGAAAAAAAATCCAATTTTATTGAGAAGACCATCTGCTTTATATTTTAAGGTTGGGTAGCATAACTTTCCTTTTTCTGAAATACTGCCATTGACATTGTCATGAGTATAACTTTAGTCAAGTTACATTGGCTAAATGAATAATCTTTTTAACATGTGGAACTAATTTTCCTAGGGTATTTTCCCCTCTCACTCTCTTTTTTCCCCACCTCTTCTCCATTCCCTTGAAAAAGAAGAGGGAAAAATCTGCTGGTGCCTGATTGCGTTTTTGGCAGATACTCAGTTTTCCATAGTTTTCCCTCATTGTAAATGCCAGAAGTTTTCCAGGGAAACACGTTTACAAGAACTGTACTAAACTCTGACTGTTTCCAAGCAATGCCCTAACTACCTCGCACCCCCAGTTCTGAATGCAGCTCTTGAAATGATCCGAAAGGCTTTTATCAGCCACAGGCTAGTGGTGGTAGGTGAATTATAAACACTGGCTCTGTGACGCTTTCTCCCCTCAGAATTCAGATCCATCTGCAAATGCACGCACGCTCGCATTTTGAGTACCGGGAGGGTCTGCGTTCGGTTTGCTTACGGGAAAGCTGTGTTAGATAGTCTGAGCGTTTCCTCACAACTGAATATCTTCCACCAATTCCTCCCCATCGCAATTAACCTAGCGTGAAGTTTACGTGTAAAATAGCAAAATCACTTAATAAAGCTGCCAAAGGGATCTTTTCGAAGGGTGGTGTGGTTTAACGATGCTCCACCGAGGAAGACCTGTGAGCGTGGACTGATTTTTGCCCGCTAGCAACACGCATTTTACTTGGAAAGGCTCTGCAGGTGCTGGCATAGGAGCAAACGATATTCTTGCACTGAGCGAGATGGGAACAGGCATGGGATTTCCACGTGGTGTCCGAATGCTGTTGTCACACACTGAGCCCCAGGTAACTGCTTAGGTGCAGCCTGCTCTATCTTGCCATAATTTTGCGATCATTTACCGTACACATTACTGTGAATGGTTGCAGGTTAAGGATGCCGGGGGATCTCAGCTGTGCCCGGAGCACCCCTTGCGCGGTGGGCTGCAGCAGCCTGCCTCGGTACCAGCTGCACGCAGGGCTCTGGCGCGTCTGCCTCGGGAGGGATTACCGGGAACTTTTTGGTCCCACGGAAGCATTTTGCAGCTTGGTGAACTGGTGATGGCCCCTGCGAGAGTGCGAAGGAAGATGTACGCTCAGGCCTCTGAATTCAAAGCCAGGTGTTTTATTTACTCTCCAGTTACGTGCTGGGCAGTGAATCAAACCGCAGGGTCCCGGCGAGTTACTCTCCAGTCCTGAGCAGCGTTACTGGGAAGATTTCTTGTACCCACAGAGCACTATTGCGTTCTGCTCCTCTTCCATGCCATTTAGTTCCTCAAAGCAAGAAAACTGGTGGGCACCAGGCAGTGCCTCAAGGTTTCAAACCTCGTGCTGTATTTGAAGTGGGGGCATTGCTCTCATCGGAGTTTGCCTTTTGCTATGACTTCCTCCAATTTAGTTTCATATATAAATATATATATATATAAATTTCTTGGAGGAAAGCATGAAGCATATCCTTGATCTCATGGGAACCCACTATTTAATGTTTCTCAGTTTTAGAAAATGGTAACAAAACATAATGTGATACGGCTTCAGACGCTGCAAAAACAAACTCCAGAAGAAGCCACAGGTTTCCCTCATAACCGTCTAGCTCTGCGAGTTCCATCATAAAAAGGATTTGTTATATATTTGTTTGCTCACTTTAAAACATTAACCTTTAAAATAAGAAACAGACCCTGGTTAGTTGCTACTTGAGGTTAGCAAGTACAGCAGCCCCGCTGAGTTAATACTGCTTATATTTGACACGTGTACATTTTGCTACTGCTGTTCCGTATCCGTTCTTAATACGGTCATTTTTTCATCCTGCATGATCCAAATACGAGGTACCAGCAGCCCATGTCCAAAATCTGCTCAGACTTTTTTTCTTTTAAATACCTTTCAGTATAGATGTTAAAGCAGCCTCAATGTATTTACAGCTCAGTTGATGTTTTCCTGATCTTGTATTTGTTTTTCCCAATGCTCTGGGTTTGTAAAAATTCTGTTTTTGTTGGTGGGGAGAGGGGTTCGTATCTCGCCTGGCAAATAGCGATGTGCAGCTGGTTGGTGGCTCTCATGAGCAGCTGCTGCTTGTGTTTGGTTGGGGATCTTGGAGGCTTGGTTTTGGGGGTTGTTGCTTTTGTGTCGTTGTTTGTTTTGATGCAGTGGTTGTGCTTTTTTGTCAAGTTGGGGGCTTTTGAAGGGCTTTCTTGCTGCAGTGCGTTGCTGCTGAGTTTGTTCTCACCTCAAGGCACTGAGGAAACACGTTGGTTAATATTTCGCTTTCTATGTTAAGCTCAGTTTAGTCACTTCCCGAATTTAAAACTACAGATTGTGAATGTCCAAAGCCTCGTTTCAGTACGCTGTGAAGCTGAACCCGAGCTGCCCCTTATCTCGGAGGCTCGGCAGGAAGCCTGACCCCTTTCTAGCAGCAGAGGCTGGCTGCGGCGCTGCGCCCATTCGTCACTGTCAGACCGCACCTGTGGAAGGCATCACGACGGCGGCATCCCAAATCTTCCCCGTCCCAAGGGGTCCCCCACGGACCCCTACCCTTGGAGCCCCTGGTCACATCGTAATTTATCTCGCTCATCGAGCGCTTGTCCTCAAAGCTGAAAGCGAGGCAGCTGGTGGCACCGAGAAGCACTCGGTTACATGAAAGTCATTAAAGCTGGGTGCTGCAGAGGAGTATTTTCTAGGAAGTTGCAAGTAATTTGAACCAGACAGGTAATTAACGATCTTAGGAAAGCAAGGGTCTCTAATGTGTTGAAATGTGTGTTTGTAAGACAAAACCCAGTCCCTCTGAGGACTCCATCCCGGCTGTGTTCACCCTCAGCGGGCTGACGTGGACGCATCTGCACCTCTTGGTGCTTCTTGTCTGGAGCTGTCGCCAGTGGGCAGAAATCCTGCGGCGGTCCCTGCAGATACCATGATTGATTAATTTTTGTTTTTATGTATTTATTTTCCCTTGGCTTCTGCTCGTGTCGCTGGGCATGAGTGCCACGCGCAGTGAAACAGCGGGCGGTGGGTGCAGCCAGCCCGGCGAGCGTGGGCTCCCGCTGAGCATCGCGGATGCTTGAAGTGACTTGGAAAAGGGAAAATGCAAACTACGCTTTCCCTCATTTCCAGTACTGTAGCCTGGCCAAATCTAGAATTACATGTCACTGCTGCAGCTTTCCTTCAGAACAAAGTGTGGAAAATGCAGATGATTTCGAACTTATGTAGGTTCTGAAGACGTTTTCAGCTTTGTTTGCTTCTTAAGGTTGTGTTTGAAAACCGGTGCTTTGTGGTGGGAATGAGGTGAAGGTTGCTTGCCGTTCCGGGTAATCTCTGGCAGCATAAAGGGAGAGTGGTAACAGCGCTGGATTTTAAACCATCCTGAAATTTAATTCAGAGTTTGGATCAGAAAACAAAAGCTGCTTTGTCTTTGTGTGTGTATTTATTTATTTATTTAAAGTTTATGGAAATCTGCTTGATGAAACCAAGCCACCTGAGGGGCTGAAATGCAGTGTTTGCTCATGCCAGGTGTGTTATGGCACATGGGGACGCAGCATAGCCATGAAACAACTGTTCCCAAATCTTTAAAAATGCTACAGAGGAATCGGGAGTGGACTGACGAGCTTAATTAGTGCCACGGCCAGACTTTGGGGAGGGAGGAATTAAAAAAAATGAAGGCATTTTTCCTGAGGGAGGGAGATGACGGTGGAGGAGAGGTGTGGGGAGGGAGCCCTGTCCACAGGATCTGCCCTCTGCCACCAGGAGCCGGTGTCTTTTACAGATGTGGGGTTTGAGGGAACTTGAGAACCGCAGGGAAAGCGAATGTTTTTCGCACAGGTGAGCGGTGTTCAGCAAGAACCTGAGTACTCCGGACAACGATACACTTAAAATAGGTGGTGATGACAACCCGGGGGGGCAACCTGGGAGGGATCCTTCAGGCAATTTGTGATTGTGCAGCAGGCTGGGATGGTACCGGCTGCAGGTGGGGTGTGACGGGGCTGGGTGATGGCCGTCGGGGCCTGCTCTGTGTCAGGTGGGGCCTGGTGGAGCAGCTCAGCCGGCGGCCATCTGCTCGGCAGGCCCCGCTGCACAGCCGGGCTGGGAGGAACGAAGTACAGATGCTAACAAGTGGCTTCTCTTCACGTTCAGCCTATTTTTGTCCTGAGCAGAGGGTTGTGGCCAGGGTTAGCACCTGTGTGGCTCGTGCTCCTTGTCCACGTTGAGTTGTTGGTGTCTGGGGTTGGTCTGTGAGGGCGCTGAGCCGGCAGGCTCCTGCCCACCCCTCTGCACGCACTGAGCTTTTCAGTGAGTAGAAGACACAACATTTTGAAGAATCATAGAATCATAGAGTATCCCGAGTTGGAAGGGACCCATAAGGATCATCGAGTCCGACTCCGGGGACCACACAAGTCACATGGTCTAAAATTTTGGGTAGACCTAAGCGCACAGTCCAAACACTTCTTGAAGAACGTGTTTAGATTACAAATCAAGCTAAAATAGGTTGAAAGCTTAGCACAAGTAAATTCCTGCTTGTGTTGTGACTCTATATAACTGTGCATGATGGTCTCTGTCGTCATTTTGGACTTTGGGAAGCGCAGCTGTGCTCGAAAGGCGCGGAGGAAGGGGTCAGCTCCGTGCTGAGGCCAGGAGGGCCCATTCTGGTAGCTGACAGACTGCTTCCTTCTCGCTCCTTTTGATGTCTGCAGACTAAATGCTGCGTGGAGAGAAAAATTCAATTCATTTGAAACATTTTGCATCAAAATGACATGCTTTAATGTATTTTCTTCTGATGTTTAAATTATCTTTTCATCTCATGAAGGGGGAAGGAAAAAAAAAAAAAAAACATGTTTGTAGTTAAAGTGCCCAAGCAGAACTTTAAACAAAGGTCTGGAAGAAGAGGAAGTCTCAACGTACAGGCAGCTTTTAAGAGCAGATTTTTTTCCCCCCCTCCTCCTTGGCTCTCTGAGACTTGTAAACTGAGGAGATTTATTGCTGCCCTTCCAAATGCTGCTTTAGAATTAAGAGTTCAAATTTCTGAAATTCCTGGAGCCCTCAGGAGGGAGAGGGATAAGGGAAAGTGATGATGGGAAGCGCAGCGGAGCAAACTGAAGGGTTTTCCGGGCTGCCTCTGCCAGCTGTGGCCGCGGGTGTCCTTCCTAGGAGGAAATCAGCCAAACCTGCGTCAGGAAAACTCTTGGAGTTGCTAACCGATGATTACGCTGTGTTTGGAGGAAATTGAGACTTCTTTAGTATCTGCAGTTATTGCCAATAATTTTGTGATCTGATTCTGTCTTGGTATCTTGCTGAAAACACAAGCCTTAGCAATTTCACCAGTATCACGTCAAGGGAAGGACACAAAGCAATGGGTTTTTTTCTGTTTTGTAGTGTATAATCTTAAATATCCTCACTTTATTACTAAAATAACATGTTTTGAAACCACGACCTGTTATGTTTTTTGCCTTCAAACATGAGAACAGATGCTTCATGCAGATCCAGGAGCAGGTACAGGTGAACTTGATTCCCCTTAGGTAGACCTGGCATTAGAGACTTCCAGGTGAAGTGCTCTATCTCTGACACAGATTTCCTCACGTGCACCTTTTGAAACCGCGTTAATGTGACTTTTGGGGTAGAATGTCTCTAATGCATCCTTTCTGATTTTTTTTTGCAGAGGATATTCAACTCCTTTGTGTACACGGAGAAAATATCGAATGGAGAAAGTGAAGTTCAACAGGTAAGTCAGACCCCCCTGCCACCTACTGCTGCCCGGTGGCACAGACAAAAGCTCTGTTTTGCTTCACAAACGCAGTCAGCTTAGCACTTACAGTTCTGTCTGAATTTATTGTGGCCACTTTTCTAACATGCAACACCAAGGAAAATAAGTGGAATAGAATATAAATGGAAATGTATTGTATGAGCTGACTGTGTATTTGACAGTTTTCTTTTGTCTTGGAAAGCCTTTCCATCTGCTTTCTGTGGGTCCTTCCCTTCGGAAACAAAAAACAAATGCAGAGGTGGGGCCCTTGTGTAGTATCTCACGTTAATTGACTGGTTTTCACATTGGAAGTGTCTCTTTTAAAACTGTTTTCATTTGAGGTGAAAACACTAATATTGTTTGTAAATGTGGAAATGGTATCAATTGCTGTGTGTAAATATGGGACAGCTGCAGCCTCCTGTAACAGTTGTTTTAGGATTTTTTGTTGTTTTATGTGTTTTCTTTCCCCATATGAGATCACATTTGAAGATGTGGGGAAAATAAACTTTCAATTTAACATTGAGGTGATGTATCTTTTAACATGCAGGCTGTTTGCATTTTAATGCATGTATACCTTTGGAAAATTAGTGGTGGATAAATTTCAAGACAGACCAAAGAGATCCAATTTTCATCCTTAAGAAATGAAGGTACCGGTTCTGTACTCTCCCACTTGCACCTTCATTCGGAACATGATGAGTTTTGGTAGCAGTGTCAGGCACTGCTTGGGGGCTGGAACAAAGAACTGTCTTTTCCTTCCAGTTGAAGCACAGACTCATTTGTACAACCTTCAGCGAGTAACCTGACCTTCTTAGACCTCTATCAAACCAGTTTTAATGTTCAGCGAAAACAAAAGTGCCTCAGAGTGGAGCTTTCCCTGGGGAAAGGGGAGCTGCTCTCTAGCTGTGCAGGTAGTCAGATGTGCATGTGAGCTCTGTTGGGTGTTTCCTAGAGCATATTGTATGTGCACGCGTGCATTAAAAAGAGCCATGTAATAGCAGCAAATTTATGTTTACTGTAAAATAGTAAAATTGCCAGATACTTCTTTTTTTCTCCAAGGAAAAAGTCAAAGCAGAGTTGGATCAAATGAGATTTTGAATCTCTGTGCGATGTATTTAAGCTTTGGGTGAGTTTGAAAGAGAGAGTGGGGCTCAGCTCCTCTGCTCTTTCCGAACAAACACAGTGGCTTTTGATAGGATTATGATCAATGTGGGAGCTTGGTTAATCTGCAGAAATTGGGGGAGTGCAGGAAAAGTTCCAGAAACGCTGGGTTTCTGTTAGACAAAAACCGAGTCTTTGGTGTAGGAATCCTATACTAGCACTAAACTGCAGTGTGTAGTAATGCTGACAGACAACTGTGATAATATACGGCCGTGTGAGTAATGATAAGGGGTTTAAATTAGGCTGTTAGAATGACATCATGCAGATTTTAGGATGAATTTCTTGTCTGTTAGCTAAAAAGTGGTAAGGTTTGCTTAAAAAAAAAAAGTTGTTTGCACTTAACCTTTGGTACTGCTTGTCTGTGTTTCAGATTTTTGTTTGGTGAGATACAGATGTATGTAAGAAACGATAGGAGAAACTAGAGCAAAGACTTAATTCTAGTAAATTACCCCAATGCTGGCATTAACAATTGCTTGACCCTGTGGATAATGGTGTCTCAACCCCTCTGATGGAAGTTAAGCATTATGGGGGTTTCTCCTAGCTGCAGTCAGCTAAGGAGCATTGATTCAAGTTTTTCTGGAGGTGTGGTCTTGTTGTGGGACCCTGCCCTACACGTGCAGTTTGGCTGCAGAAGTGGAACTAAACAAAAAAAATGACAAAAGCTGTTTTCACCTAAAGCTGAGGGGAGGGCGCATGGAGATTTTGGATGCCCGAAATGGGATGCTGTGCAAGAAGCCCGCTGCTGGCAGGGCACTGCACCCTCACTTCTGCTGCCAGCTGCTTTCCCTAGGGGCCGAGGTCGTATGCATGGACAGGAGAGAGGCGCTGGGGCACGCGCAGGTGTGCTCGCTGCAGAAGAGGAGCTGTGGCGTGGCCTCACAAGTGTCAGCCCGAAACCAGCCCGACATCTCCACCGAAGGCTTCGCTGGCTTTGACTCAGCGATCGGGTTTTCACAAGTGTTTCTGGGTGGTCTGCACACCACAAAAGGGCCATGTGGGCTAGATTATACGTATCAGATGGCTCTTGAAAGCCAAAAGTGTTTTCGGGAAACCAAGAAACCGAATTAAAACTACTTTGAAGTTTTGACTATAGATTCTGCCCTTAGAAAAAGGCACTGCTTGTCTCTCGGTCACAGATGGACGTATTCACTCCAAGTAGATACAAATAACTGTCTAAACACTGTAGGTAGTGTGATGAATTCTGAGCTGTCAGAGGAGAAAAACGAGGCCCCGGTGAAGCGTAATTACTGCGGTTAAAAGCTCACCAGTGAAGTGGATAGCAGAATAATTGAGCACTTCTGTCTCATTAATAACTGGGTCTTCGAGCCCTAATGAATCACAAGCGATGTAACCGAGTTTTATGAGTAAGAGTAGAGCATCGAAGGGGATCATCTTGAGCAAATGCAAACAAATGTAAGCAGATTTCAATCCCCTGTCATTTTTTTCCTGCTTTTGTCATTCATTAACATTTTCTTAGCAATTGATACCCGAAGGCAATTAATTACGGTTATGTCAGCTGGGATTTTTGTCTGGCAGGCCACTGGATTGTTGTGTGGGTTGTATTTTTATATTCCAAACTGTGTAAATAATGACTTCCAGTTTGTTGGGAAAGTGGAAAAACTACAGCTGTTGGCCTTCAGGCCGAACAATTTAATGCGCTTGGCTTTCTTCGTGCCACACAGGGAGAGGTTTACCTTTTGACGTTAATCTGCTTACACTTTTAAGGTCGAGAGTTGTAGGACTGCCATCCAAAGTATCCTTTTTCACTTTGAACAGGTTATCAAAAATGGGATGACAGTTGCCAAAAATAACTTGAGTAGCTTTCCTGACAGTTATTTCCGTAGCAGAGAACTCGTACACTAAGAAAACTGTAGTGGTGTGAACTCATGATGTAAGAAGGTGGAAAATGGTTAGTTTTAGTCTAGGTTAGCCCTTTTTAGGGAAGGCAGCGTGTGTTCAGCATCGTGTCAGACGTCTGGGTTCTGCAGTACAGAGAGCGTGACACTGGAAACCAGAGAGGAAGGTGGACGGCGGAGCAGCCCCAAGCAGGTGCGTGTTGAGCGGCCTTATGCAGAAAGTTTTGTTGCTTGAGCTCTAGCCAGAGAACTGAGAGCGCAGCAGCCACGATACCAGCACAAATCCCAGGGGCTGCTCCAGGGAGCTGCTTCACCAGGTGGGTCCCCTCTTCCCCGCTGCCTGAACCTTTCTGTCTTGCAAATTATTCCAGTCTCAAACTGGGTTACTCAGTTCCCTTTTGATTGTAGTTGTGGGCTAGGCTAAAATACCTCTAGGCTCAAAACCAGCCTAGGAAATGATGCATGGTAAAACAGATTTATTTAATTTTAATCTTCCTCCTAAAGGTGGCCATGTCTCCTCGTCCTTTCTGTCCTGATGGCACAACCAAAGTCAGACAGCAGCACGCCCATCCCGAGCCCTTAGCCCTTCCCTGCCTCCTGCAGCGGTGGGACCGCGGTCGGGCCACACAGCTCCGCAGGGACGTCCCTGCAGAAAGAAGTGTGTGGTTACGTCTTGTGGTTCCACAGAGCCTGCCCGTGCGCCCCTGGTGACTGCTTTAATCGAGATGGCCAGTTGTGAGGACACACGTGTCCTTTGAAAATCACCCTGCTGGAATATTCCTGGGCATAGTCACTGAAGTTTGAGGTCTGGGAAGGATGGGGACAGAGGGAAGCTTTTAATTTGCAATAAGTAAATGCGCTAGCAGTGAGATATGTCTTCTGTCACTGGGTTTTACCTGATTTAATAGCTCCTACTCTTTATGTAACTTCTAAGTGTGGAGCTGGAAAAGTCATTTCCTTTCCTGATAGCTCATCCAGAGCATAATTATCAGCTATAAAAACATCCATAATAACCTAGAGAATCAATTTTGTGTAAAGCTGCTAGGAGCTGCTCAGGAATTGAAGGAAGTTGGTTAGGAGGCTCAGGAACAGAATTTTAAGGCAAAACACATATATTTGCACGTATACATGTTTGTTTCTAATAGAACCAGGTTACCTAAAGGATTTTTTGATGAATAGCGTATCTTAAATAAGTAAACCTCTGAAAAACCTCTGAAAGCTGAAATCATCAGTGGCTTGTGGTTGAATTGATGGGATTATGTCTGCCTCAAAAATGCCTTTTGGAGAAAAACAAAGCGTTCTCGTTAGAACGGCAGAATATATTTTTAATTCAGAAATGGTGCTCGTTTTTCAGAGTTAAAGCTCAATCAAGTGGTTGAAAAAAATCAGACATCAAGTGAAACCCGTTACCTAATGTAAAGCAAAACTTCTATTTTGTTGTTTACTGTGTTGCAAGGCACACCTAACCGTATTTCTTGTTAATCTGCTGGAGAACTTTTCATCCAAGTTCGTGGATCCCCTGTTCACGGAGTTCTGTCTGCGTTGGTCCTATGCTCCCGGTGGACGGTGTTATTTCAGATACTGATCTTGCTGTCGTGCATGGGCGAGTTCTGGGAGGCGCGTGTTGTTCACACTTGAGCTGCAATCGTTAGAAATTGGGCACAAGTGGGGTACGGCTGCTGGGGCACTCTCGGTGGTAGGACACCTTTCTGAGCTGCTCTTAGATACGTAGCGCCGCCTGAGCGAAGTGCACGCGGTCCTGTGGTTGTGAAGGGGTCTCAGGGATGTGTGAGGTGGCAACTTGCACAGAGCTCTCTGGTGACTGTTATCAAAAGAGCTCCTAGAGAGGTCAGCTTTCCTTCTGAAAATACAGCAAGGGATGGACGTGGAGCTGCCCAGACCCAGTCAGATGCAGAATTTGGGAGAACTCCCTAAAGATTAAATAGCCATTTTGCAAACTATCTTAGCTTTTCGTCCCATGGAAAGCATTAGACAAATACAAATCCCAGATGATGATATTCTGGGTTCCTTTCACTGGATTGTTGTGCTGTTTGTAAATAATGCTCGGTGTGTTTCATTTTTCCTACCATCAATTGAAATGCTGCAGTTCTGGACTTGGCTTCTGGGAGTTTCATCATCGCTGCTGCTCTCCCATTTGTTTCAGTGCTCCTGGGCTGCTCTCATCTTCTGGATTCGTGGAGGACTTCCACACAACCGGTGCAAAACGGGTTTTTGGAACTATTTTGAGAAAAGGAACGGATTTCGTAAACAATTAATTGTTGGTGAGACTGCTGGGGACTCCCCGTGGTTCTTCCTCTGTAGGGTGGGAGAAACATTGCAGCACTGCCTGCTAATGACCCGAGTGGCAATTAAAGGACAGCCTCTGCAGCCTCCCGATGTTTTAGCACGTGACTTGTCTCGTGTCACTTAGGGCATGGCCCTAGTTGGCAGACACGGCTCAAATTTCCAAAGGAAACGAGCACGGTGAAAAATCAAGATTTTACTGTTAAGCATGACATCTCCCTGGCTGGGAGCCACGATATGGTCACAAGATGTTGAATTTTACGTCGGTTAATCATGAGGCTTGTGATTAAAGACAATCTGTACGGCGTTTAACATTTTTCCAGAATAATTTAGGGAATTGTGGCCCTTTCTCTAGCTTCTGCTGTGGACCACATTTGAAATCCCTTTCCTTTGGTATATCTTGGGAAACCTTGCTAAAATTACTGGAGGATGGAGTGCCTCAAATGAGTGGTGTTCCCTTTGAAGAAATGTGTATTGGAAAGTAGTTTCCTGCCTCCTGATGCAATGATCTAGAATATATTTTCATTATCATCCAGAGAAGGAAGAATGATTTGAAGTTAATGCAAAGGTGTACGAATAACCTGGCAGTGGTTCTGCGTCCTTTCTGGAGACAACAAGACCCTCTTCGGAGTCTGTACAGAAGCAGCGGCTTCTTCAGGAGCCCAGCAGGCTGGGAATAAGTATGGGAAAGACCTCTTAGAACAGGGCTCTGTGGATCCATAGTACCGTGATGTGATGCAGCAGGGGGGTGCATGATGGCCGTCTTTTGTTCCAGATTCTGCTGGTTCATAAATGGGGTTTAAAAACAAAACCGCTGCCTGAACTCGTTAGTGTGTAAGCAGCGCTTCCCGAGGAGCCCGGCGGCACTAAATCCCCCCTGTAAGTCCGTTAGGGCGTCCATGCCTGTCAGCCTCATTGATACATATTTTATATACAGTCTTCGATAACATGAAAAATACCTTGGCTTTTGAGATGCAGCCAGAACTAAAACCTGACCTCGGAGCTCTGCTTTCCCTCAGCGCCCCCTGAAAAAGGAAGACTTCAGAGCAGCGGGGCTTTGAGGGGAGCGAGGCTTTAACAAAGCTCCAGGGAGCGATGCAAATGAGCAAAATGTCTCTGGGAAAATTAGGGAAGCTCCCTGATGTTGTGATGAAAGGTTGTCAGTGGAGATGGTGACAATTGAAGTGCATTACCCATGGGTGCTGCTGTAATAGGAACAGGTGTTACTGTCCAACCTGTCTGCAAACTGAAAGGCGCTGGCTGCACGCCAGCTGCCAAAAAGGGGGGAAAAATAGAGCTAATGGCTGCATTGTTTGGAGCGAGCACTCGTTTCTTGGTAGCCGGTTTCTTAAAATTAGGGAGAAAACATAAAAATCTGGCTTGGAAAAAGAAAAAAAAACAACAAAGAAAAACATGCAATGAATGCTGAGCAAGGTGGGTTTTTCTCTTTGTTTTTAAAATGAAGTGAAGAGCACTTTGAGAATTGACCCGGGGATAATAGAATTTTATGTCGATCTCAAGGTATCCGAGTTTATTTCAGCCTGCATTAAAATGGGTGGATTTGAGCCCTTCTGCAGGAGCAGGAAATGTCTGTCCCAGCCGGTCCGCGCCCGTGGGTAGCTCTGGCATATGAGCTTCCATCCCCTTTTATGTGCTTGGTTAAGGACACAATTTTCCATTTTTGCCTTCTAAAATATGTTAAATAAATCTGTTAGGATGTTTTTGTGTTTCAGAGCTCTGTCCCTCTGTCATTTGCCCTTTCTTTCCTTCTGTACTTTTGAGTTTTGGCCACAGACGTGGCGCGGCTTCAGTGTGCACATCCTTCAGTGTGCAGCTCTGGGCAGCTTGAAAGAGGCAGGGCGTGGGCTGGAAAATTAGCGAGCGATCTCTGGATGAAAGATTTTTTTTTTCCTTTTTTTCTTTATTATTTTTTTTAATTTAGAAAAATAACAAGCTGATTTAAGGCTGCAGCTTTTCTTCTGACAGGCGCTAACAGCCAAGTGCATCCCTTTGCAAGCTGAATAATGTTCCCGAGCTAATGATGTGTGTGTGCATGCATGGGCACGCCGCGCCGAGATGAGGAGCTGGGAAACGTGTGTTAGTTTTTGCTGCTGGTTTAATCACCCAGAACTGGAATGACTGTGCACTGTCCTGGATGTTAGGGTGTTTTGTGCTCCGGTGAAGCCCAGCTATGGAAGAAAAATCAAGTTAGCTTTGTTAGGCTTCATGCGGATTACACATCTCGATTTGATGACTTCGAACCATTTGAAAACAAATTTTTCAGCTGATTGGTGTGTTGTCCTCGGAGTCTTAACGTGATTTGTGCATGGTGATGAATTTTCAGTGAAAAAACCGCTTTTGGATCATCTCGTTGTTAATGGCGTGTTTTGAGCCAGCTGGTCTTCATCTGTTCTGGTTGTTGGGAGCACATCCTCTTGTTGTCAGGGGGTGGTGGTTTTTGGGGTGCTTCGATGGGCCAAACTCTGCCCTTCCTGCATGCCTGTGCCAGGGGCAGGCTGGTTGGATGGGCAGCATGGGGGGGGGCTTTGGTTCCCTCGCTGCTGAAACAAACGTGACTGAAGCGTTGGAGCCCGTTTAATAAAGGTAACGCAATGACTTTGAGCCACGTAGCGGTCCTTAGGTGGGAGATGCAGTTTAGGCACGAAGCATTTGCTTTTTATCAGCTTCTGAGGTTCGGGCTCTTCTGACAACAGGTTGCTCAGATCCTCAGACTCTGCCCGGCAGGGTGAATTCAAAGGGTGCGGGGAGCTTTCATCGCGCAACCTGCAAGGCGAAAGCTCGTCAATAGCTAAATCTCGCCCCGTGCAGCAGGAGTTTATCAGCGAGAGGCAGCGGTCGCAGGCAGGCCTCCTTGTGCTCTCATGTTCCACGGTAGTTTTGCTACTGCTAATGAAGGACACGCGGTTCCTTTTTCAGCAAACTTAAGCTCTTACCTCATTTAGAGCTTTCAAATAGGGAAACCAAGAAAGAAGTGTATAGATCCAAGTATCTGGACTACATAGTGCTTAAGCCCAAGTGTTTCATTTGCCCAAACTAAGAGGGGGAGCTTGGTCACCAAGAAATGTAAATGCTGCAGTGTATGAAATCTGCCTTGTGTATTTTGGGGCACTGCTGAAGACGGTGCTTCCCAAGGTCGTGTTAAGACATACGGTTGGACAAAGAGAAAGTTTGCCTCAAAATAGAGAAGAGAAGGAACCACCCAGCAGCTTATTATCTGACAACTGGGAGCGATTTAACAGCGTTGGATGCCTCGCATGGGGGAGACCGTTGGTAGTCCTCTGGTGCCTTGGCAATAAATCGTTGCAGGAAGGTAATTAGGTGTAATGCTGCAGGTCATCCGGGCAAGGTTCTGCCAAACCCGTGCTCCTCAGAGACCTGCTGCTGAACTGCTGCGTGTGATGGGAACGGTGGAGGCCAAGTCATGGACCTTACCACTGTGGGCCTCGTTATTCGCATAACAAAGTAAATTGTGGTGAAGTGTCCTGTTAGTAACAGGTAGGGGAGACGTTTGTCAGCCAGGGGGTCTGGCACAACCCGCCACGGGTCTGGGCACACAAATGCCGCAGCACCGCTTGATGAGCCCGGCGGAGTTGGGGTGTGCAGGAGGAGCACAGCAGGACACGTGGGAGTTGTGAACTCACGAACGAACCGCAGCCCTGAAAGTTTGCAGAAACGCAGGATGAAATATTTCCGAGTATTCAGCACCACAGCATGCTGCTCAGAGAGTATTCTCTTTCATTTCGGGTGCACGTGGGGGGTGACTGTGTAGGTGTGAGAAGCACGCCGAATGTGCCGGCCCAAGTTTTCTGTATGCCCAATCTATTTTATTTATTCCTAACCTCGAATGAAAGATGGAGCAAAACCCCTAATAAACATTCCTCGTACGGCCCGATGCTCCCTGGTGGCTGCGTTTGCTGTCACGTCCGCTCAAATAACAGCCACAAATTTTCCCTTCCAATTTTCCTCTGCAAGTCATTAGGCAAGCTGGCCGCGAAGTGCCTCGCATGATGCACGAGCAAGCTCCTGCCCGCAGCAGGGCAGCTGCAGGGGTCCTGCCCCGTGCCCCTGCAGCACCCCTCGCCTCTTACATTTGGTTTGGAGTCGCTGGGCACGGGGAGAGCATACCATAACCATAGCTCCGGTGGCACAGCCGCCAGCCCCACGCTGAGTGTTTGCACAAGTACCATTGCTAGATGGAAAATGTATTGATTATTTTGACATTTTAAAATAAATGTTTGAAAGACAAATTTAAGAAAGAGGCTAATGTGCACAAATTAGCTATTTCTAAAGTTAGAATTAGTTTGTAATAGTAGCTCATCTTTGAAGGTCTGAGAATTGTTGGGGCAGGACGTCAGCCTGATTGGTTTTACTTTCCGAAAGGAGAGAAATGTGATTGCCTGCTGTTACAGGTGGTAGTGCAACCTCCAGACCTTGTCCTGGTTTGTGAGAGGCTGCCTCCGTCACAGGGAACCCTGACGACAAAAAGCTTGTGGAATAATTCTGTCTGTGAGACGTTGCCTTCTTTTTCCTGTTGTATTATAATAGTAATTACAGATTTTTCATTTTATTGTTATTTGAAGTTAAACTGTAGTTAAGTAGCTGTAGCCTATGGCAAGCCACGGTGAGCTGCTGGATCTGTAGGAGCCTCACTTGGGAGATGCTCGGCTCGGTCCCGGCAGCACCCCAGGAAGGCAGCAGGAGAGGCAAAGACAGAAGCAAGAAGTGGGAGGGTTCATTTTGCCCAAACCACGGTGAAGAGAAGTACGTGAAAGGAATTGTGAAATGCTTCTGCACCGATCAACCTGCCTGAGGAGACCGCTGATCAAGAGAAAATTTGCATGGCAGTATTTGGAGTTGTCAGGGTCCTGAGCTTGCTCTCCTAAATAGGTTCAGTGCTCTGACGGATGTGCTGTTGTCTGTTTGCTCCTGAAGCTGTACGATATTTATCTACGTTTTCACAGGGGGTAACATTAGGGGTATTATTTGTGGTATTACTTAGGAGTCCATTTGTGGATGTTAGACCACAAGTCAAGCTATTTTAGTCTCCATCGTATCCTCGTCAGACCTTGCAAGAGCACCATGTTGGAGCTTCAGCGCTGAGCGCATTAGTGCAGGTAGAGCCCTATCAGGGTGCCAGTTCGGTGAAAGAAAAGTTTGATATTATGGAAACTTCACTCCTCGTGCATGCAAAACTCAGGGTTCAAGTACTAGATGGTAAAATTATTATATATACTGCCTTCTTTGGCCGATGTTATTAATTACTTGACTTCACAGTACCTTGAGCCACCAAAACAGGGAGTACAGCGAGCAAGGCGGACAACTGTTAGCTTTAACATATGTGGTTTTTACTTTTTGTTCAATTTTCTTAATAAGCAACATGGTATTGCAGAGAAACTGACTGAATTTTCATCTTTCTTTTTATTATTTTTTTCAGTTGGCAAAAAAAATCCGCGAGAAGTTTAACCGTTACTTGGATGTCGTGAATCGAAACAAGCAAGTAGTAGAAGCGTCGTATACCGCTCATCTCACGTCGCCCTTGACTGCAATCCAGGACTGCTGCACTATTCCACCATCTATGATGGAGTAAGTACCGATTTCTGAAATTACTTAGGTTGCCATTTAACACGTGAAGAAAAAGATGAAGGTCTGTCTTTTGCAAAATAGCACTTATTTTCTGTTACTCTTGTTAACCGGGAGAAAACAGGGAAAGCAATACTGCAAAGGTGCTCCTTATCCTGTCTCCTCCTCTGCTCCTGTGTTTCTAGTATACACATGTTTAATGAGGAGCTCTAAACAAGGACTGGGCTCTGCTATGATAGATCGTAAAATAAAACACAAACACACACAAAAAAGTTTATTTCATGCAATTAAGGGTTGAACAAACTTTTCTACGAAATGAGCCTGTCTGTATCCAAGATACCTGTTTTGCTCTGAGACACTACTTAGGCTGAATAACTCTTCTGAAGCTGGTCATGGGACTTTTTTTTTTTCCCCTTTGAAGTGCAGTAACCAAAATCACAAGCTGGTCAGTACATCACATGCTAGAAGTATTGCGGTACAGCTTAATCAAGTTGACTTGCTGCTGCTTGATACACGGATTTACGGAAACTGAGAACATTGCTTGAAAACCGAGTTTGTTCATTTTCAGTTTGTTTTTTAAAGAGCTTTGAATAGCCCAAATCCAGGCAGTTGGTTGTCTTTAATCAACTTGTATTATGTTGCGTGTTTACAGAAACATCTTTGCGTTTCCTAGTTGCAGGAAGGTGTGATGGAGTGCCTGATTTTTCCAGTAACAGTGTAATTGTTTCTTTTAAACAATCAACATTTTAAACACTTCACTTCCGTATGTGCTAGAAAAGAACAAGAGTAACTTTCTCACCATTTATTATACACAGTAAACTTTGAATACAGAGTATGTTTTCATTGTTTATATCTCATTTCTGATTTAAAAACATTTAAGGGAGGCAGGTAATTTGGGTAATTAGTGTTAAAAGTTTTTTCAGTAATCTAACTTTTTAAGACAGCTCTTAATGACAGCATTAACCTTTATTTATGTAAGGTTTTAAAATATTCACTGCGTTCAAACGTGTGTTATGAATCCGTGTTTGAAGAGAGAGGCTGCTTTTTTGGGTTTTATTTGTTTTGCTTGGCATGAAAGGAAGAAACCTGGATAGGGTTAAGCCTCAGGTGGCTCTGAAGAAAGCAGTACCTTGCTGTTTGGTTGCGGCTATGGGGTAAATCTCATGGTCTCAGCGCAGTTCCTGCTGGACAGAGGGGCTGCATAAAATGCTGGTGTACCTGGTGCTAAATGGCCAGACTTCAGGCAGTGTTAGTAGGAAGGTCAAGAATTATTTGAGGATGAAAACTTTTCGGGTGCCTGGTATCTCCATGCAGGAGCCGACCATCAGCAGTAACACATTCAAGCGAGGGGTGAAGAAGGAGGAATGAGGAAACTTATAACCTCCCCTGTCGGGATGGCGTAATTTTTAATAAAAAATGAGAGCTCTGCTCTTAGTCTGGAAGCTTCCATGAATTTCTTTTCACTTTGTCCTCCAAAATGGCTCAGGTTGGAAGGCCTTCAGAAGCGTCCTTCCCGATGGTGGACTTGAGTAAGGAGCCTTCATAGAAAGAAGCTTAAAAAAATGAACTGGAGGTGACAGCTGGCAAAGCAGAGACGTGAATTTTCTATTTGCAGAGCTCCTCAGCTGGGCTTTATAATGTGATTTCCATTATTTAGTTACTTGGCTTGATCAGAGTAAATCTGTTTAAGTGGTTACCAGATCAGTCTGTCGGCCTGCAGGATCTTCCGGACTGTGCTTCAGCAAGAGCCAGGCAGGTAGTTCTGATGGAAGAACTGCAGCGTAGCAGCCCACTGGAAGTATATCCACTGCCATCTTTAGGAGGTTGTCTGCAAGTCGTACAGAGAGAGAATGTAAAACCACGTTTTTCTGGTGAAACTGAGCTTCCAAGTTGTGAGCATCATGCTTTGTGAATTGGCCGATTGCCGTCTCGTCAGTCGTTGTCTCCCTTCCTTCTGCCTCCCCTGGCTGTTGCTCTTCCCTTCGTTTTTCTTTGTTTTGTGGGTAGCCTGTTCTGGTTAAAATTGTCTGGAACAAAAGGTGATGTTGATATTCAGGTGGCATTATTAGGTCTGGTGTTTGACCCAAGGATGCTAAGGGGAAGGTGGAAACGTTCCCGGGGGCAGGAGGTGGTTCCTGATAAGCCCAGAGGTCGCCTGACACCGTTCCCCTGCCCTGACTCTCCAGACAAGAGATTAATTTCTAATACATTGAGAGAAGCTTCTTTTTAAGCAGAAGCTTTCCATCAAAATAAATAGATTATTTCCTGGCCAGAGTCAACATTGTCCTCTTGGACATCTTCAAACTTCGTTAAAAAGGGGAAATCAGTGAGCAGGGTGAGTGTCTTTGCAAGGAGACATCTGAAATCAGCAATAGTTTTTCTTTTTTTTTCTTTCTTTATTTCTTGTCAAAAGAGCTATATACTGACTTTTTTAACAGAAAATAGTGAAAGTCAGGAAACCTAAATTAATGGTTAGATTTTTGAGAACAGGGACACGTGTAAGTAGTTGCACATGGAGTTGGGAGTAGTTTTTCAACTTCAGACCCAAGGATCTCCCACCGGGATGCTGTGGTGGTATTTTGAGAGGTACTGATTGACCTCAGTTCTTCTGCCTTTGACGTTTGGGCTGACGTGGTCCAGCTACGAGGAGGTCAGTACTTTGAGAAGTGAAGTTAGGTACAGTTTTGCTGGTGACAGCTTATCCTTGAAGCTTAAAAGAAGTGCGTTAGTGTTAGGCGTGAGCACTGTTCCAGCAACAATAAACGTAATAACCTTTCTGCTTGGTTTAAAGCCTTTAGTAGGTGGTGCTGTAGAAGGGAGAGCATTGAAAAAGAGCCTGATTTGTCTGTGCTGTTTAGGAGATGGTTTTCGATTGTGACTTGAAAATTTGTGCACCCTTCGGGCTGTTGTTTTTCTTCTAGGACAGTTGTGAAATATTTTGTTACCTCTGCTGGACCCCGTGTATTCCTTTTGTTGGTTAGAGCGGTGTTTGTCCAGCAGCCTTCTTCACTTGAGTAGAAGTTTGGTGCAAGCGCAGTGTCGGAAGCACGTTACCTGCAGGCTGTGTTCCTTAGGCAGATTGAAGGGCCTGTGCCGGGATCCTTGAGGCTTTCTGTCCCGTGTTCAGCCTCTAAATACACGCTGACACTCCTCGGTTTGAGGGCAACTCATGTTGGCAGGTGATTCCTGCGTTATTCCTTTACACTGCTGCGTAACTTACAGAAATTGCTTTGGGAATGCAAGGAGTTTGGGTTGGGGAAAATTATGTGGAAGGTATTTATAATATCTGTCAGTTTGACTTTCTTGCTGTCCTGTGTGCCTGTCAAAGTGGGGGAGAGGCTCCTCTTCCACTTAACTCATTCAATCACCAACATACAAGATGCCCCTCCATGAAGGGAGCTGATCTCAGTAAAAACTCTCGTATCTTGTTTCTTTCCGTCTGGTCAGAAAAAGAAGAACCTGAGCTTTTTGACTGAAGTGAAAAAACTCCTGAAATGTCCTTCACGTTAGTTGGTTGCATGCCCCTACCCATTAAAAGAAGGCGGCATAACTGGGAATCGTTCTGTTGGAAAGCCGTACCCAAAGCTATTAGAGCAGTATAATTTAAAGTGCTTTTCTCCACGTTTTTCCTCCAAGTATCTTCATTTGTTTTAAAGTTTTATTGCTGCGCGATTTTGTTAGCCTGTTAAAGCCTGTATCCGTTGGTGATGGTGAAATATGTAGAGAGAGGTTTATTGTTTTACTCTTGAGATTTTGGAATGGCTTGGCATCTTTATTTAGTTTGTACTTGCTATTATTAACAAAATTATCCATGTGTGGCCTTGTGTTTGCTTGTATTCATCCTGAAAATCTGAGCGTTGGCTTAGCAGACGGTTTGTGTTGCTGGAGATAAGCTGTGAGAATACCACACCCAGCGCCTATAAATAAATGATACCAAACAGGACCAGCAAAACACGAACTGGAACAGAAAATGAACTTGGCCTTTAGGTTGCTTGTTTAGCGGCGTAGTAAGATATGACAAGGAGAACAATATTTGTTTTATTGCCGTTGTGCGGTGGTGGCTCCTGCAACGAAGAGCCCCAGTGAATGCGCTTCGTGCAGCTGTGGTTCCAGTTAGAGCAGCGGAGCAGAGGCTGTGTTTTTTCTGCAGTTTTCGCTGTTTGTTGCTTCACGTGCAGCTGTTGGTGTTTTCAGTTCTACTCAGGGTTTGGGAATGGAAAAAAGAAGATGGCAACGGCAGGAGGGATGACAGCTGAGAAGAGCAACCAGAGAGAGGCACTTCGAGCACAGCGGCAGACGGTGCAAATCTCCCCTCCCTGCCCTGCTGCCGGGGAGGACGGAGCCTGGAGCCTGGTTCCCCTTCCCAGGGCCACATGCCACGCGGAGGGGCACCTGCAGCAGTTGCAACGAGGCAGCACACTCCTGCCAGGCAGGGTTGGGATGGGTAAAGTGCTCCGGGCTCTTAGCGAAGCGCGTAGGTAAACTGATGGGAGATAAGGAAAATGGATGTCAGGTGACAGGCGTCTTCTAACCCTTGAAGAAATCCCTGCTGGAAACGCAGGGCTTCGTGTTCCCTCACTTATTGGGCTGCTGAAGAAGCCGTGAAAACAGATTTCAGGCAGTCTGCAGACATTCCCTTTCAGGTTCGAATTGGGAGGTCGTTTACACGACAGTGTTGTAATTAAAGCATCTTCCTGCTGAAGAGGATAATGCCTCCGTGTCTCTGCTCATCAGGGATGCCTCTGTCCCGAGAAAGCCCTCGATGGGTTGGGAAGTCTGGGAACTGGGATGGCCTGGTGTGTATGGGGGGAGATGGGGCTGCAGCGGGCAGGGAGATGTGCAGCTGCCGTTGGGCTCTGCTGAGTGCCTGCTGCTGCCCTGCCCTTCGGTGGGAACCCACGGGGTTCTTGCCAGAAGTGGATCTAAATAGGGACTTAAGGGGCTGGGGGAGCTGTTCGGGAGCATTCGCTTTCCGCGTGGTTGTAATTTTGCAGGTCTGTGGTGTCTGACTTGGGAACGGCAGCTGGAGCGGCTGTGCTGGTAAAAATGGGGTTGGGCTGGATGGCTGCGAGTAGGTCACGCAGGCGACTTATACTGGAGGTTTGCAGGTGAAGGAAAATAAAGCTCTGCAGAGAAGGAAAGAGCGTGTCTGACAGCGTGTGTAATGCTGGAGTGGCCATCTGCCAGGAGTACAAACAGCTTTTTGTCCTCATGCGTGCAGGTGGGGCGTCCCCCTCGCCCTTCGCTGCTCCCCGACACTGCTGGTGCTCGTGGAAAAGCGTCACAGTGACCTGGAGAGGTGCGTGGCTACGCATTTAGTGCTTCTGCTGCTAATGTACGTGGTTTGAGGCAGCTGGAAAGCTATTTCGGTTCTTTGTTTAACAACGTGGACAAATGCTTAAGGAATGCCTTTATCTGAAGTTGTGAACGGAGCAGAATGCAGAAATATTTGGTGGTGAAACACGGCTGGGCAGCGCTGCCTTACCCGCGCTAATCGAGCTGTTTGAGGAAGCGACTTTACAAACCTATTTTGGAAAATCATTTACTCCCGGACCGCGATAGCGCCCTCAGAAGTGGTCTGCCTTTTTCCTT
The DNA here is from genome assembly GCF_964211835.1 of Anser anser. Taxonomy (NCBI): domain Eukaryota; kingdom Metazoa; phylum Chordata; class Aves; order Anseriformes; family Anatidae; genus Anser; species Anser anser. Next base: position 30,292,623 of record NC_139728.1, read on the forward strand.
TTTTAAACAGATGGTTAAATATTTGCTAACGCGCTTGGGTTTTATCGCAGCTCTTTCGGTGTTTATCTTTGCTCTCTGAGCAGTCAAGTGGGAGATAACGGGGATCCATTCAGTCGCTGCAGTATCTTAAGAGCTGCTCTTCCAAAGGAGAAGTGGGTGGGCCGCACTCGATGAAATTTAAGCTGTGTTTGCTGTTCCTGCAGAGTGTCAGACTGCAGCAATGCATGTGGCTTTCCAGAAGCTGTAGGGAGCATGCACAGTGCCAGTCCTGGTTTTGTTCAGGAGCTGCAGCAGGTAGGTAGGAGACTCCTCTCGTGGACAAATTTCTCTCTATATACAAATAAATACACTTCGACTTTCTCAAGCAGGAGTTGAAATAATTCGAACAACCTATATGCCATAAGAGAGTGGTGAACTGAATCATCAGTAGCTTTTTCTTGAATTTATTCATTAAAACTTTGTTTTTCCAACGCTCTGTTTAAATAGACGGTTCCTGCTCTACCTAAGTACATAAGCACGTAAAATATGAGTGCAGATCTTGCCTTACTCTCAGGAAAACATGCCTAGTGGAGAACTTAAGAGGAAATTCTGAATTTTCAGTGAACTTACCTAATTTCATTTGCATACCGAACCCATCCTGAAATTCGTATAAATGGCCTGGGACAGAACAAAATGAGTCTCAAAACAACGTGGACCCCGCGGTGGCTGCTCAAATGCCATTTTTGTGCACAGCTCCTTCATTTTTCCCTAAACTGCAACTGTACAAAAGAGGTTGATTTACACTGCAAATTCAGGCTGAGCAAAATCCAATTGGAGCTCACTTGAGCGCTGTTTTGATGTAAGATTCAAAGCTTCTGCAAATTTATTTTATCTTCTGCATTTGCTGATCTCCTGCTTGTAAATCCTGTTGAAGGAGAATAAAAATGAGTGCAGCCTGATGGGAATTAAATGTCTGAAGTTCAAAGCAGTTTGCACATCAGAGCAAACGTCAATCAAGTGAACATCTTGCAAGCCAGGCAGGGAGCGCGTTTCTCCATGGGGAAGAGATCAAAGTGGGAGTCGCGGCTCTGTTTGCTCCCTCGGGATGCAGTTTCGATCAGTTGTTCATTAAAGTGAATCCAGAAGGAAGGGATTTTTAGAGAGAGGCAGGGAAAGGGGGATGGGGGGAGCAGGGCTGTTCTTGAATCTGAATTTCAGCCAGTGTGGGGGTTTTCTTTTTTTTTTTTTTTTTTTTGGCTCTTGTTTAAGTTTATACAAAAACTAATTACATCTGACTGGAGAGTTGTGGTGGTGTTTTTGTTTTTTTCTTCTGGTAAGAATTTTGGAAGACATCCATAAGTTTTGGATGTGGTATTGGAAATTTTTGGGCCAGGTTCCAACCGAGGTCTCAGTCAGACAGCTGGTACTCACTTTGTCCACTTTGTCATCTTTTCTGCTGGCAGAAGTGAGAAATGCTGTTAAAATTAAATGAGAAATACTGTTGAAATTCAGTCTCTTCTGTACAGAGAAGGGGTGGTGATCGATGCTTGTCTGCAAATCCTCAATCGCTAATTTTTAATAACTTCTTCCAAACTAAATGATGTGAAGATTTGCAAAGCTCCTGCTGAAAATGTGCATCGCGTGCGTACATCGTAGGGGAGGTAAAGCCAGCAGGTAGAGCGGAGGAAACCAGTGTTCACTGCAGCGAACGCGTTGCGGTGTTGAGGCTTTGCTTTAATTGCTGTTGTAATGGTGAGGATCATCGGGTTCTTTAATAGCACCTTCTTAATTGAAACAACGTAAAGGCATCCAAAAGGAGCACGTGAAATTTCCTGGTCCTGGCACCCCCGCTAGCGACGGGGTCTGCTCCCCTCCAGCTCCGTGTGTCGCAGATCAGGTGCATTGTGCAAGGTGCAAAAACCCCAAAGGCAGCTTTAGGGTGGGCTGCACCTGAGGCCAGGCGTGGAGCAGATGTCCCACACGGCTCAGGCTGGAGCAGCCCGGCGCTAGGGCGGCAGCTCTGAGGGCTGGTGTTAATTCGTGGCGTTTAATAGAATTCTTTTGTATTTCATTTATACCCCTTTGACATTAACTTTATCCTCCTGTTATATGTGTGCTGTGGCAAGAGAAAGGAGGGCTGGCCTAGGCTGCAGTAACTTTTCCCTTTCCTTCCCCAGCTCTGCTGCGGATTATTTAGAATCTCTTCCTTCGCTTTCCTGGTGGCAGCACAGGACTCCCCGAGAAGAGCTGAGGGCCTTGCCTGTGTTGATCTTTTGCACGGCATTATAAATCCAGATAAATGCAACTGCTCCGTCTGGTAACTTCAAGCTGGTAGTTTGAGCGGTGTAAGAACTGTACGGCAGGGTGCACATGTTGTTTTCAGTGAGTGTGAGAGGTGATTTTTGCCATAAAATAAAATCAGGAGAAGAGGAAGACTCCAGGTGATTCTGAGTTAAACCCCAGCATTTATTGCTGGTGTTCTGAGACACGAATGATGTTAGTTGCTAATGAGGTGGGCTGTTGCCATTGCTAATAGATTTTGATGGGAGCACTGGGGCAATTAGCTAACATCCTGAAAAGTCATTATCCTTCCCTGAGAGTTTGTTCCGTAGTATTCCTTGGAAATATTTCTTTAGCACTGAGATGTGTAATTTGCAGTCTCTAGCTCTTCCCCAGCTGGTTTTGCCCAAAGATAAACGTGTTCTTTGGGCAGCCCATCCTTCATCAACTCGTCTTAATCCTGAGATTCCCTATCCAACAAAAAATCAACGCAACTTTTCCTTGCTTGGTAGGAGCTGAAAAAAACATTGGTGCCTCAGTAACTCTGTGTCCATTGACAGTCTCATTCATCCTTTTAAGACTAATACAATTACTTTAAAATGTATGTAGAGTTTATGAGTATTGATTAAATCAGTTTTAAAGCATGCTAGTTTAAGGAGATACTTTTTTTTCAATGAGATTTCTACATAGCAGTGAAGATCCTAAAAATTAAAGAGTTGTCGTCAATAATGCTTATTTTTGCATATTCCGAAGTTAAGTTAGAGGGCTTCTGCAAACAGAGCCACGGCTCTTGTGAGCTGTAGCCATGTAAAACAAAACATTTTGTGACTCTGCAGAAGTCATAATATTTAATTTGATGTTAAGACCGAAGAAGTCAGTGTCTGACGTTCTGTTATGGATTTGCATAAGAGTAATTATTTGTGGTTCAGGAAGTTATTCAGGAGCTGAGTACCAAGTTCTCAGGAAATGACTTCTCTACTTGAGGGGCAAATTTCTAAGTATGGGGAAGTCTGTGCCGCACTCTCCACTCAGAAGTTAAGCCTCTGCTTTAAGCAAATAATTCTTCCCAACCTGAAGTCTGGCTGTGCTGGTGTGAGCGATGCCCAAAATGCCAACTCGTGACCTCTGCGTGCAGCAGCCGTGCTGCTTGCAGTGAGCTCTAGCCCCCATTTCAATAACATCAGTTTGGTTCTGTGATGATAACGTTTCTGAAAGTGGATCCGGTCATGTACAGAAGTGGTGGCCTTAAGCCTACTAACATTTTTTTCTTTTCCTTAGTCTCTGTAGATCTCTTCCAAGTCATGAAAGGTTCTGCCGCATCCTGCATGCGAGGGTCCCATAGCCAGGAGATGGGGCAGATCCTGCATCTGGCGGACTTGAGGCAGCCTCAGCTTTGTTCCTTTAGGAAGAAATTACTTTGAATTGGGCTGAACAAAAAGATAGTGGATTAGGAGAGATTTAGTTTGCTTTAAAAGGCTCACTTCCTGTGGTCATAACTTGATATTTCCTTGCAGTAACCAGTTCCATCTGTCTGTGGGCTCAGTTTTTGTTTCTGTTGATGGTTGTTTTAGCGGGATGATTTAGAAGCACGTTGTGTCATTATCTGTTGTGCCTAGGAGGCCCAGCCATTACAGCACGCACCCTGCAAGTTCAGAACAAGAAAATCCATCTCTTCCCGTTCTTGCTGGGCGGCACCTTGCTTGTTGAACTAGTTACATCTTCCTGGATTTCAATTTCTTAATGACAATTTTCAACCAGAAGAGCGCTGCTTATTGTCCTCAGCAGCGTTACCCCCAGCATTTTGGGCTTCCACCGTGTTATAGCACGTGTGTATTTGTGTGTGTACGTATGTTTATATATGTGCGTATACACGTGCATGAAAAAGTAACCTCGGGTTAAACATCTCTGTGCAGTTGACAGTAAGCAACTAAATGAAGTGTGTATACGACATGTACGTGCTTTGATCTAAAGGGATGGCACTGGGTGAGGGTTGTGTACGTGTATGTAAGCTATTGATGTGCCACTGGTGTTAATCAAGTTAGTATCTTCTGACACAGCCGTATGTCCTCTAATGTGCTATTTCAGCCTTGACAATATTCAACAACCTCCTGTTCTGCCCAGTTTCTCTCCAAGACGGTGTTCTTATCAGCCGGCACTCCAGCAAGACAAGCCAGGCTCCTCTTCCAAAACATGATTTTCTGCAGGCCTCACTTGCAGTTTGTTGTGATTTCTCAGAAATAAATTGATGGTAGGAAAAATCTCTGATAGGAGGTAAATAGTTTTGGAGGTCTGTGAACAATGAGACTGTAAGTCAAATGCCGTCAAGAGTTCAAGGTCACAGGGATATTAATGAGCAAAACTGGCCTTATATAAATGATACAAAACTGCCTTTAAGTCCTTGAAAGCTTCAGAAATGTTTATAGTTACTTAAAAACCTTTTAAACCCTTTTTATTTTAATTTTATTAAGGCCTTGGTTTAATTAGGTTTTGTTGTCATTCAAATTACGCACTGAACTACTTTTTGCATTGACTCGATGATCTTGATGGTCTTTTCCAACATAGATGTTTCTGGGACTAGAATTAGGGATGTATTGGAATTATTTTGCCTAATGAAATGTAACAAAGCTTCAGACTCAAATTCCTTGTGCTCCTCAGAATGTAAATCCTCAAATATTGCTACAGAAAATGGGTTTGTGTTGATCTGCTTCTAGATTTTTTTCCTAAGGACGTAAAGAGGAAATCCTCTTCATAGGAGGTATTTGGTTTATGTGTTTTTTTTAAAAGCAACAGAGGAAATATCAGTGCTGATGAAAGGATCTTAGTAGCAAGAAAAAATCTGGTGCGACGTCAGGAGAAGACACCTGCCGAGGGCCTGGGTGCTCTGCCTGTTCCCAACCTGGAGCCTCTACAAATCTAGATGAAAGGGCTCAGTCTCCCCTGATCCTATCTTTCAGGGAGTACTGAGAGGAAGAATGCAACGTATCATATTAGGGAGCAGATGCAATCCAGCTGCGATGAGTTTATCCCCCCTGCTCTTGGGTTTCACAATTTGTCATGGACCCTAGAAACATGTGTAATGTTGGAGTTTCCAAACAAATAATTCTTTTTCATTGAACCTTCAGAAAGATTTATTTCCACTGTAAATGCTGTGTGTGTTTAATAGGTAATGTCTGCTCTGCTAATCCTGCTGTTGTCGTTCCAGATTTGATGGCAATTTTAACACCAACGTGTCTAGAACGATTAGCTGCGACAGACTGTCCACCACTGTCAACAGCAGAGCCTTCAATCCCGGGCGTGATTTAAATTCTGGTAAGTAGTATAGCTTGGGTATTTTCCTTCTCTTGTAGGTTTTTTCCACTAGACTGTAACATTTCCTTGGCATGGAGAATTAGCACGGATTGCCATAGCAACAAGCTATTTCTCCTTGAAACTGTCACAATGCTCTTAATTTGAGATTTCATGATGGAAAGATGATACCTAAAGTATGCCCTTAGTCTTAAGGACTTTATAAAAATGTCATGAAGATTTTATTCCAGCCTACCGTGGATAATTTTGTTGTGGTTTATGCACTTCTTTCTTTTTTCTTCCAAGGCATTTTCCTTCCTAAGCCTGTCTGCTTTGGCATCAGTAGTGCCGGCTCTTGATGGGGCCAAGCAGAGAAGTTTCTCTGATCTTCTTAGCTGAGTTCAGCTAATGTGAGGCTGTGTTTGCAGTGACGTGCAAAAACTACAAAATAGAAGGACATTCTAAAATATTTCCTTTCTTTGTCTTCTCAGGGCATTTCTATCTTGACTGTCAACCTGTTGTGTTAACACACTTGAGGAGCTGGAAATATGCTTCAAACCATTAAATGCATGTGACTTTTCCCTGAGCAATCAAGCTTTTGGTTCTGCAGTGTGGCACAGTTTGCTTTTTTCTTTCGATTTTCATTTTTTTACACGGTCAACTGAAATTAATACGTGGTTTTCAGGTTCTTCTTTCATGGCTCAGGTTTTGCCCAGCTGTTTTATCTTGCTTTTCAGCTTTTTATGCTTAGTGCTGCAAATTAGAGAGCACTATAGATTTTGCTTGAGGATTTCACTTAGCATAAATTTCTTTTTTTTTTTTAACAAATGATGCAGATTCCAGAGAGAATGTTTTTTATTTTAATTCTCATGCATCTTTTGTACCAGACCCAGAATTCTATCCTTACCACACACAGAACATTTGCAAAAAAAAGGATAGAATTGGATTAAAAAAAAATATGTAGATATATATGCGTAGCCTCTCTTACCGTATCTCTTCTTGTAGCTTTGCATTGTTTCTGCTTAGTTACTGTCTTAACAAAATTGTTAACAAAATTACTGTCTTAACAAAAAAAAAAAGCCCCCAGAAGCCCCCATAGGTTCCTTTTCATCCCATCCACTGTATGCTTGAACACAGGTGCTGGCCAGACAAGCTAATTTCCTGATATGTCTCATCACTGTAATTTGTGCGGTGTTTCCCGTCCTGAAGATATGCAGTCTTTGTTCACTTACTGTGTTCTACTGGACTTCGTTTTACTTGCAGGCTCTCTTTATAAAAAAAAAATAAATTAAAAAATAATAAAAAATAGTAATTATTAGTATAGTAATGTTTAGAATCACATTCAATTGTTCATTAAGCAGAATAATTTTTGAAAGCAGATTTTCAGGCAATGCAGTAAAGGCAAACTACTGAATCAATCACTTACTGCTCCTTTGAAACAGAAAAGCCATTCTTTTATAGTGCAGAACATCCATGTAAAAGAATGCATTAAAAAATATCCCTTCTCCTGGAGTGGTGGAAAACAACCTAAGTCGGAGTTTCCCTTGAGCATTCACGTTTGTTTTGAATTTTTACAAAAACAAAGTGAGCGCAAGTTCTCGCTGTCCTGACTCGCTGCTGAGACTCGAGTGCCTCCTCTGCCCTTGCCTCTGTCTCGAAAGCTTCCCGAAATGGCCTTGGCAGCACGGGGCAGCACACAACAAGGGCATTGGAGCGATGGTGAGAGCAGGGAAATGCTGCAGGACTTGGTGACAGTGAACAACTCTCCTCTGGCTTTCCTCTTAGCAGCTCTCAAGCACGGCCTTTGGTGGGATCTTTTCTACTAGTGAGGAGATGCCCCTGGGAGAGGAATGGAACGGGAAGACGGGGCTGGTGCTGAAAATGGGGCAGAAACAGGTTTCTTTGAGAACCACCAGCTGATGCTGAGTGAACACCGAGTTAAGTTCTCTGTAGGAGAGCTGCAAGCAGTAAGCACCCCTAGTCCCTCGCCTCCTTTTCCGGAGGTGTTTGGAGGTCCGGTAGGGGAGGTTTCCCACCTTCCTTCCCCGTTCCTCAGGCGGGAACACCTAACGTGCCTCAGCTCTGCTGCCCCGGCTGGGAAACACGGGGCTGGCCTGGCTCTGGGCCGGCGTGGGGCTGCCATCGCCTGCTGCCCAAGCAGCACGTCGCCTGTCCCTGCCAAACTGTTTGGGTTTGGGAATAAACGGGGTGTGGGGAGGCCCAGGGGCAGGGTGGTGGTGTCTGTTGAGCGGGTGGAGGGAGCTCTTGCTTGTGTAGTCACAGGCCACAACCTACTGTGCCAAAAAAGCAGTCCTGCCCCCAAAATTTACTGTCTTGTAACAACAGATGCCCTTAGACAGGCTGGGGATGTAAACAGACCAGGGTTCTGGTTGGAGAGACAGCTGTGCAGATTACTGCAGGGTTAGAAATGTATTTTAAAAGTACTTCCTTTGTGTCATCTCTCTCTTGAAACTCGATTTTCCATCCTGGCTAGTGACCCGGCTCTGTAGGCCACTTGCCTTAGAAGGTGCACCTAAGACAGAGCACTTGGTCTGCGCAGGAGCTGTTTCTGGATGAATCAGTGCATGCAAAGTTGTTGTTCTAAACTAACGATCTCTTCGAAAGAGGATAAAGGTCAAACAAGAGAAGGTTTCCCTAATCTCTTATTTTCCTTACTCCTTTCGTAGGGGTCCCCACACAGAGCTAGTGCGGGCTATCTGTTGCACTTCGAATCCAGACTCCTCCTCAGTCTGAATTATTTTCCTGCTCTAAAAAGCTGTTTTGATCATGTTTTTCCAGGCAGGATGGGCAGCCCACGGGCTTCCCCAAAATCCTGCCATCCTGCCTTTTCCCCTGGATACGGCATGCTGGGGATGGACCCCGAGCTTGTCAGCCTTCCAGAGAAAAGCTTTGCAAGCCTTCTGCTGCCCCAGCTCCCAGAGCAGGAGCTCCTGTACCCTGCTCTGGTTTGCTCAGGGTTTCCCAAACGAGGCTGGCAGGTCCGGCAGCCAGGTTGTCCTCCTGACCGGGTCGGTCAGTTCATTCTTCATGTAAAAAAAATCCCCGTGGGTGTCCCTCTTTGCCTGCGTGAATTTTGCAGTTGAAATGATCCGGCCTATAAAAAGCTCTCAGCAAAATGTAAATTCAGCTCTGCCGCGCTGGGCCTCGATGTCAGTTCTTTAAATGTTACTCTTGGCTGGCTCCAGGCAGAGCGTCGGAGCGCGGGGCTGGCGTGGCGGAGCTGGAGGTGTCGGGACGGGACGGGATGGAATCTGCACCGCAGGCTCCGGGCGAGCCGCAGGACCCGAGCCTCGGAGAGCCCGTGGTGCGGCCAGCCAGCCCGGTTTGTAGTCAGAGCAGTTTGTTAAACGGGGGAAGTGTAGCTCGTGAAATTTGCAAAAATAAACACTTTTTGTAATTTTCGATTGGGCTTTTATAACGTAGAAAATAAACATGATCTTGGAGAAGGGAGGAAGAAGAAAAAAATAGAAAAAAATCTCCCAGCCCTTAAATTCCACTTCTGCTAATTTTTTGTGAGATAAGATGATTTGGTGGTGATGGTCGTCATTTATTTTTTTTCTCCTTGAAAAGTTTTTGTTTTATCTTGGCTTGAGTTTTCCATTTGGATTACCTTTAGCCATGACTACAAAATAGATGAGGAGAGAGTCTTTATTCTTCACGGGGAACCACAGGCTTCAGTCAGTCAGATTAAGAGATCTGCCCTCACTCTGTGAGTAGCCCTTTATTTATTAGATGACAAAACTCTGCCCAGAGCCTGTGCGTTATGTTATCAGATTGCTTGCTCTTTATCTTCTTGAATAAACAAGGAACCAGTAAATCTTTCTTTTTCTCAGCCTCCAAAACGTCCAAATGTCTGTTTCAAATCAGGCAGCTTTAGCAGAGTGCTTTTCCCCAGGAACATGCAGGGATGGGACCACGTTTCCCAACAGATTTTGTCTGTGCCTTATTCAAGGTCCTGATCATGTAAGACGTGGAGTGCCTTGGTCATGCTCCGTACGTTGCTGTACTTTGAGCTGGTAGCTCGGGTGAGGTAAAGGAGTTGGGAGCCGTTTGGAGGGGGTGGTAGCTCACGGCTCAAATCCTTTTAAAGCTCGGAAGCTGGGATCGCTCCTTCACGTGATGTTTGTTACTTCTTTGCCCTTCAGAGTCCAAACAGCTCCCAAGGAGCGAGCTGGGCTCAGTCCTGGCTCGTGCCATCAGCAGAATTTTAATTGGGTTCAAGCTGCAGGCTTTTATTTCTGGAGAAAATGCATGAGGCAGAATGCAGCTTGGCTCAGAAAGTCCCGGCTAAGTCTTGTGGGTCTGGGGAGTCAGAGGATGGCTTTACTTGTAAACTAAACACGTTCACTGTCTGCTGCTGTTCCACAGCGTCACTGAAGTATCTCCGTAACGATGACTTTTAACAGAGGTTCCTCTTGGAGAAGAGCTGCAGCGTGTGTGTGTTTCACTGAAAACTCAACTTCTTTTTTGTGCCTGGTGAGCACTGTGAGGTCTGCAGCTCAGTAAATGTAATGCTGAAGAAGAGGACTGTAAGAAACTCTTATAATGAGCAATTATGTTCAGCAGTTCCTTTTTTTTTCTTTTTTACTGACTGTGCTTTTCTTTGAAGATTAATTAGTTAATGATTTGACTACGCTTTGAAGATGTAAAGTGGTATCTAGAAGTGCTAAGTGTTATCATATCGCATTCCCTTTGAAGTTTTATAAACTCTATCACACAGGGCTTTCTCTCTAAAAGTCCTTTTTGCTTTGTTAGATATTTATAATTAGAGAGAATGATCATTTCAAATGCTCTCATGCTAATTCTTCCCAACTTCTGTCTGCGGCAGCGTTTGGGGTCAGGTGGTGCCGCATTGTGCGTGGTGAGGACGGGGACGGAGGCTCCGGGGCTGCCTGCTGGTGGCAGCCCGTGGGCAGGTCCCAGCTGGACATTTGTGTCCCCGTCCGTGCCTCCACGTGAGGGACACCTCTGGGATTTCTGGGTTAAGCTTAGACCTCCGGGTTCCTCCCAGTAAGTGGGATATCAAGGCTGGGTCTTTGTGGAGCGGGGAAGTTCATTTTAGAACTGCAAAATCATTGGATGTAAAGCAAAGTAGTTTTTTTGTTACAGTAGGGAGATAAGTGGCTTGCTGTACGTGCAAAAATAACTTGAACCTGACCAGAAAATGAAAAATTATATTGGTGTTTGAGTTAAAATGGTAACCACAGGTCTTAGCAAGCCTACAGAAGCCTAGAAAATGAGTAGCGGTGAAATGCCCTGCGCACGTTTCTGCTGCTGCTGCCTGCTCGGACAAACGTCGATGTTAGCCCTAGGCTGGGCAGGCAGCTCACGAGGTGTTTTTTGGGGGTCTTTTGATTGTATAACCTGTCCAAAGCCTGGCTTTGCTGCAGGGATGAGGCGATAATTAAGTACAGGCAAGCAGCTGAGGGAGTGAAAAGTTTAGGGGAGGGGAGGTTTGTCAAAAACAAAACAAAAAAAAAAGAGAGGCAGAACATTTGCTGTGTGTCCTGGCAGAGACCAAGAAATGATGAAGTATCTGCAGGGCATTGTTGTGACTTCAGTAGATGGAAAATAAGAGTGCACCTACAGAGGAAAAAAAAAAAAAGAGTATTTTTCAGCTTTTGCTTATCTGATGGGAGTTTGTCTCCTGTGGTCATGGGAAAAAGAAATAAGCAACGAGTCACGATAAAATTGGTAGTGTCTAGGGAAGGCAATATTGACCTGATGTACTTGTCAAAGGAAGCATGAGCAGAGGAGGAAAAGCAGACGGAGAGCACTGAGGCTGCGAGGAATTTGTTAGGGGTTCAAAACCAATTGTTTTATTGGGAAAATGAGCATCTAAGCCCACGTGCTGTCATGGGAAAGTAAATACAAAGCATGGCCTTGTGGGAATGAGGAGTTTACCTTCAATATAGTAATGATTAAAAAAAATCCTTGTAATTATAAACTCCTTTATTTTAATGCTCTTGGTGAAATTAAAATGGGCACGTTGTTTTAGCCAGGCTTTGAGTGCTCAGGTACCTGATTTGAAAATACAGTCTTCATACTCTGTAAGACATGAGAAGAATTTAAATGCCAGAAATTCAGCCTCTTTATGATGGCAATTATATTATAAATATATAATGCTGCTAATGAGCTAAGTTCAGCACTGCTGACTTCTGAGGGCAGGTTCAGCTCCCCTAAGCCTGGGGTTTTGGCAGCTCAGCGTGCAGCCGGCAAAGATGACCCAGTGAAGAGCCCTCGGAAGGTGCCACCTCGGTCTCAGTTAGTAAAAGCAGTCTGAGCAATTAGCTTAATGAGACACCTAGATCTCCCAGCGGTTACAGGAGGGCGAAGGAAGTCTGGGTCAAAGTCTTTCAGAAAATAAAACATTGTCAGGTGATGCTGAGAGGCAGTGTTGTTTAAAATCGATTACATTTTGATGTATTTAAGAACTGCGTCTATATATTTCCAAGGTTTTGGTGCTTTTGGGGAGGTGGTGCTGTGTTGTTGGTTTTTCCCCCTTAAGTGTTTCTTTGCAGCTTAATAAAAGGCTACCAGATGCTTCCCTGGATCCCCACGGCTGTGGCCAGGCATCATGCTCCCATGCGTGGAGGACAAGGCTGAAACACCCTAGATGAGCTTGAAACACATCCCGGCTTTCCAGACAGGACTTTGGAAAGGAAAAGAGGATGGGTGCATGCAGGAGGGGACTGGGGAGAGGAATTGTTGGTAGGCCTAGCTATAAAAGCTAGAAATTCGGTGTGGTTTTAGGTTTATTTCATTTGTAATGGAAAGTGATTTTTTTCTTAAAATTTCCGATTTGGCAGTATTAACATTTCACTCAGCTTTGTGTCCCTGCCACACAGAAACTACTTGTCCGTGACAAAAACCTGCTTTTTTACAAAACAGAAAGGGCACCGATAAACTGGCATCGTCTCAAGTGTGACACCAGCACAAGGACTTGAGAGAAATTTGTAGAGAGCTGGAGTGAAACAAAAAACATTTGCAAATGCGTTTGACTTTTGGTTGCAAGATCACAGATGCTTTCTTTGAAAGTGTGAAAATGAAGTGGAAAAATGATTCGTGCTCCCAAGAGCATCACCAGGTTGATGTTACCTGTGCGCAGGGGCAGAGAAATGAGCTTTTGACATCCTGGTGGGGATTTGGAGCCTTGTTCTTCTGTTTCTTCCTGGATCCTCTTCGTCATCTCATAAGGCAGCAGCTTCTTCGGAGTGAAGATTGTGCAAAGCTGCCGCTTTGGGCAGAGGCCAGCGTGATGCAGCCACGGGCTCGCAGGCACAGTGGAAATGCAAACAACTGCAGCACAGGGTGATGGGGGGTGGAGAGATAGTGGTTTTTATGGGGTAATTGCACTGAGCTGAATGCTGGGAGAACGTCGGGGCCACAGCCAGCCTGGGAAACTCGAGAAGGTGCTAAACTGCTGAGGATGGGAACTTACACTGGGGCTGCCTGCGTAGTTTGTTGTAGAACATCTGGTTAGGGTTTGAAATGTGCCCTGCGGTGGTTTCCAACCCAAATATTGGGGTATTTGATAATGAATGAGATCCAGGAGAATGAAGCTGTCTGGCCTATTTTCAGTGGCAGCCCAAAGGGGAGTGCCAGAAGTGAACTGCTCAAGGAAAGGTGAAGAGCGGCACAGCAGGGCTCCCTCCGCCAGTCCTGCCAAGTTCCTCAATCAAAAAACATGACGGGAGCAATGACAAGAAACGTGTTTTGTTTTTTTCTTTTTAGCACATTTAGAGCTATAAGGTGCATTTAATTGTTAGATGAAAATTACAGAATTCAAACCTTTGAGTTTTGTTTTCAGCTTGCAGCAGCAGAGATGACTTCCCCTAGGTAGAATACAGTCCTGCTTGCGCTGTGTCGGTGAGCGGTGTGGGCCTCCCGTGCTAGTGACTTTCCCTTCCCTCTCTCCTGGGAACATTTTTGCTCTCACTCTAAGGGACTCAGCAAGCCCACGGCTGCCTAATGTCACCCGTGTGGCAAAGCTGGCGATGGCTTTGGTGAGCGCTGTCCCTGTCCTGCGGCCAGGCCTGCGGGGAGCAGCGGAGGTGGCAGCGGGGACGTCCCCGTGTCACCGCAGGGCAGAGCCCAGTGCCACCTCTGCAGCCAGCAACTCAAAGCTGGTTCTCCTGACCTGGGCTCTCGGTGCTCATGATTTCTGCGATATCCTTACAAGCCGTTCGTTTAGTGTGATTTAAATATCTTCAGGTTGTTAGCGTGAACAGTCTCAGCCCCGGGGAAGCTGCTTTACTTGGTCGTTGGTTTTGGCGGTGCTTTGTGTTTTTACTGATGCAGTCGGTTTTGTTAATGCTGCTGAGCTAGAGCTTTCGAGTGACTTTGTGGGTGTTAAGTAGCGCTTTCTTAAAGATTATTTGAAAGGGAAGGTAAGCGCATTTTAAGAAGAATGAATGTGGTCTATAAACTACAAGAGGGTTTGAGATCTGTGCTCCCCAGTTACGTTCTGAACTCGGTTCGTGCTTGACCACACCACCTGGAAACGTGCCACGTACCTTCTTTATTCATAGCTTTTATCCATACACTGAGTAATTAATAATCACCTGGCACAGAGGACTTTGAGAGATTTGGAGGAAAGTCACTGTGTAGCTGCTAAGAATGAATGTTACCTTCATTCTTTCTCTGTTTTGATTTTGAAAATGGGAACCTGGTGGTGATGCTCGTGGTGAGTTTGGTGGAACCAGCATGGAGCCACCAGCTGCCAGGCAGCACTTGGACAGGATGGCTGCTGCATAACCCCCAGGGGAGATGCTGTGATTTTCCTGAAAAGTGGTTATTTCTCCTAACAAGCAACATGAGAGCCGGCAGCCCTGTCAATTATGGCATGGGGATAATGAGAAACTTGAAGAAATTCTTCAGCCCTGAGAGTGGCAGTTGTACCTGTCTACCCTTCACAAATGAGAGCATGATGAACAAAGAAAGATTCTCCCTGTTCTTTAACCCTTTCAGCTATTTGTTTGGTGAGGTTTTCATTGATCCACATTTGTTTGTAAAACTATTTTTCCAAATGTTCATGTAGACGTTTTTAAACAGGTGATGTTAGTAGCTTGGGTTACGGGGCTGTAAGCTGCAAACCTATTTTGTATTTTGGAGTTATTTCAGTGTAAAGAACATACTACTTTTAAACGTTTCTTTTTCTTTATGAAAATTCCATATGGACATTGTGTTTATGTGTAAATGTATGTTTGCATATATGTTATATATAGTTGCCTTAATCTCTTCCTTCTTTGCTCCTGCCTTGGCTTCTTTCGTCGCAGTTATGCTTCAGAGGTTCAGAAACACTCATCCCATTAAATAAAATCTATCAAGTCTTATGTTAGGTTTCTAAAAGACTTCAGCTGTTTGCAAATCAGACATGAAGCTCTAGCAGTCCTCAAACAGAGCTGCTTGGGACCCTGGTTATTCTTCTCCAAGTACATATGAGAGAGGCCTTTCATTAAACATGGCTCCAAGTTTGACCTCCCTTCATAACTCTTCTTCATTTGTCATTTTTCCTGTCCAACTTCCAGTTCTTGCTGATAATCTGAAGTCAAACCCGGGAATTAAATGGCAGTATTTCAGCTCAGAAGAAGGCATTTTCACCGTTTTCCCAGCCCACAAGTTCCGGTGCAAAGGCAGCTACGAACACCGCAGCAGGTACGACTCGACTCCTTACCGTTTGGGGAGCAAAGCACAAAAATTGCATTCCCCGAGTACTGATTTCTTTCCAGTGTTTTGCTTTTCCAAGACAACAACATTCCTGAGTAACTTCTGCTGGGGTCCCTTGGTTTCCTTAGGTTTGTTTTTAAAGTGCTAGATTTCACTTAAGAAAAAGAAACTTTAGAGTACAATACAGTTGCCAACAGGTTCCTCGCCTCTCTCAAATCAAACAAGCTGTACAGAGCAGTAACCTGTAAATTGAAGGTCAGCCCACAGGCAAAATTTGGTTTGTGTTTGACTCATACTTGACCCCTATTAGCAAAGCAGTAAGCACGTACTCTGCTGCTGAGGCAGGTGCATCGCTTTGGGGAAGGGGGCTGGAGATAACAGATGGGAAAGGCCACAAGAGCGCTTCTGGAACCTCCCCCCGAGGTTCAAGTGGCACGTCGTGGGTAGCAGGGAAGCAGCAATAGTGGACGCTTTCTGTTTCTACTGAGAAAATTGTAGGAAAAAAGGATCAAATGGTGACATGATTTTCTTATTCAGGGTAATAACGTGCCTGTTCTATCTGTAGGCATGCAGCAGAGCACTTGCAGTGTGGTATTTTACCCCTGGCGTTTGCTGTCAACGCTATGGGGATTGATCAAGACTGAAGGGTGGATTCTTCTGAGAAAGTGCAGCAGCTTTAGTCACTATTAGGTCACAAGTTAGCTAATTGTACCAGCTAATCAATCTGTGCGGGGGAAGCATTAGCCCATCCAAGTACGTTTCCACAGAGCTGAATGCACAGAAGCTGAGCAGCGCTTTGGTTTCTCGACAGTGTTGAGCAATCAGATGTTTACTGGTGCTATCTTCTATGTATCATCAAAGCTTGAAGCGTCTGGGCTTGATGAAGTTTCCTGTAGTCTTGGAAAGGTGCGGTCTGAAGACGTGAGAGCTGGGAGTACCCGAGTCTCCATCAGAATTTTGACACTAAAACCATTGGCGATTTCATACGTATCACCTAATCTTGGTCTTA
This sequence comes from Anser anser, assembly GCF_964211835.1. Lineage (NCBI taxonomy): Eukaryota > Metazoa > Chordata > Aves > Anseriformes > Anatidae > Anser > Anser anser. Next base: position 30,308,866 of record NC_139728.1, read on the forward strand.
GCTTCTCCATGGATAAATTAGAGATATTATTTTTCTGCTAATATTTACCTTACAGGGTAGTTTGGACAGATTAATTAGTTAATACTAAGTGCTTTGAAGATCAAATGCACTATTTAAGTTCTAGGTATTAATACCAGTGTAGAGCTGCAGGCTGTTCTACAATTAAGAACAGATTTGTGCCACTTGTATACTGCAGTGCCTTGTCTAAAACCTTCTGCATTTCTTTATCTGTTGATACGATTGCTGTGGCTGTCTTTAATATAACAGAATTTAGGTTCCAGAGCCCACACTTGACTCTTAAGTAGTTTTTGGGTCTGGACTAAAGAGGAAAAAGGGGCCTATCTTTTTTTTTCCCCTTCCTTCTTGCTGAGGATCCTCCTAATTTCTTCCAGGTTGAAACCTTGGCGAGAGAGCTCGTGAAATCTTTCTCACATACCTCACAATATTGAACTATACCTGAGCAGCGCTTCACTGAAAATATGTTTTTTGATGTTAGCACAAACAGACGCGTGGCAGCACTGAGCCCTGACCCAGGTTTGACGCAGGTGGGCCATGCGGCTCAGAGCTGCGCATACCCGAGGGGATGTGGAGCACAACCCGTGTGAAATCCTCCAGGGCTCCAAGAGAAAAACTTTTCTTGGCCAGAAGCCTTCTCTTATTAAAATAAACCAAGCTCCCTATGCTAATACAACTCTGCACAGCTGCACAGGTTTTTACTTGTCATGTAACCAGCAAATACCCACCATTGCACTTACCTTTCCATGTGAGTAATGTTCCCGGCACCCAACAGTTATCATTAAACAATTCGTGCTTATCGTGCTCAGTCCAAAGCCTGCTGTGAACAGTAGTCCCAAACACTGCCACTGCTTCAGCAAAATTTTTTATTTCTAGCTGGAAGCAGCTGCTGTGCTAGAGGGAGAAGGATCTGACACCTGACTTGGGTTAAAGTCAGAGGGAGTGAAAGCAAGGGCCTTTTCTTTAGGTCTGGATTCCCAGCTGGTCTTTCCTGGTAGAAGTTCTATAAAATCAGAAATTCCTTTTGTAAGTTATTGTTTCTACGTGGGGCTGTTTTTGTTTTTAGTTCTTGACTATTTTCACTTGTAAACATCTTAGTGGAAATGATGACTCACGGCAGTGCTTTGCGTCCCGTTCTCCTGCAGGCCCGTCTACGTTTCTACTGTCCGACCTCAGTCCAAGCATATCGTCGTCATTGTGGACCACGGGGCTTCGGTCACTGAGACACAGCTTCAGATCGCCAAAGATGCTGCTCAGGTTATTCTGAGCTCTATAGATGAACACGATAAGGTGAGCTTTCTGTAAGTGATGACCATGGTTCTGCTGGTTTCAGCCATGCTTGATGTTTTCAGCCCAAGCAGTGTTTTTAACTTGTGGTCCATGGATTCATGGAGATCTGTGGTCTGCTTCTCATGGGTGATGAAGAATCAAACTCACTTTTGGAAGCCCGTGTTACTGTGGAGGAAGCATTTGGGGATCCAGAGGCTGAAAAAAATGAAATCCACTGATTTAAGGCAAAATCTTGTTTCTGAATAATCCTTAAAGGTTATCGATCTTGGCAGAGACTTTAGGTGATGGTCAGCAGTGAGATTCAGTAGGCAATTGGAACCATGCTCGGAGCTTGACGACTGAAGTGTTGCTTTGAGTGACTCATTTTGCCTCTGAAGCTGTCCTCTTGCCTGGGAAAATGGAAATGATTTATTCTGCTTTTATACTGGAGCGATCTGAAATGTAATTAGTGTTTGGAAGATTCCCAGACAGCCGTGATACCAGCAAGAAAAGGATAAAGCAGAGGGCCAAGAAATCTGTATTGTATTTCTTGTTCTGCCATATACATTCAACTTGACATTGAGAAAGTCACTTAACCCATCTTTTTTTTTGAAGTAGGAATTACAACACGGGCACAAAAGGTGCTTCTACAAGTCCACAAGCAGTCCCCAGTTTTGTCTCCACTTTCAGTAATTCTCTGTTAGTGGGACCTTGCTTGTTCTTGCTGCTTGTTTTCCTAGTTGGAAGGGAGTTTTAGTCAAATTACACTGAAGAATTACTGGTTACAATCTTTGCCTTAAGTAAATAGTATAGAAAAAACACCTCTAACTTCTTTGCTTTTAGAGAGTTTTAATGCAGTATAATAATGCTTACAGTTAACCAGAATTAATAGTACTTAAATTTAAGTGTCAAACATATTTGTCTGAATACAGACCTGTAATGAAGAAAATGCATTTGAGAGAGAGATTACTTGGTCAGTAGCTCAGTGGTTACGGAACCTGTTAAACGAGTAAATAATTGCTGCTTTATTCTGTGACTTTCTTGCATCAGTCATAATTTAGAATAAAGTATGCCACTCATTTAATTAGATTGGTATGTTGTATGTATATTAATGCAAGTGTTACCACTACATGCCTTAACTTATTTACAGGATAAAAATGGATGGTAGATTTGGGTCGCTTTGATTAAAACATTTTAAAAAAATCATAACACTTCTGTGAAAATTCTGTAGAGGGTTTTCTTTTTTTCATTTTCTGTGCACCCTCCACATTTCTATAGACACCCAAGGATTTCCTGGAAATGCTCTCCACTGATTTTGTTTTCAGATATCTCCAGTCTGCTTAGGTTTGTGCCCTGAACAGAGCAGAGCTGACTTCATCTGAGAAACAAAGACCGAAGTCTCTTTTTCTTGAAATCACCATAAGTCTAATCCTTTTCAAATTTGATGGATTTATGCCTCAAGCATTTATTTCTTAACAATCGAATTTAAATCCACCAAATCTCTTCAGTTGGCTTATCATTGTGTTTTCTATATTGGTATGTAAGGAATTATAAATGGTAAGGTAATCCAATATAGTTTCTTCTCTTTTAAGATCTCTGTGTTAACCGTGGCAGACACAGTAAGAACCTGCTCGCTGGATCAGTGCTATAAGACGTTTCTGTCTCCTGCCACTAGTGAGACAAAAAGGAAGATGTCCACCTTCGTTAGCAGTATAAAGTCATCTGACAGCCCTACACAGCATGCAGTAGGATTTCAAAAGGCTTTCCAGTTGATACGAAATACAAACAATGGCACGAAAATCCAAGGAAGTAAGTCTCTTGTTGTGTAATCCTGATTATTTCTGAGGCTTGCAGTTATATTTTTTTGAGATTCTCACTTTGACAGAGGCCAAAGGAATGTAGTGTCTGGAATATCCACCCCCCACCCAAAAAAACTCATGGCTTTTATTAAATAGCATTTACTTGATCTGAAATCTTCACAAATGGCTGTTGAATGTCGCCATTCCTTTTAAAGTTATTCTACTTGCTGACTTTCCTCTCATTTAAGCTATAATATGAAATTGCAGGAGTGCATTGCTGATAACAGAATTATGTCCCAGAGGTATGCAGGGGTCCTTTCAATGGAAATTGCTGTTGCTGCAGGTTCACTGGCATATTGCTAAAATGTATGCATGCGGGTAATTCCCTTACTGGAATCCTAGGATGTGGTCCTTACTTCTCAGGGAAAAGGGTGTTTTCAGAATACCAGTTATGGATGATATTTTATGGAATCTGAGGTTGGCCTGGCCAAATTTTTTCTTCATCTAATATCCTCCTGAAGTTTGGTGTATGCATAATGGGCTTTCTCCTTCCCATTCCCCAAACTGTTTTATTTTGTATGTTTTTTTGTAATGGGGACGTGGTGAAAGATGTGGAAAAGGTGGATGTGAAATCGAGTGGCACGCTTGCTTACCAGGAAGCCAAGGAAAGGCAGCTCTTAAGGCTGTGCTCGAGTGCTCGCGGGAGTCAAGTAGCACTGTCGGGCCGTGGCAGGGTGGAGGGGGCAGCCTCATCGCTGTCATTTTAGCCAATTTGTTTATGTAACGCAGATCCCATAGCCTGGGCCTGGGCCTGCTCAGACGATTGCAAATTTTTCATTGTCCTGGAGGGCAGCAGCTCATATTGCTGTACAGAACGGAAGAAGGTTAAAAAGAAAACCCCAGGGATGAAAGTGCTTTTGAAAGACTAAGGAAATGTGCTCCTATTTCGGGTCACTTTCCCTCAGTTTATAAAATGGTGCTTTTGCTATTAAAGGTTCATTCAACTTCTGAGCTTTAGGCCATAGATAAAGTGAAGCATTTATCTGTCTGTACATTGCTTAGCTGAAAGACAGGGTTGTCAAGGGCAGGTTTTTACCATCCTCTGGCAAAATGATGAAAGGGGTGCAACTTTCTAGAGAGAAAAAAAAATCTATGGCTGCTGAAGCTGGCTGGGATAAGACGTATTAGTCATGGGTAGTTATTCCAAGAACATTGTCTGTGAATCTTACAACATCCTCCTACGTACCTTTCTGCTTGGCATTGTTTGTGTATTAGGATGAGAAGGTTTTGGCGTCCTCTTCACTAATGTGGAAGAACACATTTTTACTAGGTTTCATTTAGAACAATTATTTGGGAGCAGAAGTATGTAAAATTAAAACACAAGGTAAATACTATGGATTTTGGTTTTCTCTAAGTAAAAGATCTTTGAAGATCTAATATGAATGTAGCAAGCTTCAGAATTCGTAGGGTGAGACACAATAGATTTGAGAAGAGGATGTTTATAAACCATGATTCGTTTTCTTATAAATAATCTTTTTATCTTCGAAAACATAAAATAAAGCTAGAAAAAGCATTATTCATTTGAATGTTAATTTTCTAACATCCTGTTCCTGAAGAACAATGTGTGGGTGCGTCAGGGAAGCTATTGAGATACAACCTTGCTATTGAATTTGCATTGGAAAAATTAGAAGGGAACTACTGGTATGTGATGGAGGAATTGTGCTGCTGAACACGTCAGAATTTCCTGCCTTGTGCCAGTTCCTACTGCAGTCCTGCTCAGCAGACCTTCATCCCAAAGTGTAAGAAAATGCTGTCCCTGAGAGCCAACACTCCTTGAAAACTCTAGGCAAATAGGTAGTCTGTCTATATGTGCGTGTGTATACACACAGATAGATATGTTAAATCAAACATATATGTTAAAGAAGTGTTAAAAGCACCGTGCCCAGGCTGCGATATAAAATATCTGTGCTGTAGTCTGGGAAACAGATGAATGGTTTTCCTTAAATACAGCTAAAGCTGTATTAATATCTGGCTTTGCTTTTATTTCTAGCTTTAGCTTCTTAAAAAATACAGCAGAAATTCCCCGCAAATAAACAGCTCCTCATACTCGTTTGTTTCATAACCCAGTTCTGGCTGAAGGTCTTCTCAAGTCAGGAGGACAAAATACACAGGTCAATATTCATAACTATTTAAAAAATAAGAGATAACAGATGGGACAACAAAGTTGGCATGCAACCAACAAGCCTCGTGCTTCAGATTATGTGGTGTTGCATGATCACTACAAGTGTCTTAATTATATGCATAAAACACTTCTAACACTGAGATGATGAAATCAGATTGCGTGTAAGCAAAGACCGGGATTTGCATGTTCAAAGGCTTTGAGGCAGGCCGTTCGCATGGAACATACTCGGCTTGAAAAACGTGTTCAGCTTCATGCAAAGTGAGCCGGAGATGAAGGGCTGCGCGTTGCGTTGCGCTTCTCAGGCATTACGCTCTGACCTACACCGCGGGAAAGGTAAGGTGCCCTTCGTCCCCTGGCATCCTCAGCTCCCGCGCTGCCTGTCGGTGGCTGAAGAGCAGCAGCGCTGTGCCAGTGCAGGGTGGGGGCCCAGCAGCAGCGGTGCTGGACCCCTGCATGGGGCGGGCAGCAGCCACAGCCAGGACAGCACCACGCACTTCTCTTGTAGGAAACGCTCAGATGCTGTCCTGCAAGGCACACAGCTCTGCAGAAGTGCACGAGAAGAGCAGGGCTCAGCAGGTGAAACTTGCGGGCTTTTTGCTTTTGTTAAGTCCTGTCCACGGAGTCACAAAAACCTCTGCAGCACGCTTTGTGCTCCTGCCTCGTTGCAGCCAGGCCAGACTGTGTCGGTGGGGTCTGCTCTGCAAACCCCATCAGTGTTCCTTCTGGGTAGCTGGGAGGCACCAAACCAACCAGGGGTTTGCTAAATGGTGTGAATGGACATTTAATAACGAAAGATGTAATTCATAAGGCTCCAGCATGTTTATACACTGTAGATTCCTGTGGATCTTACAAATGAAGCTGTTGGCAGTATATATTTGCAAACAGATGTAAGGACTCTTACCACAATACTTTACTGAGTTAAAACTCTAATGCACCTTCTGCTATATCCGTTTTAGATACTGATATGGTCATAATTTATCTCTCGGCTGGGATCACATCGAAAGATTCCTCAGAAGATGATAAAAAGGCTACTCTACGCGTCATCAACGAAGAAAATAGTTTTCTCAACAACTCAGTAATGATTCTCACTTACGCGCTTATGAATGGTGAGAAATGTTCTCCTTCCAGTGGATGGAAATTCCCTTTCATAGCACAGCCAGTTTATTAAGCTCATCCGAGTGTAATTCCACGCCCTGTTGGGAGCAGTTTGTTAATGGATTTTGGTCCGTGTAATCCCCAGGCCATATCCAGATGTTGCCTCTTTAATGTATAAAACCCTGTGCCACTATATGCTTGTATATCAAAGTGCAGCTGCTCAGGATACAAAAGATTTTTGCCTAGAATGTCTAGTGGTAATCAGACTGAATTAAATTTGATAACTATTGCAACTGTAAACCTTCCTGGCGTTGCCAGTGTTTCTTGCTCCCACAAAATGAGCATACATGTGACTTACATTGGAGCTGTTAGCCAGTGAGCATGAATGTAACATCAAACAACCTGAAGTGTTTTGATAACTTAGGACCTAACTTGAGAGTGAAGATAAATATGAAGATCACCCGCTCAGTTTGGCTTCCTCCGTTTTCCAGCAAAGCTCTTCACTAAGTAGGCTACATGTTGCATTACTGAAAATGGCACACAGACTCTAGCCAAGGAAACTAATGCTTAAGCTAATATATCATTTTACTGTACGTTTAAATAATCATTTGAGTCCTAATATGTACAAAAGTCTTTGATTTGCTTGCAGGAATTGAGCCTGGGACTTATGTAAAACGTGAGGCTTTAATGTTTAAGCTAAAGAACAAAGCCTGTTATCTCCAGGGGCGTATAATATGCTCCGGGTTCTTTACGTGGACTAGCCACCAGTGGAGAACAAAGAGCCGTCCTGTGGATTTATAGGTCACATAAGTCTTTGTTAAAAGAAATCTTTGTTTAAAGTGGTGGTATGAACAGCGTGTTGAATTTTTGTGTGCTGTATGTCAGAGTATGTGAGAAGTAACCTTGTTACATTTTGTACTAGCTAATTACTTGCTTGTATTTATGGCGCTTTAGAGTAGGATGCACAATTCTTGATGGACAGTAAGCTTCTTTTATCTCCTTCCTTATATTTCTTGGTTTCAGAGGGAGTGACAGGTTTGAAAGAACTGGCCTTCCTGCGAGACTTGGCAGAGCAGAACTCGGTGAAGTACGGGGTGCCGGATCGAACAGCCCTGCCGGTGATCAAGGGCAGCATGATGGTCCTAAACCAGCTGAGTAACCTGGAAACTACAGTTGGCCGATTCTATACCAACCTCCCGAACCGAATGATAGATGAGGCAGTCTTCAGTCTGCCTTTCTCGGATGAAATGGGAGATGGTAAGTGCTTACATTGAAACTGGGTATAAAAATCTAAGAGATTAGGTTCCCTTTTGCTTACGTATTCCCAAATATGCTGTAGTCTTGTAAGGTGATGCTTCTGGGCATGTTTCCAAGGCAGATGTAAAATTAGCCTTTCATGCCCATAGGCTTTTTATCTGCAGAAAATCTAGTTATGAAAAAAGGGGTAATGGGACATGGAGGTAGATAGATTTAGGTTGGATTCTCAGGGGTGAATTTGTTCTCATGTATGTGAATATATATATATATATATATATATATATATATATATAGCATCCCTGAATTTAATCTGTGGAGAGAAATTCTTTCTAATTGAGCAAAGCAATCGTGTCACGTTGAAGTGACGCCCACAACCATGCTGCACCATTGCAGGGTTCATTATTTCAGTACTTGCATATGGCTTGAGGTCTTACAGTAGACTCAGAGGATTGCATAGTTTCCCACAGTGGAAGAGAGAAAACTTATCATCACCTGAGCCTCCCTTTCCTCCTCTGCTCTGGAGCCATGAACATGACTTTTGAGCCATCGTTGCTGCTGCAATTTCCTTTTTTCTGTCCTGTCTGTGAAGATGGAGATGCCAGGCACTGGCAGTCAGACCCCTGGCAAGAGAGGGAAGGCAACCAGCTTAACAATGGCATAAAGAGATTATTAAATGCTGTCCAAAATGTGCTGTCCTTAGCTCTTCCTCTAGCTTCAGCAGAGCTGGGCTGCCCTGACAGCCAGCTGTCCGTGGCCCCGAGCAGTCTGGCAGCAAGGCATACATCGAATTTAGTGGAAGCCTGCTGTCAGTTTTTCCCTAGACTGTGATTGCATCCTGAAGAATACATTAGTGCAGCGGATGTCTGCAGCCTGGTTCTCCCATCAGTGGCTAATTTGTGTTGACATGGTGGAAGGTGTGTGGATCTGCCCTTTTACCTTAAAACTCGATGCCACGTTACCAAACACAGTGTGTTCAACTTCATCTGATTTCACTCCTACAGCCAGATAATGGAGAGAATCAAGGTGTAGGCATTGATGGATGTCAGTGATGGCTATCAGTGTATGTACCTGAGAGGTCAGAGCTGTAGGGTTTACCCCTGCTTGGCCTTGGGTAGCTCACCTGACATATCTCTAGGACTTTCTGTAAAGAGAGGTGAAAGACATGACGATGATGTAAGGAGATCACACTGGTGATTTTATATTGCTATGACAATGTACAAATTCTGTATGTGTTCATTCAAGACTTTGCATATTCTTAGTGTTGGCTATTACCTAGTAGTTAGGGGTTATGTTGAATGGTTTTCAAAGGCGCCTGAGTTTAGGTTTTGAGTCCCAAAAAAATTTAAGACCATTCCCGAGTAAATCTGCTCTGAGTCAGAATGCTTGTTTCTTGCCGTGTTTCCTAACCTCTGTAATTAAGCTTTATTATTACTCTCTCACAAAGCCATATCCAAGTATAATGGAAAATGTGAGCATCAGAAGGATTAGAAATGGTGCAACAGAGAAAGTTTTGCTTACATAAGCTTTTAAGTACGCTTCAGTATTTATGCATGCAAATAAATTGTAGATTGGTTCGAAGGAAGAGTTTCTAAATAGCAATGGCACAGAAAGTAGGAGCAGTAAGGTATTACCTAAAGTTCCTACCTCAGGCACAAGAGATGCTTCTCAAACGATCGTGTAATTACAGGTATAATACCCAGTACAGTGTCTATATTGGGATTTAGTTAAGCAGAGGAGGTTTAATATTCTGAATATGCAATTAGATGAGCAATAATTCATCCCTGTTGTTGCTTTACAGGTGTGAATTCTCTGTCTCCCTTCCTCCTTCCTCCTTTTTTGCAGTTGCCTTAAATGATAGCATTGAAGGAACAAAATAGTATCTTGGCTTTTCATGTGAATGATTCTTATTTGTAAGGCATTCATTTGTAGGCTGAAAAAAAAAAATCAACAAACCCAAAACATTACATGTTCTGTGTATTTTAATAAATTGATTAAATGTACCTTAGGTCACTATCAGCAACAAAAAATAACTGGTGAGAGTAGCTAAAAACAGCCAGACACAACAGATGACCTGCTCAGCTTCCCCATAGGTACACCATTTTTTCCCATATTTCAGCATGTAATACTGTATGAAATTTAACTGCATAACATTTTGAAATGATAAAGCACATGCTGTTACCTCTGCCAGAAATTAACTGGAGATTGCTGATGTTTTTCTGTTATTTCTATCATTCTAAGGCCTGATAATGACTGTAAGTAAACCATGTTACTTTGGAAACCTGCTGCTGGGGATTGTTGGAGTAGATGTTAATCTTGCATATATCTTGGAAGATGTCACCTATTACCAGGACTCCTTGGGTTCCTACACGTTTCTCATCGATAACAAAGGTAACTTTTTGGTTAAAATAATCTTACTCCCACTGAGGTCATTAGCTATGAAAAGTAAATGCTTAATTCTCATGTATCTAAATTGTCTATAAATATTGAATGGTAATGTTTATTAGAGGATTGTGTGGTGTTTGGTTAGTTTTGCATGAGAGTTGCCAGCCAGCTAGAGGCTGTAGGTGGATTCATGACACGAAATTTCAGTATTGGAGTTTTGATGTGGAAATGTTTATTGCTGCTGAAATTGTTGTTACGTGTTCCTGTGTGTAGGGCAAAAGGCAAAACTGGTGCATACCTTTGTCAACTGTTTTCTTCTGCTCCCAAATTGTTTTTTATTGCTTGGTTCTTTGAGCTGTCTTTTGTTGGCAACTTCAGTAGTTTTTGCTTTGCAACTTCTTTGATGATAATATTGCTTGTTCACTTCTATTAATATGTACAATTTGAGCAGCACCTGTATGTAGTTACTGTATTGTTTTTCTTTTTTCCCTATAAACATTCATTCTGGGCTTCGTTATCTTAATGCATTTAGTGCATGTCTTTGTCTTTATTTTTTAGGATACACTCTGATGCACCCATCCCTCACCAGGCCCTACCTGCTGTCTGAGCCACCGCTCCACACAGATATTATACATTATGAGAACATTCCGAAATTTGAGCTGGTGCGGCAGAACATCCTGAGGTAAGCGATCCGGAATGCAAATCCAAATGAGTAAATGAATTCTCATTAACATGATCATTAATACAGGACTTTCATTGTGTCCGTTACCTTGCATTACTGTGCTTACAGCTGTAATTGGGTATCTCCTAGTCTTAATCGTGTAAGAATTTTTTTTTTTGAGGGGGTGAACTTCCTTCACCTTCTTTCCCTCTATGTCTGATAGACTTTGGAGAAATTTCACTTTTATGACCAACATTGCAAATCTTATACTTCACTTCCTTCTTAAGAACTGGCATGTTGCTAAAGTAGACTAGTTCTCGTCTTCAGGCATGAAATTCAACATTTCTTGCCAGGAAGCATAGACAAAGATACAACACGATATATGTAAATGTAAACCTTGCTGATTCTGGAAATTACATCTAATTTCAAGTCTGCCTTGCCTTTCCTAGTTTAAATTTAAAGTGATACTAAATGAGGACCATTCCAGTATTAATAGTGTGCCAGGAAAAGATGAGTTGTGGTCATGTGCTATATGAATGTACAGAACAGAAATTGAAAGGCTTCTTTTTTCTTTTGTTGGAAAAGACAGATTTGACTCAAAATGTGGTGGTACACAAGTACACTTTCAGCAAACAATCTTTCTGTTCATTGAAGACAGGTAACAGTTGACCTCTTCATATCTTGTGATATGTTTTATAAGCATACTGCTTAGGAGCTTTCTCTGTGTTTAATAAAGCGTTGGATGTTGTTTTTGCCAATGTAGCATTCCCCTGGGCAGTCAGATCATTACGGTTCCTGTGAACTCCTCACTGTCTTGGCATGTAAACAAACTGAGAGAAATTGGGAAAGAAGCCTACAATGTCAGCTATGCCTGGAAAATGGTAAGTGCTTAAAGTGACACTGTTGCATGTTGGCATCAAGTAAGTTAAAGTATTGAAGAGTAGATTAACATATTGAATATAGTGAAGCACGAAACGTTACTGTTGAGGCATGAAAGGTTTCAGTTACTCAAACTGCATGAATTTGTTTTTTTAGTAAAGAATGAGTGAAATTACAGTTTCACGTTTGTTACCATGTAAACTTTAGAGACATGTCTGTATGGACATGTGTGTGCTCTTTCTCCATGACGGCACCCATTTCCTAAGACGTGATGTACAGTTACAGGGTGACTGTGCCCTGCGTTCCCAATGGAAGTAAATCTGTGCGGGGCTGAAGAGCATACTGCGTGCTGAGTGATGTGTAAGGAGGCCAAGTACAAAAACAGGGCTGAGGCACTGTATGGCGTTAAGTCATTCTTTTGTTTATTACTGTTGTTATGTTTGGAGCAGAGTGGTGTTATTCATTAATTAATTTAATAGGGAAAATGTCAGCTTCTCATTCTGATACTATCTCATTGCAGAATTATATCAGAAGCCGTTAATGATGTTTGCTGTAATTTAACACTTTTCTTATTAACATTAGTTATATAACAGCTTTCCTTGAAGCTGAGTACAATGTATATGCAACAGGCTATGTTACCAGTTGTAAGAGCTTTAACAGAGCTTCTAACAGCCGTCTTCATTTCTTCAGTTCAGTTTTTGAACATATCTGAACACTAATCTTGACCTTGGGGTTAAAATGGAACCTAAAATTAAATTTAATCCAGGTGACTTTTACTGATGCCAGAAATAATTGGCTGCTTCTATGTGCCAGCAAGCTTAAGAGGGTGCCTGTGGATCATTTCACAGTATTAAGTTAAATAAAACTTTAAAGATTAAGCTGAGCAACTTTAAGAGATTAAACCTGTCATTGGGTAACAGAAATTCGCAGAAGAGGTTGTCTAATGTTGTAATGCCACATTAAATATCAAACACCCATACAGGGCAGCTGGGCAGCTCCAAGTTTTGCTAGTCTGAAGTACTAGAGGGTGCTTAAAAAAATATAGATAGATATGCAAACCATGAAAGCGTGTGGCACATGCAGCACACAATTAAGTGTGGCAATGATAAAATGTTATTCTCTGGAGTTAAGTTGCCAGTATTCTTCCTAATGCGAATACCAGTGTGTTTTTATCATGTGAGCTTGGAGCCTCTCTGTTAATGACCCTTCAATAAGTATCCATGACCCGGTGTTAGAAATCACTGCTGTCTAGGCAGTGGAGGGGAAGGTATTACTGACTTGTCTGTGTTTTGCAGGTCCAGGACACCTCCTTTATTCTGTGTGTCGTGGTGATACAACCAGAAATACCCGTTAAGCAGCTTAAGAATCTCAACACTGTCCCCAGCAGCAAGCTCCTGTATCATCGACTGGATCTGCTGGGCCAGCCCAACGCCTGCCTGCACTTCAAGCAGCTGGCAACCTTAGGTAAAGCTCTCGTAGTCCTTCTTGACGTCGTGATGCTGCTGGGGAGCGGGGCAGCAGAAAGTAAATCTCTTCTCACAAAATGCTGGAAATACTGTCCTCTGGAGAGACTTTTTTCTCCTCCAAGGCTGATTAGAAAATCAGCCTTACGTGGCTTTTTTGCTCTTCAATGATCACAGCTAACTTGCTCATTGGAGAGCACGTGTGTGGGTGAATGCAGTGGGACTGCTCATCCGAGCAGGAGGTAACTACACTGTCAGTCCTGCTTGATCAAGTTCCCAGAAAGTGGAGTGGGGAGAGTGAAAGATGTCGCACCAAGCTTAAAACTAACTGCTGTTCTCTTGGCTGTAAAGCGGTTTATTGGCACATAATACATCCTAAGAACATATACCTTTTATATATCTATATAAATTGCTAACATTTACATTTAAATCTTAATCTTGGTGTTTTTGCTAAAATCTGTGCTATTTTATAAGAAGTTCTGCATTAACTGTTTTTGTTTGTAGGTTTTAAGGTCTTATGATGGATTAGAGAGACAGTAGTGATGTTTTCTTAGCAATAATGCAGTGCCACAAACAGTGAAGTGAGATTAGACTGGAGGAGTAATGGAGGAATTTGACAAACCTATAGAAATCACTGTCAATTGTTTAAAATAGTGGTTTTTTTTCTTTCTTTCTTTAATGTGGTGCCTAGTCTTGATTGTCTTCTATCCAGAAAGACAAGATATAAATGGAGAACATCCAAAAACCACAGTACTAAGCTGACAAGTGGAAAAACCTCATGCAAAGCAAAATGTAGTCATATCAGAATATTTGGTCTGGGAAGCAGATGAAGGACTATAATAGAAGTTCATAAGTTATGACTGCAGTACATATGGTTGCTGGATGTACACTGATGTGTTTTAGAGGAATGTGAATAAAAGCAGATCGCTTCACTTACTCCAGTTAATATTTTCTTCTGGAGACCACTGCACACTGAGAATTGGGTTACATGGGTCAAATATTCAGAAAAGATGTTGTTCTCAACCTTCAGCCCTGTACCATCATCATGATTTTTCTTTTAAAAAGAAAAAGCTGTCTGGTATTGCAGTTATGTACAATGAAAAATTACTTGCTGGTCTGTTCTGACAATCAACCCTGCCAGCTATATATTTATCAGTAAGCTCCCTCCTCTGTATTTGTAATTCTCTGATTGTTCATTGTCTAGAACTGAAGGCTCCTCTTGTGTCTTCCTCTGCCATAGCCAGCCTTAACATGGAGAAATAATTTCTTCTTATCGCAAAATCTTTTTTTCTTAAGGGAAACCAACTCCTGTAGTTTTTTTCAAAAACCAACAATTCAGAAATTGTTTAGACTTTGAGAACAAGGGCACTAAAGTCTACCAAATAACACACAGAGATCAGAGTAAATGGATTAATTTTGTCACTTCTGTGTTTGAAACAAGAAAGGTAGTTTGTGAGCGTTTAGCGTGGTCTGTTGGGTCGAGAGCTGGCTTCAGAATTGGGAGTTTGTGTTGTGATTTATGTTCTCCACTGCCTTGTGTGAGAGTCGAAGTCCCTTAGCATTTCATATGACTTGCCATATGACGCTGCATCATTCTCTCCATTCTTAGCCTGTTTTATGTGGCATTTTGGGGTTTACGAAAGCAGATAGTTGACATTGGGCCATGCTTTCGTAGCGCTGAGTAAATGCAGGACAACTGTTGGGTTCCTCCAGCTGTTGCACTACTCCTCTGTTTCCTTTTGAGCGTTTCCATCTCTGACTCTTCAGTGGCTTCCCTTTTTTCAATATCTGCTTTTTTTTTTTTAAACTTCACAACTCTATTCATGTTACGGTAAGACATTAAATTACTCCACTGCTGCCAGCCTGTTTTCCCAGTATTGGCTTCCCTTGCTGTACACCTTTACACTGTCCTGAATGGCCAAAATCCCATTTAGCCATTTCTTTGTTTTCATTAAGATCTCCTTTCAGGTGTATGGGTAGCAGCATAGCAGATCCGATGCAGTGAGCTGGTATTAACTTTTTTTTTCTCTTCAATTAAGGCTATTGCCAGAAGCAAAGAATATGTTGTCTACATTCTGGAAGCAGCGTAGCCCAATGGGCCAGAGCTGTGCCTAGATGACTGTGAGATCGGTACTTTGTCAAAAACTGTATCCAGCGCTGTAGAAATGTTTGTGCAAAGTGAGTTTTGACAGGGCCTAGGGAGACAAGCTGTGCTCATAAGTGTCCTGGTTTGGGTGGAGAGCTTCACACTTCCTCACCGCACTCACAGCCCATTCATTACCCCAAAAAGCTGTGTACTTTTCCTGCTGACGTGTGGGAGAGTGGAGGAGCAAACTGGAGTAAAGAGCACGCTGGTGTAATTCCTTCCATATATCCTCAGATAGGACACCAACATCAGAAGCCCTTTCATGATATGAATGTATTTACAATGCAATACGTCCAATTCACTGTCCTTAACTTTTTTTACTATTTTGCTCTTTTTAGAAAGCCCTACGGTAATGCTCTCTGCGGGCAGCTTCTCTTCTCCTTACGAACATCTCAGCCAGCCCGAGACAAAGCGGATGGTGGAACATTACACGGCGTACCTCAGCGACAACACGCGTCTGATTGCTAACCCTGGCCTTAAGGTATGTCCTTGGTGTTGGCCACTCTTCTGTCCCTGCTTTCCTCCCATCCAGGGCTTCTGACTCGACCTGCTGGATTGTACAACATTCATCCCAGAGGGGACTACCTGAAACATTTATTTCCTGGTGCTCGCAGGGCTCTGAAGTGGCATTGTGGTTTAGAGTGGTATCTCCATGCCTGGAGAGACGGCCATGGGCCTCAAGGCCCACAGGAGCAGAGAGAGGAAGGGGAGGGCATCCTTCCCCAAGAGGTGGAAAAAAGTTGATAAGCAGCTATTGAAATGAATGTGAGGAAAAATAAAGCTGCAGAAAATTGTTAGTTGAAATTACCTTTGTGTTTTCTAGGCATATAAATGAGAAAACTATTTCTTTCTGCGAGCAAAGCAGCATTTTTATTTACCTGAATTAAAAACGCAAGTGCTGAAAGCCACAGAGATAACGACAACGATATTTCATTATAATAAGTTTTTCCTTTGCTCGGAATGTGCCAGATCCGTCTGATGTGAGAAGACTTTAAACAAGTAATTGAGTTTAGATGATCTCTGATCGCGCTTTAGGAAACCCCGCGAGCAGCTTATTATCTTTTCATGCAAGTCTTAGAGGAACCCTGCTAGGTCTGCCTTTGTTTTGCAGTTCTCTGTCAGAAATGAAGTAATGGCTACCAGTCACGTCACAGATGAATGGATGACACAAATGGAAATGAGTAGCCTGAACAGTTATATTGTGCGCCGTTACATAGCAACCCCCAATGGGGTGCTCCGAATTTACCCCGGTTCCCTCATGGACAAAGCATTTGATCCCACCAGGAGACAATGGTGAGTTTTAGGGTCCTGTTATCAAAGCTTCGGATAATCTGGGAGGGCAATAAAGAAAAATATTTGGTATCGATTGCATAGTCTGGGTTTGTTACGGTCAGCTGTGAACTATTTAACTAGAAATGTTTTCATCGTGGGTAAAAGGTGCTTAAATGCAGCTAATTAAAACCTTTATTGGTTCTAATTTCAAACCATTTTATTTTAAAGGATCATTTGTTTCATATCCCTGCTATAGCAGATGGGAATATAAATATTCAGAAAATGAGCATCCCCTTTAGGGATTAGCTAATTCAGCCCTCAGAAGTCTTTTCAGCTCCTCGTGCCATTTTTGGTTGTGAATATTTTAGTCATCTTGTTTGTTTGTGTACAGCGGGTTCTTCACTGCTTCAAAATAGGAATTTGCTGGCTTGGCTGCGAGCTATTAATTATGCACTAGCATTTGATTTGGGAAAATATTTGTATACATTACAAATGAGAGCCTGAGACATGAGAGCCGTCTGGAGTGTGTTTTGACGTGCGCTTTGTTGAAAGCAGCCAGCCAGGTGCTGCCGCACTGTGACTCGGAGCAAGCCCATGAAAGGCTGCGAGGCACGAGCTGAGCCTGGCTCCCGGCCCTCCAGCTGTCCGGGGGGGGCTCTGAATGCTCCTGGCATCGCCAAGCTGGAGCTCTCCTGACCCACGTTTCCCCTGAAAGATCATTACCGTAGTTCTTGATTACCTTTTCTTTAGGTTTTCTTCCTCTTTGTTGTTGCTTATGGTTTTACTGACAAATAAGATAGTGGAATATTGCTCTTCTTTTGTAGCGAGATAAATGGGGTGCATTCATGTTGTAAATGAGCCGACTGTACCTTTACAATCCCTGGTTTCCATTTTAAAGGCCTTTCTTATTGTTTTTATTATTGGTTGTTTTTTTTTGTTGTTTTTGTTTTTTTGCTTTCATACTTCACTGATTTCCTCAAACCACGTTTTTAAGTCTCCACATGCAGCATCAGATAGTGTCTTGTTTTTAAATAGGGCCAAACGTTAGTGTTTTGGGAAGAAGATGCAAGCAAAACAGTAATAAAGTACAAGTTGGCTCAGCTGCTTGCACAGAGCAGCACAAACTTGCAAGCTAGTACAGTGGGGCAGAAAAAAGCCAGGTGATAGCTTCTTCATGCATAAAAGCGTTTCCAACAGTTAGAATGTTTTAGAAATTTTCTTGTGGCAGTAGGAAGATATTTGACAAGGTTGTGGATTATTTTACATTGACAATAAGTTTTAAAAGATTGTGATTTGTTACTGCTTTCTGACATCTTTCCAGATTTTCATGTGTGAATTCTGCCGGTAGGATGTACTTTCCCCTCTGTTTGCGATGTCACGATTTTGATTGTATTTCCTTTGAGAGTCTGAGACTCCACTGACACCGCATCATGCGTTATTGTGGGAGAAAAATGTCCAAAATGACATTACACATATTCTATGCACAAGTAAATTGATTTATTTTTTTTAAATGCAGTTGTGTCTACTGAGGAACCATTTATTGAGCTAGTCTCTTTTACATCTGGGTCCTCGTCATGCTTAAGTACTTGGTTAATATTAAGAAGCATTAATTTGGCAGCACGTTGTTCACAGTGTGCAGAATTCAATGCTTGTCTGTGTTTCTGCAAAATCTAGGATACTGCCTTAAAGTTTTTAAAGTAACTGTTTTTCACTAATTGCAAATGTTTCTTTTGGCTCCCCTTAGGTACTTGCATGCAGTGGCTAATCCAGGACTAATTACCTTCACTGGTCCCTACTTGGATGTTGGAGGCGCAGGCTATGTCGTTACCATCAGTCACACAGTCCATTCTTCCAGGTAAATTGTGTTTGTAGGTTTGTGTCAAGTGAGAATACTCTGAAAATCTTCTGAAAAGATTTGTTTTAGGTAGGACTGAAACAGGCTGGGTGACTCCTGTGTGTTCAAGAACTGAAAAACAGCCTGTTTTTTAAGTGCATTTGATGAAATGTAATCTAACCTTGGGTAGATTCACTGGAAATAGGATATTGACGTTGTGAAGAATCCCTGGGATATGAATAAGTTTATATTCTGGTTTATTTATTTAATATATGAATAATAATAGCATAAATGAAAGATTGATTGGGTGGGTGAGAATGTGCTTCTGGATGACCATGAGGAGAAATTTCATGTGTACAAGATGAAGATCTAGGAGAGGGAGAAGGACCACTTCCTTGGGCAGTTTGTGATCTGTTCCCTCTCTGTCACTAGTCAAATAGAATGATCTACTTTCTTGTCAAGACAGCTAATCTCTAAATTTCTGGAAGTTTCCTGAAGTTACACACACACAGAAGTCATATGTACCAGGGTGATGTTCCGACAGGGATAGGTGAAAGCAGGTCTGCTGAGCTGCCAGTGGAGGTGAGTCCACAAGGCTGCTCCTTAAAGAGCTGTTTGTGCTCCAGAAATTCAGAGAGCTCCTCGCCTGGGCTGTTTAAATTTAGCATTTCTGTAGCAAGTTGTTCAGGAGGAAGAACAACTTGTGGAGCAGCCCGTAAACCTTGAGCTGTACTTGCAGGACTGCAGAGAACAAGTCAGAGTGAAAGCAGCAGCCTGTGCCTTTGGGGTTAAAGCACCACATATAGCTAAAGGAACGTCACAGCCAGATGGGAGGGAACATTTTCATAATTAACATCTTCTGTGATTTGAAAAAGGAAAAAAGGGAACATTCTAATGTCTCTTTGTTCAAAGTTGATGAAGAGAACCTCGGTGTTCCCGTTATTCTCGGTGCAGTTAGTATTGCTGCCGTGAAGTGGAGGCTGTCTGTCTGGGAAAACCTTCTCAGTGCTGAGGTGACCCGTTCCTCAAGGACCAGACCTTCAGTGTTTCACCTCTCTCCTGGCCAGGCCCCCAGCCTAAGGCTGTGGTTCATTCTGAGACTTAGGATGCTTACAGGAGTTGGGTTGGTAGAATAGGTACTGAAGCTTTCTGTTACAAGCGCTCCCAAGATTCAGAAATATTGGTACTCCGTTGGGTTTTTACATGGAGGCTCTCCCAAGGTTTTCACTGAGCACGTGGCTTACTTGCACGCTCTATCTAACAGATACAGATCACAAAGCCAGCAAAGCTCAGTTTTTTAGTTCTTGGATGCATCTTTTAGACACGGTTTTTTAGTTCTCGGACACATCTTGGCTTTGTTCGGGGCTTCCCACCGCACAACATCTGCCTCTTTTTTGTCAGGAGCGGTATCAAGCCAGATGCCTGTGTGGTGCCTCTTGCAGAGTTTTATTCAAGGGAAATAAGCACTTTTGTAAGACGAGAAGTGCTCTTAATCCAAATTCTGATTTTTATCTAGTAAGAGATGTTTCAGTTGGCATTAAAAACTTAAAGGTTGCGTGGGTTACTAGACCATGATTAAGGAAGAGTTAAATGAAGTTTGGCAGATGTGAGTGTGATTCCTGGGTAAATATGACCTCTGAAGCTTAGAGTCACATGCAGTTATAATCTCCCCCCCAAAAAGGGGGGCGTGGAAGGGGATCAGTGGAGTTAATACACATACTTGTTAGAAACAGCTGTGCAACAACATCAATTTGTCTGGAACTGAAGTTTATCTCGCATTGCCATCTTGTGTGTATCTTCCTTCTTTTTTGGAGTCTGGGGATAGAAGATTCATGCAAGAAGTTGCTTAATACAGCTTGCATCAGTAAACCAGAAGGAATTAATACTTAATAATGAAGCTACAATATTTACAGCATTCCTCATGACTTTTTGTCTCTTAGGACAGAGGGCTAACTTCATAGCTTGATGCCTTGTCACAGACAGTTAAATGTGTCTGTGCTGCTTCACTGTCACTCTTTTTCCATTCCTTCTTCCTGAGATGGATAATACTAAAAATAAATTCAATACCATTTTTTAAAGCTACATCTAGAAATCTACAAATTAGAATTGACTACATTAAATTTCACTACATCTTCACTGTGCCTCTTTAAAAGCAAACAAACTTCATTCCAGTAAATGGAGTTGGTTTTATATGCAGAGGGGGTTGCCAGCAGCCTCCACTTCATACAGTCCAGCTGCGCTGTTCACTTCTCTTCTAAACATTTTTATTCCTATCTTCAGAGATAAAACTATTTTAAAGAGTAGATTAAGTAGCATGTCAAATGCATCTCCTATGTCACCAGTGTAAGGCCTACGTATGTGCAAAATAGCACGCCCTGCCCTTTGCGGATGAGCTGATGGTTTACGTCCTTCAGGGAGGAGAGGTAACGTACTCTCGTCGTGCCAGCTCAATGAGAATGTGGCTGTTAGAAATGTGACGGGATTGCCTGGTCATTCATTCCAGCCTCGGGCTACTACAGGCCGCTGCAAAATAGGCAGTTTACAAAAATAATTGTAATAAATATTAGGTATTTTTCCTCTGTTATTGCATTAGAAGGGTTTTGTTCCAGGGCCTCGCTGCTCTGATGCCCAACTTCCCAGTGGGGATTTGCACCTTAATTAATGTGCATCCGGACATGTCTCCTGAGGGGAAGATGGGAACTTTCTGGGACAGAAAGTTATGGAAAAATAACAGCGTAATTGAAATATAACTTCTCTTTGGAGCTGTCAGCAGCCAGATGGTTTCAGCCAAACGTCAAGGCTGTGCTTCTTCCAGGAGAGCTCTTGCAATTACTGTACTGATGGTGGGGAAAGTTAAAAAGATAGGACTGAGCAAAAGTTGTACTTTTTTACCTTTGTAGAGCTGCAAGAAATATGCTTCTGTACATCAGCCTGAGACTGCCTTGTGGTCTTTCATTTATCAGTTGCCAAGGCAACTGTGTATATTCCTGGACTGAGGCACAGAAATAGGAACACAAGCACATTTTCAGTGTGGGCAAGATATTGCAATGCATAGCAGCTCTTGCTGCCTCTGCTTGTAAGCATCCACAGAGACTTCAGGTTCTGCACTTTTCCTGTGGTTTATTGTTGCCCTGCACCGGGGGAAAAATACGGGATCAGAACATTTGTTACGTTACGGGGATTGAAATGTCACTTGGCACTCAGTAGGCAAGTGGGAGACAATGTGAGGTTAATCACTGAATTACTCGTGTTGAATTCCCGCTAGTAGGGGTAGCTGGCCTGGTAATAGCATGCAGTTTCCCTACGTGAGGCATTTAACACAGTGCTCGTTAAACAGTGCCTGATAGAGGTGCTGGAGCTTCGCTCCTCTGCAGGCAGCTGGTGTACGGATGGATCTGAGCCATGTACGGATGGATCTGAGCTGGTTGTTCACGTGCCAGGGAATCCAGTCCCCTGTTCAAGTAGGGAGCTGAGCAATTAAAATATTAATTAATACAACCGTTAAAGCCTTTTTGCTTTTTTCTCCTCGCTTCGCAGCGCGCAGATGTCTTCGGGACATTCAGTGGCTGTGATGGGCATTGACTTCACCCTGCGGTACTTCTACAAAGTTCTCATGGACCTGCTCCCCGTTTGTAACCAAGACGGAGGAAACAAAATAAGGTAAGCCTTTTCTTTCAGGTAACACCTGTCCTCAGAGATTTTTGGTTTTGTTTTTTATTTGACCAGGTGACCCAGAGGTACCTTCCACCTTATTTTACTCTGGGATTCTGTTACCGTTGGTACGCATTCCCTGATTCACACTAGAACCTTGTGCTGGTTCTCATACAGATTATGTGGACGTTTTATTGCTCAAGATCAAACTAAGATCATGAGCTAAGAAAACAGTCTGCAGTAGTACAAAAAAAGAAAGATAACTGATTTCCATTTGTTATATTTAGGCTTCACTGAAATCTTGGGGGGGGAGATCGATAGTTTTCATTAAATGAACACACTTCCTCCTTCTTCTGTTTGTTATGATTTGGGTTTGTTCTAGATACCTCCCTTCTGGAACACTGACCAACCAAGTTCTTGTGAGCAGTGATTATTCATGTGTAATAATGATATATTATCTCTAGTTATTTTAACTATGATTATTAAAATACACTTTCATTATATTTTTAAAAAATACCTAGCACAGCACTAGTTGTAAAAGGTCCAATTGCGTCCGGAGTATCTAATGTTAGTTTGACCTACGTGTATCTAATTGTTCTTCCTCCCTTGGTTGTCTTTGAAGAATCACGGGGGAGGGAGGCTGTAGTTTGGATCTGGAGTAACTTGATAATGTAGTTTGGGCATTGTTGTTTTTTCTTTGTTTTTAAATCTTGAATTTGGGAAGGGAAGTGGTTTTCTGTCATCCTTCCAGTTATTTTCTGGTTTGGTTTGGATGTTTTTTGTATATCTTATTACGTTTAAAAAGCATATCAGGATTTCTGGTTTGGCATTCTTTTTTTTGTTTTTTTTTTTCCTCCAGTTTATTCTTTACTTCAGAAGTAAAGAAGTTCTGTACTTTATTCTGTTCCTGTATTCCCTAAATCAGGATTTTCAAGCATTATCATTAAATGCTTTGTTAGACCATTCTAATGTAGAAGCTGGATCTAATGCTTACAGCCTTTGCATAAATGCTTGCAGGTATCAGGGGATATCAATTCTAACTATTTGGCAGGCATTTGTTTGTTTTTAAGTGTATCTCTACAAAGCTTTTCTCTGCAGTCATTCTGGGGTAGTCACGAGCCCGCTGGTTTTCCTGTTTCCTTTAACATCTTTTAGGAAAAAAATAGAAGACACCATCCACAACATGAATTTCTAACGCAAAACCCCAAAAGATTGAGGGAGTAAAGATAAATATATGAAAGAAAACCAAGAAAAAACTACGAAAGGTTTTCATGACTCCTTTGGGCAGTGTCGGGCAGCCGCGTTGCCCTCCTCCCGTCTCCCTCATGCCGGCAGCGGCTCTGCGCAGCTCCCCGGCCTTCCCAGGGCCGTGTCTGTGGCTATGGAAACACGCAGCCCAGGGCTGCCGCGGGCAGGGCAGGCTCCAGCCTCGCAGCACGCTGCTGTCTGGCTGGGGGCACGGATGGGGCATCGCTTCCCTGAGACCACGCAGGAAACTACCGGGAATTGCTGCAAAGGGAGAGGAAAGGTTGGGGGGGCTGCGAGCGAAACAAGTCGTTTCTCTCTCTGTTAAGATTTAATTCTAAAGCAGGACGTCATTAAACGAGTCTGAAACCTCTGTTTAATCAGTAACATGGTAGATTAATGAACTCTTAAAACTTTTCAAGTTCAGTATGCTTCCTTTAGTTCAGGATCTTTCCAGATCAGACATGACCATGCACCGATCGGTTTCCCTTTTTGTTGCTAACCAGTTCAGTTTTCAAGTTCTCCATAGCCCAGGCTTGCAGCAGCAGTAACAGGCTTAAGAGCTTCAGGGAAATACTGATGCAGCCTTCAAAACTGTTTTCCAGTGAATTTGTTTAATGGCCCTGTTATTTTAATAAACGGAAGCCCTTAAAAGCTCTTCCTCCAGCTGTAAATTGAAGATCGTGCTTTATTTCACCGTGTTCCTGTAATGCCCAAGGAAGCTGAACGGGTGGGGAGACTGACGGCTCTTGTTTGTCGCGGGCAGGTGCTTTATCATGGAGGACAGGGGGTACCTCGTGGCCCACCCAACCCTCATCGATCCCAAAGGACATGCGCCAGTAGAGCAACAGCATATTACGCACAAGGTCTGGCTCCTTTTTTCTTGATCTCTTCCTCCCTTTTTTAATTTCTGAAGTGATAAGGACTGTAGAGAAGTTGCTGTTTGTACCTGATTTAAAAGGCATAAAATACTGCGTTTCTCACTTAGGAGCCGTTGGTAGCGAATGACATTCTTAACCACCCAAACTTTGTGAAGAAAAACCTCTGCAACAGCTTCAGTGACAGAACAGTTCAGCGGTTTTATAAATTTAATACCAGCTTAGTGGTAAGTGTGTTGTTTGTTTTTATTTATTTATTTTGCTTTTGAATGTGCATTGGTTGGGTTGGGTTTCTTTTGGTGGAAACACAAAGCCTTGCCAGGATCAGCAGACGAGTCTAAGCCAGCCTTCTGTGTGGATTGGCCTCTGTTCCCCCCCTCCAAACACGAAATCAGTGATCTGAACCGCACAAATAGTTCTCACATGAGAAGTCAGTTGACACACAAGGGATTATGGATGGTCGACTGTGGTTGCTGTCAGCAAAGTCTAGGCCAGCATCAGGAAAACGAGAGAGGTTTGCTAGGCAAGCAAACAAATGCATTTGGCGATGCAATGTGCGCGAGCATTTCCAGGTTATCACTTGTCAAACTGCAGTCTGGAGACCTGAATTCCTCTTGTGCTCAGCCGTGCTTCGAGGTCCAAGCCAGGGGCTGTCATCTCTCGCTGCGTGGTGAACGCCGACTGCAGTGTAACAGGTCCACCCTTGCAAGATTACTGCAGAATTATTCAGAAGACGTTAAGCTCTGTGGGAGAAGTTGCTCTTCAAATAATACTTTTCAATTATTAATGAGAAGGTGGGAAACGAGTGTCAAAAATATTTGAGAGTTATGTCAGAATACATTGATTTGTGTCAGGTAGGCTTAAACATTTGCCCTGCATTTGAAATGCAAAGCAAAGAGCGTATTACTCTAAAGGAAATTGTATAGGACAGAGCAAAACCTTAAGATTGCGCTGTGCAAATCGGAATCAGAAATTAGCCTGCCTACCAAATAGATCGCAGCTGTACAGTGCTGTGGTGTATGGGTTCTTTATGTACGTGTGCCAGCAAGTTTTCAACAAGTCATGATGGTGTCTCCCCGTCGGAGCTGAGCCTCGTAGCGGAGGTCACGGAGAGCTGGCGCAGTGGGACGGGTGGGGAGAGCAATGCCACAGAGTGAAACGTAACCTGCTGTCAGCGGGATGTCAGGCTCAGCCCCGCCGCTGCATCTCATAATGTTTACAAGCTAAGCATCTTTTTTCTATCTTCATCAAAGTCTTTCCACCCAGTAGCAGCTTGGAAGATGTGCAAAACTCAACAGGTTGAAGAACAACTTCATAAGCCTCATATTTGTAACAGCAGCTCTCCCATGCATTTTCGTTCCCTCGGCTTTGTGTGTTTCCCCGGAAGGGGGAAAATCTTCAGCTGCATAAAGAACAGGTTTCTTGGTATATCATTAACACAGCTTTTTTTTTCTTTTTTTCCTAGGGAGATCTGACAAACCTTGTCCATGGCAGTCACTGCTCCAAGTACAGGCTCACAAGGATACCGGGCACCAATGCCTTCGTGGGAATCGTCAACGAGACCTGCGACTCGCTTGCTTTCTGTGCCTGCAGCATGGTGGACAGGCTCTGTCTGAACTGCCACAGGTCAGCTGGAGATCCAGGCATTTTGTAAAGTTGATAAAAAGTTTTTTAAAACGTGTTTATTTTATAAGCTAAACAAAAATGTGCAGTGCAAAACTAAAGAGAAAACCAGTTAATTTACTCGTGCTGCTTGTAGGGGTCATGGTGGTTTAGCATTCCTTTAATCCATAGTGTCACTATATTAAGAGTAGTTTGTTCTTGCCATGGTCGTAAGAGGGGGTAAGAGAAGAAGGGATACTGGACAGACAGCTTTCTCAGTGGTGAGCAGCTGCACGGTGGGGTTAAAATTCGCGAGCCGCCTGATGCGTTGTTTTTGTTTTCTGCCTCTGAAGAATGGAGCAGAACGAATGCGAATGCCCGTGCGAGTGCCCTCTGGAGGTAAACGAGTGTACTGGCAACCTCACCAACGCCGAAAGCAGGTGAGGACGAATGTCCTGTCTCATGGGACAGAAGTTAAAAATGAGCGTTTGTTCATGCAACTAGCAGGTGGTACGGGAGAGAATATACAGTACTTTTTAGTATATTTAAACAAATGACAATGTAGTAGGTAAAATGATGTTTTTCATGGATTGTTACTTGACCACTTCTTATGTTACAAGGCTTTACTTTTTGCCCCAATATAGGAATCCTAGTTGTGAAGTACATCAGGAGCCAATGACTTTCACAGCGATCGATCCAAGCCTCCAGGATGCTCTCCCGCAGTGCATTAACACTCAGTGCAATCAGAGGACAGAGAGCGGGTAAAGTGCAGTTCTCCCTTTCTGAAGATACATGGTGTTCTTGAAATAATTAATATTATTCCTTTAAGTGAAAATAGCTCCTCCTTACACGGTGTGAAGGAAGAAAAAAGAAAAAAGGGAAATATGATACCAGAATGAGATATTATAGCAAACACCAGTGATGACATTATGTTGTAGTGCAGGAACACAAGACCTCGCTATTTCTGTCTGAGTCACATAACACCATTAATAACAAACAAATGGCTTTCCAGTCACACTTCATGACTCTATGAAGAACCGAGGGTTGTGCAAGTACAACATTTGCTGTTGAAAGGACAAATTCTTCTTTTTAGTAAAACAGATAGTACTGCTATGTTTGTCTGCCTTCTGGAGGAATATGTGGACTGAAGTGTTCACAGAAAGGAGACAATACATTAACAGTGGTGACTTTGGAACATGCTAGCAATGTTAGCTGCCTGTCAGCTTCCTGTGTCTCTCTTCTACTCTTGGCGTTTTGTGGAGATGCTTGAGGGCTTATTTAGTTTTGGCCAGTTTTGAGTGGTCTCTAGGGAACTGAGATTGCTAGAACACATCATGCTCTGACCAGACTTTTCCAAATCCTTTCTTCTGTCTTCCAAAGGATTGCAGAAAAGGGGTGGAGCTGTAGTCAGACTTCACTATGCTGAGAAGTGTCTTATTGGAGGAGTTACAAATAGGAAGTTCTCCCTTTGCTCAATGCGAGGGAGGGAGGAAAAAAAATGCAAATCAAACAGGCTTGGAAGCTCAAGATACAGCTCCCCTGTATGGCTTACCTTGTTCTAACTGACCATTTTAGTGAGGAGTTTTTGTGGCCATATGCTACATAATGTGAGAGTTTACAGATGACTTTGGCCTCCCTTTGTCTCATCATTCTAAAATAGGCTGAGCTGTGTCAAATGAAAAGTTCTGGACTTGGCAGTAAATGTTTTCTTTCGTTCCTAATTTTCAGGGATTGCTTTGGTGTCTTGGACTGTGAGTGGTGTATGGTAGACAGTGATGGGAAGACCCATCTGGATAAGTCCTATTGTGCCCCGCAGAAGGAATGCTTTGGTGGCATTGTGGGAGCCAAGAGCCCGTATGTGGATGACCTGGGCGCGATAGGTAACTGATTTTCTGAACAGTCGCTACATTAACTCTTTTCATTCAATAGCATTAAGCTTTCAATGTCGGAGCATGCTTCAAATTAATAGAATCATAGAACGGTTTGGGTTGGAAGGGACCTTAAAGATCACCCAATTCCATCTCTAGTCATTAGAGATGTTGATTTAAACCTTTCTGCAGAGCACTTATGGGTTTTTTCCCCCTATGTTTTGTACCTTCTGATTTAGGAGATGAGGTCATCACTCTGAACATGATAAAAAGTGCACCAGTCGGACCAGTGGCTGGAGGCATTATGGGCTGCATTATGGTGCTTGTCCTAGCAGTATACGCCTATCGCCACCAGATACATCGGAGGAGTCACCAGCACATGTCACCTTTGGCTGCACAGGGTGAGCTGATAACTGTTGAGAGAAGTAGTAGTTATGGGAATTAAAAGCTGAAAACAACAACAACAACAAAAACGCATGCAGAAAAAAAACTTTTTTTTTTTTTCTCCCCTCAGTGCTTCGCACCATTTTATTTCTCTCTTGCCAGCCTCTGTAAAAGGTCACGTCCAGGGCGCTTGTGTATTGCTGCCCTCTTCTGGGTGTAGTCCAACCTGCTGCCTCCAGAGGAAAGTCTGCCCGAAAAACTCAAAAGCATTTCCTATCAGGAAGCTGAAGTTATGATTTTTCCAGAGCTAAAATGATAAGCCCAAGTTCACGGCTTTGGGGGCCTTGTCATAGCATGCTGGTCATCTATGTTTATTTCTGCACCGGAGTGATGATTTTGGGAGTATTACAGTTTTCACACCCCTTCTGCTTGGGCTGTCCGGGACATGTTTGTTGTTTTACTTGTATCCCTGCTTCTGTTCCACGTGATGTCCTTGATCACAGACATCAAAGAGGCAAAACAGAGCAAAATCCTTTCTACTGTGGCTGCCTGGATAGAGCATAGAAGCTTTTCTGGAGTCACAGAGCCCTTATAAACTTGAGATGAGAGGATATTTTTGTGACAGAAGCACTGAAGTCTGAGAGACAAAACTGTATTTGGGAGAAAATGTTGTTGAGGAGTGATGGTGGTTAGAAGGTTACAGAGGGGAAAGTGTGATTGGTGCTAGTCACCTGTATGTTTGATCACCCTGTCTGTATTTTGAATCAGTTCTCTTTCTATAAAGCCTGTTCCATTCAGGGATGTGGCGTGTATCATTTTCGTGGTATCCCTATGCCCCATCCATCTTGGAAACAGAGCACACCAAGCTGCATCTCTTCAGGCAGTAATACAAAGTGATTCCACTATAATACCAGGGTAACAGCCATTAGTAAGTTGATCCAAAATTTTTCTCTTAACAGTTGCATTTTTCTGTTTGTAATGGTGTGTAGAAATGTCAGTGCGTATGTCGAACCTGGAAAATGATAGGGACGAGAGAGACGATGACAGCCATGAAGACAGAGGAATCAGTAAGTACTAAATCAATTCTCTGTCAAAAATATTAAAGTAAATGAACTATTTGTTTTCTTAATAAGCTAGATTTTTTTAAAAAGGAAACTCCATGCTGATTAGCCGTACAAAATGACTGGACAGTGTTTTAACTTCAGTTGTAACTTCCAGAGTACTTACAGTCTCATGCTGAAAAATTGCATTTTTTATTTTTAAAAGATTATAATCTCAACTGTGTGGAGGAAGTTTTTCTCTTTTGCGCCCCCCCCCCCCCCCCCCCCATGACCATTTCCAACAGCAGCTGAGCTGCAGCTTAGAAATTACAATTGTGACAATATGCAAAAGGTATGCAAAGCTGCTACCTTTGTTCAGCCTTGGCAAGGAGAGGCCAAGTCTGGCATGTACCTTCAACAAATGTGTCAGTAAATCTGACTTGCATTGAATCTGGGGTGCTCGTTCTTCTTTGTCAGTAAAAGTGGCACTTTGAATGTAATGCTGCTATATTGTAAAATGTCACAGGTGTACCTAAATTTTGGGAGAGCTCCAGATTCAGACCAGATCCCTGCCTCTGATCCCACACCAAAACAGTACCTAAGATTTGAAACTGTCAACACTTACAGATTGGAAAAAGAAGCATACCTGAGCTTCATGGCTTGCATCTACTGTTTTTCCAAGTCCTTCCTTTAGCGTGGATAAGTTAATGCTGTTAATTCTTTCAAGTTGATGAGGTGGATCAGTTTGGATCTTGATCTATCCCACATTTAGATACCATCTCTTTACTTCAGTCCTCTGACACTTGACAGTCTTAATTTAGTCTTAATAGTAGTATTTGGGTAGAATTAGTTTGCAGAAAGCCTGTTTCACTGTGCCTGATTTGTCCCACTGATAAAATTCAGTAAAAGCACTCTCATAAAAGTCAGTTCCATTTCTTTTTCTCCCCCAGTCAGTAACACTCGGTTCATCGCAGCGGTAATAGAGCGGCACGCCCACAGCCCGGAACGCAGACGCCGATACTGGGGTCGATCGGGAACAGAGAGTGACCACGGTAATACCTTAAAATCACCATCCTAATTACAGGTTAATGATTGTGGTTATTCAGATGTCTAGCATGTTGCAGATAAGGATGCCAAAAAAAAAAAAGAAAAAAAAAACCCTTGCACGTTATTGCTTCACAGTTAAACAGTTTTGACACCCTTCATCAAATGACGCTGTCCACCGAAGGAGCTGTTTTTGTCAGAGCGGTCGTGTAAGAGCAGCTAAATGCTGTGCTCTCCCTGTCTGATCCTTGGGTTCTGCTGGCTTCACTGGGTGACCAGAATTCAGACTAACAGAAATGTTGCTACGTTTACCACACTGGTTTTCCACTGCCAACTCTAACAATCTAGATGTTCAGTAGAGATAATAAACCTCTCCTACTCAGTGAGAGAAACAAATCCCTTGCAATCAAGTCAGCATCTCTGCTGCTTTTTGTCTTTGATGGGACATGCATGTCTTTCATAAAATTCCAGCAACGTGCTGGATGCCTGCATTTGTTAGGGTAAAAAAAAGCATGGATTAGAGGTCAGTGACTCCGGTGCCTCCTTAGCCTTTCTGTTGCCATTCAGTCAATATCATCACCATTGATCATCACCTTATGTCACTGTTAAGCAAATATCAATATTAACTGTGTACATGGGTAGCAGTGAAGGGTGTTCAGCCTTGTGTGGTTGTTCCACACACAGGCCCATACGTACTGTTTAGGTTCAGAGAATTTTAATACATCTCTCATGCCCTGAGGCTACTTAAGTCTTAAAAGCAGTTAGAAGGTGTTGTGCTGTTAACTCATGAGGAGAGCTTAACAGAATTTAAGAGAAGGGCAGTTACGGCAGTCTGCTACAGACAACAGCCTGCCATAGTGGGTGTCAATTGTCTGGAAGACCCGTTCAATTTTAAGACGGTGGTTGCACTAATGGAATTACTGATGGACAGGAAATCTCAGTGCCAAAACCGTGCAGTGTGAATGAACAGATGTCTGAGAGACAGTCTTGCTCTAGGAGGCATTATCCGGGATTTGGGGTCTGATTACCTGCGCTGAGACAGATTTGCTAGACTAATGCTCCTTTTGCTCCATTTCTTGTAGTCCAGCAAATCCTTGCCGTCTTCCCTCGTTAACATGTGAGGGTTAGCAGGGTTACTGTCTACCTGTCTCTGGAATGTGCACTTCTGTTTTCAGTCTCTGTAATCTGCAGAGGCTGAAATCTTCTGCCCAGTCTTCTCCCCCAGTTCTTCTCTGCCAACTAGAAGCCATGACACAGACCATGGAATCGTAGAATTGTTCAGGTTGGAAAAGACCTCTAAGATCATCCAACCTTTAACCTAGTGCTAAAGTCTACCACCAAACCATGCTACTAAGTTCTAAATCTACGTGTTTCTTGAAGACCACCTCCAGGGATGGTGACTCATTGAAGTGAGAACCAACTTCGGCTACTTAGCCTGATATTTCTTAACACGCTGCTTCTAGGTGTCTCAAGCTGAAAACTTGACATGCTCAGAAGCACTAGGAGTTGTTCAGCTCTTAGCCAAAGTTTTCTCAGAAGGATTATTGTTCTAATTAAAGCAAGATCTTCAAAGAAGAAAACTTCTGTTTGCGTTTCTGCATTTAGAAATACTGAGGTGTTTTTGTTGGGAACACTGCAAACTGGTTTTGAGTGGTAACAGCTGGTTTTAGTGGTAAGTCCAAACCTCATAGCAACTAGCACCTGCTTCAAAAGAAAGGGGCAGGTCCAAGGGACCTGTCACAAGATGGCTTTCTCACTGAGAAAGCACAATCTCGTCTTGCAACAGCTAGCTGTTAGCTAACTCTCTAGCGACGTAATTTCCCTAGGATAACCCTGTGAATGCACTGCCTCGTTACTCACAAACATGATCTGGCTGGTCTGGTTTGTTTTTGTTTTAACTTCTCAGACTTTGGTAGCAGGTTATTTTAGCCAAGGAAGAGCCTCAAGTCAATTATGCTGTGTGTGCATGCTTATCTGGAAGAGTCAGAACTATTTGGCTTAATGGGACTGTGTGAAACACTTCCATGTGGATTCAGTAGATTTCTTCAACTGTGTGGAAAGATCACCAGCATTGAAAACATATGTTTGGTGTTTGCAAATAGACCACTAATAGGTGACAAGTGTTCTTTCACTTTTAAAAATACAATGTTGTGATTAAATGTAATATGAAGAGATGATCTGAGTAAGTTTTGCTACTTTCAGTGCTTTTCCTTACTAGGAAAGTTGCAGTTTGATAGTAACAGAGGTAGTGGTAGTAGAGTCCACTTACTTCTTTTCAGTTTGTAAAATCCAAGTAATATCTTAGAAGATACCATCCCCACCCCACACCCAAAAAATCCTTCTACTATGTTTTGGTTTTAAATTCAGTGCTAGCAATTCTACCATAACAAACTGTTGAATGCACAAGTGGTCTTGCTGCTAGGTGTTGTACAGGCGCTAGGTTCCAAACGTGACAGGAAAAGGGATGCATTTTGTAATTACAGGAGAAGGTGGGTTTTTGCGTTGTTTTCTTTTAATTGAGGCAGCTACTTTTTTATTCTCTATAAAGCACCAGCTGTGCCTGATTCCATGCAGGACGTGGCAGTCAGCACTGTGGATGTTGACCTTTTAGTCTGCTTTTAATTCTCATCCCTGCTGTTTTATGTTCCAGGCTACAGCACTATGAGTCCTCAGGAAGACAGTGAAAATCCTCCATGCAACAACGATCCGTTGTCAGCTGGTGTTGATGTTGGAAACCATGATGAAGACTTAGACCTGGATACCCCACCTCAAACAGCTGCCCTGTTGAGTCACAAGTTTCACCACTACCGGCTGCACCACCCAACTCTTCACCACAGCCACCATTTACAGGCCGCAGTCACGGTACACACTGTGGATGCAGAATGCTAATGAACAACAAAAGAAAGAAAACTTGTGAACAACGATCCATGCAGCACTGGGCAGCTTCGTTCTGTGCTTTTTACCAGGAACAATTTAGCTAACTTCCTGAGTAAATTGTTAGGCATAAAGCTTTACATTTTTATAAATGTAAGGTTGGCTCAGAACTGGAAGGGAAATGTGCTTGATGAATGGACCTGCCATAACATTTAATAAAATGGAGCAGGAGGCACATTAGACCTCCAAAAACAGGGATGCAAGTTTATACAGCAGCTGAAGCTTTGGAAGCCCTGTTATGCTGAGCCAAGAGAAGAGAGAGCTTAAAAGAGCCAGAGATGATTTGGTTTCCTTAACTGGAAGAGCAGAAAACTCTGCAGCTGAAGACTAAAAAGGTGCCAGACAGAGAGGGCGGGGGAAAAGCCTGTCGGGTTCTCTGCAGTTTTTTCGCTTGTCGAAAGTTTGTTGCTCAGACAATTGCTGTATGGAACCTGGGACAATGCATCTCAAGATTTTTAAGTAAAGGATTATTTTTCTACTATTTATTGAACTTGAAACTTTGGGGGGAGGGAGAGGAGAAAACATGTTAGAAATTTTCAACAACTACCACATATATTCTCTGATGGTGAAGTGGTTCTTCTGAGGAAGACGTCTGTTTCTTATTAGCTGATATTCATCCACTGCCCCACTCTGCAAAAGAGAAAATGAAGAAGTAGTCTCTGACGTGTTTACATTATGAATGCTTTCTTCTCCACAATTGTTTTCTGTTAATTTTACAACCGGATTTACATTACAGTATTTTCTTCCTATTTGCAGAGGAGAAATCCTGTACTTTGTTACTAAAATTCTGAGAATTCTGCCCATAAATCTCTCCATCTTAACCTCTTTGGTCATCCTTAAAGGTTTCCTTTTTGGAAGTAATAAAGGGTTTATTTAGCATTGGTTACTGGAGAATTCCAAATGAAATCTGTGCCATTTTTGTGTTTCTTTAGGAAACTGTCAGGATCAGAAGTAGGGATAAACCAGTGTTTTGTACAACTTGGGTTACTGTGGAAGGTATCTTTTTGAAATCATAATTATAAGCTGCTGCTGTTTGTCTGGAATTTAACATTGCTTGGTAATTCAAACAAAGATTAATCAATCTGTCTACAACACAGGGCATCATAATTATAAATTAGTTTTAAATCACAGTGTTGTACTTTAGATTCACATTTTGTGATTACAGTGATATAAAAACATTCTTGCAC
Organism: Anser anser; assembly: GCF_964211835.1. Lineage (NCBI taxonomy): Eukaryota > Metazoa > Chordata > Aves > Anseriformes > Anatidae > Anser > Anser anser. The sequence goes on from NC_139728.1 coordinate 30,342,953, forward strand.
TGTGCATATGATAAACATCCATTTATATGTAGTTTTTTTAAATCACTTGTTTTAATTAATATGGTACTTAATACTGTATTATGTAAAAAAAATGGTTCTTAAACATTACGGTAAAATAACTATATGTGTGATATCAGGATACCCCTTTATACTATGTATAAATTTAAAATCTCTAGTGAAATAAACTGTATATAACGTATAGTTCTGTGGATAACTGGCTAGATTGAAATTATTCGGTCTCAATTTCCTTCAGTTTTCTTGCTGAATGGGTGCTGTAGCAGGAATGAAGCATTTGATCAGGTTCCTCTTGGTTTTATCAGCTATCTTGAAAGATCTAAGCTTTACATATAAATGACTGTATTGATGTGTGATTTAAAGTTTTTTTTCTTTTTGTAGCCTGTTGGTTATTGTTTGGGAAGTGAACAATTTTGAAGTGGTCAGTGACTCTGTAGGCTCACCGAAGCTAAATGTTTATTTTTTCATGTGCGTTACTGAAAAGTCAGTTGCATTGGATTTGTCATTCTGTTGTGTTTTGTGTAAGAGGGGGTTGCGTGTTTTTTTTTGTTTCATTTGGTTGGGTTTTTTTGCTGATGAGACAGCTGTACAAATCTATTAAGCACCGTTTTATGTTTTCGAAGGGCTGAATCTGATGTCCTGTAACAGTTTATGGTTCAATCTGTAGACCCAACTTGCTAGAATCTCTAATTTTGAATCCAAAATGACACTGGCTGTTGGGCACTGCACAAACTGGTTGTTTTTTCAGGTTTGACTTTAAAAGAAAATGAATTATCTTAATGTCACTGCTTGACCAAACAAAAACATGCGCAGCCAAGAGGCAAAATTTGTAAGCATGACGGGAAAATAGCTTTCAGTGTGGAAACTGTTGAACTATATGTAAGTTTAATAGGAGTTTGTGTAAAACACCAAGCAAGATGCTTTGTTGATGTGTCCTAGTCCTGCAGCACTCATGAAGGTGATTGCATTAAAGTTTAGAGGTAGATGAAATTTGAAGTTCTAGCCAGGACTTTATTTGCTTGAATCTGTGAATGTAACAGAAGAGGGCTTTCAGCCAAAAGTTGTTGCTACGTGACAGTGTCCCTGGAAGTTACCGACTTGTAAAACAGAATTTAAATTTTATCTTGTCCATCTACATGCAAAGGAATCTCACTGTGCTGCTCAAGTTCTTGAAATTAAGTATTTGTTCCCCAGTCATAATTTTTTTAGGGCAAGCAACATTAGAATTGTTCCCTTGCATGTAATACAATATTAACAAAAAATAAAGAAAAGTGCACCTCTGGCTAGATCTGCACTTGTCTGCCTGCTCTGATGCCAGTCTTAATTTATACCAGGTAAGTTATGGAGCATGTTTGTAGTGCAAAACAAATCATTGAGTCCCTCTCTAATTAAACAAGAGTGTTCTCCAGATTGTATTGAATGCATTACTAACCTTGCAACGTCCATACCCAGCCACATGGGCATATTCTGTACTTTTTTTTTAAGTGTGAGAAATCACAGTAGTTCAAAATGTTAGAAAGTAATATGAAAATAAGTACATAAAGCGTAGAAGACAATAGGTCAAAATGCCTTTCTTAAAATACAAGCAAACCCAAATTAATTACTTCCTTGACTAAAATACTGTTTCAGTGGAGAGATTTTGGTGGTGGTGTTAGAATTATGTGCTGGGTATAAAGTGTGTGCAGTGCTCTCTGCAGCCCTGCCAGAAATATATCTAAGTGTTATATAACGTTGCTCTTTGAACAGCTATCAAAAAGTCCAAGCCATCAAAAGCCCTTTGCCTTTATCTTGCTTTTTATTTTACCTTTATTTTTTTTATGAGCCACATCTCATCGTTGTTTCATCGCTTTTGTTCTAGGACATACAAACTGTTCCTGATTCATGGGGTCTGGACAGCCTTGCTTACGCTTGAGGTAATGAGAAGAGACGAAGCTGTTGCTATTGAGGAATAATTAAGGAAAAAATAGACATCTAGAGGTGTGTCAGATCACAAATTCAAATGCTGACAGCTAACCTTGTTACGGCAGGAATACATTTAATGTTGATAAAGACACTGCTGTTCGTTGACGTAGTCAAGGTTTCTAAGAAGCTGCATGATAGCACTACCAGTTTTATTGCAGGCGTTGCTGCCATGGCCTTCCTTCCCCATAATTATTTTATTGTGTTGACTGAGGAACAAAATGAGCAGTTATTTGCCTGACGTGGATTTGTATCCTGTATCTTCCTTACCTATAACTGGTAGATATCATGACCATCAGTTTGTTACTTGTTTCATTTCTGAAACTTAATTGCCTTATTTTCCTGTATGTTTTCTTTCATTCTTCCAGGAAGTTATTTTGAATGTTTTTTTTTCCGAGATTACAATGAGTTTTGCCTTTGGTTTGCATTCAGTAGAGATAAATAGACTTAATGCTTTCAGTCTGGGAGCACTGAAGTGTATTGACTTTTCCTATATGTAACTAGCAGGTCATCCATCCACAAAACCAGCTAGCCTGCATAGAGATGGAAGCTGTTCACGTGTTCAGAATACGCTGCTTCTAAATGAATTGAGACTCTTTTTTTAATTTGTTTACATTATTGGCTTGATAAAAATGTGATTTGGAAAGAAGAGTATGTTACATTTGGCTCATGAACACTTTATAAGGCCACTTACACCATGAAGTATTATCTTTACCCTTGCCCTTTGCAATGAGAGAGGACAGGCAAGAATTCATCAGATGTTCACATGGGCAGCAGTTATGACTATAACTGGTCAAAATGAGATCTCTAGCTTTCGAAGACTTTATTCTGTAAAGTAACCCAGAAATGGTGATGAGGAGGGAAAGTATATTTGTCAGAGTAGAAATTTATTGCACAGCTGGCACCAAATAGGGAGGAGAGGAGAAAATAGGGTGCGAAAGTCCTGGGTCAAGTTAAGAGAGTGCAGGTAATCTAAAAGGCTGTGTGCAAGTATAAAGATCAGTTTGCAGCATTTGGGGCTCTTACATACCAATTTCATTTGTTTTCCAAAAAAAGAATCCCAGCTATGGCTGGGATTTTCAAAGGAGCCTGCACTGAGCTTTCAACTCTTTTGTCATTCGGTGATGTTTGGAATATTAATCCCTACAGCAGTTAATTCAGTAACTGTTGGGTTGGTTTTCTGTACAATGTCCCCTTTGCCATTGATCCTAACTATGAAAAAATAATAGAAACGTCAAGAGTATTTCATACTACTTATTTGCAGAGTGTCTCTGTGATGGGACGTAATGATTTTGTTTCCTTGATGTGCTCTGAACTGAGTCACGGAAGGACCTTGGCCCAGAAGGGTTTGTGTTCCTGAAGCCAAGGCTACAGTGGAATTCAGACACTTAAGTCCAAGAGTGAAGTCCTCCAAACCCTGCCTCGTTAGCAAAGTGCCAAACATAACTGGTATGTTGGCCAGTGCTTGCGCAGAATTGCTGCCAGTAGAAGAGCCTGATGCTTCCCTGCCCCTGCACGATTTACACTGCCTGCTTCGGATGGTGCTTTTTGAGGCTGGGGTACACAAAACCTCTGCCTGGGAACTCAAAGGAGCCTGAATTAGCAGGAATTTAGAGCATATCCAGCACGATGTGAACAGCAGTTTCCCAAAGTGACTTACTGACTTTGCATAGCAGGCCTGCACCAGGCACAGGGTAAACCTCTTCTACCTCTTCTGCAAACTTCAACTGAGATTTTTCAGTGACTAGTTGATCCAGTAGTATATTCAGGGGGAAAAAAGCATCCCAAGTACAAAAGGAAGAGTTTCCTTCAAATGATAAGATCTACTCTGTTTTAACCAAGGCAATTTTATGCCCATCAGAAAGTGACAGTTGATAGCAGTTAGCAATACTGACAGCCTGAGCGGACAAGTACAAATTTGGTGTCAGGCTGAATATTCATAAGGTCTGGAACTTTTACCTTCAGCTCAAAGACAAATTGTAATGGCCTCATCTAAGTTCTGTGGAAAAAAATTAACTTTTTATTCCTGGGCTGGCTTCATCAGTGGTAGCAGTAAATGGCGCTGCTCTCAGAAGTTGGGAGCCGGCAGTTACCATTATGTTTTGTTTTGTTTTTATTTTATGTTTTTATAGTTGACACTGGCAAAACCACCAGCTTCTTGGAGCACTGCCTGAAGAACTGCTCTCCACTGTTATTACCACTAATGGAACAAAAATAATGATAGCGAGGAAGGGAAACTGTTGGCCAAAAAGCATAGTCCAGGAGCCTTTCTACCGCACCCTGCACCTGGCAGCAAAGTGTGAGGGCATGAGTACAACAGCTGCTCCGCCACTAAAGTGAGTAACCTCAGTCTCCAAGACCATCAAGCCAGCTCTTTTTACAAGCGGTATGTCTGCATGAAAAAATGTGAAGAAAGAGGTATCGCCGTGCCATACAAAAGCTCTTATAAAACTGGCAGGCTCTGCTCTTTAAGTGCAGGCAGCATCACACCCGTTGAACAATGGGCTGGCCTTAGATTAGACTGCTAAATATTTCCAGTTTGGTCAACATCGGTGGTTTTACTAATTTTAAAACTCTTCTGCCACACCTAGAGGTAATAAAAAATCAGGCACTGAGATAGGTTGGCACTGAGAACAGCAGGAAACCGGGACCTTGGTCAGATAGTTTTAGTATACTTATTTTCAGTTTTCCAACTTTCTGACAGTTTTCAACATTTAATTTGCTTCAGATATCAGTTCTCTTGGTATACTGTATGTAAATCACACGCAACTGGGAGAGATTAAATGCTGAGTAATTAAACTAGATAATCCCTGCAAAATAATATTAACCTCTCTGAGTGTGTTTATTTCATTTGCAGCTTAACTGAGGAAATCTCTCTAAGCAAGCCAAAACATGTTACTGTTCCAACCCCTGCCAGGGAAGCTAGATAACAGGAAGCGGATGGGTTTTTTTTGCTCCCCATGAAAGCAGAATAAACGTGTAGAAGTTAGTTTGACACTTCGGTGTGTTTATAGCAAAAAGTCATGCTGCATGACAGTTTCTATGGAAACCTTTTTATAACTGAATGGCAGAACACTTTAAACTCTCTTAAATTTTTTAAGAACACGTTAGGAAAAGTGTAGCTTGTGTTATGTCCCCCATGCCAGTTTTCCGTATTGAACAAGTTGCAGCATTTTTCAGGACAAAATATTGCGGTGGTGTTTCAAGTCTCCAACCTCTACTAGCAGGGATAAATCGCTGGCTGCTTGACCACATCCAAACAAATGGCTCATATGATGCCCGTTTCACTCTCAATACATACCAGCGATTCAGTCATTCATCTCGAAGATTTTCTTCAAGTTTATAATTAGCCAGGTCTGTAGGGGCTGTAAAAAAGACGGTATGGAGATGAAGTGATTTACACTAGTGAATGCTTTAATTCGGTATTAGGATTGCACTATTTTTTAATGTGAAATGGTTTCATATTTTCCTGTGAATTATCAGCATTTGTTTCTGGTTCCTAGAAAACAGGCGCTTACGGAGAAGCTGAAGCAGAATGATTCCAAACTACGACTTGTAGCATATCAACAGGTCAGCTCATAAAAACACTCCAGGAATGAATGCTGGGTGGGTTGTACCTGCTTTTACTAGAAACCCAAGGAACATCACCTATTTTTTTATACTAAAATTGCCAAAATATACTTTCTGTCAATGAGTTAAATTTGAAATTGAGTCTGAATGAGGAAAAATAAAGCCTGTGAAGGCGAGAGTGGTGATTTAAAGCAGGAGGAGAGTTGTTTTAGGAGGAGGTATTGCAGAGGTTCCAGCCTTCAGGGCCATTTATGGAAGAGGACCGGACTAACAGTTGCTTGATCGTACTGTCTTTCATTCTCAGTTATTATACAACAAGCTGGATTTGTTTTGTGGCTTATTTTGAGTTTTACTATGCTTTTACTATCTTTAAATATAACCTTCACGGTGATTTGCTAATGATACGCATGAAGCAACAAAGGTTATAAATTCTACTGCAAAGACCATGATTCCGAAAATAGCCCATTACACTCCCCTTCAGTGTAATGGTTTCCTCGGAACAGTTACTCGCTTTATAAGTTATAGTTCGTACTTCTTTTATCTTTACTGTTTATTTGCAGACCACTGTTACAGAATGGAAACTGAGATGTTGCTAACCAGTTCTGTTACTGACTTAATCCATCATTCCTAACGCGCTTAGGAGCAGTGTTATTACCAAGTTTAATAGCTATCAAGTCCCACTTAAAAAGAAAATGTTCAGCTGCAGGCAAAGTTACTCGGCATGTTTTTGTGTCTGTGTGGAAGAATGTTTCAGGAGTTCAGAAACATCCCATTTTTGGTCATACACTGCAGTACCTGACAAATTCCTCTGAACGTGTGAGCTCCATGTGGTACAGACAAGGCACCCCGAGAGGAGTGCGAGCAAACTGAAAATACTTGTTTGTTGTCCGCATCTCTGAATGAAGCATGTGGCTGCTGTGATCTCTGAGGCAATCTGTTGCCCATCTGGCATCTCTTAGACAAGGGATTGTCACAGCTGGTGAGTTGTGATTTGATGGACCTGAAGTCTGATCCTGTATTACTGCAATTCCTAAGTGCTCGGAGAACTAAACTTTATTCGAAATACCTCTGGTATTAAAATGAGCTTAGCAGCTAATTGGGAAGACTGACCGTGTCATAATACTTGTCCCAACAAAACTGCAGTCTAGACATGCTGAGTTACTCTAATGGTTAACTGGTGAATTAATTGTACACACGATACAAGCAAAGCACAAAATGATGCTGCAGCTGCAGAGGGGTGTGGTGAAGTTTTTGCTTCATCGCAATACCGACGGTATCGGTTGCGTGCTGTGCTGTGCTAGGTTGGTAATTTGATAAGAAATTTCATTTGTTGCTTAATGAACCACACAGTTACTGTGTGACAATGATACACTGAGAACGCTGAATGTATTCAAATTTGTTAGTAAAAGGGTGAAAGGAACTCCTTGTGGCACCTCTGGTATGCGTTGGAGGTAACTCAGATGTAAGATGAACATGTTGATTGAGTGCCTGTGTGATCATGGCTGAACTAATTGTTGTTAATAATATTGTTGACTAATATTGTTGACACTCAAATCTACATCTTTGGGTTTCAAAATTGTAGTTTCCTGATGAAACAAAAGGACTATCTAGAGATTGAAACAGTGGGGGTAATACGGACTAGAGAGAACAGCATTGTTTACACTTTGCTCACATGAAGTGGTGCTAGCAATCGTGGATTTTAATGGACGCTGGAATTTGCAGCAACTGATGGATTCCAGACCCTTGTTGCAGGAAAATGATTCAAATTGTTTCAGGTTTTAGAAGACTGTTTGTATTTCATATAACCAAGAAACCAACTTTCTAAAGAGCTTACAGATACATTCCCAGTATACCCCATACTTGAGAACCTAGCAGAGGCTAAAACTTTGGCTTTTATTTTATCTGCAGAGATCTGAACCTGTTTGTACATTTGAACATGGACGCTTACACCTGAATACATCCGTAATTCAGAAAGGACGTTTGTGCCACAATTCTCTTTTAATGCTCTCGTCCCTTAAATAAATAAATAAAAGGTTTGTATTTCTTAAAAGCATGGGTAAGTTAATTTTCAGCTTAGAAGAGCTACAAAAGCAACTCCTGTGGAAAGGTACACTATTCTTAATTAACAAGGAATTAATTAACAAGGAAGTGAGCTACAAATAAATTACTGCAAAGTGGTTTATCTCTAATAGCATCAAGCTAGCAACCAATGTTACACTTGCAGATCACTCTACTTTTCCAGTATTTAAGTGTTTTTTGCTTATGCAGCAAATTTGAAACCAAGTGGAAGTTCATTAGCAAACTGAAGAGTTTTAGAGTGCAAAACAACATGTAGGGTATTGTTTTGAAAGCAACATAAAGTAACTATACTCATACAAACATTTGCATACATATAGATGGATGATCTGTAATCAACAGCAGGAAATTCTTTAAGGAAAATACATACATGCATCCTCTGCTGAGTACAGCTGTATTGGTGGAGACTGTTACCGCTTGCATTTCATCATGGGTTGCTCAGCACCACCCTCCTGAAGAGGTTTCTCGGTCCTGTGGATGCAGCAATGCAGAGGCTCATGAGAGGGTTCCCTAAACTGTGTCAGTTCTCATGGCAATTGGTAGTAAGGACTGGTAAAGCTTGCAGGTTTTCTTTGCTGGCAGTTACAAGGAACAAAGCTGAGAGCCACAATGGCTGATCTGAAGAGGTAGTGGCCAAAATCCGCTCAGGGGACAGAAACCTGTGACACCCGCCTGGTCTATTGGAACTTCTGGCAGAAACTATATGGTGAAATGGTAGGATTCCTGAGGGCAGAAGATTAACTTGTGAAATAAGATCATTGCGTATCTAATGTATTGATATTTCTGTGGAGATTCAACGGAGGCTGAGCTGTTGGTTTGCGCCATCTCTATTGTGTTAACGTACCCACAGGTGCTCTGTCAGGGCACCAAAGGATTTGGGTGTTTTACTTAACTTGGATTGTTGTTTTATATCAAATAACATTTTAATTCTCCAGGTACCTGTTGGATGGTGTGTTGTAGTTCAAAACAGGCATGACATTTGGGTTCAAAAAGGAATATTTTCTTGGATCAAACTGGTTGTTGCTGCTGATGCACGTTTAGCTGATTTTAGTTGTCACATAAGGTGCTGCACGGCCTCCTTTCCTGTCCCTTCTCATGGACCATCCCCATGGACAACGGCAACGTCTTCAAACTTTTCTGCTCTCGTCCTGCAGCACTTTGTAGCTGCCTTGTAGTGCAGGCAGTTCCGTAGCCTACCTGTGCAACGCGAACTGCCTGCATACAGAATGAACTGTGAGCACTGCAAGGAAAAGAAAAAAGGTGAATATTTTTAGCTGTAAAATACAGTCTTTTAAATAAGTATCTCTAAGCAAGAAAAATGCTTACTTTTCTCTGGAGCTATTTAGAACTAATAGTGCAGTAGGTTTATTTTTGCTGTTAGAACTATTAACTTCTGAAATACTTTTAGCAATGCACTTCTGACTTGCATTCAGGTACACCTGCAGCCTATCAAAAAAAAAAAAAAGACAACTTTTGAGAAGGTAATCACTATAGGTAGGATTAATTATCAGTAAAGCACGGGTGATTCAGTGTGCCCACATTCAAAAATTAATGGGATAATTAATTACTCTATTTAGCTTCACTAAGCTGTATAATGTTTGAGCAGAACCATAATTTATACTCTGGTTGCTTAATCTGGCAGGTATTTCTGAGGAGGTAGTTACGTGTTGCAGTATTCTTAGCAAAGTGATTCGACAATTTATATCACATAATTTACGATATGACTTGGAAATGTTTCGAGAAGACAGTATCACTTCTTGAATTTCAGAGCTTGACCTGAAAATCAATTTGTAAATACTTACTAGCAGTCTTTTCAGTCATTACTTTCTCTTTTTTTGATCTTTTGCAAGGGTAATTTTATAGTGGTATTAATAATTAATACATCCATAGGCATAAGAAACCTATACTTCAGCTTATACTCATCAGCCTTACCTGATTCTCTAGATCAGCTCTCACTAATAATGTGTTAAAATATTTTTTCCTGGTTTGTGGTTTAAGTATGAAGACTAAGCTAATGTTGTTCAGACAGGCTGAACCTGGCAGCTCTAAAACGCTTCCATGATAAATACATGAACTGTTTATAACTGTCCTTCATACTTTGGATTTCCAACAATTGGTTAAACGTAATGCAGATATGTGGAAGGAAAAGGAACACTACCTGTTTAAAGAAATCAGGGAAAAGGAAACTTGACAGAAGCTTGTTAGCTCTGACCATTTCTTTTGTCAGCAACAACACCAAAAGAAAAAAAAAGTACCTTGAGTGTTGATTGCTCAGTTGTTTGAAAATTAATTTTTAAAAGTAATGAAGGTCCTATATGCTTTGTAGTCTTAACTTGCAAGCTTTGGTTTGGACCAAAGCAAATTTCTAAAATCACTATTGGTATTTGCCAAGTTTTTGTTTCCTGTAGCTGGTAATCCAGTCTGTAAAATGGCACTTCAAACTTAGGAAAATCTAATTCTGGATGAAATTATTCTCTGATAAGGATGTGTGCACGTATACCCATTTTAACTCAAAGCGTGTTTCCAATTTCCTTTTTAAGACTACTGTTTTTCAGTTTGGATTTTCAGGTTTGGAGATTTTCTTTTGCTCTTTGTGGTCAGGCTCGTATCTAAAAATGGATACAACTATTTAAATTATTCTTCATTCATTTATAGCTATGATGACAACGTTAAACAGCTAAATTTACTGCATTGTAAATGGCTTTGCAAGTTGTTATGGAGAAATTAGGTTTCCAAGAGAACACTTTTTTTGATGCACCAACGAAGACCATGAACTGTTTTTAAAGATGGAGGCTTCGTAGAAGGCAAACCTTCTTTTAGAGTGACCTCCCGAACTACTTTCCTTCGGGAGGGATGTTGCCCTTCGCTTCTTTGCGTGAGCGCTGCCGTCTCTGTGCCTGCACGGCCCTCATTACAGCGCGTGCCTTGCCACAAGAGGGTGACTTTTGCCACAAGCGCAGCACCCAGGGTTTGGTTTACCCATTTGGATGTTTTGTAATTTGTTTGGTATGTTTCTGATGAAGAACAAAATTAGAACGAGATCATCTTGGGCTCGCGCGCCCGCTAACCCTCTACCCGCTGATGGAGAATTCGTGCCCGTCCAACATCTGCTTTATTTTGGTGTGGCCCTGCGGTTCGGTGTCGAAGGCAGAGTTGTATTGGAGGAAGGTAGCAGCAGGGGGACTTTGTGGACACGATCCCCTGCGGGGTGATGAACCCCGCAGAGGCAGGGACGAGCCCCTTCGTGCCAGGGCTGCTGCCCAGGCCTCGGCCTCTGTCTCCTCGGGCTGCCCCTGTCACCACGGCTCTCGGAGGCTTCCCCCACACCCCAGCACCCCACGGGCGTTCGCCTCCTTCCCCAACCCCTGACTCAAAGGTGTTAGTGCGGGACGGAACTGGGCCCTCTGCACCCACGCTGCTCAGAGGGCTCGCGCTTTGAGGGGGGGTTGCTTCAGCTTCCCCCCTCGGGCAGCGGGGCCCGCGGCCCCCTCACGGGGGCTCCGCCGCTCTCGGCCTCCCCCGCCAGGGGCAGGGCGAGGGCGGCCGGCGGCGGGGCGGGCCCGGCCGGGGGCGGGCAGCGCGGCGGGGGCTGGCGGGGGCCGCCCGGGCCCCACCGGCGGCCGTGCCCCGCGGCTCCCCCGCCGCCCTCCCAGCGCCGCGGCGGCTCCCCCCGCTCGGCCGGGCGGCGCTGCAAGATGGCGGCAGCAGCCGAACGCGGCTCGGAGCTGCCCGCGGAGCCGCCGCCGCCGCCGAGCCCCGAGGAGGTGGCGAGGCGCTTGGCGATCACCCGCCGGGAGCTGAGCAACAGGCGCAAGATCCTGCTGAGGAACCTGCCGGCCGAGAGCAGCAGCCAGGTGCGGCCGGCGGCGGCGTGGCGGCGACCGGGCGAGGGGGGCTGCGGTGGGAGCCGCTCCCGGGGAGCCGGCGTGAGGGAGAGGGAGGGAGGGAGGGAGGGAGGCTCGGGGCTGGCCGGGGCTGCCGCGTCCCGGCCCCGTCGCGACCGAGGGGAGCCCCGGCGCTCCGCCCGGGCTGCTCCTCTGGCCGCCGATCGGCTTTGTTACCGCCGGCGGCTGGGGGCGGCCCCGCTCTGCCCCCGGCCGGAGCCGCGGGCTGCGCATCCCCGCCCTGGGGGCTCCGGGGGGCTCCGTCGGGGGGTTTCGTGTGGGAGCGCCCCGCCAGCCCCGAGTCCTGCCCGGGGGAGGTGGAGGCGGCTCCCACAGCCCGCTGGTGGCAGGGGGAAAGCGCTGCGGGTCGCAGGGGAACATTGGCGACCTCCTGAGCCTGCGGCACGCCGGTCAGCTTCGCAGCGATTTAGTCGCTTTGTCGGGTTTTGGCCACCTGCAGACCGGTGGGCGCGTTGAACTCGTGCACGAGGTAAAACCTGTAATTACAGCTTTTGTTCTAAGCCGCTCCCCGGGTCTCTTTCCCTTTGCTTTCCCGAGCACAAGGAATTTTGTTGCCCGCGGGTAGGTGCAGCGAGGATTCACGGGGTTCTCGGCAGCTCCCGAAGGTCCGCTCGTTTTGGGGAGACTCTGCCAAAGATCCGCATAACTCGATCCAGAGCCCCAGGCGTGCTCACCGCCGTGCTCCGTGCCTTCGTGCCGGGTGCCTTCGGTCTGCATGGCCGTAGGTGGTCACCGGCTTAAAAATGCTGATTTTGCTGTGACCCAGCGTGGTGATTTACACGTAGAGCCTCGCTGCCACGCGTAGCGACCTCACGAGCTAATCGATAAAAAGTTCTCGCTAACTCGCAACTTGGAAAACCTCGCTTGCCTTCGTCTTCCCTTCGAGGAGCTGCCAAGCATGGCTGTTGGCACAGGGGCTTGCTGGTGGATCCCCAGCTGCTTGCTGCCCGTGGCTGGCACGGCATCGCTCTGTCGGACGCCCGAGCGGGTGTGTGACTCGCTCCTGTTCCACACGGCAGGTGCTGAATTCACCTGAATTCACCTGCATTCACCTGTGATCCAGTTAAAAACATGGCTCGTGTATGCAGAAACCATCAAATTTGGTGTTGCTTGGTCAGACAAAGACTGCTGCAAGGAAGCATTAGCATGAAGATCCAATTCGGCAACCATGCAGCACTGTGGGAGTTTGCCATTTTGTTTTGGTGACTTAAAAGTAGCGCTTTGGTGGCTTTCTCTCCATACGTAAGGTTCTAGCATTCCCCTGCTGCTAGGCTATGGCAGCACCACCACATGCAGACTCTCAATTACAGTTGGAAAAGGTGCCAGTGTGATTCTTAACATCATCGAGCTGTTGGTGTTCATGTGCATAGGCAGCATATTCGTGCTGTAGAGAGGAAGTTTCTGTCCTGGAGCAGTTTTGGAAAGGAGAAGTATGTTTGTGGTCAGGCACGTTAAGTATACCTTTGTACTTGGCTGTCAGCTATTTCCAAACGTTACCATGAAGCTTACCGTTTCTTGAATCAAACTAATACCCTTGGTAAACTGTGCCAGAGGTGTTTTCTCTGCTGTCGTCTTCTTGAAATGATTGCTTAGACAAGAGAAATCAGGTAACATACTGCTCCCCTGGCCAGTTTATTCTCCAATAAGAAAGAGATGAGCATCATGAAAATGCAAAGTCTTCCAGAATGGGATTTTATAAACGTAATTATTAACCTCTAATCACTGGGACATTGGGTTTGCTGTCATTTGTTGTTACTAGGTGAAGATTGAAGCCAAGATTTACCAAAATAGTTTCCAAGTGGGAAACAGCTTTTTTGCTGTTAGCAATATGATTGGTGGAGGTGATAACTTTTTTTCGGAAGGTTCAAAATGACAACCAAACTCCATTTTTTTCAGGTGAAATTAAATAACAAACATTTTCCTTTGCCAATTATAGCTACGTATTAACTTATTTATTTGTTATTGGAGCTATAATCTTCTGTTACCTTTAGAGGTTTCTGACAGAGAAGCAGAGCACCGAAGATTTGTTGTCTCAGAAACCAAACAAACAGATCTGGAAGTGTCAGAAGCCTTCAGCACTTCAGGTGCTGGGTGGCTGTAGCGAGGGGGCAAAGGTAACCCACGCTGGAATCTTGTTAAGTGGGGTTTCCCTCAAAATGCATTTGGCAACATCTGTACTGCTAAGGGAATCCAGAACCTGTTTTCAGGAGCAAGGGCAATCTGGAGAGGGCATTTTGCAGTTTGTTGAGCCAAGGAGATCAGCATTCCCTTTAGGACTTTCTTCCTTGAGTGGCAGTATGTAATAGGTCTGATGGGAGAACAAATTAAGTCAGAATTAACCCAAGAACGTTCTTTCTGCTTTGGGTTTTATAGCTCAGTTTGCAAATACGTACTTGCAGGATTAATACTGTTACAAGCAATTCTCTTGCTACAGCCACCGAGAAAGGTATTTTTGCAACAGACCTGTGGTAAGCATTTTTATTACTACCTTCACCGTTCTTGCAAGCAAAGTCTCCGTTTACTGTTCAGCTGGCAAGTTACTCAACTTGGTAGCGCCCTGTCGCAGTGAAGCCTTCCAGGCGTCCTGGCGAGCGCCCGCGTGCGTCCCCGTCCGATTCCTCCAGCGCGGCGCCTGGCCGTGCACACCATCGACCACGGGGCTCGGCAGCCTGACGCATGAGTGCTGTCACCTCTCTGGGGCTGAGATGAAGCACGTGGAGAGCCGTGCAGCTATATACATACTACTTTTTAGGTTGCTGGAACTATAAAATTAGATAGAAATGCGCTTTTATTGGGCTGACTGATTTCTGTCCATTGGGTTAGTGCTGTCAGTAGAACAACTTGCCAGATCATCTCTTGTCTTAAAAAATGTTTTCCTCCCTCCCTCAATCAAGTGTTTATCATTGCAGCTATATGAAAGCTATGCTGAAAATGTGTTCAGCTGGCCATCGTATTCCTTGTGGAGCTTACCTGCTCACGTCAAGGATGTTGCGCTGCATACCAGCCTTCGGGTACAGGATATGCTTTCCAAACCACGGTCCTCTCTCCTCCTGCAGCCTTTGCAGAGCATACTCTGCTGGCTTCTATTTCTTCTTGCGATAGTGGGGAAGTGCTCTCATCAGGGTAATCAATTTGTGTCTCCATTAGTATGAAGGGCGTTAGGCAGGATCCAAGGAATCCTAGGGGGGCAGCGGTATGTGATGTTCTACGGTAAGACAGGCAAGATCGTCCCACTGGTGTCCGTCTTCTTGAAATGTCAGCTGGTGGGTCTGTCCTTCTCAGCGTCAATATCATCTGATGCAATGCTGTGGTAAGACTGAGGTTTGTATCGAGGATCTTTCTAAAGAGCCTGGAAGGTAAGCTTGGTTGTAGTTGTTTGTTTTGCTCTGGTCAATGTTTGGTAATCAATTGGCAATCCCACAGCTGGATGTCTCTTGCAATTGCCTTGTGCCCGTGCCTCCCCGATGAATTGGTTAATACATTTCAATAGCAAAGAACACAGTTGCATGTGATGTTGAAAGTGCAGTGTCGAAAGGCAGGTATCGCAGATTGAAGGCTCCTGGAACTGTCAAAAAGCTGCTCCAAGTGCCCTGGGAGGCAGGAGGACTTTTGGGGGTGGAGGGAGATTGGGAGGGAAGGAAGTGATAACAACTTCTCTCCGTCACTGAAAGAGACACCAATAACTTCAGGATGTGTAAGTGAGGTTGGTACCATACTAAACCAGGGAAGTTTTATTTCGTTGGAGTATCATATGGCAAATGAACTTCTGTGTGTTTTGTGTTTTTTTTTTTCGCGATTATCCCAACGGATTAGAAGAATTGTTTTTAATTTCCCCAAGTCGTCCATTTTTCAGAGTTAGTGGTTTGTCATCTCTGTCTGATTAACTTCCATAGAAGCTGTAGCTCACAAATGTGATGGAAGTCAGCAGTCTGGTTCTCTGGCATACCGGTTAGGATCTCATGGAGTTGCTTTTAGACGCAGTAGGACTTGGATTCTCTTTCTTGCTGGTCGTTGCTGGGATTTCTAGCAAAATCTCCAGTCTTCACTGCTAAGATCCGATGACTGACAAGGGCTGTTCACTTTGTGATTCCCCTCTTTGCAGGTAAGGAACCTGTGCTGCAGAAGTTGCGCTTGTTTTCAATAAGCTTTCTTCTGCCCCTTATAATCTTTGAATGCAGCTGTGTTATAGTCACAATTCTGCTTTTCTCCTTTAATATTTGAGACTAGAAGATGAAGGGAATGTTCTACTTTAATGTAGGTCATGAAGTAAATTAGGGCTGATTAATTATTTTAATGCCCTGTAGTTCTTCTTTGGTGTGGCAAAATCTAAAGAAAGATGAAACATTTAGGTATTCATAGGAAACTGGTGCAATTCACCCAGAACGGGGATTTATTTTGCGTTTTGGGACCTGATGTGCCTGTCCAGGTTTTTTATTGGTGTTTGTTCCTGATTAAAAAACAAACTACAACTTAGAATGATGCTATTTCAGAGGTTTTATTCTTTCTGTCTTGATTAGCCACAGTTTTTCCATGTTCCTTTTTAATTGAAAACCTTTAATGAACTGTGGTGATTTGAGGAAACGCTCTTTCCCGATCTGTTGTATGCTGGACTTTTAAGTGGAAGCGGCCTTTGTGTTTCAGATTGTCCTTCGTCACACTGACTGCACGTGAAAGGCTTATTGGCCGGGTAGTGAGTAGCCCTCATGCCTTAGGATGTACATGCTTTTTGATTTTCTTTATTGCTTTTCTTTTGTTTTGTGCTCTTCCTCTCTCACATTACCTCTGCAATGTCTTTGTCATCTTTCATTTAGCTTCCATATAACCTGGCATACCCAGGATGATGAAATGGGTTTCCAATCCCATAGTCTTCCTCTTATCAACACACTAATGTGTTTTTGGAAGACCAGAGAATTACCTTTTTCATTCCCATTGTAAGTCTGCTAAGAAATTGCTCTTCTTCTGTCTTAGTGACAATATTTTCTTAAATTATCGTATGAAAGATCTTTGCAGGGTATGGTCTTACAAATGTGAAAGTCAGTTCTCAAACAAAAAGATGCCATTGCTTTAGTATGGCCTAAAGACAGTTTATGGCCTAGAATCCCAGGCTAGGTTTTATTTCCAGTTTCATAGTTTGTGACCCTGGGGCAGTGCCGAGGGAACGTGCTGAGCAGAAGACTCAGGGCCCACCTCTGTCCTCTCTCCCTGGATGCCGGGTAAAGATCTGCTGCACATCCTGGGCTTGATCCTACAGCCATTGCTCACAAAAGAATAATTTTCTTTAAAACAATTTGAAAACTGGAGAATTTTTCACAGAAGAGAACGTATGTCACCATGAGTTTATACGTGCAGCTGGCATGGTGAGCCCAAACTTTGTCTGCACCTGTGCTTGGTAGGAGCAAGGGAGGCTTCATCTGGCAGTCGATGCCCAGATGGTGAAAATTTGGGGATTTCCTACCTCAGGAGTCACTAGCAGACAGGGGATGTTTAAAATTGCACCTTGTACCAGTCCTTGTGTGCTGTTCTCCAGCCCTCTTGTTGGTGCTGTGCACTGCACTTCTTACTCTCCGGAAGATTCTCTGTGATTTTTCCTCAATAATAGAAAATTATTTTAAAGCATGTTGCTCTTCTCTTGCTTAAAACTTTTTTTTTCTTCCACAACAGACTTTATATATCTGTAGTGAAGTCCATGCGGCATGTCATGGACTCGATCTAGTGGTCTAAAACTGAATTAAATGAACTGTATCGTTCATAAACGTAATGCTCTGCCTCTTTCCTGCGCTCACGGTGCAAATTGCCAGGCACCCTTGGAGCTGTTAAACGCTTCTGTTGCCAGAACAATGTAATTCAGTATTACATCTAGAGAGAGAAAAATGCTTGGTTTTGGGGTGCTGTAATCTTGCATATAGTATGTTGATCCAGGTGGTGACTATATATTTTTTGGTTTTTTTCCTTATGCTGTTAGATCACCTGGTGTGACCAGGTGATTTTAATAGAATTAATAGCTGAGTTTATTGATTCGGTAGGTAGGGCAAATGTTCCTGCTAATGACTCACGTTGCTGTTTAAAGAAAAAAAAAAATCCAGGTCATAAAGCATAAAGACGGATTGTCTCTGAGGAAGGCATTCTTTCCCTTTGAGAGATGCAAATTTCAAATTGATAATATGTGGTAAAAAGTCACGCTGACGTTTTTCTACCCGAGACAAGACAGGACAGGACAGGCCAAGAATTAAAGTATTTCAAGACGATGTTTCTTGTGGCAGTAAATAATACATTTTGGAAGGGTATCCAGCCTATATTTACTTGTGCTTTCTCTTAACTCCCCTTCAATATATTTGGTTTTTCTTTTCCTGCCCATCCTTAAGTACGAATGGATTACTGTGTGGTTAAGATTTTAATTTTTACGAGTGCTTAGACTAACTAGCTTTTGAAGTCCACTTCTGAGAACTCGTAACGGTTACTGGGGGGCCAGGGTGCTGGCACTGGAGCTGCCACGGGGTTCGTGACGGCTGTAGCTCTTGGTGTAAGTGCCTCCAGCTCGTGCTGCCCGAATCCTGTAAGCTGGCCTGGCGCTGGGGGTGGCAGCGAGGCCTTCCCGTGATAGAGCACCTTGCCCTTCTGTTTAGACGTCGCAGGACACAGTTAAATCGTTGCTTCCGGTGGGTGTCAGCCCCGTTTTTTAGACTACTGGGTTAATTCGTTTGTAGCAGGAGACATTTCTTCTCAGAAAGAGCAGTCAGGTGTTGGGATGGGTTGCCCAGGGAGGTCATGGAGTCGTCATCCCTGGGGGTGTTCAAGGAGAGGCTGGACGTGGTGCTTAGGGACAGGGTTTAGTGGGTGACATTGGTGGTAGGGGGGTGGTTGGACCAGATGTTGGAGGGCTTTTCCAGTCTTAATGATCTCTGACCGGGGAGGGAGGAATCCTTCAGGAGAAGCAGTTTGGTAACCGCCACATGGAAGACAGTTGGAAGTGCTCAGGTGCCCTGAGCCGGGTGGCTGCCAGGAGCTGGGCCCAAGCCATGGATATTTGCTTCTGCCATGCTCAGGGGACAGCCACAGCCGTTGGTTACATCCCATGGGGTCAGGGCCTGCCAGGCACACACCCCGTTAAATACATTAAAATGGAAATAGTCTTCATTCTTTTCTAGCAGGCACCAGCGTTGGAAGGTAAGGGTGAGATTTACAGAAGCGCCCGAGTCGCTCTTTTAAATAAGACGCGAGCTTAAAAGTTGGCTTCGTACTTCTGAAAATATTATGAAGAAACTTAGTCTAATGTACACAGATATGTAGATATCTGTTTAATTTGAAGGAGTATATATTTGCTTAAGAGTCGACGTGCTGTGTTTTATTTTTGTAAATTGTCTCAAACTGTCTTTATGTGAAAAATGCCCTCGCCAAAATAATACCCGGACGCAGTCAGGCAGTTGCAGGTCTCAGCCCCACAGCGGGAGTGCAAGACGCTAGCAGTGTGTGCCGCGACCTGGGCAAACCGCTGTTAAAATCCTTACAGTGGCCTTTTAAAGTGACTTAGCTTAAACTAGGTTATCGTTTTAAATCTTCTTTTTGTTCTCATAATTTTTAACATGAAGACCTCATGATTATCCCATGAAGATAAGTTTGCTACAGGCTATTTTCCCTCTCAATTAAAATTTCAAACAGTTGCTGGGAAATCATCTGGCTCACACAAAAGACCTTCAAGAGAGTGTTACGAGCCATTTGAAATAGCATTTCCTGCTACTTAACCGCCAGATCAAACTTTCAATGTTACTCTTGTGGTATATGAAATAAAAAAGGGTGACTGTGTCCCCCTTTTTCTAATCAGGACAGGAACAACTTATGTGGTGTCTTTGTACGGTTGAGCTGTACGACTTCACAGAAAGTGTCATTTCTCCTCAGTATCAAGGACCTCGAGGACCTCTCGTTAGAGAGCTGCCCTCAGCCAAGTCATGTTCCTGACTCGGGTCTTCGCAGTGTGCCTGGCTTATTTTGCTTTTCAGAAACCATATCCTTATCACGTCTGATTAGGGTGGCTGGTAGATCGAGAAAACAGCCATATTTTATTAATGCAGTATTTGACAGCTGTTAACTAGTGAAACTAGAGATTGGCGTCCCTTTGACTAAAAGGGGTGCACCTGATACCAGTCAGAGAGCCCAATTAACCCAGGCTGTATATCGCTGAATTAGCCCACTGGCAAGTTGACTGGTCTGCTGGAAATTGGCTGAACTGAAACTTTCAGACAAAGTTTGTTGATTACTTTGATACTCAGATGGTCTTTTGCTATCACGTGTGGGACTTACCCAACTGAAATATAAACATGCCCGAAGTATTGCTCTCTTCCTAGGGGTGCTTAATGTCCATCTCTGCATTCTTGCCACTGAGCTGATAATAGTTCGTGGGTTTTGTGGGGCACAGGCACGTGTTTTGCTTGTGTTGGGGAGCAGCTTTAGCAAACTAACACACCTCTTGCACTTGTTCCTACCCCGCCTCTCCCACTCCCTTGCTCTTTCCCCATTAATTAGTGGGAGCAAATAATGCCGTTGGGGTTGATTCTTCATTGGACACCTGTGCAGTAATTGATAAATGATACTTTCTGTGGGGTATTCTGGGCAGGATTCACTGCTGCTTGAAAGAATATTCATTATTAAAAGAGCGAAAATCTGCTAAAGTGAACTTGAGCAGTTAGAGGAAACTAAAGCAGCTGTTTTATTTTATTACAGTGTTGCCTGTCCTCAATAAGTTGCATGATGTGATGTTGCTGATATCTCATCTGTGTGGCGTTTTAACTCTACTAGCTGTACTTTTGAGAAATAGTTTGGTGGGTTTTTTGCTATTTAATGAGCTGTGATGTTATTTGTCTTTATCAAAAGACAGTCAGCAGGACAGTCTGTTGTGCTTATGAGACGTTGTATAATGAAACGTAAATTAATCACATTCAGTAAGCCAATTCTTTACATGAGATAAAAACATTGCTGTAGTAGTATAAGCAGCTCTTCTGAAAACAAATATTTGATAGTGTTTCTATGGTAAAGTTTTGTGTTTATGGGGAAAGTTTTTGTTTAAAAAGTGAAGCTAAATTTATACACTTATTTATTTGGTCTGGTGAATTATTTCTCTGATGTTACTTGTACTTTTCTCTTTCAGGAAATCCATGACTTATTTAAAGATTATGAAATAAAGTACTGTTATGTGGACAGAAATAAAAGAACAGGTAAGAAATTAAAATCTTCCAGTGTCACACATTTCAATTCTGTGGTGAAACTAGTGAGGAATATTGTCTGCTATGCATGAAGTCATTAACTTGTCTGCCGGCATGTAGCCTGATTGCCCCTTGGCTGTATGCTTTGTCAGCCTCTTCTGAAGCCAGTGGAGAATTGGAAACTCTTTTGATAGTAGTGAGAAGTAGGTTGGCCCTGTATGGTATCTATCAGGCATATTCCCCTCAGTCAGTGTCTCTTTGAGACTAATCTAACCTCAACTGTCCAAATTCCTTTGAAAAACTAATCCTGAGGCATCTCTTAGGACAAACCTTCACAGGTGCATATGACTTGATCAGAGGAAAACGTACCTAGCTCCAGATGCATTTGTTTCAGGTAACATGAGCCAGAAGTAATTTAAAGGAATACTTAAGTCTTTGAAGGAAACATTGCCCTGCATTAAGTCTTGTATTAGCTAAGTCAGATCTTCCATTTACAAATCAATTCTCTACATTAGGGGAGTCACGGATTTTTAGCACTTCTGAGTACAGAGCTGGACAAATGTTTCTCTACATGATCCTGTACATCCAGATTGCCATAGATATTACAGCCTGGATTACCTCAGGAGGTAATCTTGGATTGAAGGACAAATGTGGTGACTGTGGCAAATTGCTGTCAGGATTTTGCTAGGATAATGATGTTTCTGACGCCTGTCCTTGTAAGACTGTGTTTGGTGTGATGGGAAATTTTTTAAAATACAGCTATTAACATCTCCTGGGTTACAGCATCTTAACTTGATGATATACAATCAAAGAAGTTCTTCTGGAGGTTTTCACAGGCCCACCTCTCGAGCCTGTCCATGTCCTTCTGTGGCATCCCTTCCCTCCAGCGTGTCGACCACACCACACAGCTTGGTGTCATCAGCAAACAGGCCGAGGGCGCGCTCAATCTCACTGGCCACGTTGCCAGCAGAGATGTAAAATAGTACTGGTCCCACTACTGACCCCTGAGGGGCACCACTCATTCCTGGTCTCCACTTGGACATCGAGCCATTGACTGCAACTCTTTAAGTGTGACCATCCAGCCAATTCCTTACCCGCCGAGTGGTCCATCCATCAAATCCATGCCTCTCCAGTTTGGAGACAAGGATGTCATGTGCGACAGTGTCAAAAGCTTTGCACAAAGCTACAGGGATGACATCAGTTGCTCTTCCCTTATCCACCAACACTGTAAACCCGTCATAGAAGACCACCAAATTTGACAGGCATGATTTGCCCTTAGTGAAGCCATGTTGGCTGTCACCAGTCACCTCTCTCCTCTCTGTGGTGATGGCCATAGATATTGTAGCGTGAACTACTTGCGTAAGGAACTCCATTTGTATTGACTTTTTTTAGATACACTTAATGTCTTTTTAGTTTGATGGACATAATCAGAACTTGTAGAGCTCTGAAGACCTTCCCAATGAGATCTTGTAAAATTTTCCAGAGTAAAAATAATGTTTTCACTTGATTACGCAAACTAATTTAAAATAGTGATAAACACAAGGAAGAAGTCCTTAATGACCTCAGAACATTTTGAAAAAGCATTTTTATCTTAAAAAAGATGAGTCTTTTTAAAATTCTTTTCATATATCCTTATATTCTCTGTAAGTATTCCTACATTACCAAGTATTATGCTGTTACAGAAATATGTCAAAATGCTGGATTGCAAAGGAAGTAATGTAGATAGCCCAGGAGTATTTTAATCTGTCTGAGAACCAGATTGTTGATTTCCATGCCTTCTCATCTTTATCTGATTATCGATACATCTCTTGAGTTACTGCAAATTGTAAAATGCACTGCAAATGCATTGTTTGTGTGTTTGTTCAAGTTAATTGCTTCAGGATGTGTAACAACATCCCCTTTGACTAGAACAGCAGAACTGAGATCTCAAATATTACATGTTTGCCACCAAAGTTTTACTTGCTTCTTTTTCTTTGCTACAGGATAGGTACAGTTACAGCACAGATCAGAACTTGCTTTAAGAACCCTGTGAATGTTTATATTTTATTTAGAAATCTTCGTTTTATATTGTTTTAACTTCTAGTTATTTAGACATGAAAGAAAATAGCATTTCTGCCTCTGAATGGTGTCATCTTACAATTCATTTGCTTTTTTCACATGTGCAGCGATGTTAGTGGAAACGGATGATTAATAGGTGATCTGGAATAAAAGATGTTTTCTGTTTAAAGAATAATCTTGCAACCAGAGCTTCCTGGAGTTGAATTTCAGGAAGCGATTGTATTGCAGTATGGTAGGTTTTGCTGTGACTAGCACAAATCTACCCGTAGTCATGGTGTGGTAATTGATAGCAAGGAAAGCAGAAAGCTAAAAAAAAAATATGCTCTGTTTAAAGGGGAAAAAATTAAAAAGCATTGTGTAATAATTGTACTAGGACATCTAATTTATGACAAAGAATTCCATGCTGCTGTTAGGTTCAGGATAGCTAGAAATATTCTGTGCTTTTTGGCTTGTGTGACTCTTATAAAAGTGATAATTGTGTACTGAGGAGGAAAGTATTGTTTATACTTGTTTCTGGACAACTGAGACTCCAAATTTGGGTGTAGGATAAGCGCAGTTTTCAGGCTGTGGTTTCAGACACGTTTCTTGCACTGAACAGTATTGTTGCTGCCGACTTGCAGCATATTTATTTATGAATATTTATTCAGTGTGGCAGACACTTAGGGGTGGCGTTTGAAGAGTTGAGGGTGAAGCCTGAGACAAAGTGTGAAGGGATAACAATACCTTTTGTGGGTTACCTTTCCAATTTAATTTTATTTTCAAGTTAGAATGTTTTAGCTTTTTGAGTGCTTCCCAAAGAAATTAATTCTAGACATGTGTAGGAGCGGTTTAATATTTTATGCATACAAAGGATTGAAGTGTAAATATGGCCTCAGGGCTGAACAATGGGTATTATTAAGTTTCCATTGGTCTCTGTGGGAGAACAGCATACAGGAAATCAGCAGGAAACGGCTAAAAGATACTTCAGCACAATTCATAGTGGTTCTCATTACATTTTATTAAGGTTACACAGACAAATTCATATAGCAAGTGTGGGGTGTTGCAGAATTCTTGTCCGCAGCTGATGGCGCCATCTGCTCATCTGTAGGACTGTCCTGTAGGATGTTAACGCGTCTCCAGCAGTGAATCAAAGAGAGGTGGCCAGCAGCTTGGTATCATGGGCTCGTGTCCATGTCCAGCACTGAGGCTAGAAAAGAAGCAAGCAGTAGCACCAAGCCAACCCCTGTGTGTTGTGCCACCCACCATCTCACCAGCCCCACTGTGATGTGGCCGTGACATCACCAGGGCCTGTGCCAGCAGCACAATATGGGAAGGGGTTAGGAGTTGACCTTCCTTAGCATATGGCCATGGAGTCCATGGATCTGTCCTGTAAAATGTTGACACGTCTCCAGCGACGCGTCTCGTGTCCATGTCCAGCACTGAAGCAAGTACTGGCAACAAGAGAACCAAGTATAACACCAGGCGTCTCCTGGGCCCGCCATGTCACTAACCCCACTGTGATGTGGCCGTGACATCACCAGGGCCTGTGCCAGCAGCACAATATGGGAAGGGGTTAGGAGTTGACCTTCCTTAGCATGTGGCCATGGAGTCCAGGGATCTGTCCTGTAAAATGTTGACACGTCTCCAGCGACGCGTCTCGTGTCCACGTCCAGCACTGAAGCAAGTACTGGCAACAAGAGAACCAAGTATAACACCAGGCGTCTCCTGGGCCCGCCATGTCACTAACCCCACTGTGATGTGGCCGTGACATCACCAGGGCCTGTGCCAGCAGCACAATATGGGAAGGGGTTGGGAGTTGACCTTCCTTAGCATGTGGCCATGGAGTCCAGGGATCTGTCCTGTAAAATGTTGACACGTCTCCAGCGACGCGTCTCGTGTCCACGTCCAGCACTGAGGCTAGCAGAGAAGCAAGCAGTAGCACCATGCCAACCCCTGTGTTGTGCCACCCACCGTCTCACCAGCCCCACTGTGATGTGGCCGTGACATCACCAGGGCCTGTGCCAGCAGCACAATATGGGAAGGGGTTAGGAGTTGACCTTCCTTAGCATGTGGCCATGGAGTCCAGGGATCTGTCCTGTAAAATGTTGACACGTCTCCAGCGACGCGTCTCGTGTCCACGTCCAGCACTGAAGCAAGTACTGGCAACAAGAGAACCAAGTATAACACCAGGCGTCTCCTGGGCCCGCCATGTCACTAACCCCACTGTGATGTGGCCGTGACATCAGTGGGGCTGGTGCCAGCAGCCCAGTGTGGGAAGGGGTTGGGTGTTGACCTTCCTTAGCATGTGGCTATGGAGTCCAGGGATCTCCTGTAAAACCTTGAGCCGTCTCCAGCGGAGTGTCTTGCTCTGTCCTTTTCCAGGCTTCTCTCTGTAATTAATAAAATAATAAGAGAAAGCAACTGAAGGGGAGCACCAACCCTCCATTGCCACGATAGACCTTTGCCCTCTCAGCCCGAAGTTGTCTGGCTGCTCCTCTGCCAGACTGACCAGACTGGCCTGCTGCAGCCCCTTTTATAGCCGCCAGGGCTGGCCGCATCACGGGCTCCCCCTGTGACATGGCCGCCGCCAACATTCTGTCCCCTGTGACATGGCCATGGCATCACCAGGACTAGTGCCCCCTGAAGAGATGAAACGGTTAAATAAAATAAAATAAAAGTATAATAACAAACAACAGCCGCTTGTCATTCTGGGGAGGGAAATTCAGTAGCTGCAAGATCGGTTTGAAGGTCCGCAGCTCAGCAAAGGTTAAAAGAGAATCAAATCCTGCAGGTACTACCCACTGCCACGTTTTAAAGATTTGTGTGGTACCTGCTGCTGAGATTTGTGGGCCTGAAGGCTCAACTCCAGCAGAAAAATGTTTATTGTCTGGAGGTGATGCTGCATGCTTTGGGTCTGAAAGATGTCCAACACCCAACCCTGTGTCTGCAAGTGGCTGACGGTGCTGAGGATGTCTCAGCCAGAGCTGTAAACTTGCATCTTTCTTTCCCTTACATGAACCAAAGATTTTGCCAGGGGCTGTCCCGTGCTGCGCGCTTGAGTGGGACTCAAGAACAAAACCCATAGGTTATCTTCATCTGCTTGATTCACTGCAGACTGTTACATCCCCTATAGAGGAGGGCAAGAAGATGGCAAGAGGCAGCAGGCACAAAGCAAAACACAGCGGGGTTTCCTCTGAACATCAGGAAACATTTTGGTTTTCCAAACTTAATAATTTAGTAATTCCAAACTTATTTTTCTGTGACTTCTATTGGTGGGTTTTGGGTTGTTTTTTTATAGAGGCGAGGGGGGCTATAGTGATTATTTGTAAAGTAATAAGCGATGTAACTTGTTTTGGTCTCTTACAGCATTTGTTACTCTGTTAAATGGAGAGCAGGCTCAAAATGCGATTAGGAAATTTCACCAGTATTCTCTTCGGGGAAAAGAAATATCTGTGCAACTCCAACCAACAGATGCTTTGCTGTGCATCACTAATTTGCCCATTTCATTTACGTTAGAAGAGTTTGAAGAACTTGTGCGTGCTTATGGCAACGTTGAGAGGTGTTTTTTGGTGTATAATGAAGTTACTGGCCATTCCAAGGGCTACGGTTTTGTGGAATATATGAAGAAGGACTCTGCTGCGAAGGCGAGACTGGAACTTCTGGGGAAACAGTTAGACGAGAGCACTCTCTTCGCTCAGTGGATGGATGTGAACCAGCTGACCACAAGTCTTATTCACTCCAAGTGCCTTTGTGTAGATAAATTTCAAAAAGACTACGCTGATTCAAAAGAACTGATGCAGGCTTTCTCACTGAAGTATAAACCTGTATTCTGCCAGGTATGTTGAATATGTATCTTTTGGAAGACCAAGGTCATGATTTAAATAGTTCTGTATTGGTGTACTTCACTGCTTGCAATCTTATCCTTTTATTTTCCACTTAAGTGGTGAGTGAGCATGCATCTGCATTGCAAAATATGATGTGGTACAAATGTTTTATTGGTCCGGGTTCACAGTGATTGTTACATGTCATCTGGGAATTCTGCAGGAGACCGCTCCTGTTAAGCACCAGTAAAATGTTTATAGCACATCCCCTTCTCATGTATTTTATGGAAAATCATTTTAGAAATATTTTAGAGAGCTTCTAAAGTAAATGTTGCTGATGGTTTTATTGCTCAGTAAAGCAAGCCAGAGTGTGTGAATGCTGTAAGTGCGACAGTTCAGGGAGATCAGGAAGAATATATATATATAAAATTAACACATTTAAGAAACCTCTGCAAATATTTGATGAGTTTTTCTTTAACTGGGGAAAATGAGTCACTGGGCTTGATGGGGATAGAAGTGCTGCATCTTTTGGAAAGCTTGCAGGTACAGAAGAGGTAGATCCTTGCTAGCCTTTGCACACATAAAGGTTTCCTTTCTGTCTTTATGGCTTGTGAGATACTAGACCACACATAAAATGTTTCTCATAGAAGTGCTGCAGACAAACACACCTAGACAGACAGTAAAAAGAAAGCTTTGTTTGTGGTCGCAGTTGGGTATGATTTCACTTGTTTTTTGTTTTCTTAAGTATCTGGGAAGGCTGCTTAGGGATTAGCTTCAAGGATAAGTAACCAGAGACTTTCAGCATCTAAGACAAGAAGGTCTGTCGGGCTGTCTGGCCTGACCCACCTGTAGGGCAGCACGTTTTCCCTAGTGCTGTTTTGGAGCCCCAGTAATTTGTTGTCAGCTAACCATATCCATATACTTGCTTGATCCAAGTACATGGGGAGATGAATAAATTGCAAGTAATTCTTTCCAGAAACTGCCCATCCCTTGTTATTTTGTACTCGTGTCTGTTTCCCGGATTGAATGTATCTGACTTCTGCTTCACTTCACTGCTTACTAGGGTAAGCAGCCAGTGCTCCCCAATATTTTCTTCTGAAAGAAGGTATTGCATGCTGTAATGAAGTCACTTGCCTAATCTTTTTTTAATTAGCTAAATACATCGATGTTTTAAAGTCTTCTAGTTTGGGGCATTCTTCCAGCTGTCAGATAATCCAGAGGCTGTTATCAGCTTCCCCAGCAATATTTATCAAGATATGTGTGTTCTTTAGAGCTCTTTCTGGAGGTGAGTCTTTAGCAATGGCATTGAAGATTTGACAACCCCTCTTTTCTTGAAAATCTCTGAGATTTTTATTTCAGTTGTTACTGTAAGTTTATGCAGCCAAACTGTTGGGAATAGGCTGTGGGTTTTTTTCCAGTAAAATCTAGAGAGGTTTTTACTTTTCCGCTTCACAACCAGTGTCAGTGTGTCATTTCTGATCATTTTGGGAGTGGATATTTCTGCCTAAGCTTTACTCCCTCCCTTTTCACTCTCATTTTTTTTGTTTGATTTAAATCTGCTCATTCTGTTGTAAAACTCTGCAAACAAAGGACAGAGCATTGTTTGACAAGTAAGCCTGTTTCCAGTCTGCTTGATTGATCAGTCTGGCATCTTCTGTTGGCACTAAATGTAGCCACAGACTTCAGATTCTCCTAAAAGGCAGTATATAGCAGTAGAATTTGCATTGTTACATGTTTCAACAGCTATCATGCAGTCTGATGAATGACATTTTTGTTATTGTAGTCTGAAAAACTGAACAGTAAAGAGTTTATAATTCTTATCCTGCAAAAAAAAATAATTAAAAAATGTAGAACACAGCTGTATTTAAATTCGTCTTCTCACCCTTTTTATTCTGTAAAATAACTGTTAAATATGTTTCACAATGCAGGTTCTCCATGAGATTACATGGAAGTTAAAGTGGTAATTCAAGTAGACACAGCATGCATGCCAAACCTAATATGAAGTTATGATACTTATATTTAGCACATTTGAAAAAGAAACATACTAATTTGGGTAGGCATTAACATGGTACGTCAACTTTTAGCAAAGTATTTTGCAGAGGATAGGTGAAAATATTTCAAGACGGTTCCTGAAATTCTCCGTTTCGCTCAGTGTGCTGTGAAATGTTGTTTCAGTTTGCTCAGGATGAAGACAGCTGTATTGGTGACTTTGCAGTGGTTGAGTACGAAACTGCAGAGCAGGCTGAGAAAGTACAAGAAGTCACCGATGGCATGATTATCAAAGGGAAGAGAATCCAGGTGTCCTACTGTGCTCCAGGAGCGCCAGGCAGAAGCACGTTAGCAGCACTTATAGCAGCACAAAGGATGGTAAGATTTTGCAAATCTGTTTTCAGAATGGGTTTGTTATGCCTTGAGCAACATGTATTGTGTCAAAGGGATTCACCACTTTGCATTACAAAAACTAGCCAAGCTTCTGGAAGCCTTAGCTGTTTGGGGTTTTTGTTTGGTTGTTTGTTTTTTATCTAGTCAGCCTAACTCAGTCTCTTTCCTAGGCTAAAGAAGGCAATACACTGCAAAGAGGAAGGCTGAAATATGGTTAGAAGATATTACAAAGTTATACTTGCATAGCTTTGGGATTTTATTAAAATCAATTTTCTGCAAGAGAAGTTGTACTAGTTCAAAAGAAAAGTAAATTGAGGTGGAGACATTTGATGAGCTAAAACAGAGTTTTAGTTTTGGTTTAAAACAGGCAAGAATTTGTCAATTTTAAGATAAATTTCAAGATAGGAGAAATAGTTTAATTTCATGCTCAGTATAGAAGAAAGCTTTTTATACCCACTTGTCATATCAAATTATTTCCTAGAAAATTGGATTTGATAAGTGTTACAAGAAGCTGTCTTAAAAGTAGAAGCAGAACAGTTTCATTACTTCTGAGAGCTTTAGCCCACATCTTTATAAAAGTGATGCATGGTGCTATTACAAGATAGCACGAGTTGTTGTTAACACTGCGTTTCATATCCTCCTTTATTGATAACACTCCCTTGGTTAAAAGGGAAAAAAGAAATGCCTCTCAGGAAAATAATATGCTTGAAGTTTTGGAGGAGTAGTTAGTTGTTTCCTTTGAGGGAAAAGGAGCAGGGAACAGGGAAGCAGACGGTTGGATTATTTTTTTGTATAAAAAGAAATATGTACATTAACGTCACACAACTTTTAGCTCTTTGTGATCCGAGAAATAATAATTTGTAGTGTGTAAGTTGCCATGTTGACCTATGATTTATACCTTTAGCTACTCCAAAAAATCTTGGAGAGAGGGTGAAAACATCGAGATGCTGTTAAATATATTAGGGAACAACAGAATTAGGGAGCAACAGAAAAAGTGTGAAAGTAGAAACGTAGACAAGGCAAAGAAAGACAGGTGAGAAAGACAACATGCGTGTTACCTGAGGAGAGGTAGTGCTGGAAAGTATTGTCAGTTAGCTCTAGAGAACAAACGTGGAAGGAGTTAATTGTTTGGGTTGGCATGTGGATGTTCAAACTTCAATCTTTATGATACCTTATTCAAGGAAATTGAATTTTTCCAGGGATGTAAATGCGTTCTTTGTTATCTTCTTTTTGTAACATTTTTGTATCTCTCAATTTGAGATGAGAAACAATAGAAAAGGATTGCTTCCAGAGCCGAATGCAGTGCAGATTATGAAAAGTTTTAATAATCCAGCAATGTTGCAAATACTACTGCAGCCCCAGTTGCGTGGACATGCTGTTAAACCTGGTAAGTTGTTTTACAAAGGGGTTAATAAAGAAACCCTGTTCTTAGTGAGACAATGCTTTCTGCAAAGGAGAGAAGCACCCATACGCTTTCAAAATCTGTGCAGACACTGTTTCAGTGTGTCTGTGTAGATACTTTTTTACATTTTATAAAAGCAAAAGCAAGAGATGGTTTGATAGGCTATTGTGTCTGGGTAGAAGATAGTGTTACCTATAGAAATGTTCTTACATTAATTCTGTGGTCTCTCAGTGTCATTTAGAATTAGGCTTAAAATGAAATGTCTTTTGCAGATTTAATTAAAATTGCAACTTTAAATCTGATTTGGGATCTGAATTTACAGTCCAAGAGTCTCTCCTCTTGATTCCAGTTTAAAGTTATTATTCTCTTGTATGCTACCATAGTTGTACAAAACAGTAAGAACAGCATTAGCCCAAAACATTCTCTGCCTTCCCATTAGGATGGATGTGAATAAATGTTTTAAGCAATCATCATATTCCAGATAGTGAAGGTATTAGGAATAGGCGTGGAGACGGATAATTTGAAGACTCAAGTGGAGGACAGCTAAGTTTGTGATGTAAATACTGTATTGCTTCTCGCTTTTCCGTTTTTACAATAACATCAGAAGATACAAAGACACTGTGTGGGAAGTGACTATGTGTTTCAAAGCACCTTGGCTAATGCCCTGGTCTGGCAATCAGCTGCAGGCATTTCTGCCTTGGAGCTAAACTGCCAGCTTTAGAGGAGCTCCAGGAAAGTACTTTTGATCTCTAATGCGTTGTTAATTGCAGATCAAAGCTGGCTGTATTGAAAAGTTTCATTATAATGCCCCATAGTATACTGGAAAGTTTTGTGGATACCAAATCTAAAAAATATAGAATAACTATTATAAAGATCATTACTTGCCTAACTTATAAAGTCACTGCAACTCTTTCTTGTTTCTAAAACAGTTCTTGGAGCATCTGCAGGTTTTCCTCACCTTATAAATACGGCAGTTGGCCCTCCTTTTTTACAGCTGAATAAAGTTCATCAGGTAGGCATCAAAACAGCTATTTCTGGAGATCTCAGCATGACAAAATATTTTAAAACTTTCAAAAAAATGCAACTAAGAGCAAGTGAGCTTACTAAAGCAGTCTTTTAAAAAACACACTCTATGATGAGGTTCCTATGGGGGTGTAAGAGCAGCAGACTGTGCTTGCTATTCACAAGTGACTTATTTTACCTTACCTTAGCTTTTTACTTGCTAACACCTGCTGATGTAGCAACAACTGGAAAAAAAAAAAAAGTCAAGCTACTTACACGTGCTTCATACAGAGACTTAATTGTTTTATTTTATTCAAGCCAAGAATTTTAGCATCAATGTTTTCATTTTAAAGCTCGAAAGAACCAAAATGTGCTATATATGCCATAAAAATAGTAACTTGCAAATGTTAGCTCTTAGCAAAAAAAATGAACAAACAACAACAAAAACAAAGCCAAAACAAAAGACTATAGGCTGCTTCAAGTGTTCTCAGAGTATCTGTAATTCAGTGTAAAGTTGATGGGATTTCCATATGGACTCTGGAATTTCTGAAAGATCCTATAAGGGATATTGGGGATGAACTTGTCCTAGGAAGTGGTGAGGAGAACAGGCTAATGTGGCACCCATAACCACAGAAGTTCATTTGGCCAGTAGCCAGCGTAGCTTCCACCTTGTGTTGAGGTTCTGTCAGAGATTTCTCCAGCTCTGCAGGAGCCAAAATATGCCATTAATGTTAACGGGGGGATATTCCTAAGTGTCTTTGAGGGACTAGTCAATTGCTTTGACTTAACTATTTCTGATGTTTCAGAAATTCCCCATCTAAAAATCCACTTCGTTATTAGTTCTTATTTGTGCTGTTCTTCTGCAAACATAGACTTAATAGATCTTTAAAAAGACTAAATTAAAATACGGAGTTACTCATTATATTAGGTACATTTAGCTTTTCTGTTTCTTCTCTGCTAAAAAAACGCAGGGTGAATATATCCATTATGCATGTGAAATATGTTATTTAATTTTCCCCCATCAAATGAATTGCTTTTGTCCTCTTCAATGAAAAAAATATATCATCATTTGCTTGTACTTCTTGTATTTAAATGACATTTTCAATTGGTATATTTAGTTGCTGGGGCTCTCTCTTGGAGAATCTATGCTTCCTTGGAAGGCAATGTGAATGTTTTCTAATCACAGCTGGAGAGAGGCATGTTCTACAGAGCTAACAGTGTGATTGATGATGATCCAATGTTTTTGGCTTAGAGTACTGTAGCCAAACAACTTAGTTCTTTCTTTTTGGATAGACTTACTTGTCTAATTCACTTCCAGGAAGCCTCCTGTCATTTAATTAGCTCCAAACCTGATCTAATAACCTGAATTTTACTGACAGTGATTTGATTATCCCAGATCCTTCTATTAGGCACATTTTTCTGTTATTCGGTGACTTATTTCAGAGTATTCTCTAAAGCCAGAGAACCAGGTCACTGTTGTTACTGTCCCGAAACTCAGTATACAGCATACAAGAACAAACAGTGTCTTGGCTTAACTCTCCCCACCACCTCCTCAGACACACACTGATTCAGCTTCCTGTGTATCTTGCTTTTGCTGTTTTATGTTCAAAGTTTTGTAAAGTAATTTAATGAATATAAACAATATTTTTAGAATAACTGTGCCACAACATTATGAAATAACTGATTAAAAAAAAAGAATCAACAGAGAAATTTGAACAAGTAGGTTATTCATCCAATACTCTTTCAACTCTGGAGGTAGCATGACTTTTAACTTTTCTTTTAATTTCTCTTAGTTACAGCGATCATGTGCCAATACAATGTGTTTTGAGCTGTTGCAGTGATGTTTTCCTGAGTCATTCCGCTATTTACTAAGTCTTTATTAACCCAGAGACTTTCTTCTGAGGAATCTAACCAATCTGATTTTCTAGTCTTTTATTTCTGAAAGTTTTGCAGTTGAACTTTTGTGTATTTTCTTTATTGATATAACCAAGTTTAGAAAGAACATGCATTAGTGACAATAAACAGGCATGGCTAATTTCTACCGGAAATTGCTAATACAATTAAAATAGCAGGGGCATAACTGATGTATATATGGACCTTTGTGTTAGACTGCTTGTTTCTGAGGCCAGAATCCAGCACTGCAGCTCATCAGATTTTGTTACACTCTGATTTGGTGTATTGTGTTAGGTTTTAAAGAGTTAGAAAACCTCTGAAGGAATTTGTTTAAGAAAAGACCACGTTAAAGGCCTGGAGAGCGTTTACCCTTATGAATTTGACCCTACCACACAGAGATACCTAGACATGAAAATATGTGTGAGGCGTGTTGCAGGGGACAATAAGATCTGCAAAGCCGTACATCCTGAGAGCTGCCATCTTTTTAGCTTCTTTACCTGGCTTTGGTGACCTTTCCTGTATAGGACATTTCAAACCACAAGGAAGGCTATACTGGTTGTGATTTGACGTGGTCAGTGCACTGCCATACGAGAAGGTTTGTAGAGCAACTAATGTTTTGTCTGGCAAATCACTCTCAGGAGCTGCTGCCAGGAAAACGGTTTCAAGCCTGTGTTCAGCTAGCATGAATCACAACGTGCTTTTGTGATACAGAGTGGCCGTAAGTCTTCTTTTGAGCCCGAGCACAAATTGCTGAATATACCAGTGGCAGAGTCTGACCATGGTGCCCCAAGGTTGTTGATGAAGTGTCTCAATTGTGGTGGCAACCGATGGGCCAGGAACTTTGAATGAAAACTATTAGTATTTGGTAGACTTTATAAATCACAGTGCCAACAAATTGTCAGCTTTTTAATGTTTCTGGAAGAGAGCTTCATGTAGATAATTCCAAATAGAAGAGGGGATAAAAACATATGTGGATATTCCTCTTTGAAAGTAATGATACTGTTTGGCAACTGCAAAGCAAGGGTTGAGAGTCCCTGCCAATTGTAACAGTCCTGGAAACTGTGTAGATGTTTGACAGAGATTATGTATTAGAAATGCAATGCAAGACACAATGCAAACATTAACAAACAATGAAGTCCTTATTCATACAGCTCATAATCCACTGAAGTCCTTGCGTCTCATCTTTCTTACTGGCACGCTGTAGGTAACTCCCATATCTCTGCCTTGCCTAGTCTGTCTGCAGAGGCTTCAAACACATCTAACTTTCCCTGTTGGCTTAGATGCAGGGGCTTCAGTGGAGTCTGGATTATATTTGGACTATACTCTTGATCCTTTAAAAGCCATCAGAAAACATTTGTGGTTGTGAGGTGAAAAAAATCTCTAGGAGAAAGAGGTTGAAAGAACTCAAAGTCACTTGCTATGAATGAATCAGGAATTTAATTATGTGGAAGAAATAGTTACGTTCCTTTGTTGCATTAATTCAGAAAGTAGTTTAAATTTCTGTAAGCAGTATCATCTGAAAATGTTTCAAGAATACGTTGTTTTCCATGACTGTCAACTGACACTTCTTTTATTAATTTCACAGAATTCAGTTCTGGGCAGTGCATCTAGCTTACTGCTGCAGAGCCCTGCTCACCTGCCATTGCCACAGCAGCAACTGATGAAGATCGAAAATGTCCAGGCCAATAGTGTAAGTTCATCACTTTAATTTTGGCTGTCTTTGGACATTCTTAGAACTGATAAACAATTGTGGTGTGTTTTTTTTTTTTTCATCTAGTATAATTTAACTATTTAGCGTATGTAAAAAATAACTGAATGTGAAAGTTATAAGAAATAGCTACAGACATTATGTTAATCGTTTACACGGTTTTCTATTCTTCCTTATAGAAACCAGGTTTGCTGGGAGAACCTCCAACAATGCTACTTCAGACAGTACTGGGAATAGGGGTAATGCCATCAGTGACTTCAGGCATGGGAACCCGTGGCGAAGCTCTTAAGTGTAAATGACATTTTATTTCATACCAAATCAGTAAAAATGCTCACCTTGAAATTAAACACCTTACTTCCTCCCTCTTTACTAAAAGCAATAATGTGTTTGAACCTTGTTACTGCACAGGAAGGTAAGCATAGAGCTAGACAATAAAGCAAGTCATGTAGCTATATAGTTAGGCAAGTTAACAAGGCACATAGCTGTATAACTGGCCTTAGCCTGCTCATCTGGCAGGCTGTTGCCATCTGAACTTGAAATGCCTTGCTTTGTTGTACCTGACTTATCTCATACTCAGGGAAGAAAGAGCGCACTGTGCCATTTGTTGAATACTTGCAGGTATTTGTAAAGTCCTGCTTGCTCAGTTACTACCATGCTAGTACATGTGGAATATGTTTTTATTCAGGATCAAAATTTTGGGGTTTGTTACTTCAAAGAAGATAAATCTGAGTAGCTGGAGACGTACTGCAAATAGGGTTTCTTAGCATTCCGTTTATTAAACTTCAATGTCTGGTCTATGACAGATATCAATTTTGAATGCAAATTCTTGCGCCAGTGATGCCCTCAATTTTTATGAAGCAAGATGAGTTGTGATACTGCTTAGAGCATCACTCTTGTTTCCTCCACAGAGATGTGTATTCAGCAGTTCCACAAGCAGTTAGGTTAATGGTAGTAGCCAGTAGCAAGGAAAACCTTTCTTCTGGGGAAAAAAAAACAAACTATTCTGAATGTCTAGAATTTACTTTTAGAGGATACTTTCTAGCTGTTTAGTTTGTAAAGAGTTTTACTAATGCAAATTGAAGTCAGGGGTTTTCCCTGCTTTCCAGCACAGGACCCTCTAAGGATGTTGTTCAGAGGTTTTTTGAAAGTTAGTAACTTTCTTTTATAGTTTTCTTTAGTTTTCTTTTACAGAATTACCTTTAAATAAAGTTTGCTCCTAGGATGGTAAAAGAACAAAAACTGTCATCAGAAGTCAGTGTTCTTGTACAGCTGTAAAATAGATCGCTAAGTGTTTTTTTGCATCACTTAATAAAAACCACAAACAAAATGTACTGATAAATCTTGTCTAACAGAAAAGTTTCTCCATTTATGGTTGACTGCAGCATCTAATCTGCCTACAATTCAAACAGCAGCAGCGGCAGGGATGGGCATGTTGCCATTCTTTCCGAATCAGCACATTGTTGGACAAGCTATACCAGGGCAAAATAACGCTCCAGAGAAACAATCAACTACCGAAGCGGTTGTCTCGGGATCACAGCCTTATCATCAGACCCTAACAAATCTTCCTGCGGGAGCCTTGCGGGCTGGTCATGCCAAACAACAAAATCAACTAAAAAGCACTGATACAAGTTTGGGGGTAAGGAACACTGAATGTAATTGGTTCCTTTTCTTGCGGTACTTTTCATCGTTTTTTCTTGCGTGGGGATTTGTTTGTTTGTTTGTTTTTGAATAACCTTTAGAGTTAACTGTAACTGCTTATTGTATTTCTTCACTAAAATTTGTTAGATCACAGGATCATTCATGAGACATTTTAAGGTCATTTCAGTTGTGAATTATAGAGAGAGAACAATAATGCTCTTTGGTGGTCCAAATGAATTAACAAAGGAATCTTTTACAGTGCTAGAGGGTTTTTTTTCCCCTGTGTATGCCTCATAGTATTTGATGATGAAATTATCTCAAGGGCAGTGTCCCTTTTAAAGACTGAAAATTGAACTTGTGGTTGAATGACATGACTAATCAGGAGCAGGTCTGCTGGTACATGGGGCCTTTGGGTTTCCAGATGGTGCATGTTGTGTGTGTGTGTGTGTAAATAATCCACTTTTAATCTGTACACATTCAGGCATAGCTGACATTTTCTTAGTCTAAAATCAGTTTTAATATTTATTCCCGTGAAGGCAAGAGGGGAATGGGATGGGATTGAAGTTGGATTAAAATGATCCATTGAAATTTTTTCAGCATGTCCTGTCACTAACAGAATTTGGTCTGTGCATTTACTTTTTTTTTTATTATTATTAATAATATGCATAAATACTTTGACAAGTTCTTAATTGATACCAGATCTGAGTTTTCCCTACATGTTTTTGGAGCACCTGAAGTGATTAGATTATACACAGTAGTGGTGCCTGCGTTTGCTAGACACCTTTGATCCTACTTTAGAAAGTATGCTTCTTAAATCACTTTTCATTGTAACGAAGTGGGATTTTACCTATGGATAGATACACTTGGATAAAATACACAGTGTGTCTGTGTATAAATATATAAAATCAGTGTTTTATTTCTGCATTTCATTTAGTTAAAAAGAAACGTAATTAAACCACTAGAAGTCTGGATACTCCATTTATTTCTATGAATATATACGTTGTTTATCAGGAAAAGTTCTTTTTGGAAATCCTGGTAGATGTTTTAATTGACTCCTTTTCTGCAGCAGTAGACAGATGTCCCAGTTAGCAAAAATCACTTCCTTTGCAAGGCATCCACAAGCCCTGTCCTGATACTGAACAGTCGTACTATCTCAAATGCCTGTTTTTGCATCGAGAGAGAGGATTTCAGCACTCTGAAGTTTTTTGTGTTCAAAAACCATGCTCACAGTTTTTGAAAAGTTGATGATTTAATGCTATTTTACTGAAAATAGCATTAATCCATTAAAGTAATGGAGTTTTTCTTTAATGGGCTTTGAAAAAATGAGCAGACTAAGCGTAGAGTAGAATGCTTTGTAAACATCTTTGAGCTCTGTTATTTCAGACAAGCTATGTAACTTGCCATAGCTACTTATTTCCTCCATATTCCTGATGTTTTTTCTAATGCTGTGCATAAATCTCTTGCTCAAACGCGTAATGTAATGTTTTGTCTTACCCAGCCACTCAGTTATTGAAACCAGCAGCTGTTGGCAATGATTTTTCCCTTGGAATGAGCTTTGCTTTTCTCTCCCATTACACTCTGTCTATAGCTACAGATTTTCTTCTCTTCCACAGAGAACTCTTCCCTGTCAAGGGGACATAAGCGGGTAGTGTACCCT